>NC_090204.1:2622000-3277500 GCF_033026475.1 Channa argus | reverse complement strand
GAGCATTAAACCTGCTTTGCTTCACCACAACGGATTGTTTTCAAGGTACAAAAGGATAGAGACCTTGGGGAAGTTGCTTTCTTCATCAATAAGAGCCAGTATGTTCATGGGTTTGCTGGCGAGGGCATCCAGAGTGCTTTGGTTGTCTTTGTAATCAATGTGATTCCACACGATGTTTTCACGAGTGTACTCATCTTGCTCCATCTTGAAAACATGTTTGACGAAGAACTGCTGCAGCTGCTCGTTGGCAAAATTGATGCACAGCTGCTCAAAGCTGCAAAAGCATAACAATGCATTGATAACGGATTTAAGTTAACTTAGTCAAATGTCTAAAAACAATATGACATTGCGATCATTGACCTGTTTTTGCTGAAGTTCTCAAAACCAAAGATGTCAAGCAAGCCTATTGACGGTCGGACATTGCTGGAATCCTCAAGTGGCTTGTAAATGGCAGCGTTAATTTTGTCCACAACCCAAATGAAAAGTTTTCCATAAATAGCCTGAACAAATAAAACAGAAAAGCGCATGAAAATGCTGAAACAGTGAAACAATAAGCAGAAACAAAACATCACAAATATCTAAGTGTCAAGTTTTTTGCGGCTTATGGCTTATCGTCATCAGCATATTTCTCTATTTGATATAGATGTATCATGTTGTGGTTGTGGTGACATGTCCCCTGAAGGGACACACCAAAATCCATTGATCTTTGGTTGTTTAAGGTTTAGAGGTAGATTAATTAGATTTGTGTTTTCAGGTTGTTAAATTCATTTTTGCCTGACTTAAAAGCTTTTCTTATGTTACTTTGACAAAGGCGTCCCTGCTATCCATGGCCTGGGCACAGGTGAGAGATTTGGTCACACTCTCCCTGGCCGTCATGAAGGAGTGCTGAGTCAGACTCTTCTCCAGTGCTTTGGGATCCACCTAGCAGGACACAAAGAGACAGGGTCATATCTGTTCCTATTTTGTTTTATATTAAAAAAAAAAATTAACAAATGCTCCAACCTCCAAAAGCTGGCTAGCAACGTTGAAATGGGATGATGTGAGGATGTCACAGCCTTCCAAGTTATTCACTATGGTGCCTGAAATTATGCAAGAAAAAGCTAAAACGATGAAAGTATCTTATACAATTTATTTACCATCCACATACACACTGCATACCATTGTGGAGTGCTGTTCTTACCTTCAAATTCCACATTTCCTATGTGGAGGATAGCTGCAAGCAGTTTGGATATTTCCCAGGAGTCATTTTCTGTGAACATGAGGATTTTTAAAGCTGAACGGAAATGGGCGTATTCCTTCACGTCATCACGCCCTTCACAGCTGGTGCAGCTACCCTGGTCACACAATTACATGGTTTAAAGCCAAATATGAACTCTTCTCTTATCTGTGGAATCTGTGCATTTCTTTCTAAAATCCACCAAAAAAAGGCAGTGTTATTTATACATTCCCAGGTTATGTCAGTACCATGGTCAGATAGTTGTACTCAGCAGCGTTCCCAAGGGAAAGAATCTTTTTCTGCTCAGCTGGCATGCCCATCAGCATGTAGTAAAAGATGTGGTAGTTTCTTTCCTCAGGTGCCTGCACATAAAACACATTTTTTTTCCATAAGAAAATGGGCCTCATACTATTTTAGCATTTCCTTAAGTGCAGATAGCCGATTCCCCCACCTGACGACAAACTCTGGACTTCTCCAGCAGGTACTGCTCAATGCGAGCCCCCTCGATGGCCCCGCCCTTGGTGAAGTTGATGTCAATGTACTTCCCAAATCGACTGGAGTTGTCATTGCGGACGGTTTTAGCGTTACCAAAGGCTGGGAGAAAGATGTACACTTAACCAAAGAAGGGAGGATTTAGTTGAACATAAATATTACTTTCTCTCTGTGTTATGCTCATACCCTCCAAGATGGGGTTAGCTTCTAGAATTTGCTGCTCTATCCAAGAATGCTGGCTGCTTACTGCTGCCAGGAACTGCAACATCAGTTTGGTGCTCTCAGTTTTCCCTGCTCCTGACTCTCCACTGGTGAGGCAAAACAAACATGTATTTTATTATTTCATTTCTCTTATTCTAAGCAAAAACCTCTGTTTTAAACCACTAGCAATCCGGTTTTGGCAGATCAAAATATGCTTTTAAGGTGCCTTATAAATTATTAGTTTTGGTAACACCCAACCTTGGCTGGGTAAGAAATGAATTACAGTTGGGGATGATGTTCAACTTAAACGTCTCAACATTAACAAAGGGAGTTCACAATGACTGATGTTAAGTGCTGTTCTCTTCAGTCTACATCTATAACCTAATCACTACACATTCATAATTTTCAAATTTTTTTTGTATAACAAATGACACGGTTTTCTAAGCAGATGTATACAGACACAATTGACTAGCAGCCCTCATTTATACAGCATCATCATGCAAAACCTACAAAATCAGCTTTAGTGTCTTTGTTCAGTCCAAATGGATTCATCTTCTAAACCCTAATAATTAATCAACACACATGAGAGTGGTATCGTTCTTTTTAAGTCTGCTCCTAAAAAGCAAAAAAACATATAACCCAAAAAGATCTAACTTCCAAAAATCAAATCTATTGCTTGTCACATTTATATTTACCACTTTGCAAAAGTTAGGATCTGTGTTAGTCTGGTGTTATTACACATGAGCGCACCTGATGACGCAGCACTGGTTCTTTCGGTTGCGGCGCATGTTAAAAAAGCAGTTGTCTGCGATGGCAAAGACGTGCGGTGGCAACTCGCCCATCCGTCGATCTGTGTAGCTGTGCACATGCTCGGTGGTGTAGAGGGGCAGCAGCTGGTAAGGGTTGACTGCAACCAGAATGGAGCCTATGTATGTCTTTAAACAGAAAGCGATGTTACCACAGTAGCACATTTGATAAGAGTGTGTGTTTATTCATGCGAAGAAACAACTTGTGAGCACATCAAGCCAGTGACCCCTTGTTTAGTCACAGCAGCAAAAAACCAGTCACATGTTCCAAATATGATTCAGTACATTTAAACATTTGATGGGTGGATATGAATGAGGAAAAACTTCTGTAAATGCAGTGGCTGATCGTATGCTTCCCGAGTGCACAACAAGGGAATATCAGTCTTTAGAATTCTGCCTACTATATTAAGCAGTAGTATTTTCATATAACAAAATGGCCTGATTCATACTTGAACACACACTGTTCAGCTCTGATGCAGTGACACAGAAACACTCTTTCAACAGAGGCTCATTTGTCTCTATGGAGACAAGCAGTACAGTGATAAAGTAGAGGGCAAAGTCTGAGACAGAATGCTATTTACAACAAAGGGAGACTCAACCATTTCCACAGGCTGTTATGGACATCATAAAACTAGGTGGTTGTGAGTGAATGCAGGTAATAGAAACCTACATAGATGATGCCTTCTTTGTGGCGAACCAGGAGGTTCCTGAGGAGCCCCGCCTCGTTGAGATCGCCAAGCCTTATCATGTCATCGACACCTTTCACAGAGGTGGGGTGCATGGGCCGGATGGTTCCCTCTGTCTTCTTTTTAATTTTGTGCTCCTGTGTGTATGTCGTGAAAAGAGTTTTCATTATGCTCATGCCGGTTTCCCTGCACTTTCTAAAAGCAAACGAGAACGATTTTTGTACCTTCCCTTCATCGTCAATCAGCTGAAGCTGTCCTGTGTCTGTCACCTTGACCTCCGCCCCGATCGGCACACCGATGCCTGTGTCGACCCATACAAACTCTCCCTAAATGTGGTAAACAGAAGTTGTAATAAATAAATAGCAAGTGCCAAAAACTGTTCTCAAGATGAGCATCTGAGCTTAATTTTGGAATTAAATGTTACAGAGACAAACTCTTACCTTACTTAAATGCAGCATAGCAGAAATGTAGATTAAGTCTATCAAGAAAATTCAAAAATATCCTAATTCAGTAAGTCCGCTTACACACAGAGCTACTCAACTTGATGTGTGCAAACATACTGAAGATATCTTTAGACTTAAAACACACAAAACTAAACACATCAGACATTAAAAGAAATTTAAATTTACACGTATTTCTATTAAAATTGCATCTTGTGCACACTTTATGAACAAAGTTCGTCATCTTTAGTATGAAATTAGTATTGTTTCCACTTCCAACTCTTACCTGACAACAGCCAGTTCTTTTCGAGGAAGCCGCTGCTGTAATGAAGGAAACCTTTCCTTGAATAACTATAAAGCAGGAAGAAGATCGCCTTCCCAGCAAACACCTTTTTATGGGCCTTTGACTTTGATCCTGCCAAAGTAAAGGCACACAATGTCACTACCCACCAGAATCCCAGCTGACATGGTGAACACAATACTATAAAACCATCACAGTGCATCTATTCCAGTTTTTATGTGAGCTGTAATAAAGATGTTAGCCGAACACGATAACAGACATCATTTCAAAAGGTTACAAAGTGTTCTTCTACTTAGAAATTCATTGTTAAATCATTCTGAACTGGTTTGACGTTGAAATTACGGTATCAGAAAAAAGGTGCCATTAACTTGCTTTTGCTGACCTGTAAACAGTTGTCACACGTCGACTGCTGCCAACACATTCTGAACATGGACGTAATTATGTTGTAAATAGTAGATAGTGAGGAGGAAGAGCTTGGATCATTCTGGAGATGTTAGAAAGTGATCTTACTCAGTAAGAAACTTTATACCATCCACATTTGTAACTGTGAAATTGAATATCAAAAGGAGTTGAATCACAAAGATGCACTTCTAGAAGAGAAACCTCAAAAGGGCACAAACTTTAGAGTACAGCCTGCTTACAGTGTCAAATACATTTATCTGAGCATAAACACTGATTTAACAATATACATTTTATCTGTTGGGTTATACTATGGCTTCCTCATTTTAACGACGGTGAAATATATTCACTTAAGAAGGTCAGTGTCTGAGCACCGAGTGGCTGCAAAGCAAAAATGTTGCACTATTGAAAAAAATCTGTCCTCGGGTATGTTGTTTTTATCTCCTTTGCTTGGCGTCGAAGTACGGTTTCATTTCAATAACTCCATAAAGACATCTTACTGACACAAAGAGGGATCCATAATTTCAAACACAATCAATTGGACAAAATAACAGCAAATCTTGTACTGTTTAAGTATCTTTACTACACAGACAAAAACAATGTACAATAGCTGAATGTTTCAGGCTCACTTCATCTCATTAGGTCATTATCATTACACTCTGCAAAATGAAGCGGCACACGTCACACAGCACAAAATGTTTGAGTACAAAATTTAGAACAACCAGGTCAATGGAAAAAAGAAAAAAAAGAAACGCACATTTACAGGGATTCACACGAAGTCAACCCACCACTGTAATCACGAGACAACTCGCCGTGTTTCTTAACAGCACTGAACCTTCAGAAAACAAAAGTACTGTTTTTAACCAACACGTCTATTTATTTTGGATTACGTGGATGATTCATGGCAGCTTTAAGTGTTAGATAGTAATCTGAAAGTGAAAACCTAAGTACAGTGTTAATCCATAGAGGTTTTTTGTGTTAAATCAATTTGCCACATTTCTCTTGTAGTACTGGTTTCAATCTCAACCAACAGTATTCCATTGTCTTTTCGATTACACCTAAACTCTTGGCTGATGGGTAACCCTTGACCCTGTCAACTCAAAAATTGCAGTTGCAGGATGTAAAGGTGGGAAGCAGTGAAACAGACCTGACCTTTGTGTTAGAATATTTTGACAGTTTTAATACAATATGGAAATGCTTTCAAATTTCCCTGTCAATTGGGTGTACACTGACAAAATGAAGGCACAGATTGATGAAAACATCTGAAAACTGAAAATAGGCAGTAAAGGAGTCATTTTAAATGATTTGCGTTGACTGCATTCTCCATTCACCTTAACTGAAATGCTTTCACTTAAGAGATTTACTGCACCTACCTATGATGGAAAAGATCAGAAACACAATGTGGCAGCTTTAAACATTGTCTTGAAAGAACCAGCCAAAACTAAGTTAATAAAATGGTCTCTGGGGTCCCCAAAAAAAAAAGAAGGGGGGGGGGGGGGGGGGGGCAGTGACAGGGCTATCGAGTTCCCCTCTCTAATGGAACCTACAATGTCCCACGCTCAGTATGTGCACTGTGTCTTTAATGAGAACCTGTTCCTGATGGGCTTTCCTGCTTCATGAAGGCCTCCTGTCACTTCTCTCTGTCCGCTTCCAGGCAGATAGGGAGGGTGCGTGCGATTGTATGTAGCAAATCATAGCACCAGATTCCGAGCAGCTCCTTTGTCCCTCTCCAGAGAGGGGACGGTGGTGGTTGTTGACAGAGGAGGAGGTCCTGCTTATGCCCGTTCTTTACGCTTCAGTTTGGAGGACTTCTTGACGGCACCGTTTTTGTTGAGCAGCTTCAGTACTTTCTCCTTATGGTCGAGCACTTTCATCATGGTATCTCTGGCCTCGGTCACCTGGTCCATGACCAGCTTACAGCGCTGCATGTTGCCCTGATGACAAACAGATAATCAATTATACAACTACGATAATGCTAATAACACTCACCACTGGATTTTACCTGATGATGAGTGTTTAGCACAGTGGCCTTTTGAATCAGCTGCACACAGGGAAGGCAGCAGCTATAAGGAGAGACCAAACAAATGACTCATGTTTGTCCTGGCATTCTTGCTGAAAGCACCAAGACTTCAATACTTCCATTTCGTTCATCTGGACTTAACACTAGTGATGATATCCACTCATTTATACACTGACCAGTTGACGGTGACTGAGCAGAGAAAGTTGTATTTTAAGTCCCCAGACGGCACAAACAATCTTACCTGTATAAGCTCGTTGATTCGGTGCAGGTCATCGTCAGAACCCGCTCTTTTCTTTGGAATCAGGCCCTCTTGAAGGGTGGAAAGGCGGCTGTACACATCATGCTCCAAACTTGACTGAAGATCAAGTAAGAGATGCACAATCAAAGTCAGTTTTAGCATCACTGAACGTCTCCAGTGGGTATCAAAGAAAGTTTATAAAATAAAGAGGTATAGTCTGGAGTACACACCAACTGCCTGAGCTGTGCAGCACATAGATGAATTTTCCAGCCTTGTGCTCTGCAGGCCACTCCTCTCTGATTGGCCATATCCTGTAAGCTGCCCTTCTTCTCTTCTGAGAGAGAAACAAATGATTTATTAAGACAAAAAAAAAAAAAGTGCATTCCTTCATTCTCATTAGTTTAACAAAACTTACATAAGCTATGAAGTAAATTTTGCAGTATGCCAGAAGCTACTGACCTTTGACCCGGATGTCACTGTACCTCTGGAAATGGTGGTAGGCAGCCTTCCAGGGATTACGATAATGCCGCAAAAGGGTAACAGGAGGCCGGGGCTTGACCGGCACATAACGCACTCCTTCTTCATCTTGAAGACAAAGCCAAGCATGAAACGTGGTAATGCTAATGGCACACTAATGCACAGCAGAACAACTACTGAATGTCATTGCATACCAACATATTCCCTTGGTGGAGATTCCCGTCGCTCTGCCCTCCCGGTGATGGGCCTGGCTGTGGCCTTTTCTTCATCTGTGCTGTTGGTCTCCACCATCTCGCTCTCCTCTGTAGAAATAACATGCTGCTGCTTGCGGGGTTTCTTTCTTGGGGAAGCCCCAGGAATCAGATCACCTGTGGCAGGTGTGTTCAGGGTGGAGGGCTGATTGGTGAGGGCTGGAGCTGACGACAAATTCGCACTAGGGTCTTTGGAAAAAGAAATGCATACAACATTCATGTGTGTAACATTTCTTTTTCTACACACCAATTAATTCAACACATCAACTCATTGATGTTGTGCAAGACTCCTCACCTGGCTGTGAGGTGTCCATGGCCTCCACTTCCTGCTTGATTTTCACATCAGGACAGGCAGAGCTGGCAGCACATGCTGCAGTGCTACTGGCCGCAGGCTGAGTGGGAGAGGCCACAGTGTTGGCCATTGAAGCAGGGACAGGTGGTGTTACAGCCATGGCTGCAGGCAGGGTTGACAGGACAGTGGAGGGCTGGGAAGGAGGTACAGGCCCCGGAGTGGCAAGCATGGTAGGGATGGCTTGGGTGAGGTGTTGGGGGTTAGAGGACAAAGCCTGCTGTTCTCCTCCTTGAGCAGGTAGTGCTTCCACTGTGGCCACTACAGGGGGGGCCACTGCCATCTGCACCTCGGTTTTTGGCTTCACACTAAGAGAAATTGAAAGAGGTTAGAGAATTAAGGAAATATAAAGAGAAAAGAGAAAAAAAAAAAAAGAGGAAAGAGAATTAATGACAACAGATCGTGGACATGGATGTCACCGGTGTGACAGAAGCTTACCCTGCAGGTCGGGGAGATCCTGCTCCTCTCACACCACTCTCAATCCTACCACTGCTGGGTTCACTGGCTTGGGCAGGTATCAGGTTCTTTCGAACGCAACTTTAACACACAACAACAGGCCAAATTCAAAGCATTCTATTAGAACTCGTGCAGGTATAAGTGAAACTTTTATCGTGTCATGCAGTCAACCAGCATCTTACAAGTTAGAAGTGTGCTACTGAAAAGCCTAGATTAGCCTAAAAAAGCCACTGTCTCAAATTCTACTCAAGTTCTTCTCACCTGTCACTAGCAGGCTTCTTGCGGAGGATGCTGGGTCTAGGGGAAGATACCAGGGTGGGAGCTCCTCCTACACCTCCCTGGGTATGTGCTTGCACCATTGTGGCTACTGGCTGGGTGGTGCTGAATGTGCTGCTGATGGGGCTAGCTACGAAGCCATCAGCTAGAACAACTCCTGAATGACATAAAACATGCATTACAAACAGCTAACATGGTTAAGTGCTCATCAACACAACCAGACAGTGTTGCTTTAGTTATTACCAGGTTTAGCTTCAGCCTGTGGTTGTTGCTGCTGCTGCTGTTGAGTGGCTATAGGTGCCTGCTGTATTCCTTGTGTGGTGATTGATGCAGATGTGTGCAGACCCTGCACTCCTATCTGGGTAGGCTGAATGCCCTGTGCAGCAATTGGTGCAGGCTGGATCCCTTGGGTGCTGATTTGTGGAGACGGCAGGCCAATCCGATCCACTGCCATCAGCTGCATGTGATTTAGATGGACAGTGGTGGCCACGCCAACCCCAGGCTGCGTGGGCAGTGCTGAACTTGGAGCTTGAGGAGTAACTGAGGGAGAATAAAACTAAAATGACGCCTTCATCCTATTAAGTCATGCAATGATCTTTACCATTTACTACAGTTTTCAACATATTTTGGCCAAATGTTGGTTTGTCAGTCCCAGTTTAAAAGATGCGATATGATATTATAAGATATGTTACACAACACACTGGTCAAAAGTGCTTACCGGGATACTGGCGGATAGTGGATACAGAGCTTGTGATGGGGGTGTAGGTATGTGTCAGAGGATATGACGATGAGTAAGTCGGCAGGAAATACTGGAACTGCACTGGCACAGAAGTTCTTAAATAGAAAACATACAATAATATAAATAATAACATTAATCTTAAGAATAATTATTATTATAATAAAATTATAATGATTATATCAATACATTAATTAACCTTAATATAAATTATACAATCACCAGCAGCAATGGCATGACTGATCTATTGTATTTCAGTTTGTTGGTTTGTAATGAGACACAGTGATTCATAAAAGTTCACCACAACCTATTTTTGAATTGCAGAAAACCTATGTTATACCACATAAAAATGAGCAATGTAAAACACCGGTTCTCTGTATTGGTTTTCTCATGTATGAGATAAACATATCTAAAGACCAGTCAAAACAGGTGAGAATGCAGTTTGCCAGCAGGTTATTGTGTTACACTGGATAACATTTAACTCTCCTTCTCTATCACAATTGCGCCTCCAAGAGTTGTTCATCATTTTACTTGCATACTCAAGATTCAGAATCACGCATGATTTGCTCACCTGTTGTCACTTCTTGCTTCCATGGTGACGGGGTTAGGAGATGACCTATGGCCTGGGATAGGGATGAGGTTGGCCCTTTCTCCCGCGTAGTCGGGCTGCACACGGGATGAAGAGTGGCTGATGGGTTGAGGGACGACTTTAGCTGTAAATAACCGCAAGGGATGATGAAGACCAACAGTTCACTAAAATCATGGTAAAAATGTAATGTTGATACTTTCTCCTGCTTATGAAAAACACAACAGGATTTAATTCATGTGAAACAAAACAACCAGCTTACCAACAGGGATGGTAGAAGTGGTTACTGCTGTGGCATGAGAGGAGTGTGAGGCCATCGTCATGGTGACAATAGTGCTACTGGTCATTTGGGTATGAGGCACAGTCCCTACACATGATAAAAGCATCATAATCAACATTTATCATGCATTTGTGTAAGATTAACATCTCAATTACTTTTTTTGTCCTTTCATCTAATACTAAAACAGTTTGTAACTAAGTGCGTTACCTATTGTGGTGGTTGATGGTACAGTGTTAGTGGCAACAATTGGTGCCACAGTTGCTGCAGCTACTGGTGTCACAGTGCTGAAAATGGGCTTCTGCAAAATACAAGAAATGTAATTATTTCAAACAGTGTAACACACAAATTATTCTACTGGTACGTTTGTAGCGGGTCATCATGAAGTAGAAACCTGTGCCATGGTGTGTGTAGACTGGACCTTTGGAACTCCAATTGCCGGGTATGACGGTAGTGTGATCCGTGCTGTGTTTTCACGGGATGTCGGATTCCTTTGAATACTGATTGTAGCAGGGGGGTGAATGGTTGGCCCCGGACGCCTGAAAGAGCAAAACCGTCAAATTACTGACCTCTTCAGTTTCTCTGGGCAGGCACTGCTGAGGTTGGCTAAAGCACAGAAACAGTGCTGAAAACAACTAGCCACAACATCGAAAAACAAAACAAAAAACATAAATAAAGCTAAATGATTAATTGATTATAAGTCAATTTTCCAATTTAACAGAAGGTAATTTTAAGATAGATGAAGAGTTTAACAGCAGTACTCCTAACTATAGTGAAATTAACCTTGGTAGGAGAAAAGCCCAACTACGCTAGCATCAAAGTGAAATTAATAAGTTACATTGGTTGTTTGGATATATTTTGGTTTTAAACTAGAGGATGGATGGCAGAAACAGGTGTTGTGCTAAAGCAACCAAGCAAGGTAAAACCACAAATGTCCTCCAGCAAAAAGCCCCACAAGGCTGTGTTTGAGGTGTTAATGATTTAAAAAAAAAAAATAAAAAAAAATGCTAACTTCCAAATGCTATTTGGGTTGGTTGGACAGGTATCAGCTGACATGCATCTGTGACTGAAGGGCATGGGAGCATCACTTAAAACAAGTTTATGTTATACAGTTTATAGTCAAAGTTCACTGTCTGTGTTTAGAAAAAATAATGTTGGTTTCAGAGAGGGGCTATGCTAGTCAGCTGGAACCTTGACGACATGTTTGAATCTTGTTGTTGGGTGGCATTTCCATTTTTAAACACACTAATACACTATTTAATAAGTACAGGATAGAGAACGTTGGTGGGAAAATTGTAAAAGGAGCCAGATTTAAAAACTAAATGGCTGAATAAGTTCCTCAGGGTGATGTTTTTGACCCATGCATGCACTTGTGTATGCACAGTACTTTATGGTTTTTTTATTTAGTTTGGTTTATTTTTGTGAGCTTTCTTTACTTACACTACTTTTACTATACTATATTGATACTTTTATAATTTCGGGCAGCTAAAAAACAAAACACACTCTTTGGTTGAACTGTTACTGGCCACAACCTCAGACATGAACTGAGGATTTTTAACTAAAAAATACTGACCAAGCTTCTCCATACAGATTATCATCCAATTAAATAATTTAACTAATTTAACATCACTTTTAGTACTTACACATGCAACATTTCTGCTTTAACTTGGTCAGTTTTGTTTACACTTACCCATGTGCCACTTCTGCAGTATGTGTAACAGTTGGACTGATAACTGGGGACTGAGTTCTAGTAGCAGAAATGGGGGCCACCACAGTTGGAAGCACAGCAGTAGATGTTGTTACAGCAGGGCGGGACTGCAACATAGAGGTTTCATGCTTTTACTCAGTGATCATGAATTCCAAGCACAATATCTACATGTTAGATAAAAGCACATCAAGGCACCTGAATCGTCTGGTGGATGAGGTGCGGCACTGTGGGCTGTCCAGGGCCTGCCCCTACTCCGGTGGCTGGTCGGAGGACAGGCTTGGCACTGGACATAACAGCTGCTGCAGCAGCCCCTACAAGAAAAATAAATTAAATAAAATAAAATCCTAGGATGTACCAAATGAGAGATTAACAGACTACAGTTTTACGGGAAGGTATAAAAATCAAGCCTTGCATACTGTTATAATTACACTGAGCATACCTCTAGGTAAATGGGATGTGAAGGTCTGGGGAGGGGTCCCAATCTGCAGTGCAGGGGTAGTACTGCTTCTAATAATCTGTATGTTGGTTGGCACCAGGTGCTGTAAGTGTTGACCCTAAAATACAATAAAAGCAACAGTAAAACATGAGGAAAAATAACAATATATTAATTATTATAAGGATTAATTTTTGACTTTGCAGAAAGTAGAAGGGTCTGAAAACTTTCAGAAGCCAATTTGAACTGACCTGCTGACCACTGATGGTTGCCACAGGAATAGAAGAGCTTGTAGCAATACTGTTTTCTATTGAGACACCAAAACTGCTAGGCACCTTTGAGGGTATGGCAATATGAGCCTGGTTGGAAGCTGGTGCTGGGGCAATAAGACGACTTGGCATTGGCGACTTCAAGACAGCCTATGAAAGAAAAAAATACACAAAACAAATACTTTTCATATATGTTGATAATTAACTGATTCCCAAGAAATCTGAAAAATAATAAAATGGTCTAAGTCTATCAGACTAAGCATCTTAGAACCTGTTTATTTAATGATAAATGGCTGATAAAATAAGGAATTTAAAGAAATTTATACAATCTTCATTTGTCACACAAATACTTTCTTTCAAAATAATAAAGTAGTAACTAGATTACCCATTACTAAAATGTCAACCAATTTCCACAGAAATCTGAACACGTAAAGTTTATGGTTGTAATTTTCCTGTTCATTCCCTTGTATGCACCACTAACCTAATCTGCCACTTGGTTTTAGTCTTGGCCCAGCTTCCAATAAACAAGTTTAACCAGACTAATCCTATTGATATTAACCACACTTGAAACCAGATCAACTCTGTCTGAAGGACACGAAGGTGGGATCAACAGAACAAAGTGTTATACCATATATCTCTTAAAATTTATAGATTCAAGATAACTTCCAACTGCCCCTTAAACCCTTCCAATAAACCCTGACTCACCATTGCTCAAGCTGAGGTCATCTAACATGAACTAGCTAATACTTTCTGAGATAGTCAGATATTAGTCAGTTATTGTCTCATTGTAACTGTGCATAGACTGCTTGTGGAGGTTTGAATAATTAGAGAAATAATAATGACCTTCATCTGTCCCTCAGTGAGGACTGCAGACTGTCCCTGCGCATGGTGGACAGGGGGAGCAGGTACTGTCACAGGTGTGCCTGGCTGGATGGCCACAGTTTGGGGAGCAGCTTGTGGTTGGCCCTGAGTCTGTACTTGTGGGTAAGGTCTCACCACCATGGTTTCCTGCTTGTCATCTCTAAAGGCCAAGGGTCCCCCACCCCCTGCAGGTGCATGGTCCTGCTGTCCATGTTCAGTATCCCGATTGCTCTCAGCATCTGCTACAGTGACAGAAAAGTAATAGCACATTATTTCAGAGATGTCCTCCTCTCCATTGGTGGAATATCCTGCGCGTCTTTCACTGACAGAAAGTTACCTGGTGGATTTGATGGCTGACTGACAGACACCACGTTTCCAGCTGCAGGAATCGGAGGTGCTCCTCCGCTAGAAGCAGGCAGCCCGTGTCGGGAGAACTGCTGGGAGCTCATTTTACCTACTTTTGACCTAAAACATTGTTCAGAATTATACATTTATTCGGGTATTAGACAGTCACAATGTTAATGCGTATTTATATCAAGGACGTTAACAACACAACATTGCGAGTTTAACCCTTAAGAGGCGCTCGGTAACATAAAAAAGCTAACGGGGAGCTGCGGAATATTATCGTCAACAGATAGCAAAGCACACAGGAACTGGGACGGGCGTCATTAACGATGGAAGCACAAAGATAAAAAGCAAAAACAACACACTGCGAACCTTTGTTTAACGTTAACGTTATACAGGTATTAAGATAACAAAACTGGAACGAGCACAACCCCAAGTTAACATTGGAATATATAAAGGACTTTTTGACTGCCCGAATCAAATTGACCACATGCGATATGAACTCAATCATATTTTATTCACGGTGGTCGCGGTTTTTTCTTCGGTAACGTCAAAAGCTAATGTTACCATGTCAGCTAGCTATCCAAGCTAGCAGCAAGCTAACGTTAGAATCGCTAACCCAGCTGTCCCTTCTTTTCATGTTAAATCTTCAACTTTCTAAAGACTACAGCAGCATAAACTTCTTTGGGCTAAATGAGCAAACATGCTTCAGGGTGTTTGCAGACATTACCGTATAGCAGAGTTACTGGGCAATGGTCGTTGTGTGGATTATTTTTTTTCCATTCGTCTTTTCTTTTTTTTCCCCCCAACATGTAAGCCGGAAGAGCGCTCCGAAAGAACGAGACCTCCTTGCCCTCGTTCTACCAATCAGAGAACAGACTCCCATGTGGCTGACCAATCAGAGCTCCGGAAATGTTTCGACCAGCATAAACCTGCACCAGGGAGGGGAGCCTCTCGAGGGACTGCTACGACCTGCAACCCATGGTCACGTGCTCTAAATTGGCAGTAGCGCTAGCAGCACATGAGCTCCGTCTGCTAGCATGGCAGTCGCCTCCATAAAGACAAATATTAGCATTGTTGGAGATTATTTATGTTATTCCGCTCGACATCGATCATGTGTAAAAATAACATAGCACGTGTACACAAACACGTCGTAACAAGTCAATGTCCATTATTCAAAACTGTGGGCCAGAAAAATAATTAAACTGTTACTAACAAAATCGACTTTAAATCAAAAGCGAGAAATGTATCAGGCAGAAAAAACGTTTCTGAGTTAAAACATAAATGATTAAGATAGTAGTTAAAATGCGGTATTTGACGAGTAGAAACCTGGGTACTTAATACTGTTAAATCGTTCAATAAATGAATCCCAGTCGCCTCAATATTTTTCCCTACAAAAATTTTGTGTTTAGGCTTCTTAAAGTTCTTTAGCAGATTATTTTTGTTGTCATCCTACATAGTAAAGACTTTTACGTAAAATAGTGCAATGGTAGAGCAGCAGACAAATGACAAATAACAACTGATTATGAATCGTTAACTTGTAGTCTTCTATACGGACGAGTCGGTCATGTTTACACCCCACAGTGAAGTCCAGCTCCAGTGACAGTGACGTGACCCTCGCTTTGCAGGTTGGAGCGGTCCGAGGAGAGTCTCCCGCTTTTCCCAACTGCAGCTTAGCTGGTTGCTCGGTGGCTCTGCTAGTTCCCTTCTTGTTGCCGCAATGTCTTTGATGAACCGCTAGAGGGCAGTGCAAACCAGAGAAGTGTCAAAGGCCAATGTCATCGTAGGAATTTGGTTTTGACCTGCAGGTCTGAGTGTGTGCGTGAAGGAAAATTGCAGAGCTGTACAGGATATATTAAGAGAGGGACAGAGAGAAATAAGATTTAAGCGCAGTTTTAAATGAGAAGACGATAGGTGGCTGAGTTCTATTTAGTTGCTTCGGTTTCAAGGCCCCCTGTTTTGTTCATGCTGGATCACCATCATCCATCTATTATCTCAACTGCTTATCCTGTTCAGGGTAGCAGGGAGCTGTAGCCTATCCCAGCTGTCACTGTGCAAGAGGCGTGGTAAACCCCGAACCGGTTGCCAACACAGACAGAGAACCAGACTTAAGCCAAGTGGACCCCACCTTCGGCCAGGAAGAATACATCAATCAATCAGTGTAGAAAACAGTGATATGGGCATGTGTGTGGTAGTTTTGTTGCAGCACATTGTTTTGCAAAAGACAGAGCTGAATATAACTGCAGCAAGTCATCAGGCCAGCAGTCTACCTTTGTCACTTTGCCCAGGAAAAAACTTATGACTGAGAAATGTGTTTATGAGAAGCACTAGAAAACCACATACACCATCTTCTGCTACAGATAGGGACAGTAAGAGCATAACATACTTTCTTCCCTTCCTCTAACCCTTTTTCATGAACTAAGCATTGTATATTGTGTTTTATTAAAGAAATGATAATAAGATTTTTATGGTCTTTGCTCATGACAGTATCAAGTAAAACATTTAGTTACACCTGGCCCATAAATAGTTGAACAAGACATTTGGGCATGTTGAGGCTTGGCCACTAAATTCCCCAGCTGTGCTCACCTACTCACACACATCCACCTGTTGGTATGTTGTTTTAATCGGGAACCTGTGAAAACCTCCTGACAATTATCCATTGTATATTTTTGCTGACAGGTAAGAAAATATTGTGTGTTGATGTGGGCTTTAGAGGTATTTATTTTCACTGAGAAGACTGAAGGTAAGAGGAAATATCAATAGTAAGAGGACATTTTTAAATTAGGGTATGACTTCCCCAGAATTAGGCGAGCTGAGGCTGAACTAGTGTGACATCCAGATATCAATACCTGCCTGCTGATGAGGGGTTTCACAGAAAAAAAGCCTGGTTTACGTTAAACTTATTTATCAGTCATTTGAAAAGGGAATTCTATAGCCTCTGTTCTAATGATCTCGACCATGACACATACTAATTTACAACATACTCATTCGTCTATGTTTTTAATGGCTCATTGACACTGTAGACAAAGAAACCGCCGTTTGAATGGTAACTTGCTAGCACCTGGCTGTACAGTGTCTGATCTTTGACACTGACTCAGGTGCTAATGTCTTCATTTTGCATGGAGTCATCAAGTTACTGTGTATTGCTTTAGACACCAAAGGCCGTGACTCATCTATGCATTCTCTTTCTCGCAATGAATCAGTCTTTCTGGATTGTACAGCTCAGTTGAAAATCACTAGTAGTCGTACACTGCAACCAAACAGCCACGGTAAACGTTAAACATGTTTTATGTGCACTGGCGTAGGTGTTTTTGTTTGCTAAATGTAGGGACAGTCAGGTTATAGTCTCAGATTTGAGTTGGGAATGGAGGTTAGAGGGTAGTCTCAGGTCAAGGCTATGGATTCTTGCAAATAAAGGACATAGAAGCCCAAGTCAAATCTCAAGACCATGTAAAGAGCAATTCTCAAATCACAAGTCTTCCTTAGGAAATTGCAAGTCTCTGAATTTTCATAATGAAACCTGCATTAAACAGATTTGCAGCTACTTAAGGCCATCACAACAAGATGTAAAACACATCACATCAGAAAGGTTAATGTGACAAATACATTAGCAAACACTTTTCCAATATAACACAACCATCTGGAGTTTCTTTTTTATCTCCAAAATTCATTGAAAATTTTTTCCAGCATTTTATCTATCAATGATCCACTTTCTCCACCAGCAAGTTACAAGCCAGCAACCGACAAATGCTGCTAGTCTGTGGTACCGTGTTACCGTGAAATTAGGGTACTGTGGGCTGTCTGTCCTGGCTAAAAATGATTCTGGTGACAGCAGAGTGACCATATAAAAAATGCAAAGTTTTGACTGGTAAAGGTTAAACAACGAGCTGAAAGACACAAAAATGTACATAGTGGACGAAAACAGCAAGTGTTAGTTCTCCGAGGATCCATCACTATGAGTTACACCCTTTATAACATAAAACATATGTTTTATATAGATGACACACAGTCATCTATATTTTAGTTTAAACAATAAAACTGTGAAGAAGCAGCTGAGGAGAAGTGATGCTAAGGAATGAGAGTTGGGTCGGATGTGGAGGCGGCAGAGGAACAGAACAGGTGTGGTGCCTGCGCTGCTGCTCTGCCACAGTCAGCACCTACAGCAACCACCTTCGTACCTCTGGCTTTGCAGCCAAATAACGCTGCAATTGATACGGACTTTAAAAAGTGCTGCAAGTGGCCTGCTACAGTATCTGAGACATTTGCTTCATCTCAGAAACAGCCCTAAAATTAGAGGACGGTGCCCTGATTTATGTGGAAAGTTAAGGGGGTGGGGGCACATTCCACGACTGCTGTAGGCAGGAAGTTTTGGAATCTCCATGGAAATTAAGGCAAAACACAGTTATTTTTCCTAGTATTTACACAGGCTTTTAGTCAAAATGTGCGAAAATGATTCCAAGAGGAGACATGATTTGTTAACAATTGTCCCAACTATAACTGCCAGACACATAAATTTACACACATTAGGATACACATAGTTGCATGAGTTTAAAAGTGCAATAACTTTAAAGGCATAATAAATTTAAGTGGAATGAACCCATGGATGTCAACCATAGAACAGACTGTGAAGAACACATTACTTCACATGACTCTACAGTTTACTGACCATGTTTAACAAGCAACATAATTTCATTATCTCAAGCTTACGTTACTGACATCTGTTCTTCTGCGACTATGACTGGTAGTTTTGTCTCGTGAGAACCATTCACATTTACTGGGAGTCAAAGGGGTGAAATAATTATGATACATGTCTTACTAATTTTTGGTCCAGATGTGTGGAATGCCTACGCGTACATAGGAGTACAGGAATTTTTCCCCATCCTTGCTGGCTTATAAGCAATTCATAACTCTTTAGCATTCCTATGTATGGATTGGGTAAATATTTTCAGACTTTGCACTGTCTGAAGTCATAATTTTTTACCCTGCAGACTCCCCTAACATCCCTCACAGTTAGGTGGGGGCTCTTGCCTTAAAGCAAGAAATAATACATGCGATACATGTGTGGCAGAGTAAAAAGGCACACATTTATTGCTTAAGCTGAGATGAGAAATTGGCACTCAGTTACAACATGTAAACGTTGCAGGAGGAAAATCTGTGGCATCTGTGGAATCCCATCCCCCCAATGCACATGAGGAGTAAGGAAAGGAAAATATTTACATTAAACGTGTATGGAAGAATATTTGAGCGTCAATGCAGAATGAACTGATAAAAGGACAGATTGGAAACATACTACACACAAAAATGTGCCTAAACATTCGCGAAATGGAATATAATATTCAACTTGCAGTGCTCACATTAATTGAGGTTACATATCTATTTGCAATGTAATTCAATTTTTCTGCACTGCAGAAAAACTGATTTTACAGTCTCGTATTTATATTGGCTAAATTTGTGCTTTACCACATTTCACGGAATAGTTCGTGTGACCTTGTGCAGGTTTGAAATTTTACATAATGCAACAAAACTTGCGGGAGTTTTGATGTGCAGATTTTCCGATGTAAAGTGAAGAAGATTCGAAAAAAGGACTGGGTAGCTTGGATTGTTGTGGACCTCCCAAGCTGACGATAGAGGAGTTGTCTCCATAATTAGGGACCATCCCCAAACACCTGTCTAACAGGTTAAATACTCTTGACTAGACAGGTGTGGAGTGGTTTGATGTCGTGTGTTCGACATCGAATAAATATGGACGCTGCATTGCAAGATGCAAACCTCTGGTGGGTTAGCCACAAAAGCAGTTTAACAAGAAGTACTTCAGAAAGCAAAATATATATTTATCAGACGATGGCAAGAGTAAAGTATGGAGTAGAAATTGTAATGCCCAAGATCCCTAACATCTCAGCTCATCTGTGAAGCACGGTGGTCTGGGGTGATACGGCTCGAGGATGTATTGGCTACTACAGGAGCTGAGCTTGGTTCTATTAGAGCTTTCTTCTGGTAAATGGAGTGTTTTTTTATTTGGCGCAATATTAATGAATACAGTTAAACAGAACTGAAACGGATCAACAAAGGGTTGCAAACATAGTGGAGGGCTCTGTATTTCATTAATTTTCCAGCTCTTACCTCTGTAATTGTTCTAACTTCTCAATAAGGGGCAGATATTACAACAGATTCTACCTAAATATTAGCAGTGAAGCAGTAATCTTGCTGTAATGGGTTCAACAAATCGAAACAAAGTCATGTTTCAGACATATATTAAAAATTTTATTTTCTTTCAATTATTGTGAAATGTTAAGGCATACATACACATGTTTCCTATACAAACGTTCACAGCAACACATTGACAATGGGTCAACTAGATGAAGCAAGGTCTCTTAAAAGAACCTTTTGTATTTATCATGGGTTATAACTTAAAAGTAGAGAACAGCTTTGGCACCAGGAAACCAAACATATACATGTACAGAAATGAAAAAACAAACAAACAAACAAAATATATTAATGTCTCTCACTTCAAATAGCCATTCATGTAAACACATTCCAAAAACAGTGAAGGGTAGACCAATGGTATTGACCAGCAAATACACTGTGCCATGAAATATGATGAAAAAGGGTTAAATGTGAGGTTTTGTGATTCTTATATAAAAAATAAAAACAAAATGAACAAGACTACTAACAGTTTAAAACTGGATGATAATATAGTAGCTTCAGAAATCTAATTATGTTGTGTTTTAGCAATGTTCCTCTCAAAAGAGTAGACCAAATCTGAATTATGGCACATTCCAGTTAAATACAAAACACATTCCTGGTTAAAAAAAAAAAAAAAGGAGGGTACATTCAGCAGTGTTCAGTGATTCCACACTATGCAGGCAGAAATAAATAAAAAGATGCCACGTTAAGGGTACAGTCACCTCAGAAATGTGAGACATGTGAGCAATGAAAAAAAACTCTGCTGAATATAACACAGTCATGAGGACTTCACAGAAAGTAGCAAATGTAGGACAGTTATAGTTGACCGCATCTATCCTCATGGTAGAACCAGCTACCAATGCATAGAAAAAATAACCAGCCCCAGAAAAAGGAATCATGTGGAGAATGCGTGCCATTTTAACAAGGGCGCGGGGTCAGACATTCAGCCTTTTTCTTTAACGGGAGCATTCCCTCAGCGAGGAATGTGAGAAGATTAGCTCCGGCGTGTCACCGCAGGGGAGCGAAATGCTGGCCAGCCGCCATCTGAGGCCCCGAACATTAACCCTAGACATGGAAAATTTGACCCCCATGAAACACTGTCCATCTTCACAGGCTTTTTAAAGAATTCGGCGGGCATTCGAAGGAAGTTTCAGAATCCTCTCCTGAGCTACGAGCAGCCCATAGTGTATTTTAAAGAGAGGAGCTAGTGTTAATTTAGGTTTGAGTACTTCTGTTAAACAGAATAATCGTCACACATGGCATTAAACCAGGAGTACAAGGATGCTTATACTGAAAAATAAATATTCCCATGGTAATGCACATGCTACTGGAAACTAAACATAGACAGTTTACACAGTTAATCCATAAAAGTCATTTGTGTATAATTTAAAAAGCGAGCAGCATTTACAATGTATAAATACAATACATAACAAAAACAAACAAACAAACACCCATGCACAATGAATTGGGGTGTTTCAATTAGCAACCCAGTTCTTATCATAATATCAGAATACTCTCCACGTACCAAGAACAATTCTGACTTGAGAGGCAAATGTAAGAGTTTGTGAACTGTGCAGATTCAGCTGAAGGAAAGCTCAGCTCTCCTTATCAAACCGTGGCACATTCAGGACTCTGCATCTTGATTTGGGCGTTTTTTTTTTTTTTTTTTTTAACTCATGCTCAGGATCGAGAAAGGCCCAGAATGCCTCGGCCAAAAGTCTCCGTTGGTCGTCGCTGTTGGTCATTTGAGACCTTAAGACTGCACTCAAATGAGGATTTCCACAGCGTCTGCATCTGACCTGTTGACGCTGATGTTGATGAAAGGCTTGAGCGGCGTCTTTGTGTCCTCCAAAGTGTCTACAGTGACGACAAATTTATGTAGATTAGAAAAACATTATGGGTAAGTTAAAGTCAATACAGCTGCAGTGTTGGCCAAACTGCAAACTGCTTAAAGCTTATTAGAATCTACAACACATCCTTGGTCTGAACTGATCTATGTTCCTGCTAAACGTTAATGATCAAAGCAGCTAAAATATCACAGAGCTGTAGTTTGTGTGGTGGTGACTGGGTGTCAGATACTTAACAAAATAATCAACCCACCAGTGGGAGCTGCTGAGACCAGCTCTGCTTGGAGCTCAGGCTCCTGAGGGGCCTCCTCACTTTGGGTGCTGGAGTCTCTGCTTGGGCCCCTTGGCACCCCTCGGAGTTGGGGTAGCAGTGCAGCAGCACCTGTCTGGTCATCTGAGAGGCTTTTTACTACAAGCAAAGACAAAGAAAGGAGGCTGCTCGATTACTCACTTACAGTACATCCACATTTACACGCTCTCAAACATCTGCCCTGCGGAGTGCTTCCCATGACTATTCTGGATCAGACTATTCTGGAGTGAGAGACGATCTGCATTCCAGTTTAAAAACATGTTGTCTATTTGAGGGACAGGAAAGGGCTGTCTCTTGCGCCCTACTTTTTTTTTTTAGGAAGTGTAGATTCTGTCTGGCGACACAGACCAGTCTGCCAGTTGTCACTTGGTAGCTTGTGTCATTAATGATTCAAAATTCCACAATAATCATGATGGCCAAAACTCACCTTTGGCATCCGCGCTGCTGGCGACTGTGTTGATGGAGGGGACGGACCTGGCCAGTCGAAGCCCCTGTTTCTCCAGCTTGCCCTGCTCCCATCTGGAGCGCTGCTGGAGGACTTTGATCATAGCGTCCTTCTCAAGGAGCTGTGCATGAAGTGCTCGGATCCTGAACACATGGAATACATCACGAGTTCACAAGCAGCAGGAATTAACTATTATTTAAATGGCGTTAAAGGCTTTGAAAGAGGTTTACCTGTTCTCCATCTCCTGGTGTCTATGACTCAAAAAAGGCAGGTCTTCATTAAAACTGCTGTTTGGCGAGTGTCGAGGTGAATGATTGATTATGGTTGTATCTCTGAGAGAAGAAAAAATAGGGACTGTTAAACCACTGTTTTTAATCTTCCCTACATTCGCCATTAACCAAAATTCCTTTCTTTTTACATTTGTGCAAGTTATGTCATACCTCTGTGCTGCAGCAGTGGCGGCTGCATCCATTGCAAACTGCCTCATGGTGCTCTCCTCCAGGTACTTCTGCTCCCACTTGGTAATGTCGGCCTCCAGGGCCAGAATATGCTCCTCTTTCTCCCTGAGCTGCTGCTGCATTGTGGAAGCTGTGAGTTCTGAAGCCGTGGAGTCAGCTGCCTGATTCTGAGACTGAAATAATAGACAGTGGTGAACATTAGGCTTCCAGAGGAAAAACATGTTAAATCTGCTTCCCTTTGTTACAGGGAGTCAGTTGGAAGATTGATACCATAGGCATGTTTCCCACAAAGTCGAACCTTAAAGTAGCACAATAATTAAAAAAAAAAAGTTACCTGTTGGGCCCTCATGAGCTTTAGTTCCTGTTCAAGTCTTGTGCGCAGCCGAAGCTCGAGCGCTTCCCGCTTCTCGCATGCCGCTTGCAGCTGAGCCAGAGCACTCTGCAGCCGCTCCACTTTCTCTACATAGGCTCTCTTCCTCTGCAGTTCTTCTTCCAACTGCCGGTTGTGGGCCTTCGCTGAGGCTAGGGCCTGCTCCATTCGCTCCCGTCTCCGCTGGCATTCTTCCCCAGAGATGCGCATGTGCTGAATCTGCCTCTCCAGACGTTCCCGTTCCCGCTGCTGCTCTTCATCTAAGACACAGGGAGGGGGAAGAAAAACTGGTCAGGGTCGGGGAGATTAACAGTGACATGATCCCAAGCGTTAGAGGTCCTAGGTCAAAGAATTGCTAAGGAGGGCTTTACTGTGTATCAAATCAATTCAGTGGCCACTGATGGGGTCAGCCATGTGTAAGCAGTCTCCAGGCAATGTACACTATGAACGGAATGTGACCCAGAGGTGACATTCGCATGCTGCGAATAAAAAGGTATGCAGTTCAAAAACAGATTGACAAAATAGTCAACTGAATCAGAAAGATATTCATCAAAAGCTAGCTTGAATTATAACGTAAAGACCAAAAGGGTAAAGCCAGTTTATCTCTCATGACACTTTTAAATGGGGTGATTACACAACTTGAGTGCATGCCTGTGGAGGGAATGCAGACTTCCTCTTATCCACTTACGCACACAGGCATAGCTTTGTACTGGGAAAAGCTCTGGAATGCTTCTAAGGACAAAGTGAAGTAAACAAGCAGCTCAAAATATAATACAAGTATACAAGTGTTCCTTGTAACCAAAAAGAAAACTATAAACTACACTTCCCACTATTGTATTTCACGTTTGGCTCTGCTCCTGCTATACCAAAAATGTTGTTTTCCAACAATATTGCAGACCCGAGGCAATCACATGGCTTTTTAAAATACCTAGAAAAGGGCAAATGCCATTTCAGGACGGTAACGTATAACAGAATGGTGTGGCTGATATATGATATGTCAATGATGCATTGCAAAAAAATATTTTGGGGTTTTACTCTACAGCACATCCCTGCACATAACAGATAAGGAGGTAAGAAAAAAAAATCACAACTGGACAATCACGATTAAACCCTGGGGTTAAGAAATGCCCAAACAAGGCAAACAAGCTACCCAAGGGTCTTGTTGAGCCGTGTGTTGCCTATGTGCTGGAGTCCCAGACTTATTAGTTCCCCTTGAGGGGGGGGGGGGGGGGGGGGGGGAATCAACAGTGATGCAAAACTGACCAGGGGAAGGAGAGAGGGAGGAAGGCATTCCTAATACCAGAAGAGCCTGAAATACCTAAAAAAATTCTGGAATCCAGGCCACATCTAATGCAGCTATGAAAAATGACTGGTGTCTAAGAGTAATTCTTAACAAAAGAGATGGAACCATGTGTGTTCCAACTTGCAGAGTGACAGTTTCATGGCAAGCCACATAAGCCAAGGAGGAAACTAATTCCCGCTCATGTACTATTGGGCTTCACAAGGGAGTGTGATTTGTCAGATAACATAAAAAATTTGCTCAGAACCCTTCACATAAGAAGAGGATTTATTAAATAGAAGCAAACAAAAACTCACTTTGCTCCAAGAGCTTAACAAAGATGTGCTGCTTCTGATCTGTGCACTCATCTTCCTTGGCTGCTCGCCGTTTGAGAGCTGTGTCAAGTTGTTCTGTGCAGACAAACAAACAAGCAAAACATGACATTAAACACACAGAGTTCGATGTAAAAGCAGACAGTGCAACGCCCAAACTGTTCAGGATCAACACCTACCTCTCAGGTCTCTATTGAAGTCGTGCATTCTCTTTATCTCTGCCTCCAGTTTATTCCGCATGGTTTTCTCCATATCTCCCCGTTTGGTGGAGTCTTTCATCAGGGTCTCATGCACTTCAGATATCCTTTGAATTTCCAGCTCAAACTGGCAGGAAAATGTGAGAGGATCATCAGTCTCTGGGAAAGGCATCACTATTCATTCATTGTCTGGATTGGGGTTTACGTTGTAGTTATGGTAATAACGGTGAGGCCAATTAGTCATCTGGAGAGATTCCACCGCCTTTTGTACTGCCTACAGGCAAATAGCTTTTTAAGGGTGAGAACTAACATTCCTGGGTGAACACTTATAGGTCCCAGGTGTCAAAGCCTTTATCTTCAGAGATGGCATGTGTAGTTGGACGTACCACAAACTCTCAACGGGTAGAGCACATGTTAAAAAAACCCAAACAGAAAAAGGAAACAAACACCAGGAAATAAAAATGATAAATACTTTTGGAAGTTTGGTTTAAGTGCACTATTCCTAACTGCCAGAGAGAGCTTATCACCCCGACATGTTCAGACAGGAAAACTACTGTTGTACAGTCTTCACACCCTCCATTCACTGCACCACCTTCTTCTCTCACCTTCTGCAGTCTGGTGGCCTTCTCTGTGTAGACCTCCAGTTCCTTCCTGAGCCGCTCATTCTCCCGCATCAACAGGCCGGTTTGAGGAGAGTTATTGCCGGAGGCTGTGGCGATGCTGTTGTGAGCCACCTGGGACTGGGTGGACACATACCTGCAGAGGAGACACGTAACCATGAATGCTCTGTCTGGAGCTCTTTTTTTTCTGATACACAAACTAATACACTAAATAATTCTACTGTGACTTCTATCTGATGAGAGTACCTGTGATGCTGGGAGTAGAAGGGGGGAGGAGGGTCTCTGTAGTACTGTCCTTGCTCCTGTGAGTGGCTGAGCATATATCCAGGAAGTCTGGCACAGAAAGGATAGTCCGGTGGTGGTCCACGCTGGTCTACACACGGCTGAGCCCCTTGCATGTCAGGTACCACAGTTTTTATAGCATTATTATTATTATACAGCTGTGGATAGCTGTGTGAGGAGCTCATAGCTTGACTGTGTCTATGTGCATTCCTCTCCAAAGAAAGCTGCATGAGCCTCTCGCTTAAAGAGCGAGCATGCTCCCTCTTCAGGTCCCACTGTCCCTCACTGCAATTCCCCATTATGTCCAATGCGGGGCCTTCCTGCTCTGTCTGCCCCTTCTGAGAGATCAGGTACTGGGAGTGGGCTTTTGCCTCCTCGTAAGTGGGCAGCTCCTCTCCATGGAACTGGTACAGATGGTTCAAGGGGCTCTCAGAGTGCAAGCAGTCCCCCTGGTGCTCCTGGCCTTGAGGCTCCTGCCTTGTTGACATGTGGATGTACTGGGTGTCCTCCTGAGTCAGGCTCTCAAGAGAGGACCGGGGACTACCTGTGCCCCCTCCGCTGCTGCCTCCACGCAGGGCCTGCTGCTGGATAGCAAGAAGTGTGCGAGTGTCTGTCAGGTTCCCGTAGCGAAGCTGTTCCTGAATCAGACGGTGCAGGACCGTTCCAGAGGAGTCCTCAGCAGTTCTCATTTCAGTCAATAGGAAATAAAAAAAAAAAAAAAAACCCAACAAACAGCCTGGAGGTGGCGGGTCAGCACTTTACAAATCACAAATCTGAGGAGAGAACAACAGGACTGATCAGATGGCATTTTCTCTATGTTCCCTCATCCTCATTCATTGCATTTCGGAACCACAGCCAGAAGCCAGCAGTGACTTTCTTCTCATTTACAAATCACAAGCTTATTTTATTATTACACAGTTATTTTAGCTGCAAGTGAATAAGCTGCTCCTGGCAACAAGCGGACACTGATGTCGGTGTGGATCCAGTTTATTGCTCACAAAGTGTAAAGCGTTTTTCTCCAGAAGTGCAACACTCAACATTCCCATTCCACAGCAATAAATAACCTCAACTGACTTTTCAATTGCACATGAATCACAGTGATATATTGCTCAACACATGTTGCGAATGTTTCTGAAAGCTCCCCGTGGATTTCCTCTATCAAATCCTCAACAAATTATCTGTGGAAATTATAATCCAGCCCAGTGAAGATGAAACCTTTTCGTTAAATTAGTCAAATAAATAGCCACAGTAAAATGATCGATCATCTTTTCAATTGAAAAATTAAAAACTCATATAGTTTATTAAAGTTAATTTAACAGTCAACACTGCGCCAACCAAAACCAATTTACATAAAAAATCCGCGCCGACGGTGCATCAGGAATCCAAACACAATCCGGACACGGCGAGAGATAAAGTGTGAACAAAATGTAAAACTCACCAAAATATGCTGTCGTGATCCGGGGGGGGGGTGATTACTCGCTATTTTTCGCTCAATTCAACAATGTCCCCAAGTTTCCGGAGCGTCTTTACCGCATGAAAATGTTTGCGCGCCGACGGGCAGCAGCAGACTGAGCAGACTGAGGCTGCGAGCTGCACTAATAAATAACTGAGAGCCGATTGTTCGCTGCGGCTGGAATGACTGGAATGTAAAGGCTCCAAGTCCCTGTGGGATCAAAAGCAGAGCACAGGGGAGGGGGGAAGAGGAGGAGGAGGAGGAGGAGGAAGCGGAGAGGGGGAGGGGAGTGTAGGGGAGGAGTGAGGGGGTGAGAAAAAAATTGGACAGAGCGCAGCAGCAACGTCTCAGCTGGCTGCTTGTGTCATGTAAAAGAGCTTGTTAGGGTTTTGTTGTGTGGTTTCAGGAATTTTAAGTCTTTTACAGAAGCTAAAGTTAAAGGAGAAATCTTTACAGCATGGTCACAATGTTACTGTGAGCTTACTTTTGATCTGAAGACCATCTCAACCATAAAGTCTCAGCAATATCAGTAGCACAAAAAACGATACAAAAAGTCATACTGTTATTATCATACACGGTCTCAAACTCTTTCCAATGATTGTGTATTATTTGATTTGATAGTCTATCTAAGTTGTAAAATGCTTGACTCAAATTCCTAAAAGTCAAAGGCAATGGAGTCAGAGTCTTCAAAATGGATTCAAAACTCAAAGACCTACGATTCACAATGATATGAAACCAAGGACATTTCAAAAAGATGTGTGACTTTGTATTGCAAAGAGGGATTTTAAAAATGATCCCTTTCTATCTACCACACTATGAAAAAAGTGAGATATGGATTAATCATTGTTTCGTGAACTGCCTTTTGTTTGCATGTGCCTGGTAAATATTTAAGCTGTGGCCCGTGCCAGTTAATTGCAGAGTGTGTGTCTGTGTATGCGTCCACGGAGGGAGAGGGGCGGGTGTGAGGCACACTGCCTGCCAGCTGTCCGTGGACTGAAATCCCCTTCCCCTCCTTTAATAAGAGCTGTGAGAGATGCATTGTTCTCCCCAAAAAGCAGACATGACGGGGGCAGCCCTGCCATCTGCTGATCTCCCCTCCACCACTAACACCAGCTATATGCTTTATTCACACACAGGCACATACACACACAGTAGATGGAGACCCTGGGATCAGCTGGCGGTGGGGGTGGGGCTGGAGCACTGGATAGTAATCTTATTGACTGCAGCCCTTTTTGCATGAAAAGGATCGTCCTAATGGGTTGTTTTTGGTGGTGGGGGGTGTACACAAGCCTCCTCCTGTTAACCTGGTGCAATCAATCAGTAGACAAACTGCAGGTTACCTTATCTCAGACATTCACAGGCAAATGTCCACCTGCTGATTTGCACGGCAGTTGAAGTCCAACAGCTACTAAGGAATGCCGATTACTTCAGCAACTGATAAGAATCCACCGGTTTTGCCAACAAGATACACAAAAGGTTTATAACATGTAACTTTACGTTGCTGCACGATGTACCATTTAGTAGGGCTTTATCATGTACAACAAGCATAAACGAGCGTTGCTGATTGCTGATTCACTTCCTTGCTGAAGGTTGAAGATTGATATATATAGATATATAGCTTAGCACAAAGATTAGAAAAGTACTGCCAGATCTAGAACCCGAATTATCTGCCAGCAGCTGTAACATTCACCAATTAAGTGTTGCATGTCTTTGTTGTCCTATTTCCACAGGTTACTGGTGGCTTTTAACCTGCTGTAAAAACATAATCAGTAATTTTTATATTTATGTACAGATTAATCTAGATTCTGGAGAACTAGGGTGCAATTTCATTTAGCGTGTCATAAAGACTAGAAAGAGGAGCAAACAAGTAACCAGGCTCTGTCCAAACATTAAAAAAATAAATTGTATTTATACATTTTGCAGTAATCTCAGCCAGGAGGTGTAAACCCAAAATGTGAAATTGCTCTTTTAACTGTACAAAAGTTTAAAGGACAACTCAGCAACACATTCTTAGCTGTGCATAATGTCATTCTGTCCAGTTTAAAGGACGTTGTGTAGCATTCCTGTGGTGCTGTGTCACCTCCAGCTAAAGACGATTCACATATTTTATTTACACTGTGGAAGCCATCTGGGATTCTTTGGACACAGAAATGACACCCAACGTGCATCAGTAGTCTACATGTCAGTGCACATTATATGATTACACACCTGAATGATGTGCCTGTGTTCCATGGAAATTCTCCATTTGTGAGAAATGACATTGTGTTATTTATGTGTAATACTCCTACACATCCTTTTACCAATTTCTCACAGTTCTGTCAACACAGTAGTACTTGAAAAGAGTGAATCAGACCACAGCACAACATGAGATGTTTCACTTGCTAATTTAGTCCCACAAATAAACAGATGAATGTAGCTGGCTCTTAAGGTTGACATTTGTTTCTAATACGTGTAGGGAGTTTTTATGTCAACATTAGATGAGAAGTATGCAGCACCAGCAGTAGTTTTCCATGAAGATTACAGTTTGGAGACTGGCACCTCTAAACTAATGTTTGTCCTGTTTGTTAGCTGACAGCTGCAGCTTCACATGCAATTTTACCCTCTCAACAAAGATCAACAAAGAGCACATTATATCTGTTTTCTTGTGAAATAATAATCATTTAACTGGCCAGGCTAGATGTTGACCTGCTTGAGTCAAGCTGCAGAATAATATTTAGCATTAGAGCTGTTTCAGTCACTCTCACAGGGCTCAACAGGACAACAAATGCGTTCACTAAAATGATAGTTTAACCCAAATGATTATTAAGCCCACAGAACGGCTTGATTGAAAACGTGAGCCTCCATACAAAGGTTGGCTACATGGCAAAGGTTAGCAATATATTCGAGTTCCATCTTGTGTTACATGTCTCTGCCGAGTGTTGTCTCACACAGGTGACGGATTCTCAGGAGAGGCAGGTAGGATCACAGGTGTGTGTTTGAACAGTTGGTTGGCACATTAGACGTTTTCCCAAGGGAACAAAGACAAAGATTGAACTAAAGACTCAAGCAGCACCTCTTATATACCACAGCAACACATTACAGACACCCTGCAACAGCTAGAATATTTTTCCCCATCAGAGGTGACATTTAATAAGATCAATAATTAGAACCTGTTAATGGCATAGCTCAGGCCCACTGGATTAACACAATACAAAGTTGGATCTGGCACCGCCTGCCTTGCTATATGAGGTGGGAGAAGCCAGGCGCTTCAGCAACTCTTTTTGTTTTCCTGCAAAGGAGGAAATGGCCACATTCCTCACATTACCATGTGCATGGGATCTGACCTAGCCTCCAGCCTGCTGTTCTACTGGGGACAACAGGAGGGTAACCAGAAGCCCCTAATGTTTTGTCTTTAATAAGGGGGTATTTCTGATGAACAGTACAGTGTTTGTGTGTCCTAACCCACTACAGCTTTTCTTGGTGGACAGTAACTGTGAATGACTTGTGGGTTTGGGAAATAAAGCGAGCTGATATGTGACATTTAAATCATAATGTTTGTAAGTGCAGTAAAATTGTGACAATCATTCCCGAAACCTGAAGAAACAATACGAGTTTTAGCGCTGACATTTTTCTCAAGAAGTGCTAGAAAACAGTAACGCAGTAATTGGGAACTTTGAAATAACAGGAAATGAACAAAATTGCGCAAGTCTCACTTATTTAGATCATCATTTTTTAGATTTACTAAGAAAAGGTCTCTTGCACCTGATGACATAAGACATTCCTCACTTAACCATAAAAAATAAACAGAATACTCTGAATGGATAAAAAAGCAACAGAACTACGTCTGTGGGTGATGTTTACAGAAAAGGCAAGGATACATATTTTCATGATTGGCCCATGGGCTCTCTGCTTCGTGACTCTTCACTCTGTTCAGGTTGAACTCAGTTCAAATAAATGTGCTCGGAGTTGATTTATTGAATTCAGTTCAATAGGAAATTTACTGTGAAACTTTTTCCTGCAAATATAAATTAAGACCAGCACACACAAAATTACAATATAATGATATAGTGCAACAACATAGTGATAATTTGAGAATAAAGAGTTGTAGTATTTCCACAGTAAGAATAGAATGAGAAGTTCAAAAATATCAGAATAACTGTACCGGGTGTTAATCAGGATCAAGACTAACTGAACTAATCAATAGTAAAGCACTGGGTTGGGATTCAGAAGGCAGCGGATTCGAATCCCACTCCATGAGGTGTGGCCACCAAGGGCGGCTTGGTGCTGGTCCCCAGCCCGGGAAAAAAAAAAAAAAAAGGGAGGGTTGCGGCAGGAAGGGCATCCGGCGTAAAATCACAACACATTCTGCTGCGGCGACCCCTGAAGGGACAAGCCAAAAGCCGCTGATCTGTAATTACATAATTAATAACTTATAAATCTGTATGAAGTGGTTTGTTATGTATCAGACCTAAATGGTGTTCTAAAAGTATCCAGCAAAGCAATAAAATTAATGAGGTTACCTTCAGCTCAGTTTACTTTATTTAACTTTATTTTCTTTTGTTTCTCAAAGCTTTCATATTTATTAAATCAAAATACATTCTACATTCTCCACCCCACAACCCTCCTTTTACGACAGTAAAGATTTTCATCCCCACAATAGGAGCATCACTGCTTGTGATTTTTTTTATTGATTTTTTATGTGTTACCCACTAACACCTTACTGGCCAATGCCGTTTCTAAATCTGCCTATGAAGAATGTGTAGGTGTGTTCACTGCTTAATAACTTTACTGCATATCATACATCGTCTTTATACCATGTCATCAAGCAATTTAAGAGAATTTAAACTGTCTATCTTTTCTGAGTGATTATGGTCTGTTACAAATCTTCATTACAGTGTTTATACACTAGTTACACATGATAAACGAGGCTTTGAAATAAAGCGTCACTGGTCTGAGTTTAGTGTGGCATGTGTGGTGTTGACCTGAGGCTGCTGGCCATCTGCTTAGGCAGAGGTCAGAGGGCAAATTCTGCGGTGATAGTCATCTCTGCAGCTACACCAACATCCTGCTGTCTCATTTGCTTAAACAAATCCTCTATAGTGCCAGTTCAGTATTGATTAGGATGCTCTCCTACATCCACACAAACATACATGTAACCACATGTCACATCTTCCAAAAGCTCTTTGTCACCTGGTTTCCCTTTATCATGCTGGTAGGAGGGTGAAACAAGACACAAAACGAGTTTACGAGTTATGAATAATTCCTAACACCAGATTTAGGAACACAGGCCAAGTGTTTAGACAGCCACCATTAATGAACAAAGAAATTGGTATGGAATGGTACGTGAAAATACTAAACGTAAATATATTTGATATTTCACAAGAAATTAGCAGTTTCTTTTCATGAAACTAAAGACACCCGTACGACATTTGAGTGGTGTAAAGAACAGCTGGTGCTCAAACATTCCTTGTTGTCACCGTTGCAGAAATCTTTAGAAGGTGCTGAGCTCAATTTAGCCATTTTAGGAAAACAAGAAACTGCTGCTTGGCTCAAAACACAGGTCTTGTGTCAACAGACAACATGAGCATTCTTTCGAATGCTGGAGTTGTCTGTTTGAATGCTGACAATTCTTATAACTATATGTACTTGTTAAACTGAAGGATGGCGTTCAGTGGGCTATCACATGGCTTCAAGCTAAAGGGCAGATGTTTTGGGAAAACAAAGCACAGCACACACTATCTCCTGCCCTCCGGCTCTGAGGCAGATGCACCTGTCAGCCCTCCACCCGCCACATGGACTCAAGAAGAATGCAGTGAACGTTAAACAAAAAGCAGACCATACAGTCAACAATTTGAGAACATAAAGAGGGACTTTAAATATGTACTTGTTTCAGATCCCGTGCAAAATATATCTACCACCTGTTTTTGTTATTGAAAAGGGGTATTCAAGTGTAATCTTCCCTTTCTCTGGTCCAAATTCTTAAAGCCATTATGCTGAGAGCAGGTGGAGGAGCCATTTAATGTCACATCTGCTGTGGTTCACTCACTGCTGCGAGCAAATGTTTCACAGGCCACCAGTTGTTGCTCATTTTATAAACTTGCCATTTTAATCCACAGCATCATTCAGGGTCCAAAGTTACAGTCACAACAAGTGAATCTCAAGTTACGCACATGCTTGTATGTGTTTGCACTCGGCTTCCCCACCTCCACATCAATGCAGGCCCGGTGAAGCCCGTGTGGAAGCAGATGGCTGACTAAAGCCATCGCTTCCAAACCAGATAAAGAGGTCTCCTCAGGCCACGATGAGTGGAGAGCCCTGCTCTGCTCATTGGCCAATAAGGGAAGATGGCTGCCTCAGTGCTTGAGGCTCTGCAGTAGAGGCCAAATACTTACAGCAAAAACAGGGACTAAACACTGGAATGAGAAGTTTGCTTACATCTCAACTGATCATGACACATATAAAAGCCCTTTATTCCTGATTCAGTAAGCCTATATAACCCTTTCAGAAGCACAACACATAAGTAAATGTGGGATACATTAAAATAGAGAAAAAGATTTGGGAACCACATACAGTCATTTCCAAAATAAGAAAAAGGCCTTTTTATAAAATGCAATAAAAATTAAATGTGTGATTTTTGAATGTGCTTGAACCTTTATTTACCTGACAAAAAGACAAAGGAAAGATAGTCAGTGTTTCACTGATTAACATAGCTGTATTTTGTGAATATATGTAAATTTAGAGTTTGATACCTGCAGCACACAAACAGTTGGGACAGAGGCATGTTTACCACCGTGTTTCACTTTTCCTTTTAATTAAATCGCAAGGTCTGCCTTAAAAAAAAGGTTGCTAAACTCAATGGGATCTGTCTGGGTAAATAAATCGAATAGATAAATTACACTTTTTAATATTTTGGAATCTAAGGACAGGCATGGTAGCAGTTGCTCAAACATTCTTCATTGTCATCGTTGCAGAAATCTTTATGAGGTGACGATGTCAATTTAGCCATTTCAGGAAAACAAGCAACTTGGGCTTGGCTCAAAATACAGGTCTTGTGTCAACAGACAACATGAGCATTCTTTTGAATGCTTGAGTTGTCTGTTTGAATGCTGACTAATGCCGTTTACTGTCAAATAACTTCTCTGGAACAAGGTGAAGGCAACACGAAGTGAAACAAGTTATAACTTATGGAGAATAGGACTGAAAAGTGAAAGCCAGTGTGCCACAATATTATGTTTATTCATGTATATGTTGTACATAACACTGCTGAGGCTCAACTTCCTTCCATATAAACCATAATTGGTCAAAATTCTAATAACTATATACTATATGTACTTTTTAAACTGAAGGATGGTGTTCAATCGGCTACCACTGAGTTTCACTTTTCCTTTTAATTAAATTGCTAGGTCAGCCTTAAAAAAGCTTCCTAAACTCAATGGTAAATAAACTGAATACATAAATTACACTTTTTAATCATTTGGAATCTAAGGACACTCATTGTAGCAGTTGCTCAAACATTCCTAGTTGTCACCATTAAATTACATACATTGTAGCAGATAATCTGTCCACGCTTGCTGGATAAAAGACAGTTCCTCAACAGTCCATGGTCGCCATAGTCTGAGTCTCCTCATCATGAAGGGCCTTACATTTTCCATAGGAGACTGATCTGGACTGCAGCCAGGTCAGTCAAGCACGACCACTCTGTGTCTAAAAACCTCATATGCAACTAATTAAACTGCCTTTGGAAAGCTTTTTTTTGAAGGCGGTAATTTAAGCAGAAAACCGTTTTGATATTATGAATAATACATTATTGCCATTTTGAACAGAAATGTATTCTGTGTTGGCTGTTATGTACAATATCACAAAAAGGTAACATTTTACTGCACAGAATAGATTTTTCCTTGGGTAAAATGCATTTTTGTATATACAAAACATACAATAAATTGTATGGAAATACATAGTAATAATTATTACTCTATAATTCGATAGTAGATAATGTGTTTGTTTACATTAGGATAACACATTGCACCTGTAAACAAATAATGCAATTTTTCAATTAAAAGCTTTGAAGTAAGAAAGTTCTAAATAAAGGCCCATCCTGAGGATGTGTGACTATTTAGGTTATCCTTAGATATATTTATTATTTAATCTACGTGTGGTAGCAAAGGTTATTGTCTCAGAGCAGCGCCTGACAGTTTCCTCTGTCTGCCCCCACCTCTGTCCCAAATGTCTGACTTTGTGTTTCTGGCAATTTGCTCCCATTGTGCTGCACTTCCTGATAGGAGGCACTCTGGAAGACTGGGCTCAGTCAACTGCAAAGGAATGTGACATTCCTTTCTAAAATTACGGATGTTTCTTTGGATTTCTGGGGCCGATTTCTGCCATATTCCCTGGGGTGTCTGGAGAAAGTGTTTCTGGACAGACACACAAGTGCACACAGGGGCGCATATTCTGAACTGTATCCATGACTGACGGCAAAAGACAGGTGGACGCCGAGAAACCCCTTTGTTTGGATTTTGTTTGTTTGACAATCCATTTGGCAATATTAAATATCTTAGGGGAACATTGATGTACTATTAATAGAGAAAATTAATTCGCGAAAATCTGGAGATGTTTAAAAACACATTGCACCCATTGCTGGCTAACTCCACTTAGTGAAATGCTATATTTCTATGACCTCTGTATGACCTACCCACTAAAACAATAGTTCCCAACTGTTATCATTTGTGATTTAAATGCAATAATTACCTCTGACCCCTCATCACAAATTATAGCTTTAAACCATGGAGTCATTTATTATTATTATTTTTTATCTCAAATTGTTGAACGTGTAAAAGTATCCTTTTGTTCCTGAAAGAATATTAGACAAAAATTTCAAAAGCACAGCATTCAGGGAGATAAAAATAGGGAAACCATTTTTTGGAATCTGTTTTGGTCCTGTGCAAACACGCTGCAAGAGTACCACCAACGTATTTTTTTTTCTTTTTCTTTTTTTTCTTTTTTTTTACAGGGTGACATTTTTAGCAAATGTCAACCATTTACACAGCACAGCAAGATAAGCATTCATTCACATGAATGAAACTTCAGTATCCACTTTTCTCTTAGCTATGGCCTTGCTTTTGACCAGTGGCTCAGGGAAATATCTGTACAAATGCTAAATGCTTCAATGTGTTTGCCAGCTAGTTGCTACATCATCTGTTTGGTGCTGGGTAACTCAACATTGTTGCAGAAACAACAGAATAAGAGCTGTGAAAGAAGCAAAACAGCAAGACCGTGAGCCTGGAAACCAAAACGAGGAGGTAAAGTCGAGTGATCATTTTCATTAACTACAGGAAACCCCTTTAATGATTAAATGTTATAACCTTATCCCTTGTTAATATAAAAAGTTTAATTATTTCCACTTTAATCACATATTTATTTGTGGATTTCTCCAAGTTGAGAAAAAGGTGTGTTAAACAAGAAAGCCAGATTGCTTGTTTTCTACTTGATTAAACTTAAAGGACGTTACTTTTGTATAATTTGTGCTTATATATGATGTGCTGCATTTACTTTCTCTTTCAAATGCTTTAATTTTGAAGCTAGAAGAAAACCCTTTGTACATTTTGAAGCTTTTGCAAAGGGTATCTACACAAATTTCTCTATAATAGCAGATCTGTTAATATTTATCAAAAACACTGTCAGCAGAGGGCTTTGGTAAATACAGGTCTAAGTGAACAAACATAAAGAGGCCACATGCTTACTGTGATAACCATTATCTCCAGATGGTAGAGTGGAGTTAAAGCGAAAAGCAAGACAGAGGAGTAGAGGGTCAGACGTCAGGAATGAGGAAATCCCACCCTGGCCTCAGAAGATATAGGACAGGAAGCTAATCCATTTGCATACAAATTCACCCTCAGTTGGGTAACATGTGCAGGTCAGAGTAAGTGTGTTAAAAGTGTGGGAGGAGACCTGCAGACGGCTATGTGCCTGAGCTGTATCTGCAGGCTGTGACTGCTGACACGGAAGGGAAACCAGTGACCCAGTGAATGACAACCATGCTGAAAACTAAACTTTAGAGACAAAATCAAATTATTGGGATTTCCCTTGTTTGACAGGAAGCTTCTGCAGTTAGTCCAAAAAAGCTTGTATTAATAAAGGGATATTTCTCCAAAGCCTTCTGTGTATTATAATGATCACAATATTATTAGATAAATCATATACAGTAAATAACTGCCTTACACTACATGATTTTACCCACATGCAACTATCACACATTTCAACTCCAAACCTGTTTGTATAATAAACAGATGCTTTGCACATTTTACTTCTTAAAAACACATCTTCTAAATACGTCAGACTGAGCGGGTCTGAGTAATTTTGTCTATGCAGTACTAAAAACATGTATTTCAAAGCTTCAGATTCACTGAATCAACACAGCAGCTTTAGAATACTCATGACGCAGGCATCCCACAGGGTGAGCACCAGAGGTGACGACAATTTTCTCTGTGATCACCAGCAACACTGACAATTTTATGGCATGTGTAATTAAAGGCTTAAACACACAGGAGCAGCAGAGTTGACTCTGGCATAAAAGGAAGGGAAGTTGTTTAGGGTCAATACTGACAAGGCATTTAAAGTGGGCTTAGGGATTATAAAGACAATACAGCAAATATGCATTTTCAAGATGCTACACATAGATGTAAATCTAGTGATTTGTTCATTTTTATGAAGTATAAAGCTCCACAGGAGGAAAGGGAAGTAAGATTAGTGAGGGGGTACACTGTAAATATTGCTATAGTAGGTGATGAGTGCAGCTTCCTGCATACTTCAGAGGGAACTGAGAGGAGATGGGTGATCTTAGAATTAACTGTTAAAAAGTAAAAAAAAAAAAGAAAAAAAATACCCTTCTGATATTTACCCTCATTTCCTTGTCAAGCAACAACAGCTGCCTGAAGATAATGGAGCGTAAAATGTTCCTTTGCGAGAACCAAGTGTGTACACAGTTTACACCATCCACTACGGCATCTGATTTGCTGTCACCTTGTTTGAGTAATATGAAAATATTTGTACTGCAACATGAAGTGAGGCAAGATTTGCTAGAAAAAGAAGTGAGAGGAACACTTTCTCTGTTATACAACAGCCAAAGCTGTGGCATTAGGACGACATCAAAGAAATGCTAAAATAATTTTTGGGTAAAAAAAAAAAAAAGTTTATCTTTTAAGAGTCAACTCTGCAGTCATAGGAAAAAAACACCATAGAGGCAACTGGCAACCTCAATTCTCAGAAATACTCTACCCAAGTACTCCTACTCAAGTTGAAGTGCTAAGCACATTGTTCATATTGAAAGTACAAGTACTCTACTAAGAAAACAATGTATTGAATAATTTAATTTGTGTTGGTCTAGTGCAGATTTGTTCAACAAACTCATTAAGGCGAAAATCACAGCAATGAAAACTTATAGTTAATAATTTAAAAGGGAAGAAATGTCTCAAAATTATTAGTCAATCTTATATTTTCTAGGTATCTACATCTGCAAAAAGTAACTAGTAACTAAAGCTATAAAATAAATGTGTTGGTGTAAAAGTACAGTGCATCCAGAAAATATTCACTTTTCCACATTTTGTTATGCCACAGCCTTATTTCAAAATTGATTAAATTCATTATTTTCCTCAAAGTTCGACAAAAAATACCCCGTAATGACAAAGTGAAAGAAGTTGGTTTGAAATTTTTGCAAATGTATAAAAAACAAACAAACAAACAAGTCACATGTACATAAGTATTAACTGCCTTTGCTTAAAGCTTTGTCGAAGCATCTTAAGCACCAATTAAAGCCTCAAGTCCTTTTGAGTATGATGCTACAAGCTTGACACACCTGTTTTGGGGCAGTTGGATGGGGAGCGTCGGTGCGGAGCCATTTTCAGATCACTCCACAGATGTTCATTCGGGTTCAAGTCTGGGCCCGGGCTCTGGCTGTGCAACTCAAGGACATTTACAGAGTCGTTCCCTAGACAACTCCTAAGTCATCTTGGCTGTGTGTCATTGTCCAGTTGAAAGATGATCCTTCAACCCGGTCTGAGGTCCAGATACTCTGGAGCAGGTTTTCATCAAGGGTGTCTCTGTATATTGCCGCATTCATCTTTCCCTCGATCCTGACTAGTCTCCCACTTCCTGCTGCTGAAAAACATCCCCACAGCACGATGCTGCCACCACCATGTTTTACAGTAGGGATGGTATTGGCCAGGTGGTGAGCGGTGCCTGGTTTCCTCCAGACAGGACACTTGGCTTTAAGGCCAAAGAGTTCAAGCTTTGTTTCATCAGACCAGAGAAGTTTGTTTCTCATGGTCTGAGAGTCCTTCAGGCAGGTGCTGTCATGTGCCTTTTACTGAGGAGTGGTTTCCATCTGGCCACTCTACCATACAGGCCTGATTAGTGGAGTGCTGCAGAGATGGTTGTTCTTCTGGAAGGTTCTTCTCTCTCCACAGGAAACACGGTCACCACCTTTCTCACAGGTGGACTCCAGTAAACTTATAGAAACATCTCAAGGATGGTCGGTGGAAACAGGATGCGCCTGAGCTCAATTTTGACCATCATGGCAAAGACCATGAATAGTTATGGACACGTGATTATGTCATTTATTATTTGTAATAAATTTGCAAGGATTTCAAACTTCTTTTATTGTCTTTCATGGTCATTATGGGGTATTGTTTGTAGAACTGAATTCAATTTGTAAATACTTTCTGGACACACTGTGAATTTCCCTTTGATTTGCAGTGGTGCAAAAGTAAAAGTACCATCACATGGAAATTATCATCTAGAAAAGTACAAGTATACAAATTAAAAGTATATAAATTGGGTCATCAGAATGGTTGGTTATAAAGATGAGGATCTTTATAACCAACCATTCTGATGACCCAATTTTTTTGGAGGTTTTGTAGAAATCCTGTGAACTTTGTGCTTACAATTCACAGTTCTGCAACTCACCCAGTACTTTGTGCTGAATCAGCAGCTTACAATAACAATACTAACACGCATTCAGTACATCATCTTTTTACATATTTAGTTTTTAATGTTTGTTTGCCATGTGAATAAAACAAAATTATCTTTGCAGACAATGGGTAATAAATCAAAAACGGTTTGCCCTGATGTTGGTGCTCAATAAAAAAATTATAATCAAGTTTTTACATTTCAGTCTCAGTCTTTAAACCACAGTCCAACCTAGCGTGTTCAACACAATTGACTAAAACGAAAAATGATCAAACTCTAACTCTACATAGGCTGAGATCACAAGGTCCTGACCTTGTGATCTCAGCCTATGTAGAGTTAAAGTTAGAGCTAGAGCTTCATCCTCTTGGGAGCAAAATTGTCACTCCATGTTGAGGTACTACAATCTGTAAATTAGAAAACTTACAGCTCTTTAGGGGTGAGAAGGACAAAAAAAAAAAGAAAAGCATGATAATAATATTTGATTTTGATGAGGGTATCACTCTTTAGATTTTAACACTGTCATGGAAAGATTTTTAAAGATGGAAATGAAGTAAGGCATCACTTCCTCAGGCATTTCTCGTGAAAAGACGTACAAATCATAACATGTTCAGCTGTTTATGTCATTACAAGTCAAAGAATGTAAACCAACTCTTCCTCTCACCAATTCATCACTGTATCCCAGAACCCTTTCCTTTTTTTGTTTACATTTCTTATCAAAGCACGGCCATATCACAACAATCATGGATCACATCAATCTAAATGGGAACCCAAGAATGAATCTAAGATAATCTTTTTTATTGTGATGTGATGTGACAGTTGTGTAAAATTCTAGTTCAATTAAAGCCTTCTGTGGTCTGACTTCAGCTTTAGAATCACATAGTTTCAACTACAGCAGTATGAAAAAAAAATATGGCCGGCTCCCACTTTATTGTATTAAAACTCAAACCTCATTCTCGAAGCACAAAACACTGCATAAATGACACAATCCAACTTCTGCATGCCGTTGGCATCGAGAGAGCAAGAATGTGGCTGGTTTGGGAAGTTTGTGGTTGCAGCTAACTAATTGCATAAGGCGATTCAAACGGATGGCCTCATTAGCTGTGGATGAACAAGGAATGCTCTAAATAGTTTTTACATAACAGGATCCAACATCAAAGCATGCATGCACAACAAAATTGTGCTGAGCAGAATATCAACAAGATGTTCCATTTTTTCAAGATAGTTATTAAAAAAAAAAAAAAAAAAAAAAAAACTCCTGAGCTTTTGCTTCAGAGCTACAGAGAATTAATTCCACCCTGTAAAAGATGTAAACAAAAGCCAATAAAAAAATGAGCTGGTTAACAACGTGCTATGGCTCCCAGACGGATTATTAGGTCATATAAACTAGCATCAATAATATAACAATAATGTCTACAAACACAGCAGCAAAACAAGCCTCTGGGTTTACGTCAAATAGGGTGGGGACGTACATGAGCAACAAATAAACACCTTGAATATGCTGATGATGCATGCTATAGACTGGTAGTGTAGTAAGCAGAGCTTCACATGCAGTGTTCCCAAAACTTAAAAAAAAAAATCCTGTGATAAATTGTCCATCCATCAGTTGTCCTCAGTGTTCTCACTTTGCCAGTCTCCTGCTCCTTTCAACTGCCTTGTTACTGCATTCACTTCAGGTACGATACACAAGACCCAGTGTACAGTGCCTTGCAAAAGTATTCATACCTGAAATTTGACATTTTCCACATTTTGTTACGCTACAACCACAAATGTAAATGTATTTTATTGAGATTTTCGGTGATAGACCAACACAAAGTGGTACATAATAAAGAAGTGAAAGGAAAATTGTGGTTTTCATACCTTAAAAGTGTGTCGTGCATTTGTGTTCAGCCCCGTCTGAGTCAGGACTTCGTAAAACCACCATTTTGCTGCAATTACGGCTGCAAGTCTTTTGGGGTGTGTCTCTACCAGCTTTGCAAATCTCCGCAGTGAAACTTTTGCCCATTCTTCCTTTGTAAAATAGATCAAGCTCAGTCAGATTGGATGGAGAGCGTCTGTGAACAGCAATTTTCAAGTCTTGCCACAGATTCTCATTTGGATTTAGGTCTGGACTTTGACTGGGTCATTCAAACACATGAACATGCTTTGATCTACATTTGCAAGGCACTGTATAAACCCTAAGCAGACAGGAAAAAAGTTAAGGAATATAATTTAAACAACAAATATACTGGAAAAGCCCAAGTTTTTAGTAGGTATATTCACGTGTTGTGTTACTCTACAACATGTCAGAAAACTGCACCTTCCACCACTCGGTCACTTACTCTCCTACGTGTTCAAAGTCCTTTTCAAACTGACCATAATTATAGTTAAAGGCTAAGTATGCTATTCAAAACACATAACAAGACAAATGTACATATGCTTTTAATGAAGTGAATTAACATATTTAAAAACACATTTGAATTGGGCTCCCACACATTAAATCAATCAACTGTGCTCTTCTATTGTCTGCTACACTCCACCACGCTCTGCACAGTTCTTTAGATAGTACTGAATATCTAATTACAATAAACTTGCAAAATATACAGCTTTTTCCCTAGAGCTGTCTCTTTACTGAACTCTGCACCCCGCTGATCCCTCTGCCCCTCATGTACTGGCCCCCCCATTATAAACCCCCCCCCCCCCCCCTTCCCAATGTCATTTGCACTACTGGACTACTGGACTATTTACACATAACGTTTATGCCACAAACTGCTCATTTGCACTGCAAACTGTTCATTTACAGTCACTGTTTAAAAAAAAAACAAAAACAAAAACAAAAAACACTTACGCTGCACTACTATCACTTTATAGCGTCTGTTCATAATTTACTTGCACTATATCCATTGCACTACTGCCCACCATAGCCTTATTTATTATTATTGTTATATTCTTACTTCTGTTTATAGCTCACCACAGTATATATCCATTTTCCTTAAATTTTGTACTTATGTACATTTCCGCTTACAATACTAACTTATTTATTTATACAATAATTGGATATCCTGCTTTTGCTGCTATTGGTTGGACCTAAACTGCATTTCGTTGCTTTGTACTTGTACATGTGTAATGACAATAAAGTTGAATCTAATCTAATCTAATCTAATATGTCTGCACGGCTGCCAGTGTTCCTATAAGTCTGTTATATAAGTCCTATAAGCAAGTTTCGAAACTTTCTAGTAGGAACACAAAACTGAGAATATAGGGAAATGACAACAAAAAAGTGAAGCAAGGCAATGACCCCATCTGTTATGTTGCTGGATGTGTTTTCTCTGTTCAGGAGAGTTTCCCTTATACACATGTTCTTTCTGACTACTGAGGATCTTGATGCTAGATAACTGAAATCTCAGTTTAGCTGCTTCACTATCTCTACTGCATTAAAATCTACATTATAACCATCCCGAAGAGGAGAAGGCCCAGTTGCTTTGGCCAGCAGCAGCCACATTCTCCTCATACGGGTAAAATGCAGCCATGAAGTCCATCTCAAACTCCTCTGCACATCCAAAATGCACCCGTTAATGCAGCTGCACCTGCGGCTGTGGCCTAATTTTACAGCTGGACTCTTTGGCAAACACACTCAAACATAATGTCCAATTTGAGCTTCAGCTACATTCAGTGTATCCCTGCTGCTTCCCACAGTCTGAGAAGCAGCCACGTTGTCTAAAAGTTTTAGGTATGTTAATATGCCAATCAGCCTCAGCCTGAGCATCTACAACATTTAACCGTTTTATTATCCTGCACTTTCATTCCTGACCACAGCCTCGGTGGACACCAGCAGCTATGAAACTTCACCGCAAGTCGAGCATCCATCCTTGAAATGGCCACAGCTGTAGCCAGCCAGCCTCAGCCTCTAACTGTAGATGACTTACAGCCCTATGAAAAGGTAAATGTGTTTGATTTAATTAACAGAGCTATGATGATTCCGTTTCGTCCCTCCAGTGCTCCTCCAGCCTTTACCTACCAAGTAAAGATGGAAATGGATGATATAAACCTTATAATAACATGGGCCCGTCACTGCAGATGCGTGCAGTGCAGCCGTCTGCAGACACTGCCCAGCACAGAAAAATAAACTCCATACTGTCACTCTAGTGCAATGATGTGCAGCTGTTCTATGACAAAAATATAAACATTTCAAAAGTCCAGCTAAGACTATAAGCATGTATGTAAAATGAACGGCAAATCTACAGGCTGAGAAAAAGGAAAAAAAATTAAAATTTTTGAATCTTTTCGCCCTGAGTTTTTGTCTTATTGCTTTGATCATTGGAAATGAAAGACAGCAACAATTGACTTTATATTAAAAATAAATGGGGTTAATATTTAGATCATTAATACATTATTTGTGATATTATGTAATAAATAAATAGTAAATTATCTGCATTTAATCACGTAAAAAGCAAAAGACCCTACAGAGGATAGTGAGGACAGCTGAGAAGATCATCGGAGTCTCTCTCCCCTCTATTATGCACATTTACACAACATGATGCATCCGCAAAGCCAACAGCATTGTGGAAGACCCCACACGCCCGCCACACACACTCTGCACACTCCTGCCATCCGGAAAGAGGTTCTGAAGTATTAGGGCCGCTACGTCCAGACTGTGCAACAGTTTTTTTCCCGCAAGCCATCAGGCTCCTCAATACACAGAACTGAAATGGAACTCACACACACTACCACCCGAACTCAACACACTCTCATCCCTCATTACTCATCTCAATTCATTCCACCGTCATTTATTTATTTTTATTATTCTTTACTTAACCGCACTACACTGTTTACCTGCTGTTTTTTGCACATTCCACTGCAATTGCACTGCATACATGCTGGACATTTAACTGCACTATACTGTTTACATGCTGCTTTTTGCACCTTTAGCACACTTGACTGTACTGTACTGTAAAATCGAAGTATACAATAGGTTTACTGGTCGGCACTGTCTCAGGTTTTGTGTCCTGTCCTGTGTTATTTTGTGTTGTCTGTCTACACTGTCCGTACTGTTTTTCGTCTGCACTGTTTGCACTAGGTTGCACTCGATGCACTTTACATAGCTTGTGTTGTTTTGTAGCACCTTGGTTCTGAAGGAAAGTTATCTCGTTTCTACTGTGTACTGTGTACCACTGTGTATAGTAGAAATGACAATAAAAGCCACTTGACTTGACTTTTCTACCTTATTAGTATTCAATGTGCTTTATAATGTTAATACTTCTTCTCTCTCTCTCTCTCTCTCTCTCTCACACACACACACAAACCAATACCAGCAGCTGCGTACTGCATCAACTGTATACATGTCGACATATAAACAGGAGGAACCGTGGATCAAACAGCCAACGCTGTGATTGATGAACGACCCCTCTACATCCTGAGCCACAGTTGCTCGTATACACGACTTTGTGGGGATATTTGAAGTTAAAGGCAAACCTGCAAAAAATCAGAATGAGTGTTTATTGGCCAGGTGTGCGCACACAGGAAATTCGTCTCAGATTTCTATCCATCAGTCACCAGTAGGACACCTTGATAATGTGTTTACATGAAATAGGCAGTTGATTAAATACATTTTAGAGGTACTTTGAGTATTTTTTAAAAGGCACATTACACTGCATTTCAGAATGGTTTGCATCATCACTATAAAAAGTAAACAAACTCCATTACCTGTTGAAGGTCATCATATCTAATGCAGCTGATACCTTCTGAAACTTCTGTCATGTGTGATAGGATGTCCAAACTTCTAGTAAGAGTTTGAGAACTAATGCAACTAAGTGGGACATTGGTGTGTGTGCACAGTTCCTTTGGGATATAACACTAGGTGGGCCGATAAGAACGTGCCCCTCTGTCTCTGCAACATTTAAAGCATCCTGCAGTGGACGTTGAGAGTACTGCTGACTGAGGCAAGTCCGGCAGCAACCTCCACCCACTCACTCAACCCCACCTTCTCTGAACAATGACATGTTCCCATAACATAGGGGACATGTCTGGAGTTAGAAGTGGGACATGGACACATGCGAAGCACGACAGGCATGATCACTGAGGCCCCCGGCCATGGAATGTGCAGCAAAGAATGCATGCAAGCCGCAACAATTCTGGGAAAAGTTGTCTTATCTCAAGAAGGAAGTTCAGCATAAAAAGGCATGTTTATCATGACCGTGGAGGTGCAACAACCTGTGAAAAGAGAAGTTCACGACTTAGGAGCAACATGAATCACTCTAAAGACATATTTCTCACGCTTTGGACCAATGTGACAAAACGTTTCACACGCAAAAACAATGTGAACTTACAAGTTCAGAGAGCAATTATTTTGAATGTTTTCTGACACTGGTAAATTACCTTTAATCAATTATCCCTCAGATACTCTTCTTTCCGTGTGCTGAGGAATCTCTTGGCAGTCGGCCATGCCTGGTTTAAAAAAATAAAATAAAATCCCCGCCATTGTGCATTGCCTTTAAGCAACTCTACAGAGATAAACAGGCCCTTTACACAATCCATCTTCATTCTTTACACCCATGACAAGTTATGATCTTGCAGATAAGGGGAATTCTTAAAAACAAATACCTCAGATGTTTCTCTATCTCAAGATGGACTGATAATATAGACTGACTTTCCCAAGGGGTTTTCAATCCCTTTGCCAGACTTACTAATTTATTTGTTCAATGGAGGTGAGAGTCTAATAAATAGATAAATTGTGTTCATGCATCCACCATGTTGTCTGATGTGTGACCTAAGGTGTTTGGCACGGTTCTGGACTATGGATGCATTCCTGTTTCATGACAGCAGCCTAGAACCCAGACGCAAGCCTCTGAATTATTGGGTAACAGAGAAGTATCTGACTTTGCAGCGACTTTCATGTTGACTGTTGGGAAAAGCAAAGCGCCGAATTGCTCCCTCTGCTGCTTGATGCTGCCAGAAAAACAACATTTGTCATTTTGTCATCAAGCTTGTAGTGATAACTCAAAAAAATAATAAAACAATAAACTTTGGAGGCTGCATTGAACTAAATAAAGACAACATAATGCATTTCAGTAGACAAAATATTTACTCTGCTAACACTTCTGTTTTAGTTTTCATGAAGCCCAGGGAGAAACATCTGGCTGCTGTTTATTGCTCCACTACATTCACCTTTTAGTCACGAAGTATGTCTGTGTGTTTGCTGCTGTGTACGTAATGTGAATTGGCTAATTTTCAGCTGCCTGCTGAGGCTGAAAACAACATGATGAGACCAGAAAGTTGTGTGATGAGTAACTATAGTGAATTTTGACTCATTGCTTAAAGAAAAAAGGGCTGCAGATACAGCTACTAAGTATAGGTTTGAAATACAGGAGCAGGGAGGGTCTAAATGTAGCAAAAGCTGATCATTTAAAAAAATAAAAAATAATAAAATTAGGGCAGCTTTAGAGCTGCAACTAACTGTCCTGAGGGTGTAGACAAAGCAATTCCATTCATTAAAATGGTCAAATTAGGAATTAAATGTCTCCCTATAGGCGAGAGCTAATTTTTTCCCTCTGTGCTATTACATAAATAACACAGTCTGAACTGTCCCTGGACTTAAATAAACTCCACTCTCCTCCCTTTTTCTAGGCCTCTTGAAGGAATCTCCACATATAAAACCTTTTCACCTCTCTCCAGAGAGAGCCAGAGGAATGCCTGCTTTGCCAAATTCCTCTGTGCTATTTGTTGGGGCTTACAGTTGTAGTAACACAGGATACCAATGATAAGTGAGAAGTCACTTGAGTCCAAGACAGCTGAAAATTCCTTCTCTAGGTAATATTATGACAGCAAAAATGAAAAACACATTTCTTCTTATTTTTTTTTAACGTTTATTTCCATTCTATCAGTATGCCCTTTATTAGGATAGCAGTAAAAGTAAAAATCCCCCCCCCCCTCCCCTACAGCACTTGCAGCGTTTTTGAGGTTCAGTGCCCCACATGGTTAATATTAAAATTCCATAAACTTTTTAATGATGAGGACAAAGCAGGCCGCAGGGGAAGGTTCATGACAGCACTGGCATGGTGCATACATTCCTGCAGTAGACTAGCTGGAGGGCCTCTGCTGGGTGGGTGGTGATGGTGGTGATGCTAGGGGGGGTTTGGGAAATGAGTAAACAAGAGAATAAAGAGCGCTACAGTATGAGTGACCTTCTGTCCCTCCCTGCTGTCTGGGATGTCTGGAGAGACATGTACATAAGTGGTATTTTCCCAGTTAGACATGCAAGAAGGATGAACACTCATTTGACTCACTGCAACATTCTTTTCGTGGATATAAATGCAATGGCGCATTAATGCTGCATTCCAGGCGACTTAAAAAAGTTGGCATGTGCAGCCTCCTATGGGAGAACTGCAAAGGAATGTCTCCAAGTTTTCTCCAAGAAGCAACTCAGGTGGAATTCAGCAACCAAAAGTCAGTTATGTGAGGTCACACAAATATGGCAGAATACACCATTAATGGTCAAACATTTAGAAGCAATTTTAATCTATAAGCCAATATTAATTTCATTTAATTTTTGGGGGGGATTGCAAATACTGAGAATTAATTCTTTATCAGACTTTATGGAGGCACAGAATGTGTTTACTACAGCAGTCGATTGTGATCTTCATGGTGTTCAAGTGCAACTTTTAGCACGACCGCTCAGCTTCTGCCAGCGCATGTTTCCTGAAGATGGCTTGTTGGAACCAAAAATTAAAACATACTGTAAAAAGGTGATTCCAACTGTTGGCAGCACCCAGGTAATTACATCATAAAAAGACAATCTAAAGTAATTAAATATACAAGGCAAAGGCTTTATCATCAAGTGGAATGTTACAAAACATGGCATTCACTGTGGGGACAGAGAGACTTCACTATACAGACTTTACGCTCACTGGAATTTGTGGCACAGTAGTTTAAGGCGCTTTTCAACTTTGTTCCAACTTACTCAGCCACTGACCACTGGGTGCAGAAGTCTGGCCAGAGTCAGGCCCTGAGCCACTGGGTAGATACTTGGACACTGTCCTGACATTGCTCTCTTTCATACCCCGAATGTGATTGTCCAGTCTCTGGAGCAGCTCCTGGGTCCGTAACGTTTCCTCCTCCATAAAACAAGTGACCATGTTTTCTGTATGCTCCTAGGACGGGAGCAAACACAAAACCTTAGCTTAATAAAAAAAAAAGACAGCTTGGTTTGGTCTATTAGGTCAACTGTGGAATCAGAGCTTTATTTCTAACATTTCTTACCAGTGGAGATGTAGTTGGACTCTTTTTGTCTCTGGAAACAAGATTCAGAGAGTCTTCTCCAGACTCATTTGAACATACGGATGGCACAGAGTTTTTACTGGTGTATCTACTGGAGGACGAGGAGGAGGCAGAAGCTGATGAAAGTGGCCTGCTCTCTTGGGCCTGGCTGCAGGACAGCTTGATGGGGGACGGGGTCTGCAGCTGTTTGAACAGCCTCTGGATCTCACCTTCATAGCGAGTGGTTGTGGTACCTTTTGAGGTTTCTCCATTCCTACAGACAAACCAAGTGGATGCCATCAGGCTCGAGATTCTTAATCTTTTGGTTCCTGTGTGTGTGGGTGTGCACCACATACCTGTTCTGAGCAAGCTGTGGTTCGTCAGCTATAGCGTTGCTGAGTGGGGCTTCTTTACATTTATCCTGGGTAAACAAAGAGACAGATGAGTCAGATTTATACACAAAGACTGAAGCCAAATGAAGATGACAATCCTGTCTACTGCTGTCTGTAAAACCATGACTGTATCACTACTATGTGAAAGCATCTAAACCTTGGGTGACTTAGAGTCCAGTCTGTGCAGGAGACCGTTCAGATGATGGTTCTCAGTTTGTAGCGTCTCCAGCTGTGCCTGAGTCACCTGAGGAAGTCAGAAAATTGAGCAGATGATAGATTCCAACATGCTATATGTTTTTTTGGAACAGCATTAAATATAAACTTAATAAATACTAAATGTTAGGCATTAGAGGTTCACTGTAAAAGCTTCTCTTCCAAGATAACGAAAAGCAAACATGCAGCCTCACTGAATTGGTCATTTTGGTAACAGCCTCATTGGTCATTTTAATCACGTCTGAGTAAGTAGTCATATAGAATTTTGTCATAAATTTTAGATTCATTACACATAAAGTGAAATAGTCAAAACCCTTTTTGGTTTAAATTCAATGATTATGGTTTAAAGAAAAAAAAATCCAGTATCTAAAATTATTAGAATATTTCATTTTGAGTTTGATTCAATTACTATTGCAAAAAGTGTAGTATGTCAGAAGACCATCATTGACACTCTTCACAAGGAGGGTCATCGCTAAAAGGGCTGGTCCCAGAGTGCTGCACTGTAACATTTTCATGGAAAGTTGACTAGAAGGGAAACATGTGGTAGGAAAAGGTGCATCAGCAGGTTTAAAAAGACTGTCAACCAAAGCCGGTTTAAGAACTTAGGGGAACTTCACAAGAGTGAAGTGGGGCTGGAGTCAGTGCCCCAAGAGCCACCAACCACAGATGTCTTCAGTAAGTGGCCTTCATCAGTTGCATTCCTAGTATCAAAGAACTGTGTCTTGGATAAGAAAAAGAAAAACAGAAAGGACTCTGGTCTAAAGTCCTCTTTTCAGAAGAAAGCAAATGTTGCATTTTTGTGGATACTCAGCTGTTTTCCAGGAGATGTTAGAGCATTTCATGCTTCTGCCTGTTGACAAACTCGATAGAGATCCAGATTTCCTTTTCCAGAGGGACTTGGCACCTGCCCACCACTAACTGGTTTGCAGACCATGATATTATTGTCCTTGAGCGGCCAGCCAAGTTGCCTGACACAAACCCCATAGAGAATCTATCTGAGAAACACCCCACCCAACAATACAGACGAGGTAAAGGTTGCAACCTGGTCTTTAATAATAATAATAATAATAATAATAATAAGACCTCAGCAGTGTCACACTGCATTGATGCAGTGATGCAGTAATTCCTGCAAAAAGAGCCTCAGCCATGTATTGAGTGCATAAATGAGCAAACCTTTCATAAGTTAGATGTACTTCAACTTAAGTAAACAATTTGCTATGGTACTTCTACTTTTAGTGGTGTACTTTTATAGGCAGGTACTTGTAGATATACTTAAGTACTGAGTTTGTGTACTTCCACTGCCTATCCCTGAAGTGAATCTAGAATATATTTTTATTCTCGGTCTGTGTACAGCTGCACATTGGATCTTAGACAGCAACATAAAAACTATTTTCATAAAATAAACTAATGATGACAGTGTTTTGACATTATTCAACACTCTCTAAACAACCAATGTTTGTGTTTTCTTCATTTTGGCAATTGCCATTCAATAATCCCACAGTGAGTGTTTACTTGCTTACTTTTAGCTCAGCTGCCTTCTGTTCTGCTCGCTCCACCTCAGCACGAAGCTGCTGCTTGATGCTGGATGCAGAGCCATTGAGGGTGGCGATGGAGAGTTCGCGCTGGTGCAGCTCACTGGTCAGCTTTGACACCTCCTTCCTCATTCCCTCCAGCTCCCCACTGTGAGTATGCTTGGACATTTGAAGTTCTTCTTTGAGCTATAAAATAAAGGCAGGAGAAATGCAAATATAGATATTCATTGGTTATACTGCACTTATACTGTACAAATACAGTACATACATCAAAAATGAAAAGTTCCCACAATGTAACTTTAAAAGCATTTTGACCTTTTTCACTTCAGCAACAGCAGACTGATGTTCTGCTTTAAGGCTCCTCAGTTCTTGCTCCAACTTTGAATGTTTGTCTCTCTGTTGGCTCATCTTCTCAAGTCTGAGCACATCAAAAAAAATGTCAAAACGACATAAAATACAAAATGCTGAGCTTCCACACTGTGTGTATGCGGAATTCAGAATTCACCTTTCTTTAAGGTGCGTCAGTTCAGCCTTGAGATGAACCTCACATGCTTGGGCACATTGAAGCTTTGTTGCAGTTTTTTCCAGGTCTTGTCGGAGAATTCTGACGCCAGGACAGTCCTTAGCTTCCAGGCAGTCCTCCAGAGAGCTGCATACACAGGAACATCCATTTAACATTGTTATTTACTTACTGTTTTTTTCTTTTGTTTGGATTACTGCAAACCAAGTTTAACTTCCCAGGGAATCCTCTTCACGGCAACATCATCCAGTGCCCTCTTGTGCATCTGCTGCTCAACTACATCTTAACAGCCTTTATGGTCACTAACATCAGCTACAGATTCACTCACCGAATGACTTGATCTTTAGCTTGCAGTACTTGTTTGAGTCTGGCAGCTTCATTACGAAGCCTCTGGTGCTCCAGACTGGTTCTTTGCATAAATGCATCCTGAGAGTCTAGCGTGGCATGGAGCTCCTCACGGTCTTCTGAAAACTCCTGTGAAACATCAGTGGCTCATCAGCTGAAAAATTATTATATACTCAACCCTATTGTTGCTGCTTTTAAACACGCATCAATATTATTTGATTGTTTGGATTTGCTGGACAATAAAGACATTTGGGTTTACTGTAAAATAGATAGACAGACATCATATGAAATGTTACAATTTTAGCTTTCATTTGATGGCATTTACATTTTCATACCTCAAACAATGTTGAACAAAGCACAATTTCTTTCAGATGTCCCAAATTTTAATAAAGTAAAAGTACTAGAAACAGTGATTGACAGGTATATTTTGTTAGGGGGCATCCTAATTAGGTTTAAATGACTACTCTTGGTTTTTTGAATCCAAGAAATGTAGGAAAATACAACCACAGACATTGCACATTGTCAATACACGAAAGCAACCACTGGTGTACTGAACAACATACACAGAACAACAACCATTAATGACAGGAGCATTGTGAGAGTTGTGAAGACAAACCCCATAACAACACTCAGTGAGATCATAACCCACTATCTAAAGAAAACTTTATTAAGACAAATGTAGAGGCCACACCACAGAGGCCAACAACTCATCGGCACTGACGATCGGAAAACTGGTAACAATTAAAAAAAAACAAAAAACAAAAGACCAAACATGATCTACAAAAGTTCGAGAACCAAAAAAAATATAGACTGATGTGACCGACATTAACCTCTAATAAAGTAATAAAAAGGGCAAAGGGTGGGAAAAAAAAAAGACCTGTTCATGGTCCAAACCAACCAGGGTCTTTGTGGTTAAGGCACTGTTATTTCTTGGGCTTGGCATGACTGCTTCTGAAACAGGTTCACTAATCTTTATGGATGATTTAACTCCTAACTGTTGCAGCAGAATTAATTAAGAAATATTTTTTGAAATATTTTGCCTGCAAATATATAGAGAAATGCATCACACCTAACTCAGTTTCATTTAGAGGAGTTTCATCACGATCCCAACATGCTGCAAACTCAACAATAGACTTCAGAAATCAGAGAGAAGAGTGGAAGGTTGGTGACTGGCCAGTCAATCACCAGACCTTAACACAATCAATTGTTATTCTATGTGCTGAGAAGAAAACTAGGGGATCCCACTAAAAGTGTAAAACCCTTGAGGGCCATCATGATCCCCTCAACCTGCTGCTGCTTGTATACTTCTGTCCTTTGGCTCACCTGTTTCTCTCTCTGGTACTGTCCAAGCCACACTTCAAGTGGTCTGAGTCGCTCCAGTTCAAGCTCCTGTGAGTACAGGCTGCTCCGAGTCTTCTCCAGCTGGGTGCGCAACTGCTGCACCTCTGAACAGCACTCTTTATGCTCTCTCTCTATTTGCCGTGATGCCGACTGGGACTAGAAATCAAAAGACAAGCAGCATGCGTGAAAAACGATCTGTATTTACTTCGTTATAGCATTTTACTTGGCCTGCTTTTACTTTCAAATGTGTGAGCTCATCAGTCAGACTCTTGCTCTGGGCCTCGAGTGCTGTTACTTGTTTTTGGTACTGGATGCGTTGCTGCTCCCACTCTTCAGACCGCTGCTTGTATTCCTACAGGGAGAATCAAGGATTGTCAATAAAACCAGATGATGGCGGTAAAGGGATGTAGATGACTGAGGTAATGTGAAGAAAAGTGTACCTCGGGTCTTCCTTTGAGTCTTATCACCTCCGAAAGGTCTGTCTCTGTTGCACCTTTGCCGGTTTCCTTAAGTTTTTTACGCTGAAGCTTGTGGTAACTTCTTTTCAATTTTTCTAACTGCCGGAAAAACATTCATGATGCTTACGGTATTTGGTGAAAATTGACTTATGAAATCGAATTGTGATAATAACAAAGTTCAACCAGAGAAATGTTCAGTCTATCTGATCTAATCTGTAAACTGCCATTTTAGCCAAGTATGTTATAGGTGTTGAAGATCTGATTGATTTACTGACAGACTAACTGATATCAAATGTGTAAAAGACAGACTTCTGCACCTCTTCACAGACTTTCTTCAGTTGCTTCTCATATTTGCCAACTAATTCTTGTCGACTAGCCTGAGTGTCTTCTTGCTGCTTCCGAAGCAACCCAATCTAAAATCAGGGGGATAAAGATTAAAAATAGTTTTGTTAAAATGTGGGAAAAATTATACACAATTTAGTAACTTAGTGTCATGCAATACGTTTGGTTAGAACATGTTCGCCATCTCAGTTTATCGTAATTCAAACTGAAATTATAGGAGCTGGGGTTCAGTAATGATGCATAATAAACGTAACAGAGAAGCTTTATTGATTTAGCAGTGTAATTAAACGAGATAAGGGTTTCCTCCTTAACCTCTAGGTCCCTTCGTTCAACAAGACTCCTTGAATTGAACAGCTCCTCTTCTGCACTTTTCAGCTTGACCTCCATGGCCTGAATCTCTGCCTCCCACTCTTTCTTCTGATGATAGATCATGATGTCAATCTGTCGCATCAACTCCTGGAGCTCTGGCTCACATGATGACAGTACGGAGCTGGAATACAGATGCAAAAATGTCAACACACGGTGAGGTTTGCTGCAGAGCTTGGATTCTGTAGTTGTTGCAGCTCTCAATCACAATGGAGAGTGAACTTATGTGACAGTGGCAACACTTACCTTAGATCGGGATTCTGCAGCTGATCGGAAAACCTTGAAGGAGGTTCCATGTGTTTAGAGTGATACCGTCTGTGATACAAATCTTTTTCTTATTATCACTGGCTCTGTGAACTAGCTACCTAAATGTGGACTAACGTTAACCTAGCAACCTAGCTGACCCCATTAACGTTGACGTTACCAACCACAGCTAGCCTTTACACGTAAACCGTAACGAGCTTTTTTACAGCGTTAGCGACGCCAGTAAGGGACATCATGAAAAACTGTCACATGTTCAAGAAACGGTAAATACTAAGTTGCAAATTGTGTGAGAGTGCGCGTACAGCTTTTGTTTACATCATTAACTAAACTTAAACTTATGGCGTAAGTTATCAACGCATCTTCCTGATGTAAGGCGGTAACCCCGCCTCCAAGCTATGACCTCAGCATTTCGCACGTCACAGCCATGATTGTGCAAAGTGGAGTCATATATGGCCCTAGCAACCAGTGAACTTATAACATTTACGTTTATTAAAACAGGCCACAGTATTAATAAGTTCCTATCTCCGAAAGCTACATGATAATGCGGTGGTAAGGCAGTTATTTGATAACGTTTCGTGTCGACAACTAATGAAGCATGGTACAACCCTTTTTTATTGTCAGCGGCTTGATTAGCACGAAGAATATATTACAAAGAGTTACGATATGCAATTACCATTACATGCTTTAATTATGAAATGCAAAAAAAATGTTTTGAAAATTGTTTTATGGGATTCAATAAATACCGTCGTGTCGCCCTTTCTGAACACGTGGCTCGTTGGTCTAGGGGTATGATTCTCGCTTCGGGTGCGAGAGGTCCCGGGTTCAAATCCCGGACGAGCCCAATCTTTTGTTTTGTAGCAGGCAAGTGAAAGCCCTTCTCTATGAGCTAACATGGACTCTCGAGTCAAATATTTTTCTCTTCTTCACCATCAGATTGCGTTAACTAACAACTAGCAACAACTGGCTAACAACTAGCAACAATCTTTAACCGTAAGTACTGTGTGACTCGAGTTTTATGTGTTAGGACCTGCATGGGTTTAGGAAACAGCAACCGTGTATTACTATGTAAAAATACCAATGCACATTAACAGTTTAGACCGAAGGGCTGTTTGCGTATATAATTGCAACCGTTCTCCTGTGTCAGCGTGGCTCGTTGGTCTAGGGGTATGATTCTCGCTTTGGGTGCGAGAGGTCCCGGGTTCAAATCCCGGACGAGCCCAACTTTTTCCCAAGATACACTTCGATCAGTCGTCTGTCAGTTCATTTTAATATGTTCACGAGGATAAAGGTTTGAGAAGGTCTGAACCAGCTTTGTTCGTTATGACTGTTTACCAACCCCACGCTTCCCTCCTCCTTCGCACCCGTTTTTCCACCTGTCCTCCATCAAACACTTGAACAAAGACCGTCTCCGCAGCTCGGCTTCCCCAGCTGTTCGTTTGTGAGGGACTGGGTCGTGACAAGGGAGAGGGACGTTTCGGGTCCGCCCCCACAAAACACATCAGACACTCCCAACAGGCGGCAGACGAGCCGGCTCTCCCTCTGTGCATTCACTGCAGTGGGGCTGTGCCATCCAGTCTGGAGGGACAATACTTAACCATAAATGTGAGGAAGCATCAACTCTCCTCTTGGAAGAACGTTATTACGTGGGCTTCACGCAAACTGTAAGTAGGCTGGACATATGGATTTATTATTATTATTATTATTTACTTCTTAAATTTAAAAATTATATTTAGATACTTGTGATTTGTGTTTATCACTTAAAATATACATTTGACACAGGCCTGTTTTCAATTCTGCTAAATAATGTTTTAGAGGGGTTATGATTAGTATAAATCATAACAATTTGAAACCAATTGTTTAACAGGGAGAAGCAAACCGGGAACATCACGGACAGGCTCCAAACTGTGGACTTACGGGCTCCAGATCATCCAGAATTACTTATTTTTTTTCTTTGCAGTCAAGCTGTTCCATTGTGTAAATCCACCATGGTTCTCTGTGAGGACTGTGAGTGTAGCGTCTGCTTTCTGCCCTACTCGAGGATGAACAGGATCCCTCGGATGCTCCACTGCAGACACACCTTCTGTGACCCGTGCTTGGAGACGATGTCTAGGGTCAGGAGCGGGCTGCTGACCGTGGGCTGCCCCTTGTGCCGTCGGGTGACCTGCGTAGGCCGCGGCCTGAGCCTGCAGGAAGCGCTGTGGGTCAACAACAGGCTCTGGGACCAAATACCAGAGGACGTGGACAGAGAGGCTGAGGAGGACGAGGACGAGGAGGAGGAGGAGGACGGATTCAAACAGGGAGATGAGGGGGAGAGGACAGAGGCTGCACAACAAAGCTCTTTACAAGCAGGACGGTAGGTTTGTCAGTGTGAACAAATGTGAACATTAACACAACAAAACCTGGACTGGTTTGCTGACCGGTGGCTCAGTGTCAGAGTATGACATAAACAAACAAAACCTGTAGAGTTACACGACCTTAAACATTAAAACCTGCCTTTTTAAAAACCAGTGTTGAATTTGAAGAAAAGTACCCGGATTCTAAAACATTCCAGCCATAACTAACCATTCGCGCCCTGATGTTAAACAGCTCATTTGTCCACACAGCTTCTCAATTGCACCTCAGCTCAACGGTTCCAGATTGTGTTGCAGGGGTCAAACAGTAACATAACAATGCTTCCTTTTCAGTGTGTCTTCGAGCTCCTCTAGAACAAAACTCAAATTGCCCGCATTCTTCAGAAAGTTTAGTTTAATGAAGCAGAACCAGGAGAGGATTGTACCTGGAAGCAACGTGTAAGTTCTGACTGTGTCAAATGACTCTAATAGCAGAGAAGCTGCGTTTCAGTGTGGACTAATATTTTGTCATTTGTCCTATTTTAAAGGGAAATGAGATCCTGGCGCAGGCTTTCAGCTGAAGAGACGGTTTAGAAAGAGATGGACTCAGTTCTTGGTGTATTATTTATAAATCGTAGGTGCCAATAGAAAGACCTGACTCAGCTTTGTCAGTGCAAAGAAAGTTGCGTCAGTGAGGACAGAGAAACCATTTGTGTTCCTGTCAAGACATTGTTTTGTCCTCTGCCAAAGGTTCCCCATCTCCCTCCATTATTTATTGTGGGCTTAATTCTCCCAGCTGGTGCTCTGGGATTTGGTTCAGCTGTCCCAGTGGGGCTAACACCCCAAGATCCCCTCCTAACAGATGGTCTCCAGAGGGACATTCCCTTTCACATTTCCACTTCTGAGCATTGAATATAACTTATTGTTTGCTTTATTTATTCCAGCTAGTTGGGAAAATATTTAATAAAACTATTTTTCAAAGTATTTTGTTTTGCCTGTGTTTATTGTCTGGGTTTGGGAGATGACAGTCATTTAAATTATGAGCTCAGAAGAAAGATGAGATCATTTTCTACCTTACTCTGTACATCGTATTTGAATTATATATACTGAAATATAGTATATAAGTATACATACTGAGCTAAGCCAGGAGGAGATTTCTGAAAAGGATAATGTGAATATTACTTTTGTAGCCTTGATACACAATGAAGACAGGTCACAAAAGATGTATTCAACCATGAAAGTGGATTATAAAATCCATTCACTGAGCATCTGGCAAATATTCCACGTTGGCAGATATTAGATTATACAAGATTATCACTTTCACAGAAGTGGCCTTTATTCTATGTGTTACCCCCATGTGCAGATATCAGGGAAACATATACAGCAAGGGATGAAGAATTAAATCTCACGTCAAGGTCACAGTTCAGTAACAATGTGTTTGGCGTCTCAGACATATTAAGGTCATCGGCCTGTTTAAGAAGACGCTGGATGGAGCCAGAAATTCGTTGGTCATCAAATGGTAAATAGGTAGCTGTTTCCCAGTTATAAATGATCTGGAACCAGGTTTTTGGCTTGTCCCAGCTGCAGGACCGGAGTACAGCAGGAAGGTAGCAACCCTGTAGAGGAAAAAACAACAACAGAGTTGTGAAAATGGCACTGAATCACTTTCAGTTTCGCAATGTATTTACAGGCTGCCAGTGCAGCCGCTGGTCGTGTGGATCACAGGGATGAGGCTGGACTGAGGCAGAAAACAACTCGCAGGGAGGGCAGCAGTGGTGGAGGTGGTAATCAAATTATTACTCAATAGCCAACGATACTACCAAATCATAATAGTCTAGTACAAATGAGAGACATGCACGCTAAAGCTTAATTAGGGAAGAGCAACCAAGCATTATCAAAAAATTATTACAACCACAAATACAAAACTATAGGTAGGTAACATAAATAGAGACGCTCAAGTGAACTAGTATCTCAAAATTGTACAGTTCTCAACCAGAGGTAGTACATTTCAACACTGCTGTTTGTTCTGGTCAGTTGGATTAATGAGGCAGTTATTAGACCAGGAGCCACACACATTTTTTTCATGGGAGGAATTTTGTTTGCAATTTCTGCAACACAAAACGTGGCACAAGACAGTTTCCACACGATTCCGTTTACACTATGAAACAGGACATTCCTGTTTGGGTACGTGTAGTGCAGTTGGTGGGTGTGTTTGTATTGAATGATTGGAATAACACATTAATACCTGTAATACTGAGGCGTTTTGCAAAACAGAAAGCACAGTAATAATTCAGGAACAAACTTTGCTATATGGAATATACCAAAACAGACTGGGTAAAGCAGCAGAATGTCCTGGGGTTTCAGAAAGTACCCACGGTCCCCATGGGACAGGTATATTTTATTTTGCAAGGTGAGGAATTGAAATTTTGATTTGCAATGCAACGTGCACAATTTCTTAAATGGTGAAACAAAGTTATTTGCGTTCTGAGGGTTAGTTTAAAGTTGGGATAGAGCCAGACCAGGCACTTCAAAGCTAAGTCAGCTGACTGCTGCCTGTTGTTTCATACTTAGCTTATGACTATGATCAATCTCCTCATGTAAGAATGGCCAAGTGTCAAAATGGAGTTTCAGTAGCTTTAATGTTCCGATTGATATTACTGACTTTGCATTTAATCAAATTTTACACAAACCAACCAAAGATGTGGGGTTGGTGTAAACTGGTCCCAACGGCTCTGTTTGCCCTGGGGCAGCGTTGCAGGTTAATTCAGTCCCGTTTACACGGCAGGTAATTTATGAGAAAGAAACTGGATCCAGTCATAGATAGAAACGGGGTATATTTGTTGCCACAGCCACAGTAGAAACCACACATGCCCCTGCATGTACAAATACTTGTTCAGTACTTGACAGAACTGTTGCTTCATTACTGGTAACTATTGTACACAATGATATAGTATTTAGCCTGTCAATTAAATGTATAACTCGTATGTTATTTTATTTATTATTATGTCATGTATTCAGACTTTTAGGACTAATTATTGATTTTAAACAAATAAAATGAAAACATCAGTGTTAGTCTATTACAGGCGACTAAACAATGAATAACAGACACTGCAGAGCAATGTTTAAGAAAGACTTCTACCAAACTTTGGTAATAAGACATCTTTATTAATCATTTGAAGAGACATGCGAGATCTCTGTACAGTGTGAATGAAGGATCAGCTCCGAACTGATCAGGTCTGCTGCAAAGAGCTTTGACAGAACAAACACACCCTTGGGGAATGGCCACGGCCCTCATCCTAAGATGCAGACCCCCAACACACAAACCTCTTGGTCCATTTCTAGGGAATGTTAACACAAAGGTAGAATCTACATATTTCATATTTAATGGCAATAAAGTGTTTACAGCTACTGTTCGATCACTTTGTCCTCATTTAAAACACCCACGGAGTCATTTCTCCAAAAGTTCCTTCCAAGGCTGTGTGGTCGGTAATGAGCAGTACATTCCTGTTTCGTGACATTAAATAGGCAGCAACACAAAGGATTCCCACATTTTCATTTTGAGGGACTCAAACTGAACAAACATACAACCTGTCTTTGTCATTCCCAACAACACCAACAAGTGTGTTCCAGTCAAGATCTCCTGTGGTTTATGATCCATCTCTGTCTCTTAACATTATTATTATTATTATTTGGCTCATTATGTCTGCGATAGACCGGCGATCTGTCCAGGGTATACCCCACCTTTCACCCGATGACAGCTGGGATAGGCTCCAGCCCTCTTGCGACCCACATAGGATAAGCGGTGACAGATGATGGATGGATGGATGGATGGATGGCTCATTATGTGGGTTAGAAAGATTCACTAGTTTTCACAAGAGTGCTCCCCATTTTTGGACACATGTGTAAACAATTCATAAAAGACTCCCTCTAACTCTAACACACAGTTCTCCAAATGTTCTGGATTTTCTTTTTTAACAATGTTTTGTTACTCTAATTCTAAAACACGTTCTCCAAAAGTGCAGTAAGATTTCACTTCAAAGACGAGTCAAATCAAAGTAGTGTTCTCCACACTGGCTTACTTCACTACCAGTACGTTATGATTCCAGGCTCTGGTTAAAAAAGACAAAGTATTCTAAAGAACATTGCATAATGTCAACATTAGTAGTCATTTAAATACAAGCAGCAAAGAAAACCTCATCTCGGTGGGGACACGCTGTGTGACAGTTTCTATGACAAAGTCTTGAATTAAGTGACTGTACATTTATAAAGAAGCTTTTTGTTAACCTGAACTGTCTACATGTGCAAATCAGTCTTTTGTCAGGAACAAAACAGATTTACAATGTTAAAAGGTCTGTTTTGGTCACAGAACCTGCATCAAAATCTACACATCACCACACGTTCCCGTGTGACAAAAAGCAAGGTCATTGACTCTCCGCTGCTCACGTAACATGTGAAGACACCCACGATCACAACTACCAAGTTATCACACGATGCAACAGCAGCTGTCATATTTGTTGTGAGTCGGGGGAGTGTAGGACACCCTACAAACAAACAGTGACCTACAGTAAATGGTGCGGTGATGTGGCGAGAATGACACGACTTGGCAGTGGCCCTCTATATAACTGCATTCTAGCGTCGCCTATACAGAAAGCACGTTTACACACACACACGTACGACAAAAAGATATTCTGAAGTCATGTATACAAATCCAGTTGGACAGTATTCATAAACAAAAAAGACTAGTCGTTATCAGAGTGCACTGAGTCACTGGTGCAATTGGTACCATTTACATATTCAAACTCGTGTACACTGGTAGACAGTACCTATGCTGAAAATCTAGGCATGCATTAGATACTCAAGATGTTACTGTTTCACTTTGTTCCGGGACACAAAATTATAGATCCCTCTAGGGTTATGGGCATAAGGGTTGTGATTGGCTGTACCTATTTAGGTGACAAGACTCCAGATGATTAAGCGTGGCCACAGAGTGGAATAAGAAACAATCCAACAAACAAACAAACAAACAAACAAACAAACAAAAAAGCAATGTTCGGGGTTAAGTAAGAGTTTGTCGTGGTTAAGGTAAGAACTGGCCCGTAACAGCAGTGGCATCCATGAGAATACTTCTAAAACCACATCTTTCTCACTCTCTGGCTCTCAAATACAGAGCTCAGTTGACTGCATCTTAAAAATCAACTTTCCAGAGAGAGTTCCCTGAATATACAAAAAAGAAACTGGGAAAAATGTCTTTTCTACAAAAAAAAAACAAAAAACAAAAAAAAATTGTATACACGTAATATTGGATCTTTTTTTTTTTTTGCAAGTTGAAAGACTTTTGGCAGTTTCATAAACAAAGTAGGCTACACTACTTTCGAACCAAATTCACAAATTGCTAGCTCCGATCCACGAGTAGTCAGGTGAGGAGGCCACATACTCAACGTGCAAAGTCAACTGCAGGTTAACCGAATAGGAAGCAACATAACAAGCATGTGGTGTAAATGATTTTTTTTTTGTTTTTTCTTATTCAGGATGAGTGATGAGTATTAACAGGAACAGCCGCCTTCAGTAGTCTGGGGCTCCTGCGGTTTGTCCAACTTGATGTCGATCACTGGAAAAGAATGTTAAAGAAATTTTGGGAAACATTGGGTTACATTCACCTGAATTGGCTACTAGAAGAACTTTTACAGAAAGATATAGTTAAAAGCAATGAGTTCTTACACATAATCTTCAACTGAGGGAGCCAAAACTATTGAAAGCCAGGCTTGTAGTACCAGTTTGATACCACTAGATGATGCTATTTCCTAGGATTTCTTCTATTTTCCAGCTCAGGCGTTAACCATTCTAACCAAACTCATGATTTACCAGAGACGTTCAGTTTAAAACGCTCTAATACATTTACTTTTAAGTAATTTGTTACAGCAGTTTGTACATGGTGGGAGAGTAGCTGCTGGAAAGCGAAGCAACATTACTCAGCTCAACAGGGAATCATCTTCATTGTTAAGGATGTTGGCTAAAATCATTGGCACTGCTGTGCTACAATTAAAGCTGATGCACAATGGCGTGTTAATGAGCTGTTTCTGTAATGCAAATTTATTTTTTTCTTTTCCCAGTGCAGATAAAATATTTTTCCCTGTCAAGAAATGTTATCCTTCACTGTCAGAATGAGCTCCTCTGTATTCAAGAGACAAGCGTAACATGAAGTGCAAATGCTACAACATACTACAGAAGCATGTTATCCTTACTGTTTTTTTTTCTTCTGCCGAACACTGTGCATGTTTATGGAGGAGGATTACATATTGTGCAATATCTGGCAGTGGCAATGTCTTGTCACACATTTGCATGTCACAAAGCAGCTGGAAATTACACTGCAAATAGCAGTAACTGAACCAAAACAATGAAGTTGTGGATCACTGGCAAAGGCCAGTATTTTTTGGTTGGTTTCTCATTAGAAGCTACTGCCTGAAATGACAAAAACACACCAATCAAACTTTACTTAACATAATTTTCAGGGTACATTTGAGTAATTCCTTTGTGCCGTATGGATGTGTTTACTTGTTTAGCTTAGCTTAAGGCCCCAGTATAGAACCTAACAAGGCAACACAATTTCCCTATGGGATCAATAAAGTTGTCTGAATCCTGAATTTTGAGTCTTGAATCTAAAGTAGTGTGAACATCAGATTGACAATCAATCCCATCTGTTCTGTCCAGCTCTCCCACTCCCTGCTTCTTCCCAAGCTCTTCCACAGTCTCCTACACTTCTCCACACTCTTCATACAGCGCTTCAACAATTAGCCATCATCTAATAAAACAGATAAGAGTGGTGCAAAACATACTAATGGAAGAGTAGTTGATAATATCTGAGTGGTCTGAACTGGGAGCCTCACTCACAAACTTTTAGCAGTCAGGAACTCTGCACGGCTGCCAGTGCTGTTTACTGAGTCTGGGGCACAGGAGGCTTCATCAGCAACTCTTCACATCAAAATAAGGTTTAATACTTTGCTGTATTAAACCTGTCATTGACTGTCTTTGTTTGCTGTAAATTAATTTCCATTTCAAAATTCTCTTATTAACATGGATGACCCCAACACTTGATCTGGGTCAAGCACCCTCTTCACGCTCATTGTCTGCAGACCTGCAGTGGTGACATAACACAGAGGGTAGGTGGAACGCTGTCCTCCTAAAAAGAGCCGAGGACTGTGCCCTATAGGCCCTGACATCCAATAACTGAATGTGACCCATCTGTTCCCAATTTAGAACTCACAATTTAGAGAAGAGAACATAAGGTGAACAGGGTTTAACATACCAGAAATTCACAAAAGTGAAGCCTCCAGCCTCTAAATGCTTCATTGTTTTGTTAGTTGTCTTTACTTTGGCTTTCAGTCTACAGAATCCTCTGCATCACAGTCCATGAAAATTAATGGTAATATCCAGTGTGGCACGCCTATATGCACAGAAGGTGATAATACAAGCCCTCTGAACTATATACAGTGCATGTTTATATGGACTACTCCTATTTCCACCCCTCTCCCAGTGATATCAATATTGTTCACAATGCAATAACAGAGGAGCTGCTCCCTTAAGTGAGCTGCTAAGGAACTGTCATCACCTGTCATCCATCAACACACCTCCATCTCACACGGTTCACTCCTACATCCATTATGCCTCATTAAGATGGAGATAAAAAAAAAAAGGTAAAACAGGAAAAGAGATAAAGGTAATTGGATGAATGTGGGTGATGCATTATAACCAGGAAATGTGGCTGAATGCAATACAATAAAAAAAAAAAGAAAAAAAAGGAAAACCGTATTCTCAGCACCTCAGGGCTGTGGGCTGTGAGCGGTGAGGTGACTGAGTTCATTACTGAGGCCATGCTGTAAGAAAAGGCTGGACGACAATGTGAATGATAAATGGGCTATAATCAGTAATGCACAGTGAGAGCAAATGTGGGCATTTCTACACTACACCAAGGTCAGCATCTGATTTATGGCAAAGGTATCGCAGATAAATGCTGCAGGGTTAATCAGGACATGCTGTGGGACAGAAGAGGTAGTGGGTTTAGTTGCACAATCAAAAGCATTTCATAATTTATCCAGTTACCATAGAGATGGCACTCTGTTTTGTGTATCCATGCCGTCAGGGGAGAAACGTTGGAGACATTAAATGGTGCTGATCTACTGTATCTACAGGAGCCAAAGATTTATAGACATTATTGTCGTTGCAAGAAGCAACATTCTGGGACAACAGAATGAGCTGGAAACATACACTAATCAGGCACCACTGAGCACCACCTGGTGGTTTTAATATAGAAAATATGAGATGGTTTTATAAAATTATTATGAACTAATAAATGCAGAGGTTTCATTATATTATCACATTTTGTTATGAAGCCTAACATTTTCATAGGAAAAAAAAACATATTTTCTTCACTTTAAAGAATGTATACACTTTTTTTAAAAAAGCCAACAGGTATTTAACTTAACCGTTTGGGATTGTTAGTTTTTTACATATAGATACATATTAGATTTAGCTTGTGTTATACGAGATGGCTCTTTGTACTTTAGGCAGTAAAATCTGAAAAGTCCCCCCTCTTTTAATTCCATGCTTTTTGTGTAAAAACATAATACAATATAAATCATCTGGTCATAGAGGTCTTAGTGTTAGGAAAATACACTTCATTAATCTTTTTGGCCATTTATTATGCAAAGAGCTCTTAAGGCCCCACCACAGCATTTCATTTGGGTTGAGTTCTAGACTTTGATTGGGCAACTCCAAAACCATGACTCTTTTATTTTTCTGCCATTTTGATGTAGATTTACTGGGGTGCTTTGGATCATCGTCCTGCTGCATGACCCAATTTCAACCAAGCTTTAGCTGTCAGACAGATGGCCTCTCATTTCCCTCTAGAAAACTGTGGTACACAAAGAATCTCGTGTTTGACTCAGTGACTTTAAGATTTCCAGGTCCTGTGGCTGCAAAATAAGCCAAAATCATGACCCACCTCCACTGCTGTGCTGTGTTGGTTTAATCCAAACAGGGCACTGGGCATTAAGGCCAAATAACTATACATGTTGGGCTCATCTGTCCATTGGGATATGCTTCCAGAAGACTTGTGGTTTGTTCAGATGTAGTTTTGCAAGACCTCAGTACTGTTTTGATAGAGGCTTCGTCCAACTCTGTCAAACAATGTGGAAGGTTTGGTAGGAGAGTGTGCTGGGACGTCCACTCCTGGGAAGATTGATCTTTCTCGCTGTACAACACTGAACTCAATATTTTTTAGAAATGATGTTATAACCCTTCCCAGACTCATGTGCAGCATTTTAGACACAAAACGATCAGATGATTTTTATTTCGTTTTAACAAATAAAAAAAACAACACACTATTAAAAAAGGGTGTACTAACTTTTGCACATTAAAGAATCCCTTTGCATATGCATTAATACAGGAGTGATTTTGTAATGGTGGTCTGCTACAAGAATATTTTTGGGTTGAGTTTTTATTGTTTACTCGCTGGTTACTCAGTGGGGCTGGGGGTAGAAGGTTTCTCCTTAACTGAGGGTCCAATTTGTCATTTGTGATAATGAATTAAAAGTCCGGAAAAGAAAACAGTAAAAGGATGATAATACAGAGCTTGGCAGAAATACAACGTTCATTTTAAATGCTCATAGTGTACAATCTAGAGTGCTGAAGGAAGAAAAACATGGTTGAAGGTGAAAAATCTTTTCTTATGCAAATATGTCCCCCACAACTGAAAACTGTCGAAAGACGTGGGACTGAAATGAGAATAACAGAAATGGGGGGCGGGGGGTCCAAGGCTGGTGTGTGAGAAGAGATCAGACAGCGTCATGACTCTCTTCAGGCTGATGAAAATTATATCTAAAATCTGCCTCAGGTACTGCATTTATCTCCTTTGACATCAGATATAAACACGTGCATTATTGTATTTGTAATAAAGAACGTATTGAGCAGATTCTCTTATTAAATCTAATCAAAGCAAATGCATTCTCTTCTGCATGTAGTAGTGGCCTATGATTCATAAGACCGGATACGTATCCGACACATCTTCCCTAACATTTGTGATATTTCAATTGTTTTGTAATATTAAATGCTAAATCCTATAATAAAAAAAAGAAGGTAAAATTGACTTTTGTGTAAAATGGCACCAGCCCCTAACAAATCTTCCTCAGGTGGATCTGTGAAACCCTCAGTTGACAGCAGCAGATATGAGGTGCTAGTTAGGAAATTTGTATGCAACAGCACCACAGTGTGACTGACTCTATTCACTGGTTTAAACCAGAAACCCACCACCGAATCATCTGCAGGCATCTACTTAGTGGCTGACCAGCTGCTCTGCCCCCTGCACTCATCAGGTGCCAGTGCCTTTAGCAACAGTTTGTGAAAACACATTTCATTTTACAGGAGCTTGACACCTGTTTAAGTAGGTGACAGTAACGGTTTTCCTTTATATATGAGCAGTGAATGATGCTATCACATCAGGATTCGAATGTTTCTTCTAAGCTCCGAATATTTACATGTTATTTAGGGAACATGAAAAGAGGATTTCCACGATATCTAAAATGCTCAAAGGATACTCCCTTCTTTGCTTGTTTCTTGCATACTTTCCATCCCAGGAAGAGCAGCTGCCACGCGCCGAAACAGCTGGAAACAAAGACACATAATCAGGACCCCATGTTAGAATATAGAAAATTTTATCCAGCAATATAATATCCAAATAACGTTAAGATTAAACTAACAATTTTGCCCTTTTTAGCTTTCCCCCTTAAAACATTTAAAGACAGGGTTATTGATGAACCTTTATTTAAAAGAATATGAAGTCGGATATGATACACATAAAACTCTGTCAAACCCATAAACATTGGGGCTCTGGGTATTTTCGTTGAACTATTTATGAGATGTACAGGTAATGCAGTTATAAGGTCAGACTGACTTAAAAACATCTGCACTCCAAACCCATGACATAAAAATGTAAAATGAAATAATGTCTCCATCATTGTGACAGAGTAAATATCATTTTCAAATTCAGTTGTTACCTTTCCAAAACTAAAAAATATAAAAGATTTTCAGAACTATAAATATAAAAAAAATACAAAACAATATAAATTGCATTTAAAATTTGTCGCGGCGACAATTAAAAAAAGTTAAATCACAGGAAAGATTAATGATTGCCTATGGATTTGATGACCATGCAAATGATGCCTAAAAGTCTGAATATGCTGACACATGATGACACAGCAGAACAGTGCAAACACTGCAGCCTTTGACAGCAGGACTGTGGCCTCTGTTTTGCAGGTTTTACACCACCATGTTCCGTCCTGGCCTTTTATTCTTGGTGTCCACAGTCCTGAAGTAAGGTGAAGAATAGGCTATTCTGTTGATGGGGTGAGAAGGAGATGTGTCTGCCAGCAACACCATTCACCACCAGACACAATATAGCCTGTCTTAACAACAAACATCTGTTCAGTAACAAAATCACTGTTGTTGAACCAGGCTACGGTCGTCTTTGGATCTGAAACTCCCCAAATCTCTGTTAATATGCAGAAATGATGCATCTATATTACAGAAGCTAATACCATTATTGATACTTGAGTAACTTAAAAAGCTGAATACTGTACAGTCAATGTCATCTCTCCTCCACTTTCTCCACGTTTCACGGCACGATACAGTCTCTGTGGTAGACCTAGCCTGGTCCACACCAAATGTGCTGGACTCCATCTAATCCAAATTAATTCATTTTGGTTTATTTGCCCATGAATGTGCTGCCAGTATCCATCAGGCTTCTTTTCATCTTCTTTGGCAAAACATTATCTTGCAGTTTTGTGCCATTTTGTGAGCAACAGTTTTGTTCTTGGATCCCATCCTTAGAGATCAACTTCATGCAGTGTCCTTCACACTGTCTGATCAGTCACCAAAGCACCAATTTTCACAAATGATCTTTGTGTCAAGTCAAGAGCACTTACCCATCTGTTTTTCAGCGCAAATGTGAAAAGTTGGGACGATAATTGTGCCGTCTGTTTTTGGCATATTGGCTCTTCCTATTCCTCCTAAGTGATGTTGCGTGTGTTTTGGCAAATGTTCAGTAGCCACTGATGCTCTGGTATCCTCTGCTTCCGTTATTAGGTCTCACAGTCTGGTTTCTTACTTGCCGTTTTAAATTTAAATTTAAAACCACAGATGTACTCACTTTTATTTTACTGAGGTGCTTGGGCATCTTTTTTCAATTATGAATTGATCAAATATGTTACCTGACAGTTCCCCTCTGGTGAACAACATATTGAAATATGACAGTTCCAAAACACATCTATTTATATAGGTCAGTTTTTAATTAGGTGTTCATTATTAAAATGAATACGTTCGCAATCTACAGAGACATAAAGGCAGGGAATTTGTTTTGAAGACTTATCTGCGCTAAACCCACTCACCTGTTTAACATTGTACCCTGTCTTAGCACTGGTCTCTATGAACATGACACTCAGCTCTTTAGCCCTCTGTTCACCTTCCTCGATTGTGATTTGCCTGTGAATAGATAGTAATTATTAACAAAATAATTGCAGATTAATGCATTAGAAATAATTATACACAGTTTACAGTATGAAACAGAGGCTGATTGGCTCATATTAGCATTGAACAAAGACAAGCAGATACTATGGTTGCTAGACTCACAGTGAAGCCCACTGTTTGTAACAGAAGCCCCTGTCATTATATGCTTCGTGAGGACACACCACAACCATTTAGCTAATGACTGAAAATGATTTTATTGTCCTGGGAGAAATTAATAACAGCCAATTTGAACTGCATTTTAATGAATGTGGAAGTGATTGTTTGGCTCTCTGGTGAAACAGAGACTGTGTCAGGTGGCCATTAACACAAATGAAGCAATCAGTGCAGGCCTGCTGACTCTACAGCCTGCACACCATCTTTATTAGGATGACTGGCTTAAATCAACCTGCCACTGGTGGGAAAACTGTGACAAACCAGTCAATCCCCTAAGTGCAGAAAGAATTGTAACTCTGTGTGTATAAACCTGACTCCACACATTTACAAGTTATGCTGTTGTGCAAAGCATTTAACACAGAAACATGTTTATTATCCTCCTGTCCATGCACTGTTTCTTTGTATCCCAGAAAAGAACAAATAGCAAAAGGCTCTTTGTGAGTGGGGGAAAGCGATGTCTGCAGTGAGAAAAGCCTGCACTGGAGAAGTATTTACATAATAACACCACCTGACAGAGTTGCACCACTGCTGTTGTGGCTATTTCAAGATCCACGCTTCCCAACTTAAACAGCACCAGGCTTCATTTATTATCAGAAAAGGCAAAATGAATGCACAGTCTGTAGCATCCTAGCAACATTCATGTAGTGTAGCAGAGCACCTGTAGTTTAAGAGCAGCTCTTTTCAATAATAACTGTAACTATCCAACACTTTCAAAAATCTCGCTGAACCTAAGCATAACGGAGCTAACTGCTCACCTTTGTTTGTTTGTTTAGCCAGTCATTTGGCTCGATTACTATTGTTCACTCATGGTTCACTAATATATATTTCTTTACATTAATGATGCATCTAATGACAGTACAAAAGTACAAAATGCATTATTTTTTCTTTCTTTAGAGGAAGCATGTATAGTGAGCTGCAGAACAGTGTAGCTCTCAAAGCAAATTACTATTATTAAACCACAACTTTTCTACAGGATACTAAACCTTACTGTGCTCAGTCACCTGACTCAACATCATACATTCAGATAAGGCTTTTTAAGCATCTACATTGTTGAACCTGGTTTAAACTACATTAACTTTGAAACCCAACATTAGTTTGGAAGCATACTTCTCACCAAATCATAAAAGTAGTGTAAAGGTAGGAAAGATAATGAAATCACTGCATGATTATGTACTTAGTAACGTACTTAGTTAACCAGCACAATTCACTTGGCTGCTTCCTGTACAGACAGCTTGGCTCCACCTCAGTGACAATGCCTGGCGTACAATGCACACTAGTTTTCCCCTGTGCAGGGCTTTACTGTGCTTTTAACTCCCCTAAGCACTAAGCGCTGTGAGAAGCTCCATCATGCATGAATGAACAAACCATCAAACACAAGAGAAATATGAATCACATAGAGTTTCTCCTCCGGAGCACCTGATAATCAAATTGCGCCACTTCATAGTAATGCCGCACACAGGAATCTCTGCTTCTTCTCAACTAGCATGAAGGGTAGCCCACAGTAGAGTTATCATGAAGGAGAATGTAACAAAATTGCGTCACTGACTTATTTTAGAACAGTTTTTAAAGGCCTGGCCACCCACACACCCACCTAGAGAAACACTTAAGATGTCACAGAGAAAACCACACCGGATCCCTGAGATACTCTGATCTCAGTTGTACAGAATTTCCACTCTTTCATATTGACATGGTTGAAGACTCAACTAATTTTTCAAAGACAGCTACATCACTGTTGTTTCACATACAATCCACTCGCAGTACTTGATGTATATTTTGGTAAATATATTACCTAAAATATTACACCTAATATACATATTAATTAGATGTAGGGTGACTGTAAAGCTAATATAATGATGCTGTATTAAAATGCTATTTTTTTTTTTTTTTTGCAGTGGTTTGGATGAAAAACAACAAACAAACCAAAAAAAAAAAAAAAATCACACCTAATCCTGTCCTGCAGTTTAACACCTCAGCAAGCAAAATATATTTAGGCAAATTCATGGAACTTACATTCAAATGTACATATATTTTAATTTTTATTCTTAATTTCATATGATCTTAACAATGCACATGATTGTGTCTATACCCATATGCAGTATTGTTTGGCCATGCCCAGTACTAGCTTTTGTCTGCCGTGTGCTGTTACAGCAACAATGATTTTTTATTGCAAGATCCAGGGAGATACAGTATATCCAGCAAACCGCCATCACCAGCAGTTTCCACAAGTATGCCAACGGGAATTTCTTTCTGCAGCTCAAGGTACATCCTCAACATCTTTACCATAATATAAATGGTATTATTACACGATGGGCAAATAAAACAGACCATAACAATTAAACTGGTGCATAACTTGTGCATGCATTCTCATCACATTAGTATCATGAGGAAATTATATATATATATTTTTTTTAAATTAGCTTTTCTTTTAACATTGAATCATGGTTTTCTCAATCTGGCTTTTTTGACAGAAATATCTAAGAAAGGTTTTTACATGTAAGTGAAAAATAAGTGTAATGTCAATTAATAAATAGAAAAAACCAACATAAAGAAAAGGATTACAGCCAAAGGTGCATCTATTAAAGTCAATGTTTATTACAGTAGATAAACCTTTGGCTGTGATTATGGCACCGAGACTGTTTGGAGAAGTCTCAACTGGCTTTGAATATCTGTCCACTCCCACCATTCTTCTTTGAAAATCTGCTGTTCTCTCAGTGGCACAAGGATCATACCTAAACAGCCTTTTTCAAATCCAGCCACAAATTCCTAATTGGATTGAGGTCGGGGTTCTGATTCATCCACTTCAGAACATTGACTTTGCCTCTCCCAAGTCACAGGCTGCAACAGGTTTCTCCCAAGGACTTTTCTAAAATTTGCTGCATTCAGTTATCAGAGCCGGCTGCAGAGAAGCGGCCCACAGGATGATGCTTCCACCACCTTTGTTGACTGTGGTGAGGCTGTTTTGATAATGTGCACTGCTTGGTTTTTCTCTAACATAGCATTTAATCTGATCATCAAAATCCTCAGCTTTGGACTCATCAGACTATAGAATCTTCGTCCAGTTGACTTTCTGGCCAAACAGTTCTAAGAACTCGGTTCTAGGAAGAAATCTCTGGAGGAACTTCCCCAAGCACTACATGCCTTTAGGGGCTTTTTTTCTGTTCCACCACCATTTGGAAGACTGAAGTGCCATGTACTTGTGGCCAGGATACTGACTGACCAGTAACTGGATCTCCCAGATACAAGTGTATTTATTCTACAATCACATGAAATTCAGTAACTGCACTCAGGTAATTTATCTAACTAATTTTGTGACTTAAAAACAAATGCCTGCACCTGTAATTATTTAAGGCAGTCACTTTGAAGAAGGTGAATATGTAATCACTTATTTTAAATGTCTTATTTGTCTTTGTAGAAATCAGTTTAAATTTAAATATCATTTAAATTTTTAAATTTTAAATTTAGAATCAAATTATTATTTATAATATTGGTCAAAAAACCCTATTATGTTGAAATCAACTCAATGTTCAAAGGGATAAAAGAGGAAAAGTTCCAAGGGTTTAATAGTGTTACAGGTTACATGATAGTGGCTCACAGAAACTGTTCTTAGTCATTGTGACGTGGTAATCATGCTAACATGCTCACAATGACACTGCTATCACACTATGCATGTTGTAGGGTAAACCCTCCTAAGGGCTTTTGAATATTTCTGCATTAAAGCACGATTGCGGAAATTTAATTATTGCATGATGTTTTTTAGGTATCTTATTGAAATTAGCCATCATGTCTTGGTCTCTATGAAATTAATAGAATGAGTATCTGATGAGAGTTAGACTTAACGGCGGCGCATTGCATTAACCAAAGAAAAGAAAATCTCACAATTACGAGATACATTTCTCGCAATTGCTAGATCCAGATCTTGTATTTATGACTTATGTTTCTCGTTATTACGAGATCTTTATCTCTTATTTACTTGTTATGTTTCTCTTAATTATGAAATACGGGATCTCATAGATATGAGAATGTTTCAGAACCTGCCATAGATTAATCAGATTTTTAGGATGTCTTCAGTGTCACAGTATTTGAATACTTCCCAAACTCCATAGAGAGAGAGACAGAGACAGAGAGAGAGAGAGAGAGAGAGAGAGAGAGAGAGAGAGAAGCCAAAAAGCAGCATATCCATCATTATACAGGTAAAGTCTTTGTGCCAAGCTTCTAAACTAAGTGCAAGGTGAGGTGAGCTTTCCAGTGGATGTAAACAATGTTCCAATTATTTAAGAAAGCTGATTTCACTGAGTACCCCAGTTATTTAGGTCCATGATGCATTGTCGTCTCCAATAGCGACAAATAAATAACCACTCTTATCTATTCTACACATCTTGATATCCGGAAATAATGAAACGTTGAATGTTAAAAGTGTTCATTAGTGAGAAGAGAAACAGGATGTGTCATGTTGCCATAGATACAGAAAGTTGCACTGTGGGTTTTAACTTGGCCTCATTTTTAGCCCATATGTTTACATTTAGCATCAATAAATATGCCGAATTGGCATTTTTTAAAGGCAAGTCCACCGAATTATCAATCGACAGTTGTTTTTTTTTACTGTAGAGTTTTTTAAGTATTGCAAACTTTCACACAACTACTGTGATACTGAAGAAATCCTAAAAACCTCATTAATCTAAGGCAGGTTCTGAAACGTTCTCATATTTATGAGATCCCTTAGTCCCGTATCTCGTAATTACCAGATAAGGTCTCTAATCTCTTTGGTGAACGCTGTAAGAGTTAGCCATTATTCATCTAATAAATACAAAAAAGACCAACTCCACACTCATTAAGAATTCAGTGTATCCAAATAAGTAAAAAAAAAAAAGTAATGTGAAAGGTTTCTAAAGAGTGTCAAAGAAAGACAGAAAGGAAAGCTGACTTTCCAATGACTTGCAAGTTGTTGCATTTTACCACTTAGTTTACAATATTACATTAACATGCATGATGACACAAATCCTTTTATGGTTCAATTCTCCCATTATTTTCTGCTATTCTCTCTAATCATTCCCTCCCCAGATCAAATTCTTATACCTTATCACTTTTATCAGAGATTGCCTCATCAGCATTTTCTCACCCTCTTATCAGCTATACAGTTATATACATGCATAAAAAACAGTAATTTTTGCACAGACTCCATGATTGTTAAGTGCCACCAGGGACTAAATCACTGAATAGGTTCCCCAAGCAAGCAGTAATTTCCTCATTTGCAAGCAAGTATGTAGACAGGAACTGCTCCAGTATGAGACAGATGAGGCACCTTATGTCCAGTCACCACAATAATACTAAATATTACTAGTTATGCTGAATTGGTGTTTTCATTAATATATTTGCTTTACATTATGGCAAACATGAAGCTCTCATACCTGTCTTTATATACTAGTGAGATGCTAACTTTATTAAATTTATATGGTCAAGTCCTAAGAAGTTATATTGGTCCCATGATAGTAATTTCTGCCTCATTAATATAAAGATTTATTCAGCAAGATGCTCCAAAGTCTAATCAAATCATCTACTCTGCAGGGACAGCTGGTGGAGCCCGATGTTTCTATTATGTTTGGTTCTGGAGGACTGTGCTCTGTTGAATGTTTCTACAAACCGACTGACACTTCTCACATCATCAGTGCCATACTGTCGATACACAATGAAAACACGGACTAGATAAGAGGCAGGTTGAACAGTAACTACATACCTTTTATCTGCCAGATCTGTTTTATTGCCAACAAGCATAATGATGACATCACTTCCTCTCTCTGTTCTCACATCGTCAATCCACTTTGACGTCTGCTGGAATGAATTAATATCTGTTGAAAATGGGAGGAAACAAAGCATAGTCATAATAAAAATGTTTGTACAACTGCAGTGGGATTTAATATACTGATACTGTTCCTGCTCCTACTGTCCTAAACAAAACTATTGTAATTTCATTTGGATTTTTGAACAGTGACATGCTTGGTATATCTGCTGAAATAAAATTAATTGAACATTTTTCACATTATGAAAACATACATGTGAAAAAACGTGACCTTTTTCTAGATCTTATTACAACTGAAAGATAATATTGTATGATGCACACAGTACTAAAATTACACATTAAATACATGTTATGCTGTAGATTCATGGTTCTAAATCCATTTAGTATGCCGGCATTTTGGCAGGCACACAAGAGTCGTATTATATATTCGGACTGGGAATTCCTTGACACAGACCCAATGTCTTTTTCAAGGTGAAAAGGATTTGGGGGGATGGTAATATATTATTATTATTATGGAAAAAAACCTGGGTTACTATGGAAAAAAAATCACCTCGTGGGCATTTGACTTAAAATAACTGATTTGATCTTTGCACTTAAAATTATTAAAGCTAAGCAACTGACTTGGGAACATAAAATCAGAAAATACTGGTTGGGTCATCAACAACAACAGCTCTTTAAGGGGGATCCACATAAAAATGTGATTATATTACAGATCACAAGCAAAAATTATCTAAAGAGGCAGAAATTGCTGCTTTGAAGAGGGAGTTGCTAAGCAATGACCCTTTAAATCTCCTTACTGTCCTTTTAAAAGCAAACCACTGAAATATTTTCATTTAATGAGTGGACAATGACAGGAATTTAAGATAAGATTTAACTAATATATACTAATATCTACATTTTTCTTCAGCGAGGGTTACTAGCCATGGCAGAAGAATTTGATCTCTGGGAGCTTAATGTAATAAGCCACATCTCATTGCTCAGTGATACCCTTTGAGGAACATTATGATGACATTTTTGAAATTTCATTCAGGATCTTTCTACTCTGGAAAACCCATCTGCAACTTGTTTAACATATAGTCAAGCTTATGCCTAAATGGTATTAACTATGAGAGGCATTACTTCTGGCCACCAGTGCTTAATAGTAAAATGTAAAAAAAAAAAGAAGGAAAAAATACAATAATATAATAATATAAATAACATCGGCAAAGAATTCTTAAGGGAGACTCACTTGTAATGTCGTAGACCACCACAGCCACAGTGGAATCCCGTATATAACTGGGGATGAGGCTCCTGAAGCGCTCTTGTCCTGCCGTGTCCCAGAGCTGCAACCTCACCTGGGGTTCAGAGAGAGAAAGCTGAGGAGGCTGAGATTATTCAGATAGTCAGAATGCCTGGAAAAGATAGGCTCCCTCCACACACACGCACGCACACACACGCACAGAGGCATTTACAGGGCTGTATGAAAATATGCCCCATGAACAGTTCATCAGTCTTAATGCATATAGGCTTTATTGTAAAGATGAACAGTCCAATAGTTTGAAATTATTGCACTTTTGACACATCACAAACATTTCTAAAGTTCTTACCGTTCGATCTTCCAAGTACATGGTTTTCGACAGGAAGTCAATTCCAATTGTTGCCTAGTTAAGGGAAAGAAGACATCTATGTGTCAACATCACTGTAAATAACATGAAACACAAACAACAGGGAATTTACTGAGGAACTAAATAATAGAACCTAAAGGTACAAAATGTAAAAAAGACAGATTCATTGCAGTTCCCATATTTGCACAAGGTCAATAAGCATCACATAACGATTATAAAACAACACGATGCAATAAAACAGCATTTTTGAGGAAGTTATTGTAGATTATTTACTCATGACTAATTATCAAATGCATTCACAGTCCGATTTGAATATTATATTATATATAATGTTCCAAACATCTCTATTGTTTCACATACGCTGTGTGTATTTTGTCTATTGTTTAAACTGAAAAGGGGCTGCTTCAAATCATGGTTAATCATATTACACTTTATCTATTTATAATAGCAATCTAATCATTCCCTTTTTTGTGTCACGAGGCAGATGGCACTGTGTTTCCTCATCTCGGGATGTTTACTTTGCACAGCCAAGCCGGTGGCTTTCTGCCTTGCTGCCTGCCATGATATCATCAGGTGCTCTGGCATGGACAAATCAATGTTAAACTGCAGGTTTATTTGTTTGTTTTACTATTTTCAACTTTGAAATATAAATAAATCCTAATATCTCTTTAAAGATGGATAATTTTTAAAAAAACATTTAAAAAACTACAGTAACATCAGTCACATTTTATTAACATCGTGGAGTCATGGATCATCTGTTGTAAAATACAATAGGTGCTTAAATATTTAAGGCAGCATAAGACATTGCAACAAATGAGAGACTTTTATGACTGAGGGTTGAGACTGATGGTTTGTGACCTTTTCATGTGGTTATAATTAATCTTATTGTCCACAGTTTACATATAGATGCTAAAGCCAACACTGAATCTTCTCTATAGTTGTCAGCCTGCAGCCTGGTTTTGTTTGTTGGTTTTGTCATGGAACTCCGCTCATGGACCAACCCGACACACTAGTCCACTGGGTGATATATATTTTTCATTTTGAAAATTAAGATTTTGATGTAAATTGTGTGGACACTCTCTACAGTCTCAGTTACTGCGTATTAAATATCGCAGTTCACAATTTGCATTACAACAAAGTGCTGGATCTGGTGCAACATTTTGTAAAAATAGAAAGGTCACCGGTTTTAAAATGTAAAAATATGCTGGAATTTTTGGACAACAACGGAGGTCTATGGTATTAATGAACAAGCAAATCCAGGCTGCAGACTAACAACTAACCAAATGTGTGTAGAGAAGATTCAACGCTAGATTTAACCTCTGAATGGTGATTGTGAAGAATACAATTAATTTAGAAAATGACCAGAGTTATCCTTTAAGGGTTGTTGTGGGACTGACCTAAGGTTGTCAGCAATGAGCAGCTAGTGTCTGTACTGAAGATGAAAAACACGCCTGAAAGGCTGGACACCTGCCACGATGCAGGTTCCCACCAGCACTTACACCAATTCAACATTATTCGTATTAATATGCATTTTGATACATTTGTAGCCATAAGTGATTAGTCAGGTGGGTGTAGCTGTTGTGTTAGTCTATGTTAGGCACTCCAGTAGGGTGCCCACAGCCCACTTTGACAGAACTGGGCATCAGCAGCTTGATCACGCACTTGTTTCCTTGGTGATGCCAGCGACCACAGTGGACTAACTCAGCGAGTCTGGCACAAAGACAGGATGTCATTTATTCTTTTCCTTTACACTCAGATCAAGCAGAGCTAGGCTGCAGCTAGGCTATAATTTTATGTATCCCTGTCCGTAGAGTAGATTGAAAAAAAAAAAAAAGATCACAGTGTGCTAAAGACTGACCCATGAGAACAGCCCATAAATTCACAACAAAATGATAGAAATTTGGGTCTTAATATGAGCATTGGTAGCATGTGACATGAAATCAGAGGTGCTGTAGAACCTTTGTGGCTGCAGTTTTAAATATAGAAGCCCACACAGACAGCTATACATGGACAGATTAGATCATCAGAAATTATTAATATATCTTCTTAATTTTTAACCAGTGCACATCTTTGCAAGACAGACCAAGGCCTATTCTGCCAGCAACTAGTGCAAAAAAAGCTTTTTACATATCTGAGGGAATTCAACACATTATATTTAAATGTATTTTTGACTTTTGACTGTAACCTTAGTATAGCTTTCAAATGATATTATACAAATATAATCATTAATAAATAAGTTGACCTAAGTTTATTGACTCATTAACATTTACTGATATGTAATAAAACCTTAATTTACTAATTCAATCCACCAAATTCAGAATGTAGGGGTGTGATTTATGAACTGTGTTTTACAAATGAGCACATTTTGCAATGATTATTAAGACCTGAAATATTTTAAGGATTAATAACAAAGCAAATGTAGTAGTTGCTTATTTATCCATTTAGCAGATACAGAGAAATATAAAGATTTATTTGTAGTTGTGCTTCGATCCTCCGGACAAATTCAGAAACAATTCTCGGCTTCCATTCATTTTAGCTCTGTTTTAGATTTTTCTTCTTTGTTTTTTTGCACTAAATTCACCAGCTAGTCACCAACTGTGACTATCCACTGTTTGATGCTGGGCAGGTAATGTAAACCTGCAGAGCTTTTTCAGTGAAAATAATGCTGCTGAGACCAGTGACAAAGTTGAGGGCTGGGAAACAAACAATGAATGAAAACTAAAGAACCAAGGGTAATGCAGAGTTGGGTGATAATTCCCTGTGGCTTCATTTCTATGAGTGACCCCTTTTCAATTCCATGTAGTCATTTATTAGACTGTTAATATAACATCTTGATTAAAGTGGCGTTAAGGATCATGCTAAATGATAAATTATGTAATCCAGTGTAAGGGTCTACAATCCAATCTTATCCAACATATTGAACATGTCTGTTTAAAACCAACAGTCCTTCCGGTGCACTACAATCAGTGGTAATGGTGGGTTAATAACATTAAATAAAAATTATACAAAAAAAAACCAAAAGACATTAGATGTGTGACAGAACATAAACAGCACATTTAGCTTTAATCGCTGCATGTAAATTAACAAATGCACAACTTAATTCCAAATATTACTTCCACCACTTCAGTGCCCATCAGGATTTTCACAGTCCTCCATCTGGTGGGGACACTGGTAAACCAACAGACCTTGAGTCACAGTGAGCACATTCTGGCAATGTCTCAAAGAGTTCTTTTTGACTCATTTGAATACAACTAATCTGCTTAACTTGAAGTTTCCTGGCAGCACAAGATGAGATAGATCCAACCTTCTCCAGACAGCAGGATACATATTTTTGATATATGTTGAATATAACAATTATATAGGCATTAAAGGTGCCATAGGACATTGATAATTATTCTACTTATATCAGACTACGTCATAAAAGAATGTACTGTAGGTGAAGCTCTGTTGATGCGGTAATTTAGTTACAGTAGTTGTCGGCTGGTTAGATGATGGCGATCACTACTAATACGCCGAATATTACATCATCTACAACTGCCTTATAAGTGGGACTTGGCAAGTCTTTCAACCAGAGTTCACACATTTATCATTAACCCTAACCCTAAAAATGCACACTGTTAATCCTTGTATCCTCTTTTTCACACATATGAGTGACATTTTATCTATTTGTGAAATGTTAAAAAAGAAAAAAAAAACATTTGATTCACCAGCTGCTACAGTAAGAAGCTGAGTAGTTGGGCGGGGCAGACAGATGCAGTCACAGCTTGGTGGTCAGGCTTGACAGACAGCTCCACTACAGCTGACATGAAACATTCTGCCTCTGGAGGCCTCTGAGCCCTTTAGTATGTGCTGCCAGGGGAGCAAAGACGCCTGCCTCTGTCTCTCTCGGCTGGGTGGCTGCTTGATGGGACTCTGCTGCTTTGAATGCAACAAATCTGGCTCGCCTCATTCCCACCTTCCTGCTGACTAAAGCCACTACCATGCATGGTTTCATCTTTCTGATGACCCTCGGTCTCTAAATATACCGCTTCTCTTCTTTCAAAGGATTGGACTGAAACTGCTCAAATCTAAAATCTTCGCGTACATGAAAACAAAAACATGTGGTGCCTGGAATCTACAACTTCATAAATCTTCTCATCAGGACAGATGTCTCCTGCAGGCTCTCAGTCGAAGCATCTTTCCACTCTCTCTGGGTAAATCCAGTAGCTCCTCTGAGTAGCAGCATAAACACGCAAACTGAGTTAATGCATGCAGCATTTTAATTAATACTCAAAGGTCTCAGGAGTTGAGCTCGAAAAAGACTGCAAAATCATTTACAGCCCTACCTGTCACTGAGCCAGGGAGGAAAAGAAATGATATTAAGATGTATGTAAAAGGGTGCAGCATGCAAACACACACACAGAGGAAAGACTGAGCTTTGGCTTTGATGTATGGCTGCAAACAAAGGTCTTTGTTTACAGTACCTAAAAAAAATCCACAATCTGAAAACCAAACCAAAAAGAAACTAGGTGTAAGAAGGGAATAAAGAGGCTGTTTCTGAACACAGGGTTAAGTGGTGGATTCAAATGGCTTTGTCTTTTAAAAAAATAAATAATCATCTCATTTTCATATTCCTCCCTTACTGATCTTATCATTTGGTGCACAAGCCATTACAATTTTGTGCTGCAGGGACCGACACTAAACAGCATATGGGAACATTATTAAATAAGCAGATGCTATCTGTCTGGCATCTGTCTGCCTAGCACACGGCCTGCCCTCTTAAAATGGGAGGACATGGCTTAAAAAGCAAGGGTGAGGATTGCACTCTTTATGGCCTCATCCCTATAGAGCCAATGAAGACAGCCATTTGTCTCGAAAATCATGTTCCCCCATGCTTTTAAGAATGCTGCACTCAGTGCTTACTTTGACTGCTGTTGGATTTCAAAGCCACAATTTATACAGCTGCATTCAGGTTGGGAGTTACAGCAGTGGCCTTGAAGCGAGACAGACTGCAGATGCCCACTGCAGTCACTCCAGGTAATTGTACTGAGGAGAAAGCTACTCTCTAAAAACAATACAGGAAAATATTGTCACCAATACTCTCCATGTAACATAGGCAGTATTGAAAAACAAACTAGTCTCACTACAGTATACTGGATTGGAATACATTTGTTTAGAATTCTGCATTATAATTTAGTTATTAGGAGTATCTTTGAAAAATATCCATGGATTACTATAATTCTGAAGAAAATCAGAAAACTTAAAATAATTGCCATTTCAACGTTGTAGTGAGCAGGAGCATTGTTCCTTATAAGTTAACCTTTTCTAAAATAACGTGACTTGGAACTATCTCCCATATGCTAATTTCTGTGTTAAAAGACAACGTGTCCAGAAATATTTATAATAGACTAATAGAAACATCGCTCCTCTAACATAAGCTAAACATACAGCAAAATGCTTCACTAGTTACGAGAATCATCGAACATTTAAATATTCCCACACCAGTGAGATACTCGCATATTGTTTGGTGAACATCTGTTACTTACTGTAAATCCACAACCCAAAAAAGGTCTCTTCCAAATAAGCGATAAGCGAAGTATTTAAAGAAACACTATGAATTGTAGAGATCCAGCAGCTTACCGACACAAAAGACATGAGCCCCAACCGTGAGTGTGAAGTGTCTGGTTCTGTAGTCTCTCATAACTTATGAATGTAGAAGTTTAAGAGGATATGCTTACTGTGAAGGCACATCACAAAGCTAGCACAGACAATTTAATCCACTCACAATGAGCTACCCAAATCGTATTACAGCACAGTGCAGCAGTTGTACAATCACTGAATAGAGACTTGTTTTCTTCTTTTAGGTGGTTTGCAGGGTGCATTATTGTCAAAACTCTGTGTAGCAACACTGATAATACGAACATTAGCAATACAAGCTGAACAATACTTTTGACCATGTTCAACCCTAAACAAGCCTATTCCAAAGCAATTTGTGGGTATGAGGTATTTTTTAAGTAGCACATACAATGCTCTGCAACTCAAGTTCCACTGTTAAATATAAAGCCCCAGCCAACAACTGCTTTACTTAGCCCAAAACTGCAAACCAGGAAAATAAATTCTGGAGGCCTAATTCAATCTTCGTTCCCAAAGTGTACTACTTTAATAAAGTTAATTTACTTCTATTCCTCATGACAGAGACAAGAAAGTAAATTTAGATTGAAAGAGGGGGTACAGCATCAGAAACTGTGACAATCCTTGGGAGACCTCTGCAGATAAAGGCAGGGCCACATTAACACTTGGGGAATGAGGCAGCACATCTCTGATTTCCAAGAGAAAAATTATTATCTATTTGTCTGATAAGAGGCATGCTGGCGAAGTCTCTACCTGATGGAAATGTCCTTTTCAACTCACTTACTTTTTAAAAAGAAAGCAAGGATTCCTCAAATTAATTGTAGTTGATTAAGCTGAGGTTCAGGTTTGGGTCAAAAAAACATTATGATGGATTTACAACCAAGGTCTGTTTTTGACTAGTACATGTACATGTTGTCCACGTCACTCATTTACCTCTTTGGTTTATAGAAGATAACACAAGACATCTGATGGTGTTTACATTGAGCTCTAGAAAGTGTGAAGCTATTGTTTTTAGATTTTTTAATAATGTATACTAATTAATAACTAAAATAATGGCAAGCTGAGTTGTGGCTTGTGCACTTTAAACATTATTCACATACCAGCACTATCATTAACAAAATGATAAATGACATAAAGTTACCTTGCGTTTTCTTCACCTTTATGGTTCTAATATACTGAAAACATTTCATCATTTCCTAATCTGCTTATGGGTTTTCACACACCGCACAGAAGCAGAAAAGTACACACCCACAAAAAAGATCCTGGAGGTGCAAAAAGATACACACATAAGCAATCTGCACTATACGAGAAGGGAGCAGAATAGCTTTGTGAGATTTATTTCTAATTCCCTTTTTATTGGTATACAAGTATTCAAGTTCTGCTTATAAAGCAATAATACTGAAGGTTTTATTTAACATTTCTTTGTGTGCCTCAGATACTTATAAACACCTCTGTAAGTGCTGTAGCTGCACAAGCAATTTTTTAGTTTTTAGGATGAGGAGGCTGCTTTGGAGAGCAGGCTTTTAAATAGCGATTATATGAGGGCCCATACTATATTTCTTTTTGTTTTAAACACCCATGTTGGCTATAATTTCCTTGTTTTCACACACATAGAAGTCAGAAAAAGCAAGAAAAAGTAATGACACAGTTTCCAATTTTGAAGTCAGAGCCCTGACCCAATAGAGATGCTGTGGCAGGATCTCAAGAGAGAGAATAGTTGTGCAGGTCAAATCCACAGCTACAGGCAGCGCTTGGTTGAGGTTAATGATGAAAAAGGTGGTTCAACCCTGTTGCCATTACTTTTTCCACTATCATTTTGTATATTTAATGGGTGTGTTCAATGAAGACGTGAAAGATTGTGACTGTGTGTTTTATCAGCTTAGAAATATTGTAATATTTGTGACTTTGGTGAAAACCAGTTCGCATTTCATGAACAATTTATGAAGAAACACTGGAAATTGCAAATGGTGCCATTGCTTATTGTATAAAAATAGGTATTTCTTGCTGCTGACTAATTTTACTTGAGCCTTAGTGGAGTCTTTGATTTCTCTAGATTGTACTATCCATAAAAAGGCTCACAAGTTCAGTGTGACTGATCAATTGTCAGAAAGCTGATTATTAGAGACAAAATATTCACTCTCAATGCCTGTAGCATCACTTACCTGATATGTGTTGTCAAAGCTGTCATACATGAACCTTGTGATCAAGGACGTCTTTCCAACTACAAGAGAAGAAAGAGACAGAATGCATTAAATTAGAGACGAGAGGATTCACATCCAGTGAACACTCAGTGAACCTTTGGCTTGGTGGGTAAGCTATCTGCCAAAAGTGTCACTGCTGTCCACAGGTCTTTAGTGGCATCAGGTGTAGATCTTATTACACTTTGTTACTACTAACAAAGTTAAGCCTTCTGAAAGCCACTACATTTATTAAAATAAATGGGAGAACACAGAGAAGACCTTACAAACTGATAGGTTATTTTTTTCCCTCAGGTTTCCTATCTAGTTGACAGACTTCTATTGGAGACCTCGGTCACACGTAAACTCTGGCCAATGTCTGAAGAATCAGCTCTGAAAATTACCCAGAGTCATAGTTTTACACAGCAGAAGAATGTCTGAGTCAGAAGTGTTCTCTTGGGGGAAACGGGGCTTCATTTCAGTGAGTGGTAAGCATGGAGCAGTATGCTGTGGGAAACAAAGTGTTTTGTGTAGAGCAAATCAAAGCTGTTCACCAAAAAAACAAAAAATAAAAACAAATTTAATACATGGCAGTTGCCTGAAATGTCCTCAACATGCTTATTTGCTCGCTTTAAATCCTCCCGACAATTTGGAACAGAGCACCCACACAGACAATCCGGACTTTACAAGGGAACTCGTAGGATAAACCTCCGGACTATCTGATTCGGACAATTGCATTCCCACATACACTGGTTCCGGGGAAAGTCCAGAGAGGATCAGGATTCCAAGCATGTGTGAAAGAGGCCTGAGATCTTTCAGTTGCTTTTACTGACATTTAGAGTTGAGTATCATCTGTGTAGCACTGTAACTGGATGCTAAGCTAACAGAATTAAGGCTTGTTTTCAGCCCACTGTCGACACAATATATTCAAACTACACATTTTGTACTGTACAGTCCTGATGAAACTGATTACATGAACGTTTGAGTGTTAAACTCCTAATAAATACCAAAGAATATGTTTTTCATTTGAAAAAATTCTCAAATAAGAATAGGATAAAAAAAATTATATACATTTTAATTAGCCTATTCCTGTGTGTGGGCAACCACAAGGAAGTCAGGAATCAGCAAGCATTAAAAACTTCTCAGATGGACTATTAACCTGGTGTTTAATTTTCCTTTATACAGCCATTTCATCCACTGGACATCCAAGTTGGGAAGTGTCTATGTTATGGCACTGAAAACCACGTGGCCACCTAATCTTTAATTGACTGCATAGTTGGGGAGCAAATGTACAAAACCTGATCATTTAAAAAAAGGAGAGCTACAAAGCCAGGGTTGACATGGTGATGAATAGAATGTAGTTTTTAGTTTTTTCCTCAGTAGTTTAATCATGAGACGGGTCGAAGCAAATCAAATCACATCTTCTCCGCATTTCCATTTAGCAGCAGTGCAAATGGTTGATCTCGTATTCGTCTAACTCCAGTGGAACAAATCCAAAGTGGCACAGTTAAGTCCAATCAGCAACATTGCTGATTTGCATATATTAACGCATCTTTTGTCACTTCTAATTAATCGATCTAAAGCTACTCATGCACTGTATATGCCTCAGTGCAACATCATTTTTCTTTCAGCTGTCATTCCAGATTTTCTGTTTCCAAATACTTCTATAATTTTAAGGCCTCATTCACATGAAAGGAATTTTACTCTGACAGGGAACAAGCTCACTAAACATAATCTGTCTTTAATTTACAGTAATTTATCAAACGGGCACCGAAAGAGTTTTAATCAGCCAGACAAATTACATGTGCCTGTGTCCTCACCTGAATCCTTATCTGCAAGGGAGGATCTGATGTGCAGCTGATTGTGCTAATGATCTCATGCTAGTTTATCAATATATCATCTAGCTTTCTTAGCACATGAGCCATCTTACAGTACTTTATACAAAATAGTTATACTAATTTATCATGTTTACAGTTTCATCAGTCATGCATTATTTAAAGTCCAATTCTGTATGCAGGGAGCTGTAGTAAAGACAGTATTCAAAGGGTAATGAGAATGAAGCATTATGTTTGTACTTTAACCAATTTTCCATAATCAAATAACACAAAAACAAAAGTGTAAAGAATGTATTATAATGCGTGCATAGCTTCTTTAAGCATTACTATCATATCTGGCTAATTAGTTACCCACAGTTAACTTTGGGTACATCTAAGGCCAGAAGTTAGGATAACATTTCCTAACTATAGATGCAAAATGTGTTGCAAGGTAGGTTATTCATGAGAATTATCCATTCTCATAAATAATTAGGGCCGTCATAATATAATGTAAATTTTCATTTATCAATCACTGAAAACATTTTTTTTTTTTTAAATTAACGCTGATTATTCAAGTTCCATGGGTAGGGGGCAGCAGGGGTTTGGAAGAGTCGTTGCCTATTGACCAAAGGGTCTCACTATATGTCAAAGTATCCTTGGGCAAGACAATGATCCCCCGAAACTGCCCAACCCGAGCTGTTGAGGTTGTGTAAGCCAGCTCAAATCGAAATGCCAGTTACCTTTGTTGTTTCTTGTTTTATTGGTGAAATGCCTTAAATAAGGTCTGTGGTTTAGACAAAGTCAAGAAATTGTCATGTTTTATTTTCAGTAACAATTCATTACACACACCAATTCATTACACACACCTTAACTGGCTAAACGACAATACAATTACATAACAATTAGTCATTTAGGAGATGCTTTTATTCATAGCGACTTATAACTAAGCAGCAAGCATTAGGGACAACTTGTGGGTTAAGTGTCTTGCCCAGGAACACTTTGACTTGTAGCCAGGAGGCCCGGGAGTCCAACCACTGACCCCGTCCTTTGTAGACGACTGCTCTACCAACGAAGCTACAGCTACCCTCAGTGCAGGTTTGTCCATTTCAAACAAGCTGATTATTTATTTCAGCTGATAATACTAAAACTTCAGCCACAGATTGCATATTTGTCATGTGAGCTGTCAAAACTAACTGTCACTGGCAAAAATTCCCATTGTCAATCTCTGAAAATAAGAAACTACTGACATGGTTTAAAAAGATGTAAAAAAATATATATATCCAAAAGGGGACAATTGAAGCATGTCAAAGGTTTACTGGTTCAAGCTTCTCAAATGTAAAAAAAGCATCTCTTTTTGTATCTCATATGTAACTGTAAATTACATATCTTTGTGAGATTTGCTGGTCAAACACAACATGTGAAGAATGCATTAGATATTGTTTGCCTCTGTGGGGAATTCCATTACTTTTTTATCACATAGATAAGTCAATAAAGAAAATCATCAATCGCTGCATACTGAAGAAATTCAACAAAATACTACATTCAATAACTGGGTCACATACTATTTTTTTTTTCCACTTTGAATATGTGTTAGGCATAGAACGCCTTTACATCTGTGGTTATGACAGAGCAGAATATGGAGAATTGAGAGTCTGATCCAACATCCCTGATGCTGACTCATCCTCCTCGACCACTCAGCAACATGAGACAGTGCTCTCTGTGCTTCTCAGTCACTGCTGAAAGCTTCAAACTCAGAGGCAGACAGCACATTCTTATTTCTCCCTATAACTAAAGCAGTATCAGGGAGTACGATATGAACAAAATCTGAAGAGACATGAGAATTTCTTCCCTGAAGGGAAAAGGTGTATCACAGCAAACTGACTTTGTACAAAAAAGCACAATGGCTGACAAATTACATAACCAAGATATCAAACTAAACAATACAGACAAGAAAAAACATTTTACCATATCTAATTTACAGAAGATTCCTAATCTGAAATGGCTGTTCTGAATGTGAACTGAGTATTTAATTTTTGCCAGTATCTTCAGATAAAACTCAAGGTCTGTTTGAGTGAATTTAATTATTGGGGTGGAAGCAGAAAGCAGAGTGAAGCTCATGACTGCAATAATTTCATGAATTTTCTGTTAGGCTAAAAAGAAATGATTAACAAGGCAGATTTCTGATTACATTTCAGAATTAGCTCTGCATTTCTGAACATTTCCCCCCATAAGCTCTTCATCCATTTTGCCATTAACACCGAATGCTATTTAGAGATTATGATGGGATTCAAATCATAAGCCTTAGCCAGACTTAAAAGTAAAATCCAAATCAGCAGTAGAGATAAAACAGCTATAACCTCTTTCCATTCAGCTCGTAATAGAGGTGTGTTCTCGCAGGGCTGTGGGTTTACAGAGGAAACTGCAGCTTATTAATTTCAAAAGAAAGGATAAAACAGAGCTGCAAGAAGTACAGCTATAATTTAAACTGCCTGCCTCCATGCCAATAACAAAACCTAAGCAAACTAATCATGTAATGAGAAACAAGTGTTACAGCAGACTGCCATCTTTAATGAGGTTGTTTTGACAGAAAAACATGTCCTATAATTCACATGAGGAGGTTCAGTGGGTACTTATAATAGTCTGAAACAGTAGGTAGAGAAGGTCGAATCATTACATAACATACAAGATGGACATTTTGAATTCACTTTACAGTGAAAGCAAAGATGCAACATGTATTGTTGATGAGTTCTCCCGCTGATTCTAGACCTTCTGTGCAAATGCCTCTTATTGGCATTTAGTCTATTCAATGTAGCTTTTTCTTCAGTATCTGCCACCTATTGATTACAATCACATGAACTAAATTGGATAGAGTGGAAAGTTCTCTTTGTACAAATGGCCACCTTAATAACAGGCTTGTTAAATTGCATTCACAATACAACAAGCCTCATTTACCTAAACTGCCTTCAAGTAGCTCTAACAGAACAAGCTCATCTGCACCTGGTAATAAATACCCAGAGGGCTTCTTTCACAAAAATCTCATTCACAACCCCAATCTGCAACTGAACTCAAAGGGAGATCTCGAGATTAATATACTGATCTGCTCCTCTTGTGCTTCTAGATAATGTCACAATTAAGAACAACACATTGAAAATTGGATTAAAGTTTGCCTTTGCTACAAGCCTACATTTTATTGTTGTGGAATAGCTGAACCTTTTTAATTTTTGGTTAGCGGCACATTCGTGATGACAGATTACTTTACTGAAATAACTGTGGCATATTTATAGTACTTGTTCTCTGTTACCTAGCTGCAGTAGGGTTAGAGATGATGAATTTGTGAGGTTATATAAGGTATTTTAATCTTTAATATCGTTGTGCAGCACTGTATGAACTTGATGACATCATCTTCCATTTAGACCTGCAGTGAGATGAAGTCCATATGCTGGCATAGAAATAGACATTTGTGCCGTGCAATTTGATGGGGCTCTCTAATGTGAGTAGACCCTGTTTAAGAGGTGCATGAATGACCCTGTTTTATAATGGTTCTGGAACCAGTTATTACTACACCAAAGTCCCTTTATTATGTTAATTGCCCCATCATAGAACATCTTGAACACATTTAAGAGGTTACTCCAGGGATTTAGCATTGTATTTTCATTAAGCTGGGGAATATTAACGATACAGAGACTTTTAAAGTTTACCGGGGTGCTGAAGCTGATACCAGTTGTCATGGGGAAAAATGCTGGGTACACAATTTTGCCGCAAAAATCAATGATTCCAACTAATTTCTATGAGTGGAAGACCTGCTAACAAGAAAGGCACTAGATATATTTTACCGAAGTGAATCAAGATACACTATGCTTTAGCAGGCTCGTTAGGTCAGAGATTTATTTTGACTTCCACTGTCAAGAATTTAGTGCAACTACAAAATTGATTTCAATGGAAAAGTAAACAAAAGAGGAAAGAATTGTGAGCTCCAAGAGCTATTGTGACTCACCAGTGCTAGCCTGTCTGAGTAGGCATGTTAGAAGTTAGCTCACCAGCTGCATCACTAAATGGTTCAGCCCCACTTATTTCAACAGGTCCAGAGAATTTCACAGCTTACTTCAGAACTAGAGAACAATATACTGTTTACAGGCTAATAACTATATCGATTCAATTGGTCTTTATGTGTAAAATCAACTGAATCCTTAAAATACATCCCAGGCTAGAAAATAAATGTACATACTTGCTTAGGATTTGTCTTAAATAAACTACTAAAACAGTTCAAAATTTTTACATTTACATTTAGCAGGTGCTTTTATCTAAAGCGAGTCAGATACACGGTAAGCAGAAATCTAAGTCAAGGAGAAGACATCAAAGAAAAGTCCTATTTTTAACAGATTTAAGTGCATAGGAAGGTACAAAAGTGTTCTGTTTTCGGCAGTTTTTGAATTCTGGGAGTAAGTTAGCTGAGTGTGCAGAGTTTGGTAGCTCATTCCACCGTCGTGGGATCACTGAGCTGAAGAGTTTTGCTTGATGTCATCAGTGCGGTGCTGGCACCACTAGACGTTGTTCACTGGCAGAGCGCAGCGGACGGGAGGGATTGTAGACCTGAATGAGGGAGTTGAGGTAAGCAGGAGCTGTTAAGTTGATCATCCTGTAGGCAAGAGACAGAGCTTTGAACCTGATGCAGGAAGCTACAGGAAGCCGAGTAGAAATCTGAAGAGTGGTGCTGTGTGTTTTCTTTTTGGCTGATTAAAAATGAGGCGTTCTGCCACATTTTGGATACTGGTAACCCCATTAACAGGGCATTGCAGTAATTAAGACGAGATATGACCAGCTTGTCTTGTCAGAGTGAAAAATTTGCACTGATATGAAAACTAAACCAACTAAATCTGATCATTTACATGCTGTTGATATACAACTACATTGAATAAACTACAAATGATATACCTACATTATAGACAGGTTAATACATAGTAACACAGATAAGAGAGTCCTGCCTAGTGGGTTTCCAATTACAGCCTTGGTTTTAATGAAGTCTCTACTCCGTGTGATGCTTCAAAGACTTTGTGGAGTGAGCTAGCAGCACGAGAGCCAATTAATGGAGAGAACCGAGCACCTGCTGCTGCAAAACCTGCTCTTTCACCACCAGGACTCCAGTGAGCACTGTCAGCAGACACCTCATCAAGGCATCTCTTAAGAGCTCAAAAGACAATTTTATGGCACGTTAAAGGCCTAACACAGTTGGGCTAACATTAGGTTCTGCCTACTCCGGCAATTTGTGAACTATGCGACCATAAAATTAGTTAGTTAGGGATTCTCTCATCTCTACACAAACAATCAGTGATGGAAAAACAAATGTGTGACAAATATGCCAGAATGAAATCAATAAAACCCTACAGGATATAATAAGAAGTGTAAATAATTGATGTGACCTTTGGATGTCCCTTTAAAAAAGGACACAATGGCAATGGTCTTTTTCAGTTAAGACAAAACATTTTTATTATGTGCATGTGTGCAAATATTTCTAAGTAAACATTGAATAAACTCTTTAAATTAGAATTACTTTTTCGAAAGAATGTTAAAAAATGTATTTCCAATTAAATATTTCTGTAGACTTTTGTTTTGCATGCCAATGCACCACCCCATCCGTCTTTCTGTCCTTCTGTCCAGCTGATTTAATATAAAGTTTAACAGTTAGTTTACTAAACGTTTACATTAAACTTTATCTTTATCTATGTCTTGACTTCCACAGCTGCCTTAAATGACATTTTTAATGACATTTCACTCAGTTGAAATGTAATGCCGGAAGCATCAATTCAGTGGATTCGTTTTAGCTTTATTTCAAATCCTCAATCAGCTGCGTAGTGGAGTCAGAGTTTCTGCATTCAACCACAAGTCACGGAATTAATTAATTTCAAAAATATCTTTAGCTGGCAATTCTTAAGGACCTGCCATAAGGGTGTAAAACTCACAATATTTGTTGATTTCTGAAGTGTAACAAGGTCAATGAAGCTGTCAACAGGCAAAAAAAAATCCTTTCTGCAAATGCCAATGCACTGTGCCTTTTAATTTCAAGGTAAATTGTGATGTGCAAATTTTGGACGCTCTTCTACCTTGGGATAAAACAAAGCACACATATTCAATAATAAACTACTCAAACTAATACTTTTTGTTGAGCTTTACAAAGCAGAAGAAAAAAAGAAACAAAGTTGTGTATGTAGCCCTGAAGTTGTGTCAGCAGTCAGGTAAACCCACTGCTGGTCACTTGGCGGCAGACATCATGAAACACCCTTGAGAACTTGGCAGCCAATCAGAGCATAGCAGAGCTTTCTGCATGGGTCTGGCTTCCACTCTTAAGGAGATGGATAAAAATAAAATGTGGGTGTCACGCCTTGCCTTTGCACGACAACGAGATGGGAGCTCAACACACTGGAGAGGCAGGTATCTAATATTTATCAATGAATGAAAGAACAGGGAAAAGCAAAGGGTTATTTATGATAGTACATGCAGAGGAATGAAAGCACAGAATTCTGCAAAAGATGAACATCAGTTCTCCACACAAATTATCTTAAGTTAGTCTAAATTGACAAATTATACAAATCCGAAGGAAGAGGACGCAAGAGTACAGACATGTTTTTTGAAATAAATTTATCAGAATTTTAGGGCCATCTTGCTCATGATTAGCTGCAGTTTGAGTTTCATCAATTCTTGAAATAGTGGGTTGAGAAAAAAAAATTCTAAATAAACATAATTTTGATATAAATCAAATGGCATGATTATGGAAAAAAGGCTTGATTATTTTAGACTACTATATCATACACTTGATGAAAGGGTTAGTAAGACAGATGGTCCCTAATAACTATTGTTTCTGCATATATTAATGTTCAAGTTCAATAAAGGTGAAATACTATAACTTATAATATAAATGATCAAACCCTGGTCCACCCACACATCTGTTTTCACTTAATTTACCTGATTATGTCTGGGAATATACAGATTTCATTTCACTGACATCTCCCTGCACCTGTTAGAACAGAAATGACTGTCCATAATATTTTACCAGCGTAACTACGCCTGCCCTCCAGCAAAGGTCTAATTAGAGCACAACTGAACACACCTATGTGAATGTGCTAGGCACCCTATGTCATCTTAAGCATGAAAACAGATATAGCTAACTTTTATGTAACCTTTTACATTAAGCCTGACTATAAAGAGTGACAAAAAAATTATAACATTGATCTAACAAAATTAATCTGATTTGCATTAGATTTAAAGGTCTCGAAATCTGTGCAGTAATGACTGTTTTTGTGTCACATATAGAGACTGCAATAAGAACTCTTGCCAGGAGACATCTATTTAGTAATACCTGTGAATAAAAGCTGTACAATATGTATATCATTTCCAAAGAAAAACAAAACACACAGATCTTATTTTTCATGAATAATCTACAAGAGAAGCTGTTCTGCTAGTAAGTGACCTGCAAAGACTATACATGCAGAGCAAACCACCCCTCACAAGCCTTTTTGACCAAGTTTATCAGATGTCAGCTGTATAAACTTATTTTGGTTACGGAAAGTTTGACACTGACCAAAACAATGTGTCAACAGTGCATTGATTGCGAGTAAACTAGTATTTAAATTTCCCGCTCACCTTTTACATGTTAATGCAATGGAACCAACTGCATAGTCAGTGTATCAACTTACTAAAAGAGCGCCGTTCATTGATTAGACAATTTCTTTCAGTGAACAGTCAAATGAAGCATTTTATGTTTTCTATTTAAGACACACACACACACACACACACACACACACACACACACACACACACACACACACACACACACACACACACACACACACACACACACACACAGAGTAATGGCATATCTACCATATCTACCAATCAACACCAGTCCTGAAATGTATGATCCTTGTGGTGCTTAACATTGCCAAGGGAAAAGAGACAGAAGTCTTAAGTCTGCTGTTTGAGGGCAGAGGTCTTGAGAGAGACCAACGTGGTGTTTTAATGTTTAAATTAGATTCCATTCTCACAAGGCTGAGGGTAGCTGGAGGCTAGAGAAATAAAAACAGCACCCTCTCAGAAAAACATGGCAACGCTATAATTTACAGTCTACCCAATATATAGTATGGTGCACGACTTCTAATATAATCAGTTGTACTCGTGTTCTAAGTATTAAATACAGCAGATAAAATCATAGTTCCATTATATGCTTAGCACAAATTAGCAGCTGTGGGGTAAACTATGTGTCAATTTTGCTTAGTAGGCACTAACCGAACAGCAAGTCTTTGGATCGTGGGAGATAATTAGAGCACCCGATAAAAACCCACAAAGTGCCTGTTGCTCTGCTACAGGTTAAATAATCTGATGGGTTAGAAATGTTGTGACACTTGCAAGACTTAGATCGAGCACTTGTCTTTTTTAAAAATAAAAATAATAGAAAATCAACTAAATTGAACACCATAACCAAATTGAATAGAAAATATGAAAGATTAACTTAGGAATCTGTTTGCTATGCGGATCTTGGGAACCAAATCTGTGAATTTTACCAACCTGCACCATGATGCAAAATAGAACTGCTTATTGTTTTGGCTTAGCCAACACCACCATCCTGTAATTAAACTGGTTAATGAGACAGAATTGGTCAGAGTGTGGCGTACCATCTCTGCTAAAGTATTTCCTGGGGAAAACCTTTTGACCGAAACTTTCACCTTATTGCTCCAGTAACTGAACAAATTGTTTACACATTCATCTGAAATAATTCAGTGTTTACAGCTACACAATGTCTGTACAAACAAGGCCAACGATCCAAAATGCTGTGTTCAAAGTAACAATTTACATAAAAGTATTATATTAAATCTTACTTATTAAGTCAATGTTTGTGCCATCAATAAGCATCACCTGTTACCATATATCGCAGCCCTAGTTTACTTTAGGGCTCTGTGCATGGCTCTATTCATATTACCTGTTGTTAAAGGACACCTTCACTGATTTTGAATTTGCTTCTTTTGGTTCTAGTTTGGGTAGTACATGTAAATAAATGCCATTAAACTTCCAGATGATTTCCCTACATTAAAATATCTATCTGCGTCTAGCTGAAAAATGTCTCCAGATGACATCACTTGGAGGAACCTTCAGTTCAGATTATGTTATCCTTTAGCTCTTACTATGAAGTTTGTAATCAAGGTAAACCTGCTTTTCAAGAGCTCCTCCAGAGGACATCAGTGAAACTCCTAATGATGAAAAACTCCTCCGGGGGATGTCACCTGGAGGAGTTTTTTAGGAGTTTTTTTTAAATATTAAAATAGAAATATTTTAATATAAAGAAGTCAGAGGGAAGTTGAAAATCATTAACGTACATTTGCACCCTAAGCTTACGCCATACAAAGCAAGCTAACTTGTCATCCTACATTAACAGAGACCAATGTTTAATCCACTATGGCTGCAATAAACACAAACACTTGATCTTGTTCATTTTAATGAGGAGTTGTAGAATTCGTCATGGACCAGGTATTATTTCACTGGGCTCTTTCCTTCTTCCCTGCAGGAGTGACATTGCCATTCGCAAGCAAACCAAAAAAATGTATAAACTCTATTCTTGCCATTCTGTTAATTAAATGCTACTGAACAGCCTTTATGTAATAATTTTGGCAGCAAGCACATGTTAAACAAGAGTAGAATGACTCATGGAAAGACATGGATTTAAAACAAAAGAACCTTGTAACTCTGTGGGAGGAAATTGTCTGCAGACTGAAAACTGAATGTCTTGAGAGACTTGTGTAGTTTGGTTAGTTTTCAGCACACATAAACACTCTCATCTCACTACAAAGGTTTCTGGGCAAACCCACTAGACAACACTGTCTTGAATACAACAAAAACCAAGATTTCTACTTTATGACAAGTGTTAATTATCTGACTTTAATTATCCTGGTGTCCATATGGTGCGATTTCATTCACTGTTATAGAAAAAAATGGGACAGCACATTAGACGAATACTGACCATGGTGAAACAGTGGTAAATGACCACCTATATAGCGCTATTATCCAAACCACTTTACAATGTTGCCTCTCATTCACCCATTCACACACACACAAACACACATTCACACATCGATGGCAGTGGCTGCCTTGCAAGGGGCTAACCTGACCCATCTGGAGCAACCCTGTGGTCTGTGGATGACTGCCTTACCAGCTACAACTGAACTACAGCTACAGTGCAACGATGAGCGATATTATCAGTTTGGTAACAAACATTTTTTTGTGCATCAAGGTGCATCCTAAATAGTACGTGCAAGTTAAGGGTGTAGTAGGAATTAATTTTGTGCTTTCGCAGCACACTTTCCATTCTGTAGATAATAGGAGTAAATGTATTTATTCACTGAATCTCTGACTGTCTGATGGTAAATTGAATTAAGATATGTTTCTAAAATTACAAAGCAGAAAGAAAAACTCAGCAAAAGACTCTAGGATTTCAAGTTGTCATGGGCAACATCGCTATCCCCAAGGCCTTTTTCTTTAACCTGGCAAACAGCCCGATCTTGTAAATAATATGCTTGGAGTTCATTGAGAATGTTGCAAATCAGACTGACTTTGTCATTATCTGGTCCTGTCATTCACTTCTTGTCTTGGACTTTTATTTTGTACCCCTTTCCTCCACTTCCTGTCCCCAGTTCACTTCTCCAGCTTTATCACTCATCACCGTTCACAATTGTTTTCACCTGTTCCCCTGCCTTTTTAAACCCAGGTCCCCCCTCTGTTCCCCATCAGATTGTTGTCTTTGTGTGCCTCTGTTATCCATGAAACATGGTGTCTTCTGGTTTACCTGACTCACGGTTCTTGGACTGCTGACCTTGTTTTCTGTTTCTTGGTCTGAGGTTTGATGTGGTTATCATTTTGTGTCTTAGTCCTTCTGTGTGTGTGCCTTTTCACTTGGGGTATTATTTGTTTTCTAGTGTGTGTCTGTGTTGGTTTATTTAATGTGTTACATCGATGTTTAGCTTTTCCAGTGTTTTGTTATTTCCCGGTATCATTGGTTTAGTTCCTGTTAGAGCACTCTTCCCCTCTTTTGGTTTATTTGCCTCATCCTTGTTGGGTTTATGATCAGTTCTCCAATAAGATTCCTAGTATCTACTCCCCTGGTTTCTGTGTATGTTTTTAAAGACACAACAGAACTGCAACTGCTATCTTCCCTCTTAAATTGGCATTAAAAATGCATCAGGCATATGATTTTAATAATGTCTTGTGTGAAAATACACAATGCAACCTATTTTCCCATATGAACTCCAAGTAATGTCCAGACAATCAGATGCAGATATTGCCCTGAGTTTTTTTTTCACACATCACGGCAGGAGATTGTCCAAGTCAGAAGTCTTTTCACGTGGGCAGAAACCGTGCTTAATTTCAGTGAGGGGTGATGCCTGGACAGAACATGCAGGAGGCACTGCATGAAATGAAGTGTGCTGCAGAAATGTGTGTTTTGTTTATAGCACATACAAGCTGTTCAAAAATAAATAAGAGTGGCAGTTGCCTGATCACTCGTTTTAAATTCCCTGAACAACTTGGGATAGGTCAATATGCTGTATCCACACACAGCCTCACTCACATCATTAGATCAAGGGGTAATGATGGGCCTGATAGAGAAATGCTTAAGACTTAAGACTGATCCCATACTCAAAACCTGTAGCTCATTTACAGCACCTTTTAGATCTTTGTTTCACAATCACAACAAAACAGGCATTGTTACCATTGTTTCTGGGATCAAGGCTTCTGATGACTGCAAGCTAAACTCTCCCTGAGCATTCGTCAGGAGTTAAAGAATTATTTTGGTTTGGGGCAGACCACTAATGTACTAAAAAACATGGCTTGAAGTTACATTCCTGTCAAAGGCTGCTGACACAATGAGCACAAAAAAACCTCTACAGATCTACTATTAGCCAGTGCTAATTACAAATTATAACTAATATTTGTTTTAAAAAATTTATGTCAACCCAATCAATTTAATGCAGGTGTAAAGGGCTTAAGTAGCCCCAGGAAGAAAGCTCATCTGTGGAGATGGAGAAAAAGGGCAAACGCTGACAGAGACCGGCTGAACTTAGTGAGGTGTCCCATCCCATGCTGGGTAAATGACAGTCCTCCTCTGCAGCAGGGATCTTATTCATACAGCCGTTCTGTTTGAGCTACTGGGATTAGGTTTAAATGGGATTCCCCATCTCTCTCCTTCAAAAGAGCAAACATTAAGCAAGAGCCTCAATCTATTTCTAAAACAGACAATTTACAGAAAATGGCCTGGAAACAGTCTCTCCAGTTGAATGATGTCAGGTAAGTTAAAGGTTCCTTGTTTTTTTTAAATAGCACAAGTAGTTACATTTGTAATAAGAAGAGCACTTTACTCCTTCTCTCTGTAAAACCGAGCCGTCAGATCCTTCCAAACTTGTTGGGAGGAAGTGAATCAGGCTGTCTCTACATCACTGCATGGGCAGCAAAGACATTTGCAATCGTGTTTTATTCTGGGCAGGGTGTATAAGTGAGGCTGTGCTTTCCCATGGGCCTTTTGGAACACACCCACTCAGCTGTGCAGCATATATATAGAGCTACCGTCACTCTCTACCATTGCCTTGCTTGGTTTTTCTGGCTGCAGACCAGCTGCTACAGAACTCAAAACATGTCCTGAGTCCAAAAATATATAAAAAAAAAAAAAATAGAATTAGTCATCAATATCATTACTGTGCAATATATCCGCTGTAATACGGTCACTGTGGAAACATGCACTTGCAAGTTCTGGTCTTTTCCCAGATCAATTACCACAATTTTTTGTGGCAAAATTCCAGGTTGGAAGATGAAAGCAGGTATGAAGACTCTTCTGTTTAATAAGTGACCAGGTGGCTATCACATTGATGGAATTAATGCCTTTGGATCAATTGCCACCATTAATGGGCAGCTGAGTTAATCAATATCAGATCAAAGCTGCCAGGGAATTGTTTCTCCCAATCCATCAGAGGAGAAGAGCACTTGCCGGAAGGCGCAATGAGATAGAACATGAAAGAGACCAGTTATCTTTAGGTGCAGCTAGATTATCATGTGTTAGAGCAAACCGAGCCGCTGCTCAGGTATTGTAAGCTGGACTCCCACAGACCTCAATCCTTCTGCTGAACAATCCAGCCTCTTTCAGTTCAATAAAGACTAAACTATCTTCAATCCCTCATTTAAGGATAATCTTAAAAACCAAATGTCTGGCAACTATTTGCTCATCAGGTTGTCAACCACAGTTCAGGATCATTATCTATTGTTGTATCCATATTCCTATAGTGAGCACCAATTACGACAAAATGTTTCAGATTCCAACTATAATGTTTTATTAATGGTGTCTGACCTTGAGAAAAAGCTGAAGCCAAATAGCCAACAACTCGTCTGAGCTAACCAGTCACGCCCTATGACCTGCCCAATTCTGCTCTGATCTGCAAAACCTCACACTTCACACACCTGAGGCTCTCTGCAAAACAGGAAAACATCTTGTTTTGACTAACTTTGACCACATTATGGTTTTCATGTTTTAGGATAAACCTTTCAAAGCCCTGTGGCAATGCTGTTGAAATGTATTGCTTGGGTGTGGCATCACAACACTTACCCCACTGTAACAAACCAAGGTAATCTGGATAATTTGTTGATCATTTCCTAACTTTGCATTGTATTGCAGCAGGTAAAACATGCACGGACATAATCTTTCAAACAGGCATTTCGCCTGACACATACTGCATAAATTTCCCTTTGTATCTGTCTATATGATTAGTCAAACTATGATATAAATATTTAACTAGGGAAAAATACTGAATACTATAAACCAATAAGTGGTGGTGGTCGCCAACATCAGGGGCCTTTGTTGCATTTCAGTTCCCACCTCTGTATGCGCCTTAAAAATTCATCATTTCATCCACCTAGATCCACCTAATCTTTACTTTTCTAAATGATTTACTCAAAATAATAATAATATTGGTAGAAAGGGTTGGCCACTGATATCAAAGTATGAAGTGTTATTCTTGTTTCTAAGAAATTTTATTTTAGAATCAATTACCTCTTTCTCTTCAGATGTGAGCTTTTGTATTAAAAGTTAAAAATAACTAAAGGATTCAATGTTTTATCAGTATTTTTGTTGAATGACAAGGCAGAAATACTACAGTGTTCACTACAAGTTCATTGATCCAATTATGAAGAACCTGATTCCCTTATTTTTTATGTTTTGCAGCTTAAAACACTGACATGTCATCAGTGAGATCAAGGGGCCTTTGAATAATTTATAATGAGTTACTTTAGAACAGGGATTTTATTCCTCGATTTTATTACATCTAAATTTAATGAAGCCTACGCAGTAACATTGTAAATTTAAAAAGACAATTTTTACTGGTAAAGAAAATACATCTGACTTAAAACAATTTGCAGATCTGTTTGCTGATTTTTTTTGTTGTTACACATATCATTAAATAGCAGGTAGCAACTGTGTTTTGATTGGTTAGTTATAGTAAAATCCTTTATAGTGAAGTTTTAACTTTTAAGATTTTAAGCCACCGAATAAAAATTGTATTATCCCAGACTTTATGGATATTGTTTGTAAAGTTTTTCTTTTGGTGGAGATGACACAACTCACAATTAGGAGACCTGCTGCTTTGGTCATCAATTCTTCACACATCTAGGCAAAATAGTAAATCTTTTTCAATATAGTTGTTAAGTATTGTTGGTATTTAAATTGCTTTTAATGTAGTAAAGTGTGTTTTATTGATGGTGAGAAAAACTTGTGTGCTGCTCATTAATGTTAACCACAGCACAGCTGTACTGCTTGTGGTAGTTTAATATAAAAAACCTAGTTAAGAAAAAAGTTCAGGCAGCTTCTTTCAGCTACAGCAGTTTGGTTTTTCAGAGGGAAGGGGTGTTTGTTTGGGGTGAATGTGTGTGTTTGTCGATGCACCTTTCAGTTCTGTCAAACATCTATTGTTTTGATCATATGGTTACGGTGACATTGTGGACGGGTTATCAACATACAATGCAGCATTAGCCAGAAGCATAGTCTACTGTGGTTCAAAACAACACTGACCTGTTTATTCTATTTTCAACAGTGTTGCTTGCGTGTTGGTAAAATGGGATAATACAGCAAGCACTTTAATCAAATGCTGAAATCCACCATGACTCCACGGGGTTTTATATATTGGCTAGAAACACCCCCACTTTAGTTATGGATTTTGTCCCAACAGAATCTGCATGGACAGGCATTTAAATGCTGCAGGAAGGAGTTGCTCTTTCCTACAATTGGTAACATGAAATCTCTATTCCTCCCATACAGCTGACTATCTTCCCTTCCTGCCAGTTTCAAAATGACATCCATGTCTATTTTAATTCCTCTTTCACTTTTACATTTTTCTTTTTTCTTACAATAACTTTTAAGAACTTTTTCTATGCCTGCCTCAACCTATTTCAAACAGACCTAGCAGTGGACACATGCAAACCAAACGGGCTGAATTTTTTACATAAACTATTTCACCCCTGGGGGAAACATAAACCTTAAACAAAGCAGCATTAGCTTATCATTTTAATTCCAGTCGCTCACCACAGACAGTTTACTACCTAATCAATAATATGTCTGGTAGGAAGCTACATAAGTCATTGGCATGGTTAATACTGAAGTCTCTTTCAGGGGACTGATTAGCCGTTCAGATTAGCAAATCAGAGACGTCTCTCTCAGCGATGGGACAGACATGCTGAATTGGCTGAAAAGCTACAGACAGGGGACTGAATAGTGCAGACAGTGCAGGACACCTCACAAAAACCAGGCAGATAGACACTGGCCAATGACCTAACACAGACTGACAGCAAGTCCATGGCTTTGCTTGTCTTGACCTTAACAGCACAAACTGTGCTGTGCTGTACTAGTTGCAGTATAATTTCAAATGGTCTGCTTATATAGTGCTGTTTCTCATTTACCCATTCACAGACACACTGATGGCTGTGGCCACCTTGCAAGGTGCTCACCTGACCCACCAGGAGCAACTTAAGGTGTAGTGTCTTGCCCAAGGACATGTCAATATGTAGCCAGGAGGGAGCGGGAACATTGATCCCGTGGGCGGTTGCCGCCCCAGTATAACATAGACTACTACTTAAAGGTGACGTCCAGACTGATCATTTTCTTTACACAACACGCAGCATAAATGTATCAATAAGGTTCATTTAATTTTTTTTTTACATTAGCAACAAGAAATGTATTAGTTAGAATATTTCACAATTGGCAATTAACTTGTTAATACTCTCTGTTGGACAAACTAAACAATGACAACCTGACCAAGTTTTTTTAAAGGCAGTTCTCAACTTTCATCATACCGATACACTGGAAGTCAGAAAATATTATTTAATATACTGGTTTGGCTGATTTATGATTTATTAGGCTAATTCAACAACATCAAACTATAGAACAAGCTGAATTGAAAGTGCCTTACCAAAACCTAGCTGAGATATTGGTGTGACATTTTGTAACACATACGTCTCTTTGTGCCTAACAAAGTTACTGGTGTTTCATCATGTAATCCATATCACAATCCACCTGTGTCCCTCTCATTGACTAAGCTTCATTCCTCTGTTTTCCAGAGCAGACCTCCACCTCTTTAGATTTTCCTCCACCTGCTCCCTGCTCTCACAATGTCATCTACAAACATCATAGTCGACGGAGATACCTGTCTAACCTCATCTGTCAGTCTGTCCATCACCAGAGCAAACAAGAAGGGGCTCAGAGCCGATCCTTGATGCAGACCCACCTCCACCTTGAACTCCTCTGTCACACCTACAGCAAACCTCACCACTGTCTTACAGCTCTCATACATGTCCTGCACCACTCTAACATACTTCTCTGCCGCTCCAGACATCCTCATACAATACCCCAGCTCCTCTCTCGGCACCCTGTCATATGCTTTCTCTAAATCTACGAAGACACAATGCAACTCCCTCTGACCTTCTCTGTACTTCTCCATCAGTATCCTCAAAGCAAATACTGCATCTGTTCGACTCTTTCTAGGCCTGAAACCATATTGCTGCTCACAAATGTTCCCTACTCTTTCCCACAACTTCATTGTTTGGCTCGTCAGCTTTCTTTCTCTGTAGTTGCCACAGCTCTGCACATCTCCCTTGTTCTTAAAAATGGGCACCAGTACACTTCTCCTCCAGTCCTCAGCATCCTCTTACTCTCCAAGATCTTGTTAAACAAACTAGTCAGAAACTCCACTGCCACCTCTTCTAGACACTTCCATACCTCCACAGGTATGTCATCAGGACCAACTGCCTTTCCACTCTTCATCCTCTTCAACGTCCTCCTCACTTCACTCTTACTAATCTCACTTCTTCTACTCTTCGTTCCCTTTCATTTTCCTCATTCATCGACTCTTCAAAGTTCTCCTTCCACCTTCCCATCACACTCCTGGCACCTGTCAATACATTTCCATCCTTATCTTTAATCACACTAACCTGCTGCACATCCTTCCCATCTCTATCTCTTTGTCTCACCAACCTGTACAAATCCACCTCTCCCTCCTTAGTGTCCAACTTAGCATACAAGTCCTCATATGCTCTTTGTTTGGCCTTTGCCACCTCTACCTTCACCTTACACTGCATCTCCCTTTGCTCCTGTCTACTGTCTTCAGTCCTCTCTGTGTCCCACTTCTTCTTAGCTAACCTCTTTCTCTGTGTACACTCCTGAAGTTCCTCGTTCCACCACCAAGTGTCCTTGTCCACTTTCCTCTTTCCAGATGACAAACCGAGTCTCCTACTACCTGTCTCTCTGATCACATTAGCTGTAGTGGTCCAGTCATCTGGAAGCACCTCCAAACCACCCAGAGCCAGTCTCACCTCCTCCCTGAAAACTACACAGCATTCTTCCTTTTTTAACTTCCACCACTTTAACTTCCTCTGCTCTGCATTTGTCCTCTTCATCTTCCTCACCACCAGAGTCATTTTACACACCAGCATCCTGTGTTGTCTGGCTACAATGTCCCCTACCAATACTTTGCAGTCACTGATCTCTTTCAGATTACAACGTCCATACAAGATGTCGTCCACCTGAGTGCTTCTACCTCTGCTCTTATACGTCACCCTATGTTCCTGCCTCTTCTGGAAGAAAGTGATCACTACAGCCATTTCCATCCTCTTTGCAAAGTCTACCACCATCTTTCCTTCTGTGTTCCTGTCCTGAAGACCAAATCTGCTCATTACATTCTCATCACCTCTGTTTCCTTCACCTGCATGCCCATTGAAATCTGCTCCAAGCCTGTTTGCAAACTTTATATATCTTCAAAGGGCAATAATAATCTGAGTTCTAATACTTGTTCAACTAACATTAGCAGCTTTTCATTTTAGGCAGTGTCAATATTTGTGGTTTCTGGTGTGTGTCTAACAGCAGATCAGATCTAACGTGGCCAATGCAGTAATTTGATGGCATGACCTAAACCGCTGACAGGCCAAATTGACATTGGTGTCAGGTGTACATGTTCTCTGCAGGTCTGTGGAGAAACGTCAGCATGGCGACGCTGTGTGAAAAATAAAGATCCTTACTAAGGCCGACGCATTACGCCACTAAAACTTTAGGGTGGACGGTTTTGTAGATCCAAAGCAAACAGTGTTTAATCTCATATCAGCTGCCATATCATGTTTAAGTCAGGACTTTCAGGATTTTAAAACAAACAATTATTGGAAAATAAAGAGTGTAAAAGTTAATGCGCAAACACATTTTTTCACAAAATTTGATCTAGATTGTTATTTATAAAACATATGTATTTCAAATAGTTTGCTAATATGGTAAATCTTTACCATTTATACTGAGCATCTTTGGTGCAAACACTTGATAGGCTCAGAAAAAAAATCTAGTATTGATTCAGGCAAGATAAATAGCTGTTCTATTTTTGTTTAGGTTTTTTGCCCGTACAAATAAATGTAGAAATAAAATGAATAAATGCAGAAATGTAATAGAGAAATTGTTTATAAGAAAACACAGACTTTCTATGACTGGGTTCTTAATTTTGCTCTGAAAGTGTGCCTGATTGATGCATTTAATTTCAAAATGTACAATATTTTCTTATGGTGGAGAGTCCATCCACCAGAGTCTCACTAATTACTGTGGGATATTGTCTTCTTTCATCATATTTATCTGGTAACTAGGCCAAATGAGGTTTGAACAAAATGATTTATTAACATTTGCTGCCTACAGTATGTGCCTGTTCTGTCCCAATAAGTACTAAATAGTCAGCAATCTCATTTAGTAGTAGTTTTGATAAGGTTTTCCTACTCTAGTTTCATCCTCTGACACCTGATAACACACAAACCCATTGTGTAACATGCGACACACATCTGACTGTTAGTAAAATGTAAATGTTATTAACCATTTTCAGCCCCCTCATGAGTCACACCACCACAATATCATTGTTGAGTATTTGTCTGTGCACATCATGATCCAAAGCAGTTTAAACTAAGTTTTAAATCCAACTTGATAGGTTATAGTCTATGCTGAGTCACAGTTTTGTACTATATTGTATAATGAAAACTGAAAACAATAGAGTCTTTTATACTTTAAAGGTACTGATTGTGATTGAATTGTGACTTGGCATTTGTTTGCATCAGATATTTTGCACTTTCCCCTGCTTAACACTGTATGATTTCTGTTGCATGTTATTGCTGTGTCTATGTGTAGGCTCTGCATTTGTGGTTTCAGAGATTCAGTGAGGAAATGTGTCAGCTGCTCCCTGTTTGGGCAAGCCAAAACCCTGAAGTTTCATTTTCTCAGAAACTTGTTTCCTGGAGACAAAGTGATTGATATGTAAGACAAGCAACTAAACCCTACTTTGAAGAATACTGGTCTGGTGATTCAGCAATATTTTGAAGCCAGTGCTAGTTTGTGTGATGGCAATCTCTGTGCTGTGAAAGATAGAAGATGTCATTTTTATTCAGTGAGCAAAATCTCATAGCAGCCATGCGGATGCATCTACCAAATGTATTCCCATCTGTTTGTCTTAGGTGAAATGAAGCATGTAGCAGGGGATTACCTCCAAACAATTGGCATTTACAAAGTACCATGCAGTAATGTTGCTTTGAAAACTTGCCTATGGCGTAACGGCAACGAACCAATAAATGCAGAGCAGCAATGTGAGGTGTTCTGACAACGACCTGGTTGATTGCTTTGAGGCTGGAACTAGCAAAAGGCTGCTTCCACCAGGAGCGTGGGCACACAGGCTTGGAAAGAGCTCACTCATCTGCTGAAAGCCTTTAGCTTTGTCGAGGAAATCTTTAGCCAGCTTCCTTTGTACAGGCAGTGTAGAAAACACCCAAAGTACGCAGGAGGACAGACTTCCTGACAGCTCATTTAACATTCTGCCTGCTTCCACCCACTTAATCTGGAGCCCCCACCTCTGTGACATTAGAAGCTTCTTTTATGAAAAACACAAAATCATGCCATCTTTTCCTTTACAGACACATGTTTCAGACCCTTCAACCATTATGTGTCTTTACTGTACAAGGTAACTATCAACCCACAAAGAACAAGTGGTCTTTTCACTGCAGCCTGTGCTGCTGCCTCTTGTTTCTGACATACTTGAGTCCAGTCATGTACATTAATAAATGATAGAGGCGGAGCTGACGGGATTCACGCCTGCCTGGGCACCGGCTGCAATTATAGCAGACATGTTAGAGAGACACAGCACCACCGGAGACGACCCAATCAAACATGAGGCTGTTGCAGGGCTGTCTGGATGACAAATAAAGTCCCGTCACACTGACAACAGGTTCAGACTCTACTCCTCTAGACTGGCTGAGACCCCTAAGACCTGCAGGGTCTTCGGTGGCTGTAGGGTTTAGCACAGGGCATTTTACCAAAGACTCAGAAGTAGGACAACCACTGCATCACTTTCTAGAACCCCACAAACCTCCAGGATTCTATTCAGTCAAATAAATATTTTGCTGATAACATTTTAGCAGTTCCTATAAGATAGAAAACTTCAGCTTCAGCTTGTTGTATAGCAGTTACCATAATTACCATTCAGCAGTAATTATGGGAAATGCTAAATATGTGATCTTGTGTAACGTTTCATAGGAGCAACACTCAATCACTCCATAGCATGTGTGCAATACAATACATCTAAGATTTCAGCCAGTGTGTGTTATTCAAATTTTAGAAAAGATAAACAAAAAACAGATGTAAATGAGCATTGAGTTCAAATGGGAAGAAATATAACAGGAAGTTGCACTACTGTGGATTTAATTACTAAGTTGTCCACATTGCTTTTGATGAGAAATGTTCTTCATTAATAATTCAGGCCTACTGTGTTACTGCCAGTTTATGTTCATATATGACAGACATCTGTATATCTTCAACATACTGAAGACCACAGAGTCCACAGATTTCCTGTGGTCCTGACAAGATTCTCAGAGCACAAACCACACTACAGAGGAAACCACTGAACAAGTACTTTCACTGAGAGGAGGGAAGGAGAAGGCCTTAAAAAGAATCCATCAAGCACCATAGACCTATGTCTGCTTCCCTTGGTCTGCACATCATCTATCTCAATGATAATAAAGAGCATAAATCACAATGTGGGTATTTTAAATATGAATCAGTGAGGTTTAGAAGAGCCTGAAATAAAGCTTTACATAACGTACCACTCAAAAATAGTACAAACTCAGATCGATTTATTTTTCTCTGCTTAAGACTTCATTCATACCCTTTATTCTAAAAGATTTAAATCATTTGTAATACATTACGTTCACTGAATATGTAATGATGTTTATTTATCTCTCACATAATATATGATCTCAAAACATTCAACTAGCTTTGTGGTCTGGCACTGAGGAGTCCCCCTTGGCTCCTTGGCTCCAAATAACATAAAACCACCCAGGGTACAGCCAACAAAGAGCCCTGTGCCCTTTTAAGTGACATCAATTTATTTGAAAATGAAGCAGTGTAAAAATGAATAGAATAGAAAGTGTTAAGTTTCACAGGCAACAACGTGAAGCATAACTAATTTAATCGATTGTTTAGGTAATTCTGCAAGCAAATGTGCTAGAAGGTTGCTCTTAACAGACACCCACATGTGACTATATACAGCAGTTCTCTGCCCTGGATAAGTGTAAAATAATGTTATTGGTTTTTCGTTTGGTCTGGTGACATAGAGCATCTGCAATGAAGGCTTTTCAGTGTGTACTGGGACTTTACATTAAAAGTTAAATCAATTGTTGAATCGTTGGTCTAAATGGAACAATATACTATTTAAAGCATGAACCCATCACACCGGATGATCAATAAGAACTACTGAAGGACAGAAACAATGAATAATGATCAACATTAATGTTGCCGCTCACAGACTGAATTAGGCCATAAAAACATCTGCCTTGCTCAAAACTGAACCCAAAGCTCAAGATTCACATCATGTCTCATTCAGTTCAGGGTAAATCTGGTGGAAAACAATTATGTTGCCACGCTGAAGCATCAGAAAGGGAAACGCTTTTACTGTCTGAGGGTGTGGGCGAGTGAAGCTTGGGATGGAGGCAGGGATAAAAACAGATAAATCACAGATGAGTGTGCACAAGAAGTCACAGAGATGGATATTTTCTGTAATACTGAGATTTTTTTTTTGTTTGTTTCCCACGTAAACAATTATTAACAGCATGCAAAAAACACAAACTTGCTCAGCCTCAGCTGGCAGACTGGAACAATACCAGGGCAAAGACTGCAGCCACGCAAGTTATCTCATCGCCACTGACAACCTGGGTGTGTCTCAACACACAAGAAGATTTCCCAACTTGTATCATCCACAGCATCAGACCGGAGGCTGCTCGCACTCTCCCAACATGCAGATATATTCAGCCTCGTTCGCAGAGCGGTACTCATTCGCCACTGATGCTGTAGAAATCCTAACAGCTAGTGGGGGGGTGGGGGTAACTAATACCCGGCTTAGCGCCTAACGAGGTGAACATTTTAGCGTTGCTGTTGTTTGGCTCAGTAATTTTTACTGGTAAACTTAAGACAACGCAGGATGCAATTCATTCGCTTCAGTCTACTGTCTGAGGCTCCTAATTTTATTAACGCCCCCTCCCTCCTCCCTTTACTCTCACAAACTGAAAACACTAATTTTGTTATCTCCTTGTTGTTGAAGCCCCACAACTACAAGGAGAGACGTCTGAGAACCAGAGCAGCTAGCTAGATGAAGTTGCTCACTGGCCAGCAGGTGCAGCCACCACACAGCAACTTCTCGGGAGAATTAAACATGTCTTACCGCTCTGCTCCCCCAGAAAGACCAGTTTGAATTTTCTTAAAGGGTTCCCAAAGTCACTGCCCACGGACATTTCGAGAAAGAAGAGGGGGGGACTCTGGACACCGGAGGACAAACTGGGTGTACTTGTTCGTTCCCACTGGACTTCGCTGTTGGTTGGAGAAGATGCTGGGTGGAAAAGGCGGTGTTATTGCTTCCCGTTCAGCCCCGCTCTCTCTCTCTCTCTCTCCCTCTCTCTCTCTCTCTCTCTGTCTCTCTTCGTGATGGGGACTCGCTTCTGCTGCTGCTGCTGCACCGCTCCGTGACGCTCGGGATGACTTTTTTCCCCCCTCACTGGAGGCTTCGTGCGCATGCGCGGCCTCTCCTCATTTTCCGCCGAACTGACAGCCGTGGTGGAGGATGACGTCATGCGGAGTGGAGGAGACGGGGGTGGGGGGGGCACATAGCAGACATGAAAATGAGCTACCGGGCTTCGTTCTCTGTCTGTTCGTACTTCTTTTCTTTGTTCACTACAAAAGTATTACCACACTGATACATATGTTCACAGGTGTGTGTAATTTTACTTTTAAAATTAAAGTCATCATGCAATGGTCTCAGTGGAGTAAAGGAAAATGGGATACAAATTCATATGTTTCCATGCTACCAGATGCCAAAACCATACGGTGCTTACTTTTCTTTGTTTGTTTGTAATGTCACTTAAAACTATTAAAGTTCATGAGTACATGTCTGTCAATAGTCAGGAATAAGCTATCATTGTTCCATGAATGGACGCACACACACATGCAGACACTACACACAATAAATGAAAATGGATCAATGTTTTTTAGTTTAGATTGAGCTACATAATCACTGGATCCTACATTTAATACAGCGGAAAGCATTTTCATAGCCTTTTCTCGTGCTGGGTAAATGTCCACACATTTCAAATTTTACATTCATGGTCCAAAAGTTTTCCCCAAGCCATGAAAAGCAAACAGATGTTCAGCTGAACAATAAAGTGTGGGCAATCTGTGATATTTTAATGTAAACATGGATGTAATTTTATGTTAGAGACAAATCAAAATCAGAACAAGTCAAAGGTCAAAATGTTATTTTATACAAAAAAGGGCTTTCTCATTGTATTGTATATCCTACTCTAAATCCTTTGAGTCCTACTTTTAAGTTTGCAACACAGTACTGCTGCAAATTCCCTGAAGAATTTAATATGAAAATTATTAAAATACTAAAACCAACTGCCATGTAATAAACATAGGACATTTCAGGCCCCAGACCCCTGGCGCACCTTTTCTCTACTTTGCCCTGTGGGTAATCGCATACAAATAAGGACAAAAAACAATTCAGGCTACATTATACAGACTTGTTTTTTGTATATTATTTATTAACCAGTCATTTACAGTGCGCATTATGCACTCCATGATAATGATAACCATAAGCACACCAATAACAAGCATAATGTGTGTGTTTATTTGAATTGAAGTATATGTACTTGATATCTAAAAATGGATTAGCATTAGCAATTAAATCACATGTCATACGTGATCATATATAAAATGAGTATTGCAGATGTCTCTGTGTATGAGACAAACCTCTATAAAAATAAACTTAAATATTAAGCTATACAGTTAATTAGTTACAGAGTATGTTCCCACTGGAAATAGAAACCTGAACAGTTCTCTATCTTATAGGAACAAGTTACAACCCCAATTCCGAAGAAGTTAGGATGAAGTGTAAAATGTCAAATAAATACAGAATGCAATGATTTACAAATCTCTTCAACCCATATTTTATTCACAATAGAACATAAACAGTGTTGAAACTGAGACATTTTACCATTTCATGGAAACTATTAGCTCATTTTGAATTTGATGGCAGCAACACCTCTCAAAAAAGTTGGAACAGGTTGATGTTTACCATGTGTAGCATCCCCTATTCTTTTAGCAACTGTCTGTAAACATCTGGGAAGAGAGAAAACCAGTTGCAGGAGTTGTAGGAGAGGAATGTTGTCACTTTCTTGTCTGATGCAGAATTCTAGCTGCTCATCAGTCCTGGGCCTTTGTTGCCGTTATGTTTTATGATGCACCAAATGTTTTCTATTGATGAAATGTCTGTTCTGCAGGGAGGGCAGTTCAGCACCTAGACTCTTCTCCTATAAAGCCATGCTGTTGTGATGGACTCAGTATATGGTTTTGCATTGTCTTGCTGAAATATGCAAGGTCTTCCCTGAAAGAGATGTTGTCTGCATGGGAGCATATGTTGCTCTAAAACCTTTATTTACTTTTCAGCATTCAGCTGCTCACGCCATAGCCACTAATGCACCCCCATACCATCAGAGATGCAGGCTTTTGAACTGTCTGCTGATAACAAGCTGGATGGTCCCTCTCCTCTTTAGTCCACAGTACAGTGTCCATGGTTTCCAAAAAGAAATTCAAATTTGGATTCATCTGATCACAGAACAGTTTTCCATTTTGCCTCAGACCATTTTAAATGAGCTTTGGCTCAGAGAACATGGTGGCATTTCTGGATCATGTTCACATCCGGCTTCTTCTTTGCATAATACAGCTTTAACTTACATTTGTGGATTTCACAGTGAAGTGTGTTCACAGACAGTGAAGTGTTCCTGAGACCATGCAGTGATGTCCTGCCTGTTTTTAATGCAGTGACACCTGAGGGATCACGCACATCCAGTCTTGACCTTCGGCCTTGTCCCCTGCACACAGAGATTCCTCCTGTTTCTCTGGATCTTTTGGTGGTATTACATATTGTAGATGGTGGGATCTTCAAAGTCTTCGCAATTTAAGATTAAGGAACAGTTTTCTGAAATTGTTCCATAATTTGGTCACAGATTGGTGACACTCTGCCTTTGTTGCCACTGTTCCGACCTTTTTGAGGTGTGTTGCTGCCATCAAATTCAAAATGAGCCTATTATTTCCATGAAATGGTAAAATATCTCAGTTTCAACATCTGATATGTTATTTATGGTTCACTGTGAATAAATTATGGGTTGATGAGATTTGCAAATCATTGCATTCGCTTGTTATTTACGTTTTACACATCATCCCAATTTCCTTGGAGTTGGGGTTGTATATACAAAGATATTTATCTGTTGTTCAACGATCAGTCAGACTCTCTGCATTGTATCAGACACACAGAAATGTTGTGAGGTACCACAAAAGAGAGATGTTTTCTCTCTTGTCTTGTTGGTCATAATGTTGGAGTGATTCCAATCATAAGCCTTAAAGCTTTCAAAAACATAAAAAATATTGTCATTTGAAGTCTAGATGCCAACTCCAACCAGTGGACCTCTAGGAAGGAAAGTGGGCCTACAGATATTGAGGTCAGTGTAAGCTCATCTTGACTGTGGCTTTCTCCCACTGACACAGCTTTGCTCATCACCCTCTTCTTCAAAATGTTTTACACAACAGCCAAGCTCTCAACAGAAAATCACAGCAGGGTCACAGTAGACTTTCTGGCCTCTTCTCCAGGCTGTATTCCTGGGTACGGTGCACCTTCCACCCGAGCAACACAAGCAGAACGATGCCCATTACCTTATAGCCCACCTGTAGGCCAAAGTATCTGCGGGGATCAAACAAATAAAGACAAGTGCTTGTCAGCAGTGATGTGGCAGTTCTCCATCTGTGTTTGTGGCTTGTGTGTGAAAAGTCTTCTAACCTGTTTCTTAAGGTGTCGTTGTCATAGTAACCACAACTAAAAGGCTTGCCGCACAACTGTTTCCAAAAGACACACGAGGAATCAATGGCTATCCCAAAGAGAGCAGGGGCTGGTAGCCAGGCTGAGAGAGAGGAAGAAAGAGAGAGTGTTCAAGGTCAACAACCATTCCCATATGCTTAAGCTACAGCCACTAGAGGGCAATGCACTCTTCAAATTATCTTTGTTAAAAGTAATACATGGATAAATTGATCATAGCACTGATTACAGTAATTCAATGTTTTCAATGCCTCCTCAGCTGGGAGAACTACATACATAGACTTACCCAACACTCTCATGAGTAAAAATTGGATTCCTACAGCAAATGACTTTTCTTCAGAGGGAACAGATCTGAAATGAACAGTAGTTCTGTATGTTATTCTTGAATACAATACAACATTTGACAGCTACATTTTATCATATGTTACAAAACAGCTGTAGAGCTTTGAGAAACGTATTTCTCATCAAATGTTCCAACCTGTGTTTAGCTTGCCTACATTGAGGATCCATTTTACTTGATTTACCTATTAAGTTCTGTGTTTGACTTTTTATAGACTTCAAGAACTGCCTACACTGACTTGTAAAAACACAAGTAGCAGTTCCTGGCAAGAAATTGTCCAGCCAAGCCACTTTTAGAAATTAGTATAAATTATAAAGTGTAAAACACAACAGCGTGACTTTGAATTCATTTTAACATTTCAAAAATACAACAAAAACATGTATGCACTGCTATACCTGAGCACCATCATGTACATAGGGTTGTGAGTGAGGCAAGCGATCACCGATGCCAGCGCTATCACGAGTATGACAGGCAGAAGCAGATGAGAGCAGTCGTTTGGACACGGATTGGGATGGGCAACACGCTGGCTCCCACTTACACAAGTGCAGTTGGTATATTGCTGTACCCAGAAAGAAAGCAAAGGGGAATATTAATGGTCTTTTCTGTAATTATGTTTCTCTCTATGTTTGAGGCGATACTTAATTTGAGCAAATTCTATCTTTATAGCCTCTAAAACTTGAACAAAATGCATCTCTTCACGTGGAGAACTGGGAGAGAAGATTATTTCTTTTTTTCTGTGTGTAATAATGAAGCTGCAGTCAGTTGGGTTAACTGAACATACAGGACATATGAGAACCTAACTTCCTGTACATTTTAGTACAAATATTCATTTTTTAAATTTCAGTTTTGGGCAGCACGATGGTGGATTGGTTAATGGTCCTGACTCACAGCTAGAAAGTTGTGGGTTAGCGTCCCTGACCGACGTTGGCCTTTCTATGTGGCGTGTGCATGTTCTCGCCATGCTTGCATGGGTTTCCTTAGATACTTCGCTCTCCTCCCACAGTCCAAAGACATGGATGTTAGGTTAATTAGTGGCTCTAAAATTGCCCATAGGTGTGAATGTGAACATAAATGGTTGTCTGTCTGTGTGTGTCTCTGTGTGCTGGCCCTGAGATAGAGTGGTGACCTGTCCGGGATGTAGCCCCCCCTCTGACCCTATGATAGCAGGGATCGGCTCCAGCCACCCTGGAGTTTTTGTACAGAGTAAAAGGGAGACATAACATAACATTTTAAATACTAAGCTTTAGACTAGCGGTTTCTCCCTGCTTAACACAAAGCTGTGTGTCTTTTTGAGTAAAGATTAAAATATGACAGTAGGGGTAGTTTTGCAGAGATTCTAATGGATTTCTGAAAACGTCGCTGATCTGTTGCTTTTTGACATTTAAACTAGATGTTAAACTGTATTAAAGCTATTCCATTATAGCTACTTTTTAGTACAGTAGGTCTACTGGCCATTTGGACATCTGAGTTAACAAGAGAGAAAATAATCCAAGTCATCCGTAGCCATCTCTGTTTTGCTCGATTATTACACAGTGGGTTAATGTTCTCACTCAAAACTGACTAATACTCTATTAACAGTCACACAGTCCTCCCACTGGGTGATTATTCACAAGCTGTGACGTTTAAATGCTGACGTTGTGTTCCTCAGAACACCTCCCACAGTATATGCGCAGTGACTTCTAAGGATTGATTAGACATTGATTGTGAGCCACTTGTGTCCCAGTGGGAGCAGAGCAGTCACTGTCTTCTCACAGACTGGGAGCCTTGGCAGATTTTATGTAGGTCTAGAATATTAATTTTCTTGATCATTTCAAGCTCCACACAGCAAATAGGTCATTAAGTTTAAATTCTGCCGTGCTGAAACACGATCCAATTTGTGTCTAAAATCTAAAGAGGCATATAGGGTCAAAGTAAGTTCCTGTTCAAAGCATCTTCCTGGAACTGAATAGAAACCTCTAAGAGAAAAGTTTACCCCCGAAAGAGCAAAGGTTTGACACAGACTCTCGTTCCATGTTGATGGTATTTTATTCAGTTAAAGGTTAATTACATCCTTTTAGGCTTATTTACAGATACTGTGATAGGACAGAATGTAAATGCTTATGCCTCCACTCCATGCTGGAAAATAAAAAGCTTTGAACTTTATTCTCTGCTGTGAAAACAAAGTGTCTCATGGTGGATCTTACATGCACAATTTCACTGATTACTGCTGATGCTTTTCTGTAATTCTTAAACTGCAAGGAGGCACTGACCTGAACCCTGTGGGTGTTGTTGGGGTCTTTGGTGTAGTTGGTGCAGCCTGCATGACAAGGAGAAATGTACTCAACACCATCAGACCCACACACTGGATTGAAGGCCGTAGGGGGACAGGAGCAGTTGAAGTAACAACTGGAACTGTGGAGAGAAGAGAGAGAAAGATAGAGTCTACTAGACAGAACAAGCTGGGACAAATGTCCATGTTATGTTTGTGCCGGTTGAGCAGAGCCAAAGAAAAGCATTTTGCCTTACAGGTTCTCGTGGAAAATGTATATACTAGGATTTTTAATCCATTTCAAATTATAATAAAAATAATGAGCCAAAGGAGTTTGGAGGTGGAGAAAATTAGCTTGAATAATGTGAAATCTCCTCTTGAGAAAGGCTGATCCCTGAGCGTCATATTGTAAGTTAAGGATGGGTGACTCTGCAACTCCTCTAAGACACAGCTCTGCTGAACTCACCTATCCTGGTTCACTTGTTTATCATTGATCCCTGAGACGTCTGGGGTGGGACAGCCCATGAAGAAGAGAGGGATACAGAGGATAGTGGACATGGTGAGCATGACCACACAAAAACGTGGGATGGTCTTCAGAGAGAGACCTGCCTTCTTCATGATAACCCCACCAACCAGCATTCCCACTGCTACTGCTGGTAGATTCAATGCACCTGGGAACCAGAAACATCCTTTTCTTTAATATCATGCAGCATTTCACTATATGTTTATATATCTTCAATGCCCAGGTATGATCTTTTATAGGAGCTTTGCCTGAAGTCTTCATATTTGCAATCCTGGAGTACCCACCTACTAGCAGGCTGCCGTAGGCGGCCGAGGTGCTGTACTGTCGCTCCAGAAACTTGGTCAGGAATGTGGAAAGTCCCGCCATCACTGACGAGAAGCAGCACTGGGCCAGGACCAGGATCAGAAAGAGAGGGCTCAACAGGAGGTGGACAAACATTCTGGGAAACACTGGTTAGAGACAAACACATCCAGAAAATGATTAGTACAGGATAAGACTTGCACCTGTCATACAACATGTCTGCAAAGTGCACTTACAGTATGTTAAGTCTGTGTATTTTGCAGTGTCAATATAATAAACTTACTCTTCAGGAAATCAATTAAAGAGGTATCTGGCTTCTTGAAGTCATCATTTATGTCAATCTCACTTCCAGTCACCTGTAAAACAACATGCAGTACAACGTTAGAGTTAAGGAGCAGATGTGCATCCATAATTAAAGCCTCTGTTTTGCAAAAATAACAAGTCAACTAGAGTTTGAGTTTGCTATTCATTAGGCGTGCAATTAACATGGCGGCAGTGTCAAATCAGCCCTGAGGACTTGATTCATCAGTTAAATTACAGTAGCTTCTTTCTCTTGTTTCCTCTCTTGCTTTTCTTGTTTCCTTTATTCAAGACTGTCCTACGACAACCCCCCGTCTCCTCATGTAATTTGGGAACATAGGACCGAATTGACAAATTAGCCAAATTGTGTGCGTCAAACACCGCAGTGGAAGATTCCATTAACTATTTTAAAGGACACCAACATGTTATAGCATTAAAACGTATTGTGCGATGTACAAATGTGCTCTCACTGCTCAACGTGTCAGGTGTTGGATGTGTTAGTTACAAATTTATTAGTGGTTATAAATGAAATGCCAGCGTTTAGGTGAATTTGTTCAAATTTGTCACTATGAAAAGGCAGAAACTGAATTTATGAACAACTTCTTGATTATTTTAGCTCCTTATTTCAACCATTTATGAAACCATGTCTATTCACCAACAGCAGGTTTTATCTATTTTTTATTTTACTGCAAACTAGATTTACTCCATCTGCTATCTAACTAGGGGATGTATAACTGTCATCCAAAATTAATATGAACAAAATAATTATACTAACCTTAAATAGTTATTATTTGTCAATGGGGCTATCTGCAACCATTTGTGTGATCATATCTTGCCTGATATAAATTGGAGGAGTTTCATCTTTTGTTAATAATTAATTTATACTAGGATTACAATACTTTTAAATCAGATCAATATAATCAATCAATAAAAAAGCCATTATACTTATATTCAAAAATTATATCCAAATTTCCCTGAGATTAGTGTAAAATTGCTCTGAATTTGAGGCCTCTGTTAGGGGCTGGGACACCTTGCAGTGCTGACTTGTGCCAGGAGGTGTCAGTAGAAAACGAGTTATACAGTAGTTAAAATGTGTAACCACACTAAATCTTACCATCACAAATTCTTAAACATGATAATACTTGAATCAAATGAATTTTTATTCATTAATGACATTTGTGTCTTATCTCTGCGAGAAAGACCGTGTCTTACATTGTCTTCTGTAGGCATTCTACGCGGGAAGAAGAAGTAGGGGATGGACGTGAGAAGCAGGCAGCCGGTAATAATGAGCAGGCCCATCCACCAGGCGCCGACCCAGCGTGGATCACTGGGTCTCAACTCTGTTGCTTCTCCTGCAGGGAAAAGCAGATAATACTCGGTCTCAATCCACAACAGTGAAGGATCTGTGGTGCTTGATCCATTTTAAAATGACACAGTCAATACCTAGGCCAGTTTTGTCCACATCCACATAGATCTGCAATATGACTGAGCCCAGCAGGTAGGCAAAAGAGGGCCCGAACACTGATACTGCAAACAGGATGGCTGTGAACGAAAAGGGAAGCGGTGAGGCAGAGCTTATAGGCCGCTGTTCGCAGACAGAATTTATACAGAAAGACCACAATCATTTCCCCACCCTTTTTATCTGCTGATAAGAAGACTGAGGAAAAAGTTTCTTTATCTTAGCGATGGAATCAAATGTCTGTCGATTCTTATCTTGATTGAAGCTGGGGACGCACTGAGTTTTGATTATATGACACAGTGCTGAGTACATTTAAAGCTCAGACAATAACACTGGTGATGTCAGTAATTTGGGAGAAAAGATGGAAAAAACGGAAAATGGGGAAAAGCCATTAATTGTTTGGTTTTGATTGTTGGAAATTGCCTTTGTATGAGCTCAAAACTGAAAATCTGACAGACAGAGAGGCAGAATGTTTGGATGTGTAAATGAAAAACACGTTTCCGAATTGTTTCTGCCCAATTCTCCTAAACAACAGAATCTGAAAAGCACGTTTTGATCAATAACACAAAACTTCATCTCTGTTTTGTTATGTGACATGTCCAATCAATAAACCTCAGTTTCTGAAAACCACTCAGATTACAGTAAGTCAAAGGTCACAAAAGGCTATGGTAAAAAAAAAAAAAACACTTGCATATAAAATAGCTTTTGTAATTGTTACACCATAACAATAATCCCATGTAGGTCACACTGTGCTCTATTTATCTTAATAAATTGATTTCTGAACTACAGGTCATTCACCTATGTAAAGAGGGGAGTTCAAAGGCCCTGCAAAATCGTCTATGTAGGAAATCCCAAAGGGCTGGATGGGCACCGAGCCCACACCGAAGAGCAGCTGAGCGGTGGCCATGAGCAGCCACAGGTTGTTGGTGTCTTTCAGACGCCTGCTTTCATCTCGACCGCAGGACTCGGAGTTGCTCGAGTTTTGCTGCAGGTTGCAAATGTCGTGACGACCTGGATCGCACATGGATTGGAGAGTGGGGGGGGATGGGGGAGGAGGAGGAGAGCAATAATTAGTGACAAGCTAGTGAGTGCAGATGTCCAACCACTTTAATTTCCTGAAGCTTCTCTGACCCCTCACAGATGCTCTGTGTGACGCTAAGGCACTTTGTCTGGGGGCAAACTGAAAAGAAGGGAGATTGTTATTACAAATTAAATGCCCGGGGAGGGATTAATCTCCTTAACTTTCAACAAGTACAACGAGACTATATATTTCCTTGTGATTTGTGCAAAAGTTCAGCTGCAGAGCACCAGGATCCTTTCTTAATGCACCATTTGTGGCAGAACGCAGTGAGCCAAACAGCAGACACTTGTTTGACTCCTGCTGAGTGCTATGGAGGCTTTGCTGAGGAGGGATTCGACGTGAGACTAACGCTTAAGTAAAGTCATAAATTGCATTGACATATTTGTACATTCACGAGTCCCCTGCTCTGGACTGAGTCACATTAGCTGTCACAGCAGTGCGAGTGGAGACAGAGAAGCAGTGGCTTTGTCTTACTGTGCAAAATGGAGTCATATTCGTAGCGCTGGGACAAAAAGTGAGGTAAGGTCAGGATCACGGCACTGATGGTCATCAGTAGTCCACCAATTCCAATGACACGAGGGCGGTGAACTCGGCTTCCAAAGTAGCTCACAAACACGATCAGCACACCGTTACTGACCTAAAAGACACAGACACACATTTCAGAGAGGACCCAGTCCAGAGGCATTTTCTCTCTGTAGGACATCACACTTTTCAAATCAATCCATTCACACTCAGCATGTTAGGTCCCAGGCTCCACAGTTTTCTAGCATTGCCATTGGACCAAATATGGCAGTGATCAGGGTCGTGCTGTAACGCAGACTTAATGGAGTCTGTACACAACCCAGACACAACTTGAACATGGTGTCATACACGTTGTGTATGAATGTTTAACAAAGGGATGACATGTAGTGGGCCTGGTGGATAATTGGGTTGGGATGCAGAAGGCCGTGGGCTCGAATCCCATCCCGCCAGTTGTGGCCCCACCCAGCCACCAAAGGTGCCGGTCCCAAATGGGAGGGTTGTGGCAAGAAGGGCCAGATCAACGTGCGGAACATGTTTCGCTGTGGCGACCCCTGAAGGGACAAACTGAAAGCCGTTGATCTAAATGACACATACTGTAGATGAGGAGAGAAGTCCCCCATTTTAAAGCCACTTTAGCCACTAGAGGGCAGTGGGAGGCTGTAAACACAAACCTTGCAGATTATATAATGGGGCAAACTCCTTAAAAACAATTGGATTCTAGCTACATTATCTGTAAGTCTGAGGCAGCCACTCTTCTTTGTGCTCTGTGTTGTTCTCCACCAGTACCTACACCTGCAGGAAGCATGGAGGTCTTTAGCAGGCACAGAGTTTCCCCAATGCATAGCTGGGAAATCAGCTGTAATCCTATTATCCAGCAGAAGATATTTTCTCTACCCCACACAACATCACTGAGTAAAGTATGGAGTCGTGAGGTCGCCAATGGCTGTAGCTCTTTAGCTGCTAAATGCTCCACCCTGTTCATAACTTTGGAAATGATGCTAAAAAAGTGATAAAAGTGAATCAAAATGGAAAAGTTTGGGCCAGAAAAAGAAAGAGTTTGCTTTGTTTGCTCTGTGTTTCTCACACATTGAATTCGGATGTGAGTAATTACACTGAAATCCAAAGTGTAGCCACATCCTGACACCTTCTGATCTGAATAAATCAGAACTACAACCGGCTAAAGGGCAGGAAAGGTCAGATTTACTTAGAGCTTACTGAAAAAAAAATTCCTGGAAAACAATCATCTGTGCGTTGTATTTAAATCCCACTTGAGCGTAAACACATCCGACTCCCTGTGTGATGAGCACGTACCAAACATTCTTTCATTATTCCTGCCTCCTGCATCTGCAATAAAATGCTCCACAATATTGGAGTCCCGCTTGAATTGTCAGGAAGTGTTATTCTTATATGTTGCTTATTCTGCAATTCCTTTTTTTTTTCTTTCAGGATCCTTAAAAAAAAAAAAAAAAAAAAAAAAAGCTATCAGGATCTCAAATTGTGTGAGGGTATGTTATTGTTGGCACCCACCTCGTGAAGAGAGGAAATGGTTCCTGAGGAGAAGCTGCTGAGGCCATAGCGTCTCTCGATTGTGGTGATGGTGCTCTTGAAGTAGGCACTGTAGAGCAACTGAGAGAGCTGCAGGAGGCCGTGGCACAGGACGAACAACTAGGACAGACAAAAAGAGAAATAGTGGCACATGATGAGGATGAACAGCTCTCACATTGGGGGCAGCTAACAGAGAGCCCAATCAAACAGGTAAAAGCTGAAAGAAGGGTTGGAAATGCTCTGACCCGTGACCGTATCCGGCGAAAAGGTTCGATCACACTGAGACGGAATTGCTTGCTCAAATAAACTGCTCTAAACTTTCTTTATACACCACAAATCAGAGACGAAGCCAGAACAAAAAAGATCACAGTCATAGATGTTGCTTGTGTCTACGTGGAGCATTTTCAACTGAGACACTTGGCTCCACTCATATGGGAGCAGAACAAACTCCTGATACATTCCTCCAGAGATCTAAGGTTCCAAGGAACAGAGAACAATTCATTGTCCTGTGTTTTTCCCAACCTGGCAACGTACTCAGATGACATTTAGTGTTCACCTGCACATGAAGGAAGTTATATTGTCTTGTGTGAAAAGCAGGAAGGACGAAATCTTAAACTAACTAACGTGACATGACTCGGCTGTGCTCGTCTCGAAAGAATGAATCATCAAAAGCGAAGGAGACGTTCATTAAAAACAATGCAAATGCGCCGTCATTCTGACGTCTTTTCCCCGTGATTTCACAAGCATTTACACCTTCATTCATAGGACTCCGTGTCACATGACCTGATGCTGGGCACAACTGTGACTCCCCAGCAGCCAATCAAAAGGCCTGTTTTGATCATGTCAAAACACCCTTAAGTCATGGTTTACTGGATCATTAGATATAAGAAATAGTGCATATTAATACTGCAACAGGAGCTGGAGCAAATCCTCAATTAATTATCAGTATGACAGATGGTGGTGTCTGATTCCAAAGCAGTAATTCATCTGGTTTCTCAAAAAGCCAAACAGCACCTCCAGAAGAGTAATGAAATGTGTGATTCATTGAGGAGGTTTTGTTCTCCGCCAGTTACTTAACTTCATCTGATGCTGCCTGCCCTGTCTCAGGGAGGTTTCTCTTCACACTCACAGATGTGTTCACAGACATGTTTTTACTCTGCCCTGAATGCATCAATGATGCTTAAGATACGTGTTGAGATTAAGAGTGACTTTGCCACGAAAACAGTGATAAATCTCAGCTCTACGTTTGTTTACCGGCTGCCAGGTCGACTGAGGGAGAATAAACTCTGCATTCAACTCAGAACATCTAATGCTCCTATTAAAGCCTGGCTTTATGGTTGGTTAGCAAACACAATAGGTGCTTTGACACTGTTGCTAATAATTCATCCTCATTCTGCATCAAATGGGCTTCAATTATCTAAATGATTCCACAGTCTGTTTGCTCAGACAGGCAAAGGCGCTCTTTTGTTTGCAATGTAGATTAAAACAAAAAAGAAACAAACAAAAAAAAAAGGTTTTGTTAACCACAGCTTCAGGCCAGTCTGAAATCCACTTCAGCCTTTAAGTTGCAGTCATATTTGTGTTGCTGATAAGGTCCGATACAAATATCATGTTGCAGAGACAAATCTTTGGCTTTGTGACAACTTGGCTTAAATAGTAGCAAGACAGTTTCTCTACACACACACACGTAATCCATGAATTCCATTTGTTATTTGCGATAAAATAGAGCAGGTCATTTATTTTGATGAGGGAATGTTCCACAGCATATTTTTCCTGCATTACAAACTGACACTGCCGTGTGTCAACACTGTGTCACACTGGGAAGAAGCAGGATTTATTGTTTGTCCTCACAGTTAATACAAGCGATTTAAGCCTATTTGATGTTTGTAGGCAGGAAAAGTGGCTGTGCAGGGTTGGATTCTCCATGGATTATGGACATATTTACCCGTTCTCAGCTCCATCTGTCTGGGAGTTATTGTCCCAGCCTTCAACCCTGCTGCGAGGGCAAGAATTGAGGGAAGTTCACACTTGAATTTCAAATGCCTTTATTTCAGGGATGTGTGTTACAATTACAGAGCGCTACTTATGCACAGATATCCACGAGCAAATCAAAACAACAAATGCTTGAGCCACTGAGTCTAAAAATAAAAGAAAGAAAAAAGGCTGAGTGAACGAAGCCTCTCAGGGTATTTATAAAAAGCGATCGCCACAGAATCACCTCCCTTCATTGTGAAACCCACATAAAACAGGCTTTCTGCACAATAGCATCACGAACAAAGGAGCATTTTTTTTTTCCTTTTTGTAGAATTGAAGCGATAGTGCGCTGTTCTGCAAATTACACATTCAGCAGAAGATGATTGATACACTTGCGTCTATAAAATGACGCATTTTTCTTCATATGCGCAACACAGTGTTTGCTTGTCTTAGCAGAAAGAGACAGAAGGTCAAGCCTGCTTCTGTGCACAGGTAGGAGCCCTGAACCTCTGAGGCTCTGTAGTTCTCATGTTACAGTGAATCCTGTCATTTTAGTTTAATCCGTTAAAAACCTAAGAGGAAACATGACTGGTAGTGGTTTGATGTGAGGTAAGGTGCCCGATTAACTGCTGCTCCAAAACAGTGATTTGGATTTTTGTTCACATCACGAGGTCCCAGTGACTGCTGCAGTATTTACCTCCTGTAAAACTACAACCTGTGGTTTTAACCCTTAGTCCAGATTGTAGCAGTAAGATAGAATGTGTTACATAAGCTGTGAACTTTAGAGCTGCTGTGGGAGATTATTCGTGCTTCAGTCACAACCAGCATGGCTGTTCTCCACAGCAAGTCTTTGTGCAGAGATTCCACATTCAACGGGCCGACACGAGAGCGGTATCCATCTTCTCGTCAGGCTCTCAGCACAAATGTGAAGTGGTGCATGTCCCTAAGTGAAAAATGGCGACAAAGCCGCGAGCTGTGGAGATGCATGAACAGGAGCTAAGAGCTTTCAAACCTGTCTTGCCCAACAGGAAACGAACACTTCTGCGCCCCTGAGCAGAAACTTGGCTCAGATGTTGACAGATATTCTTAAAAGTGAACTTGATGGTGTAACCCGGGTGCAGACTGGGTGTAGCCCACGGTAGATAAGTTCAAAGTTTGGGAAAAAAAAACAAACAGAATGTCCTGATCAAACTAAGCAAAAGAGAACAAAGCGCTGTACTCGATGTACCGGTGTCAAGAATATAAGATGGATGCACATGACTGCTCCCTGTGAAGCTGTTGTGGACCAGCTGGCCGTGCTCAGCGCAAAATAATTTGGTTTCATGTGAAAAGCGGCTCAGGCCAATTTTCTACTATTTTGCTGCAATTGTTAGAGAGGAAGCCAACGCTAATCGAGAGCTCTGGTTTTACAGTTTGACGCAAAACAGTTTGAAAGATACTCCTCTGCTTTCACCTCTCACTGCCATAGCAATCGACTTACTGACATTTTATCTGCTACTGACTTGGCTTATTAGGAACCACTCCCATTATTTCACATCATAACATAGGTCTGAACTCCAGGTACATTCATGCTGTGCAGTGTGGCCTCTTTAGGATGAGCCATCCACAGTTTCCCCATCCACCACCCACCACTCTATATTTGGACATCTTGATGTCAACACAGTGGGGGGGTCTAAAAAAGTAAAGACGTGCAGTAACTGGACCCACCACAGTCTGTGTGAGAATGCTGAAGGTAAACACTCAAAGAAACCTTCACCCAGTGGAAACTTAGAAGTTGCTCAAGTTGCCTCCTCCAGACTTGCAGAACACAGAACATTTGTCATCACATGACAAAGGAGACAAAAGCAGCCGGTGCAACATGCAAGTTTGTCTGACTATTACTCACCTGGAACAAATTGTTTCTTTCTCATTATTGCCATCCTGAAAAGTACAACCGCTCAGCGTGAGGTGCAGCGGCTGAAACGTCTCCTTCAGCTCAGTGAGACTTTTAATGCTACAGTGCAGTAATTACACCGACATTTGAACATGACGCTCTAACTAAACACATGAAAATGATGTTAGAACCAACTAAAGGAATTGAATTCTAAAAACAAAAAAACAAAACCTGTAAAACAATTTCCCCTATCAAAAGAGAAGGGTAATGATATTTCTACAGCTGCAACAAGTAGTGAGATAGAAAATTAAACTGAAGCTCTTTCAATAATAATTTCATAAAAGCCAAATGCCAAACATTCTCCTGTTTCAATTTCTCTGATTATTTACTTGATAAAATACTGCTTTGCTTTGCACAAGTGTGAATGTAAGATTTTGTGCTGACAAATGCTTCTCAGAATATTGAAGGAAAAAACTGATTTATGATGTTTTTTCTAATTATGAACATTTTTATTAAAATACCATATTATCGTTTTCCTAATGATTTTGTTTTTTAATCGGCCTTAACATTCCTCTGGGATCTTAAACCATCCACAGTAGCAGCACCACGGCGATTCACTTGCAGTTCTCCGAACAGCTGGAGCTAACAAACAGAAAAACCTAAACTAAAACATTGTTTCAGGTTAATTTCAGGGATCCTGAAAAGACCCTAATTAGTGCAATCGAATTAGTTCTTTATCAGTAAGAGCGTGAAGGCAGCACTACACAAAAGACACTGTCCTCAGGTTTTCACAAACAACATTATAGTTTACATGATTCTCCAAAAACGCATCTACTCCGGATAGTTACATAGAGACCACAGGGAAAACAAGTGCTGCATGCTGATGGTCATTTGATAGTCGCGTGCAGACCAGTAGTGATGCCTACCTTTATGTTGCAGGACCAAGTCTTTGGTGTCTTCATGCTTTTGGATGAATGCATGTCCATCAGTTCAGCTCCGGTCGTGTCTGAAGCCTCTGAAGGTCTGTGTCAGAGGTTGATATATCTTGTGTTCTCCGCGGCGAGCTGCTGAAATGCCTCCCCCTCCCCTCCACCCCGAGTGCCGGTGATGCAATTGGACTCAGCCCACAGCTCCACGCGTCAATGTTTTGAGTGTTGGGAACCGAGAACACACCGTCCCGCGCTAATTGGCTGAGTCACGTAGCCTGTGCAGGACTCACCTGTGAGAGCGTGACCTGACGTGTAGATCAGCAGTAAAAACTATAAGTCAGCTTCCCCCCACCCCGTGTCCTGCAGCGGACTGACAGCTTCCCCGCCTGTGGTCTGTGACACTGAGGGGAGATAATGAGCTCTTTACACTGGGGACTTTCAGAGCTGACTTCTTTTTCTTAAACCTTCAACTCATGGAGAAGTGCGTTGGAAAAATGTTTAACTGTGATGGAAGCTAAAATACTGAGGTACTGCAAAAGGCAAAGCCAATATTGTTTAAGCATCCATGGCTACGTGTACTTAAGTACAGAGGTTTTCAAGCCCCTAAACGCAGGATTTTGCAGAAGCCCCCTTGGCAGCAATCGCAGCGTGAAATCTATATTTGAAGGTTTCTATGAGCTCTGCTCACCCGGATCTGGGCAGTTTCTCCCATTTGTCCTGGCAGATCCTCTCAAGATCAGATGCGAACAAGCAAGAAATGTTTACACTTTGTCACTGTGGGTCGTTGGGTTTAGGTTACTGGGTAAAAGGCCCCTTAATTCCTTTAAAATGACATCGATGCACAACAAAGTGTGAAAAAAAGCCCGGAGGTCTGAAGGCTTCCCTGAAGCCACAGTGGATGGATACATAATCAAAGAAGTTAAGAATAACACCACCCTCTTTAAGTAGCCCACCCCTGAACTATTTTTAATAATTTGGTTGAGATTATTAGAAAATGTTTTCATTACGTGACAAAGCACTGTATGTTTTAGGTTTAGCGTTTTATTATTTGCTCTAAATTAAAAATGACCTCATAATTACGTTTTTTTCTAAATCTGCTTTTCCTTGTTTCAACTTTTTTTTTTTCCTTTAAGTCATCGCATGACACCAAATACTTTCCCCACATAAAAAGTCTCTAAAGAATGAGAAGCTTTTTCAAAAGTTCCCAACAATCACAACATATTGTGAAGAAAGAGGTCAGAAAGCAGGTAACAGCGTATTCAGCCTGTTCACACACACTGACGCCACTGCTCCCTCTTAGTTCCTTTAAACAGGCCCTGCTGAGGTTTCCACTCGGACACGTTCTCAGAAAGCTTGGACAAAAACTACAATGTCCACACTTTCGGGGTCAGTGTGTTAAAATCATGACCGAACTTTTCCATCAGTCGAAGAAAAGAAACTGAACTTTGCTTAAACGCTGCAACTTGCGCTGCATTTTCCTTGTCGTGACACATCCGAGCGCAGTTTGACCAGCTTTTATAAGAAACTGCGCCTCTGCTATGACATAACACCTATAATCAGGATATGGGTTTCACAATAAGTTTTGATTAGTCAAATTCATAACCAGCTCACTGGTCAAATAAACGGGTTCCTGAGCAACGCACAGATCACAGCTGATCTTTGGAGGGACAATATTTACCATGTAGTGTCGCAATAGCATCAAGAGTCAACCAATCAAAGGTAAGAGCCAGACGCGTCTCTCTCTCATTCTTGTATAATCATTACACACGTGTGTACATGAAATCATAAAAATATCACATGGAATTCTACCTACACTGTGAGAAACACAAAGACCGTAATAAAGGTCTAAGGTAACTCACACTATTCTGCAGAGAAAATACATCTATTATTGGTTGTGGCTACAGTACTTGTGGGAAAGGTCCCAGTACTAAAATGCAGGTTTTGAAGACTTAGCTGGAGACCTTTTCTTAATAAAACCCCCCTCCCCAAAACCCCCCTCAAACACATGGTGATGTTCTTGGTTTTACTTAGCAAATCTGTCCAGATAAGTCAGTAAACCCCTACAGTGATGTGACACAACCGTCTGGTAATGACAATGTCCATTTGCTCAACACGTCTTGCGGTTCTATTGCATTATGGTCTATTATGGCTGGTGGTTGTGAAGAAATTGAACAACTGACACAAGCTCTTTTGACTGTGACAGACTGAAACCGGACAGTGACTGATCTTGAAAGGACGTCATCTTCAAACGCTGCACGGAAAAATATGTTAACCTGAGTTCAAATCACTGATGTTTGGCAGATTGTCCCCCAAGATGGGACACACCACAATGCTAGAATCGACAAAAAGGTTGAACAACGTATTTATGCCATGTTAGAAGTGGATTTTTCCTCCAACGTTCTGCAGCAAACCTGGTGCAAATGCAGTGCCGTACAAAGCAAGGAATTTAAGGATTATGCGCAAATTAGATTGCATATCTTTCCATTACAACACCACAAAAAGGTGCAGTGTTCATATGACGTTCACTTCAGCCCAAAGCTTAAGATGCATAACAAAAACCAAGTTGAGTTAAACAATGAAACTAAAAAAACTTAAGAATCCATAACAAGGTTCTTGTATTACATACACATGGTAAAAAAAAAAAAAACTGATCTGTGAGTTCGCTGTAGTTAAATTCCTTTACTCATTTGGCTCTTGTTTTTAATCAACAAGCGGGTGGCTGCACTGGTTGAGCAGCACACAGATTACTGAGGATTGAGGCTAAACAGAATAACATTGCTGTACCAAAACACTTACACTGTGGCTTTTATAGTACTAAATAAACACGTATGTGGTATCAGCTATTTTGGCTAAAGTGCACAGCAAGAAAGTGACACTGATATCCTGTAGGACTTATCTAAAAAAAAATAAAAAATAAAAAGTAGAAGGCAGCATACAACTTAAAAAACAAAACAAAACATTTAATTTGTGAATATGAATTTGGGAAGCAGTTTACAACCGTAATTCAACGTGCAGTGACCATACAGAGAATCACAAAGATGTTAAAGTGGGAAAATAAGTTTGCAGGCAGTTTTGTGTGTGTTCACAGTGATTACTAAGCGTTGTAGTTACTCACAAAAATCCGCTCTGTTGTAACCCAGAACGAGCAAGCTTATAAAATAAAAACGGATTCTGATAAGTCTGTTTAGAGGCTGTGACCGTGAAAATAAAAGTACAAAAAAAGAGGAAAAAGGTGGCAGCATTCAAATTATAAGTGTCCAAAATTCACTCTGAATATTCAGATATCAACTTGATGCATGTGTAGCTTTGTAGAGTTGATGTTGTTTGAGCGGTGGCATCCATACGTCTGATGCACACTGCTGCGCCCACAGAGTGCTGGCACATGGATAACAAGATGGGAGAACACATTAGTTTCATCCAGTGGACACGGAGTACCGTTTGAAGAGGTCTCAGGGATATGTTTGACTAACACAGCTCCGGTTTCCAAATGACCTGTCGTACCGAGCTTGACAATATGGTTAAATACACAGATGAAGCCCTTAAGTCCACTTTGGTACCAACATCATTTTACCGTAGTGTTAACGCTCATTCGCACCGAACCATATCTACAATTTAAACTGTTTCACTAAGTTACAAAACTGTAGAAAATACTGTCCTTGCATTTTTTTTTTCTCCATTGGCACAAAAATGACACAAAAATGTCCAGAAATGTTAATGTCCTGCAAAGGTGAGGACATCTTTCCATTGTCCCAGTCCTCCTACAAGGTGATGAGGAACCGTAATTTCCATTTCTTGACGCTTTCAAGGCATATAAAACAATATTTAACAAGGAATAATTTTACACTGGTATGCTGTCAAAAGATAATTCAACTATATGAAAATTCCAGAAGACTGTACAATATAAATCATCAGGCACACGTCTGCTTGTTCATCTGATAAGGCACAATTTCATACATGTATTCCTTATTAATAAGAGTGTCCAACAGCCTTTACTGTTGCTTTTCTTAAAAAAAAAAAAAAAGAAAGGAAAAAAAAAAAAGAGAGATTGTTTTTACACATAAGCCCCCAATGCTGCATGGAACTCCGTGAGACACTGAACAAGCTGCTGAAACTTGGGCCTCTCCTCTGGGTCCAGGGCCCAGCAACAAGCCATCACTGCGAATCTGCAACACAGGCAGGAAAAAAGGCCACGAGTCAGATTGAATGCAGGATAATAATAACTAATAATGGAATAAAAGACTTATGAAAAAGAAAGGCAGATGCAACTAAAATGTAATGTAGCAGGACAAACTTTACATGTGCAGTTTGAATAGACACTACATACTTCGAATGCTCCACTTACAGTAGTTGTTGTATTGTCCTTTTAACAGGAGCTGCCTGTGCAGGACTGAAACAACTGCATGTGATGTTATCATTTCTGATTTCAATTCATGCCTTAAAAAAATATTTTTACAGCTGTCCCCTAACTACCTATTGTATTTGTAAGGAAACCCATCATTACCTCTAATTTCACTGGTGATATTTTTCATTTTTCCTTTTGCAGCACATAGGATTATTGGTTTTTTTATAATTATTGGACATTACAAATTTCAAAACTTCTCTTTAAAGAAAAACTGTGCACAGAAACACTTTTGCTTTATAATCACGCTGCTGTAACATGGACATTTCCCCACTGTGCGATGAATAAAGGTTCATCTTATCTTATTAACTGCAATGCTCTTATACGGCTAGGAGCTATTATCAGCAGTGTAATAAACTTCTTAACAAGGTCGTGTGTGGAACATCAATGTTCAAACTGACACACAGGGCCTTTTGAAATTTTGCTAGGACCAAGAGAAGCTTGAACCCTAACAGATTAAAGTCAGTCATGCATCACAGGTTTATCAACCTGGGGCTCCATAGGGCTGTGAGTCAAACCTTGGCATTATCCAATAGTGAGAAAATCTAAAGTAAAAATACTGTTGTCAGTGAAATGACTACTGTATTTTAAACAAGCCAGATCTAATAAGCTGTAACCTGTAAACGTCAGCAGTTCTACTCATTTAAGACAAATGTGAAACTGATTTTGAATTAATTGCTTCAAAAACTTCAATTAATGACATTTTGCTAATTTTCACGATTAGTTCATTTTTTTTATAGATTCAAATAGTAACAACACTGTGTTCCCTGAATACAGGGACTTTCTACTTACTGCTTTATCTCTTGTAGTGACTGAGTAGATTTCTCAAATCCAAAGAAAATAAGCATAAAAATGATTGAGCGAGTTATACCAGCTACTGGTCACAATCAATTTATTAGAATAAGAAAATAAAGTGTTTGCATTTGCGTGTGTGTTCTCCATAAATACACGTACAGTTCGTCTGGACAGTTGATTGGCTGTGCTATCCTGTACCCGTCCTTCAGATAGGCTGACATCTCAAAAGGGTCAATGTCGACATAGGGGGTCTGACCCAGCGTCATTAGTTCCCACAGCGTCACTCCGAAGGCCCACTGCGAAAGGCACAAAACACGATGAACGCAGGCCAGTGCTAAAGTTGATTTACAACATTTTGTAAATGTAATCAGCACAACCTCGCGTCTTTAACTTGGCATTATCAAACAGGATAAACATATCCAACATCTCTATTCAGACTGCGGGAAGTCCGTGGTGCCCATTCGCTATCAAACAAAATGTTCTACAGGAACAATGCAAGGAAATTATGTTGAAAAATTTAAACAGAACAGAAATCATTGCTCCAAGTGTTTGTTACGAGACTTAAGAGTAAACGGTTGGCTGCGTACAAGGGTAAAAAAACTAAGGGTACAAGTATTACTCTCATTATTTACCCATGTCTGAGGTCACACTGGAAAGTGAAGGGGCATAGAGTAGTGCATTTTGTGTTAATTTCTATATTAATATAGAAGTTATTATACATATTATACTAATTTATACAATTCTTACAAACCTGTCTGTTGATTTGATTAGTAATACCTGAAGAGAGTATGTTTCTGTCGTGTTAGTGTGTCAAAACCTGTGATGAGGTGACATAGGAAGTTTAAAGGAAGTGAAGGGAGTACCTGAGGACACAGGACATGCTAATAGGGCTTCTCAGAGGAAAAAGGTATTGTACAGTGCACTAATCCACCCTATTTCGCAACCGTGACACATCCAACATTCCCAGCAGGTCGGAAACATACCAAGAGTCCCCCTTTTACTAGTATCCAGTGTGTCAATTACAACGGACACATGTTCATATAGTATTTATGCATGTAACAGCGGCCGGTGTGATGCATTTGTAATGCTACACAACTTGACGTACGTGTCTGGGCTTCTCCTAAAGCTTAGTTGGTTGATAATGCCAGGCCTTTGCTAAATCTAGGTGCCAGACAAGAGGGGGGGTGCTTGCCATGAAGCCACATGACCGTGAGAGGAATGTGGAGGGGTGGGGACATGTCTGACTGGTGTCTCTAAGGATCTGAGCTTCCCGACTGTCTCTGCCTGTTGACAGGAGAGGAAAAAGTCACAGATACACGGAGTTCAATGCCACTCCTTCCTGATACCTTGACCAGCTAAGAATGGCTTGGATACAATTGGTGTCATTTCCTGAATAACCTTGTCCATATCATGCCCACCACTAATGTTTTTTATCTATTAAAAACTCCAGAGAGACAGGAAAGGTTCCTTTTTTTTTTGCTTGGGAATACAATAGTTACAGATATAGGGTTACGAGGTTCAAGAAGTAAACTGTATATCTGCTACTGTGTTTCTTACCACATCACTTGCGCTAGAGAAATCGTTGTTGAGTAAGCTCTCCAGGGCCATCCAGCGAACAGGCCGGTTCTCATTATCCCCCAGACAGTGGTAATCCATGGGAAATAGGTCTCGGGCAAGAGCATTGTCTGTGATCTTCACCTGCATGTTGTCGTCAATGCTGTCAAAGAGACGCAGAAAAAAGTTGGCGTCTTTATCTTTTAGTAATTACATTCCAGACCAAATCACCTGAAAGCCACAGGAACGTTTTGAGGACAAGTGACGACAGCTTAGTGCTGGGGCAGGGACACCTACACACAGTTCCTGGCAGCGAGGTCTTTGTGTATGACCTCCCTGCGAGCCAGGTAGCTCATTCCACATGCAATCTGGATGGCCATGTAAACCAAGTCCTGTTGAGAGATTGCCTGAAAGGAAATAAGGGAGAGAGAGAGAGAGAGAGAGAGAGAGAGAGAGAGAGAGAGAGAGAGAGAGAGAGAGAGACAATGTGCAGTTAAGAAGCAGGAAAAACAAAAAAGGGGGAGTGGGTACAAGAGACCAACTTTACTGTTATGAAAGTCATCTACTGTGACAAATTGTTCCCATTTCCTTTAAATTAGGACACGGTTAATGTGGGTCAAAGATGGGAGTTACATTCACAAGGACTATTTCTGTCTTTACGTGCAAGTGGAATGCTGGTTAACAGACACTTGTTTAAATTATACTTGCAACCTTTAAAAATCTCCTCTTAAAAAGCCAAAAATCTGTACTCAAAATTAAATTATAAGTTAAATGTAAAGTTACAATCTTAATGCTACTGTAATAAAAAGGAAAACTAAATGACTGTCATGACTGATAGTTCCTTGCTCAAAGGTTAAGCCAGACTCTCACAATAAAGTTGTTTTATGCTTGCAGCTAGTGAAGGGTCTGCAGGTATGTCTGAGAACAACAACAAAAACAAAAAAAAAAGGCACAACATAGACCCCTGGCTCTTTAAAAGTGCTTCTCCACATCTTAAAAGCCTACTCCATCTTCTGAAAGAGAATGCATTTCATCTACTGCTACGTGTGCCAGCTGCACAAATCCTGGCTCACAGTGGAAATTCTTTGGGCTGTTTTCCCTTATCTGACAGTGATGGGTAGTACAACCTAATTTCATTAATCCCCACAACACACACAACTAAGTCTTGCCAATCAATGAAGAGAGATAAGAAAACTTTTAGTCAACAGCTGTAGCAAAGCCGAGACATGTTCGCCTGGTACAAGACAGTTACACCCTATCCATCAGTAGGAAATCGACAACTGTGTAAAAAATAAATACATTAAAAAACAAAAAAACAAAAGTCAACACATTTATTTTCTCACAGTTCTACCTTCCAGACCAGATGCTCACTCTCACTCTAAACTCATTGATAACCAGACTGTAGTGTTTTTCTTCCTCACGACTGTATCTCCTCTACACCGATACCTTTTTGATTTATAGCTCCTTGTTTATTGAACCACAGCGTAATGACTATGTCTTTGTCTCCTACAGCTGCAAGAAGTACATAATGACATTTCTGAAAACCAAGGTGCTGATGCGTTACCTAAACTTTTGATTAATGCAAAGGGGTGGCAAGCTTCATCTTGTTATTGCAAAGTGATTGTTACATCTGTATTTTGGAGCTGATTGATTGGTTGGATGTGTGCTGCAGCTTTGCCAAGAACATCAAAGACTCCCTGGAGTCTGTACAAAAGCCTGATTGTCTTTACATAGTGAATAAAACTCTTTGCCCTGAGCACTGGCTTCACCACTATATTAACACTTCTTATAATAACACGTGTAAACAGTAGTTACTGGCAGGTGTTATTGGGTGTTGATCGTTTAAAACACACAAGCCGTTCTTTCAGGTTTGACACTGGAATAGAACGTGGCTTTTCTTCTGATTTGTGTGATTTATTTTAATGGTTTAACAGTACAGGGGTTAAATGTAGTTTGCACTGAGGCCTTTATGTCAATGGTTCAAGGTGACTTGTGTTTAATGCGCCACGCTGAGTTGGAGCCCCACCTGTGGGTTGTTAGCCTCAGCTAGCTTGCACTGTCGCAGGAAGAGCTTGAGATTCCCCCAGGCCATGAAAGGCAACAGCACCATGGGCTTCTCTCCATCCTCTGTACACACATGACTTATGGGCAACAGATTTCTGTAGGTAGAGAAAAACCAAATGAGGAACAGGAACAGTGAGCAACTCATACGTATAATGTTTATGTAAATCAAGTTTGTTGCTAGTCAGAGGGTTTCTTGGGAGCGGGAAAACATTCGGAACCACTGCCAAAGTGTGGAAGAGGAAGTGTAAGATGATCTTGTCAACCTGCTGACCTCAAAAAAAAAAAGAAAAAAGAAAAAAAAAAAATCTTTTTCTCATGAGGTCTTTACAGAAATGTTAACTAATGCCTGGTTTTGGAAAATAAATGACTGTATTACTGAAAATGAGCCAAAATGGAACATGTGACTGTTGCGTTCATTTTGGAAAACATGTCTTTTTCCTGTTCGCACTGTGTTACAGTATCTCTTCTCTGTGTAAGGATGTGGTCGTCTTTCATCAGCAGTCAAACAGAGTCATTTTTAAAAACTGACCACAGCAAGTCTTCTGACAGAATAGAGTGTTGGCTTAGGAGCAAACCAGACTTTTTACTGCTACATTAACAACTCACACTGTTGCAAAAGTGCAGAGACAACAGAGACATTCGGGAAACTGACATGTGTCTATAACCACGGTACACCTGAATACTGAGCTTCATGTTAAGATGACAATGACCTAGTCACACGACACAAACCAACACACAAACTGCCTTTAAATGATATATATATATATATATAAAAAATCCAATGATATGTAAGAGCTTACACTTACCTATGATGAAGTCCACGAAGTTTGCAACTTTCAGTCAGCATCATGGTCACCTGCACCTCAGACGCATGATCTGAAGAATTTCAAGAGACAAGTGGTTTTAAATAAATTGAAGTGACCTTATGACTGGCAACCCATGGCTCCCAGTAGCAGCTGGAAATGAAACATTTAGCTTGTGACCCCATGTAGTTAGATTATTTAAATTGATTTCGCTGTTTCCCTGGTTTCTCTGCCAACACTTCTAGTGTGAAACTGACTTGTGCCAATTTTTAATCATTGTTTGCGAACTTGCCATCATCTTGTAATTATGGAAAGCAGTATTGTTCCCTTCCCAAAAGGCACATGAAGAGGAAGTAAAGCCAAGCCTGGCAAGAGGATATTGCTCAATGCATGGTATCCTCCCCTCCCTGAGTAAACACGGGAGAATAGATGGGGTCAGAAGGCAACTGGCAGAAAAAGTTGACACATGCCACTAACAAAGAACCTGATGGCCTCATATGAAAGAAGTCCAAAAGCCACTGACGTGCAAAAGCCATTAATTAGAGCCATTAATAATAACTAACAAAGGACTTATTAAGTGTTTGCTTAACAATTAGTGATGCTCACCACCACGTCTCACTTAACAAGAAAACAAAACAAAACATCACACAATCATCTGAACTGTTATGTTCAGGAAAATCACTCAACTTTGGTTTAATGACGTTCATTGAGCTTTATGGTGTTACACTTTGCCAAACCACACTCCTTTAAAAACCCACAGGGACTTGCACATTACAATGAGAAAAACCAAAACTTACAACACACTTGAAGATATTTTCATTTCTTTGAAATTGTCGCATTCAACTGCACATTAAAGCCGTGACAAAGTGCCTACCTTTCACTGTCTTCACAAAGACTTGCTTTTCCTTATTGGGGTCCTTTTCATCCAACAACACACCATGGAAGATGCGGCCAAATGTGCCTGTCAAAGAAAAAAACACAGGTTTTTGTCTGGGGAAAAGGGCAGCACAGAGACAGTCGGAGGCACCACATTCAAAGATCTAAATGTCACCTCACTCACTGGTCACCGTGTCTGGAGGTCTGGGGACTAAAATGGACAGACTTCTGCTTGAAATTCTTTGCTTCTCATTGGGGTTAGTCAGTGTTTGTCTCTTGACTCAGTAACATGAGCCAAAATAAGAGTTATTCAGTGGAGCTTAAAGGAAATGTTATCACTCAAAAGCAATCAGAAATACATTTAAGGTGGATAAGAAAAGTGGGCATGTTCATCATTTGCCTGTCCAAATTGCCATCTTGTTGCTCCAGGAATTTACTGAAGTAAAATGCCATTTAAGAACATAAATCATCAACATAAACTTGGGGGAAAAAAAATCTGAGCCCTGAGGCTAACTATGACTTGAGTTTCAACAAGAGAGGAGATGAGGCATAACAACAGGGCTAGTGTTTAACTGTCTCCCTCCCACCCCTTTAAGCCTGTCTAGACCTGCTGGCTCCCAAAACAAAACTCATCTGATACATGGCCTTCTATGTCTTATATATGTTGTTTCATACTCGCTATCTGATAGCATTTGGTGTTATTTTGCATGTAGGTCTTGATGTATATCGGCATACAACATACATGAAGTTTGGTCAAGAGGTTAGATGGACATGAATAAGGTAAAGTAAGACATTTGCAAATGGCTATGGACCATCCTAAAAACAACAACATGTATACCAAATGAAGTCTTCAAAGAAACAGAACCACAGAGGATGTTATTAAAATCCTAATAAGACATAAATGAGTATGAGAAGTAAAAAGTGTTTAAGCAGCTGGCATTAAAACAATGGCATGGTAAGGACTCCAGAGCGGGGAACAGGCTTTTGCAAAACGACACCTTCAAAGACACCTTTACAACGGTCTAAATGGTACACTGGCTCGAAATCGGTAAAAGCTGGTCAAAGCTACAGCAAGTACAATAAAAAGGTACAAATGAAAGGAAACACAACAGTAATGTGAAATTGCACACACAGCTACAGGGTAAAGCTGCTGATAAACCCAGTGCAGAGGCCACACAGAAGGTGTGTTTTTCCCCTGAAATTAGATAACATGTACATAGATCCAAAATCTAACACTAGATCATTTCCTTGAGACTGACGGCTTCACTTTCAGCTTTTGTATTGTAATAGGAACATTTGTATTTAGGCTACAACCATTTTGAACAAAAATTACCATCTACATTCTGTCTAAATTTCTAGAGATGAACAACATTCAACACAGAACAGCCACACTTTTTCTCTGCACTGTGTTGCATTCACCCTTGGGTAACTATTACATCACTCCAAGCCACACTAAAACCAAGTGTGGGCAAATCTCCAGAAAGTGAAGTACAGTCTTGTTTAGTACCATCACTCCATGACCATGCTGATTTGGCTGCAAAAGCATCCAGTGCTGGATGGTGCAATACTGAAGCCCAAATACTCGTGTGTCTTTGATGTAAAGGCGAAAAAAAAAAAGAGTTGATGATTATGATGAATATGTGACATGCCAAGAAAATAACTTATTATAGGTTTATGGCAGGTTACTACTGATACTGATCTGATGAGGAATGTTTTAGATTGAAGGAAACAGCAGTATTCATATTCACAGGTCAAACATTGCAATAGTGGGGGTGATGGAAATGAGCTTTTGGCTGTTGAAATATGTGTGGTGCAGTAAGGAGTCTTGACCATCCACAGAAGAAAATTAATTTTAGTCTTGTGGCACATGAAAGATCACTGGAGATGAAACATTCATCAACACTACACTATTTTACGTACTTTCTGGCTTGAGTGTAGCCCTGTAATCTCAAGACCTGCTTGAGCAAGCTACTAGTGGAACCTTGTATCGTTACGAATCTTGGTGAGAAGTTTCTTCACGATTTATTTTTTGTGGAAATTACATAAACCTGTGTCCTGTCTAGTAAGTGGATATTACATTACAAAATATGTCGTCAAGTTTAAACCCCCCTCAGCCCACATCAAACAATCGTTATGATTGAGGATCATGATTTTTTTACTGTTTCAGTTTATATTGTTTTACTTCTACAAGTGTAATTTTTCACTTTTAATGAGAGAACCTTAAAAAATGCTTCACCTGAACTTTTACTGTTGAAGCTAAAGCCAGATCTCATATTCCTTCTGGACATAAAAATATAATAAAAAACAAAAACCTAGAATGGAACAGGAGAATATTTAAAGCACTAAATTAAAGCAATATAAATGATTCACAATGCAGTCATGTCATAACTTTTTAAGCTGCAGCAGTTGCTGTATTTTTGTATCCATCTCCACACATACATTTCATACAACCTTGCCAACCTTTTAATACCACCCAGACTTGGCATCCTCCTGACCACCTATTATGACATTAATTGTAAATAAGGTGCAAAATGTCTCTCATCTTCCATCTTTTATACTTACAAAGTTGGCCAATTTTTACTATTTATATAATATTTTGTATTTTATTTCAAGAATTCGTAAAAATATAATGGTGGTCTTAATAATGCCAAGGAGGACTAGGGTCACCGTGTAGATAGTAGAAGACAAGCAAACTGAACAATCAAGTAAAAGTGCAAATATTGGGTTAATTAGTTCTCTCCTACAAATTCCACTTCTAATATTTGACTTAAGTAAAAATAGTTATTAGATTGTGGACATTTTCCTTAAAGTCCAAAAAAAAATTAGTCCACTAAGGTATGTTAAACAATACTGATTATGGTAGTTATTGGAAAACATAGTAATTGAGTCAAAGGGACAGATCACTGTTGGTAAAGGTGGAGCTGATTTTAACCATTTTACGTGCTGAGAGGCCGTTAACTCATAATGATACATCAGCACTTGTTACTTCATTATATACATTTTTTATTTGAAAATACATAATATCTTTATAAATTAAAACCACCACATTGTATAAACTTTTTGGCTGATAAGTTTATTAAAGTATGGATTTTCCAAATATTAATTTTTTATTGTGGAGAGGTGGTGTTGAAGTCACAGATCAGCACTGGCATCAGTGCACAGTGAGGCTTGCCCTTCTGACCAATATCCAACAATGTGTACTTGATTAGTTATTTCTCCTGCATTCTTCTTTATTGTCATTCAATAATGACTAATAGCTAAAGGGGCTGTGCTACTGACAGTAAGTGTTCATTGCGCTGCAATTTGCCTTTGCAATTTACATCAAATGAGGCAAATTAATGGCGCTCTATATAATTATTTTGAAAACTAAAAGAAACAAAAATCCGTTACGTTGTTGACAATACTTTCATGGTGAGCGAATAAACTACCTTATTTTTCCACTCCACAATCGCATCAGATTAGTCGCTGCGCTCACCTACTTTTGTTTGGTGTGCAGAAAGAGTTGCATAGCCAGTGTTGTGAAGGGACACGTAACAAAAATGCTGTCGAATGCAAACATTTTTATCAGGGAATGGTCAACCGAAGGTGTTTCATTTGCGACTAAAGAAAGTGAACACGAGTGTCCCTATACAGCAATTGCATTGAATGGGATGGAAACTCTAACCCTAACAATGCACGTTCAGCTAATACAAATGTTCTTTCATCATCAGAAGTAACAAAAATAGTAGTAGAGTACAATAAAAAATAGCCCTTGTTATTTTTTCAAAAATAATTTACTTTCATTTCTGAGGAAAGAATTACTGTACTTGCTGAATATGCATTACATAATATTCTGATGAACACTTGTATTATTTTATTTATTTCAAAATAAGGGGATCCAAAAGTTTCCACTCAACTGTATATTAGTGTTAAGTGTAAGTGTTTTCTAATATCGCGCAGCCCTACTTTTTTCCACTTATGTGGATCTTCTACTTGATTGTAAATTTTTCTTTCAAAGTCCTATTGCTTTTTGGTCTTTCCTCCTAAAACTTATATTAGTCTCTGTTTTAATGTTCTTTGCGTAAGTGCAAATAAATAAATAATGCCTGTGTACGTGTACTTTTTAAACCTGTCCTCCAACCTGCTACTCAAGGCCGTATCACATTTACAGTTGGGCCCCTAGCAAAGCAAGAGGAAGATATGTTAACCGCAAAAGATGACACAATCTGTCCTCCTGGCTTATCAAAAAAGTGCTGATCATACTGACGGTGGGCTATAATTCTTTAGTAAAGTAAGTAATGTGGAAGGCTCAATTTGAGCTACGTATGCCAATTCTGTGCATGTCACATGATCAGTCTCATGAGAAAAACATTTCCCAGATGTGTCCAGTGTAAGCTTGCATGCACACAAGTGAAAACTGCTGTAATTGGCTCGCTGAGGGGACGGCTCTGGGTGTTTAGTGCAGGAGGATTAAGCTCTTCTCCACTTACCAGTAACTTTCTCCTAAAACCTCATCGATAGTCTACTATTCCTGTGCTGATTGCTTAGTTACAACTGTTCTTTTACAATACTCATTGGATTGAGAAGGAATAGGCAACCACTTTGTGTTACACATGTTTTCTCCCGTGCAAATTAGTTAGGTAGGTAAGTAATTTGGTTTAGGTTATGTATTTTTGATGTTTGAGAAAAAAAAAAAAAAGTTGCTCTGGAATTGAGGAAGTTGAGTTTTTTCTTTTATGTTGTGTCTCAGCTATGGGTTTCACCAAGGAGCGAGAAAGACAAATACCTTCATGCAACACATCTCGTAGTGTGACCCTCTCCCTTGAAATGGCAATGTCTTTTACTTTAGCTTTGGCCTCCATTAGAGTAACACTCCTGAGGTCATTCTTCTCTATGCGCAGAGTTGGGTAACCTGCAAAGGAAAAATACAGTCATATTAAAGGGAACAAATATCTAAATGTCAATGCAGCAGTTTCAAACTGACAGAGTTAACATTATACTCATTCAATAGGCTGTGGATTCTGTGCAACCTTTCAATTTGAAACACCATAAAAACACCACAACATGCCTCACAATGTCTCTGAAAAACTGTTGCAAAATGGGGCATTTTAGGCCACAAGGTGAAAAGTGAAATCTGGGGGGGGGGACTACTGTACGTCAATTCTGACAGATAGATTTCTTGTAAAAGATACAGAACCCTGATTTCAATTCAAAGAATTCCATCAGTCACCGTCCATGTTACGTAGCCTACGTGCGTTGCACCAAGGCAACGTCATGTGAGGTCCTGTATTACAGCACTTTGATTACATAACCTTCCTATGTATTCATTTCCATTAGCTGCTGGCTTACTGAGGAAGAAGCATGTTTGGATACAAAAAATAACCACACACACAAAAGCAACCCACAGTATATGCACACAAATGAAAAAATAAAACAACGTAAACACAACCTTTTCCATCAACACACTTCCATGTGTACACAACATGTCAGTGATGACCGAGAGACCCGAGGCCACTATAAGCTCCTGCATCTGCACTTTACGGTTACTGAGGATGACAGGCTAAACTGTGTCTGGTTGCTTAGACAGATTGGATAAACTAACTAAACTAAATAAAATTCACTAATAAGCAATTTCCACGTACAGTTAGAGGCAATACTTTGTACAGAAAATGTGAGTTGTAGGATTACGTAAGAGATAATGAAATAAAGACAATTAGATCTACAAATTTACATTTACTCATTTGGCCAATGTATTTTTTCAAGTGAGGTAGAAGGCAAGCAAAAATTTAAGTCTAAGTTCTAGGAACATAAAACCAAATTGCTATGAGTGTTTCCATTTAACGAGATACAAGTTTAATTTCTTAAATTCGGGGACAGAAGATTTCAGTAGAGTTCTGTTTGAATATTGGGAGCGAGGCTGTTGACCGTGCAGCGTTAGGTAGCACGTTCCACCATGGTGCCACCACTGAGCTGAAGAGTCTGAGTCTTACCACTTAAAAAGTTAAAAAACACACAGAAAGTCTCAAACAGATGCCAATTCTGAGCTACTTTAGTAAAGGTTTAAATCTGTGCTGCAGCATATTAACTTTACACTGCATGTCAAGGCTGCCCCCTGCATGTCAGACTAAGAGTACCATCACCAAAATCACATTTGCACTGGAAAAATGCAGCTGCTCATGTAGGTGTCTACTTCAGCCTGTAGGGGTCATTGTGACAACAGTCAGAAACAGCCCAAACGTCTACTAGTGCTATGCCCCTTAGCCAAAAATTCACTGAACACCACAGAAAAAAAATGTGTAAAGTGTGTTATATAAATATTATTAGTTGAGTACAGTTTCTGCAGATAATATAGAAGAAATCAAGATTCCTTATAATTTTATATTAACGGGAAATATCACAATGCATCAGATGTCTTTGAAGCAGTTTTACTTGATTCACACTTAGCTCTGATTTTATCTAGCGTTAAGCAGGTCCTCATGTTCTCTTGTGCTTTGCATTACAGGACAACAGTGTCCCGAAACGGACATGTAAATGAAAAAGAAGGTTTTTAGTCTACATACTGTTTAGGAATTGGTACTTTTAGACCTTAGAACTTCAGATACTCAGAAGCAGTGGACATTATTAAGTAAGGAACTGGGACACAGATTAGGTTTAAAAGTATGCCAAATGTTCTTGTTGTTGTTGTTTTTTTTTTTAGGTTAATTCACTTAGTCAGCATATCAATGTCTTCGTGTTTTACGCTTTACTTACCTGAGGTGTTCTAGCATAGTGAGAGCAGAGTGACATCGCTTGAGTTTGTGTGGGTTTTACATTAAACAGTAACATTGTGTCTATATAGAGGACGGTGTGTTAACTGTGGGAGCAACACAACTTACTTTTAGTTTCATGTGGAGGAATGCCAGGGTTTTGGAAGGAGGAGGCAGCAAGCTGGAGTATGGGTGCAGAACCAGGATGATTGTCTGGGCGGGGGAGACAGAATTGGTTTAATGGTCAGCTCAGTCAAATTACAACATGAGCTGATTATACCATCCATACATTTGTTCAAAGTAAAGTATAGTAGTTTCAAATAGTCAAGTTCAGCCAAACATGAGACATAGGTAAAAGGTTTGGCAAGTGGGCCAAACAAAATGCACAGGAGGAGAGATATTGGTTGTATCCACAAAAAAGTTAAATAAATTAATTTTGATGGTTTATGAGAATGGCTGAATTATTTTTTTGGTTATGTAGTACTAGTAGTAGTAGTAGTAGTAGTAATGCCCCAGAAGGTTACCAGTCCCTGCCAAATTACAATCTGACTCATCACCTCCAAATAAAAGATAAATCTCAAGAATTTTAATGCATTCATGAAAACTGTGGTCATGCTTGGCACGAGAACCCTGAATCCCATTTCATGAACCTATTGCTCTTGACAGTTTTTACACCGTTTATCAGTTCAATGCTACTTTTCAACCAACACAGCACAAACCTGCCCCATATTTTACAGCGGGTGCCAACTATGAAAACAACAGCTGGATGTGTAATGACACAGACACCTAACACCAACATCTAACAAAGACCTTTACTGGAGGCAATGAGCTGCAACCGAGATTCTTTTACTCTATAATCAAATATCTTGCTGGTGAGATAATACCCCAAATGCAGTGCTGAGTGAAGTATAATGTTTAAACTTTACACTTCTCTAACTAATGAAAAGTTGGTTCTGATACAAAGTATGCAGTGATGACAATTCCACATAACTAAGACAGTAATGGGTAAGATAGAGAGATGATCACTGAAGCTGTACTCTTCACTCCAAACTCATGATATCACTTAAACTAATTAGGTCATTCACTGTTGATTATCGCACAAATTGCCCGTAGCTGTGAATGTGAGCGTGAATGTTTGTCTGTCTGTGTATGTCTCTGTGTTGGCCCTGCTTCAACCCCCTGCGTAGTAGTAGTCAAGTAGTTAAAGGATAATGGATGGATGGATACTCTATATGCAATTATCTCCACAAATCCTTTTCAGATGTTTTTAACATAAACATGAACTGATGCTGCACCCAGTTATTGATCAGCTTCGCTAATGTCAAGTTGGAGACTGGTAGAAGAAATAGCTTACTGGTGACAGAGGCTGCATTGTTTGGAGTGTCAGCCCTCAGGTACTGTGTCGTCTGGGTGGACGGCTGAGACAGGCCCTGTGAGCTTCCACTGTCACTCACGCTGAAAGACACAAAGATAAGGCTGGATAAGGCTGCATCAGGTATTCGTGTCTCATTTTGTGTGTACTCATTAACTTTTTATTTATCGCTTAATTAGTAAATCTGGTTGCACTGTTAAATCTGAATGTCAGTAAAAAATACACACTTAGAGATATGTAACTTCCAGGTGAACTTTATGGAAAATATAAAAACATTTAATCCTACAGTGATATTATATCATGAAAGTAAGGCATTTAACTAGAGGTATGCAATAGTAATATTTTCATCTCAAACAATTTAGTGGAACAAAAGGTAACAGCAGTGGTGGAATTGTTGTGTTGTCTTGGTCTCATGATGTCAAAATGTGAACAGCATCAGAACATTTAGTGGTCGATTTACGAATTAGACATGTGATTTTTGTGGTTAATCACCTTGTTAAAGAACAGCATGTTATGCAATAAGTACTGAAACACTGAACAGTTGGCCTTTCACCTAAAAATCGAATATCCCTAACTTTTTGTGAGTAGTGCATATACTAGGAGGAAACATCCCAATATTCCTAATATTGCATATTGTAAAACAGAACCCATTCGCATAATCTTTAGTTCAATGAACAAGAGAAATCATTATAAAAAAGAGAAATCAAATTAACAATAATTTTCATTAGTGACTATTTTCTAAATTAATCTTTTCAAGCCAATTATCCCAGTTTTTGTCTGACTAACAGTCAAGAAGAAAAACCATTTTAAGTTTACAGTCATAAAAAAAAAGAAAGAAAATATTTATATTGAAAGCAAAGACCAGTTGTTGATTTCGTCAATTTTTGCTTAACATTTTAAATGGCGATCTCAATTTTGCCATTGAATGTGTCAGCAATCAACTGGAGATTGCTGACACATTTTGACAAAATGCTAATCAGAAAATCGAGTCATTCCGAAGCTAAAAGGGACTAACATTGACACGCAAGCAAAACCTTTTTTTTTTTTTTTAAATAACAAATGGATCCAATCATGCAATGTGATCAAATCGAGGTATTTTGGCCAGTTTATATAATCAACAGCAAGAGGAGGATGTGCATCTCATTTCCCACTGATATCTGCCTTAAAGCCTCCTGAATTAGTGATTACAGGATAGCTAAGGTGCACGTTTCAACTTGATATAATCCCCATGTGGTGGAAGTCACCCATTTTTTCTCGTCTATGAACTGGATAATTCTGCAGAAAAAGTCGACTAACTTCACAGGCGATAGATACATCGCTCTAACTTTCCTATATGTAGCAATGACTGTGCCATTTTTGAAACTGTTACAAAAGAAACAAACCTGTCCTCCATCTCTACTCTCTTCATGCTGTGCAGGTGCAAGATGGCCAGGATGATTGCCACCAGGAAGATGACAATGCAGCAGACGCTCACACTTATATAGAACACTTGAGTGGAGGTGGTTGGGGTGGTCCCAATATCTACTGACGAAACAATCCACATGTTAAAATCAACACTGTCTGCTAATATAAGGAAAGCGTAGCAAAAACAAAAAATAAAGAGTGAGATAAGGGTATGGGACAAAGACGTGAGTGAGCAGGAGAGAAACTGTAAGTACTCAAAGCTGCACTTAGAATTAATGGATAGTCTGAATAGTAGAGGCTTCGCAGAGCTCCAGTGTCTGAGATCTTCTCATCACCTCTCTAAAAGCCTCTGAGGGCCCCCAGGTTCTTTGGGCCTACCCAAGCAGAAGGGAGACAACCCACTAATGGTACTTTGTTACTGGTGCACTGAAATCAAAAAGAACCTGAATGAACCTCTGTGGAAAAGGACAACCACCCCAGGGGGTGGGGGCACGCAGTGTGCATTTCAACAGAAGTTTGAATCTTCCTCCTAAAACTTTTGAATCATATGCCTTGGTTATGCAAGTCTGACTAATGTGCACTTCTATATAGAGAGACTTCTCTATAATAATTCATCCTTCAAGCTGATGCGGTTATGGTGCACGGAGTCGGAAGAGGGGGAGGAGTGAAGCAGTACGTTGGCATAAGTTAACTTACTGTCAGGCCGAAGAGTGTTATTGTTGAGTGGAATGGGAATTTTTGGGTCAGAATCTATTCCTGTACACAGACAAGAGAGGAAAAAGAATGAAATCAACTCCATGTAAGGTTAGACAAATTAAATACATTCATTAAAATAAAAGAATAATATTAACATTTATAACATGTGTTCAGAACTTTTTGAAGGTAAACCTACAAAACAATATTCACAGAAGACATTCTGACTTATGGCAAGAAATTGTAAATACTATAATAATAATCTAAATAAAAAATTCAAATCAATACTTGTCATGCTATGTACAGATGGCCGCTAAAACAAAAGTTAGATAAATAATGACTTGACTAAAAAAAAATGTAAACCTCCAGTAAGGCTACACTACTTTCTTGAAGGGTATGTCTAAGCATTTGGAAACTCACTTTTATAGCACATTTTCCTTCTTTTAAAGTTGAGCACTGTGTAGTTGTTGGCATGCACGGTAAGATTTAGCTGCACAGTCACAACAGCCTCTCCATCGACCTTGCCAGAACAGAAGAGGTCCACTCTGAATACTGGAGAGAAGGCAGACAAAAAACATACCACAAATATTATTTAGATAAATCTGGTCTCCTGGAGTGCATGTTTACTACGGCAGCAATTATATATCAGGGACACAGTGTAAAGTTAAAAAAAATAATATAAGTTTAAAAGACGCCTTCACTGATTTTGAACTTGTCAATGCCATTAAATTTCCTTTGACTTCCCTATATTAAAATATCTCTCTACTCCTAGCTGGAAAATGCCTCCAGATGACATCAAGTTAGTTTAAACCTTTAGTTTAGAATAGGTCATCTTGTTGCTCATCCTATGGAGTTTGTGATCATAGTCAACCTGCTTTTCATATGAACTCTTAATGAAGAAAAACTCCTCCTGGTGATGCCATCTGGAGGAGTTTTTCAGCTAGAAGCAGAGAAATACTTCAATATAGGGAAGTCAGAGGAAAGTTTTAAGGCATTAATATACATTTACACCCTAAACTAAAGCCATAGAAAGCAAGTCGAAAATTTGTGAAGTCGCCCTTTAAGGTTGAAATAATTTTGTTGTTCAAGTTATTTGTTTAGTTGAATCCTATCCTACCTTATCCTGTCCTATCCACAGGACAACGCAGATCATTACTGTCCCTCAGACTGGATTTAGTAAGAGAGTGACGACATTTCTATTGAATCATTAAGGACCAAATTTTGTTTTTTCGCCAAAAATTCTGGTCGTTGGAAACCTCAAATAGTTTCAGACACTAGGAGCTTATAGCTTCTGCGATACATGGCTGGAGTGTCTCAACATATTTACAAAGGTAAGATATTGAAAAAACACAGGCTTTTGTTATCGTTTATAATTGTGACTTATTGTGAAGCAGTGAATTTGACCTACCATCCAACAAATTAGCTTATTAAAAAAAGACGATTGCGGGCAAGCCAACATATAAAAACAAACTATAACAAAATGTTTTTTTCAAAAGTTTTAAACAATTTATCAAATGTTTTAGCAGCCATATAATATTTTTGGGCTAAACTAACAATGTATATAACCTACTTTCAGAGTTTGCTAGTACTGTGCTTGTGTGCAAAGACGTGCACCTTAATTAATTGGCGACTTCAAATTACCCATAGCTGTGAATATGAGCATGAATGGTTGTCTGTCTGTGTATGTCTCTGTCTTGGCCCTGAGACAGACAGCTGGGATAAGCTCCAGACTCCTTCAACCTTTAACAGGACAAGCGATCGATTAAAGATAATGGATGTGTGGATGGATGATCTGAATCCAGCTCTTTAAACTATTCCAAGCTACATGAGTCATGTGACCCCACTGTCTCTGCTTTGGAGGGCCAAGAAATGAGCTGGCACATTACGCAACATTGCAACTTGTCATTTTCAGACATACGTTTTAGAGAGATTAAACAAATCAAATATGAACCAACTATAAAACTGTATATTTGTGGGTTTTCGAGGTACCTGAAGCAATGTTCCCAGTCTTTAAAGCTAAGCTTGGTTAGTTGTATTGTATTTAGTATTTTACAAAATGTGGAACGGTAATAAAATGTGACTGGCTTAACTTTTTATAAGATTGCTAACACACTCAGAAATACAGCCTGGCTCTGCTCAATTGTAGCTCAATAAGTAACATGTTGCAACTCATTTGTTATCTCTATACTGAATTCATAGAGAGACTGTTTTCTCATCGTCTCCTGACTTCATGCTGTCTTAGCTATTTCATTGCTTGCCATAACTTTATATTTATCAGAATAGACACAAGAGTGACCTCAATCTGTTTATGCAAGTCTCCAAATAGGATAAACCTTTTTTTTATTTTTATTTAAGTGTCAGTTATTCCAAATTCAGTGTTAAAGCATATGTGATGCAGTAGTAAGAAGAATGTTTCAACAACAAAGCAGCAACTAATATAAGTCAGTAGTTTAAAAAAGTCCCCTCAAGTGTCCAGAATGAAAATCTATAAAAACAGAAAAGGCGGATTTTTGACAAACCAGAAGGAAGATGGGGCATCTCGCCCTGACTAGAGATGTTACTGCGTGGCTGGTTCATGGCAACAGGGTTCTCCACTTGGAAGCCAAGCCTGTATTCAACCTATAGAAAAGAATGAAGAACCAAAGTGATCAATATTGCTTGGAGTGTATTGCAGTGCTTAAGCTGCATTTCTCAATACTGAGACATACCCTTGTCTTCGAATGCCATGTGAAGTGGAGGCTGTTGGTCTCACTGGGCACAGGCAGAGTGAAGGAGAGGGCGTAATAATTCACCACATCATCTCGCACATAGTAAAGCTCTGCATCAAGACCTGTGTGAGGACAGAGAATGTAAAATTGTTGCTGATGAAAAAAATGTTGGTATCAGTGGATACAAATACTTCTTTTAACAACAAATGCTCTAATCTACAGGTTGACTGAATATAGACACACAGAGAAGCAATCTACTCAAAATTTGAAAAACTAACCACATCTAACCATCTGTTAATACTTATAAGTCTAAATTCACAAGTACAGAACTGTAAAAAGTAGTGCTTCACATTCTGGTCTTAATATAAGACCAGAATTTACTATTTGGGAAAGAAAATGATCAGGAGAATGGTTAGGAGCAAGGGGATGGGCCTGCAAACAACATTCTTAATCAGTTTGACAGTAAATGCAAGCTAAATAAACTAGTACTGTATATAGTTATTCTTAAATCTTAATTTTCTTTTTAATTCTGCTCCATCAAAAAGTCAAATGCATGATGAAATCCCCAAACAATGACCTGGGGGCACTTTTAATCCTACAAAGGGTTTGTTTGGCAGTGTGCAATCTGTCTGTGAAGTTAATCAAGTGTAAAAATGTAAAACAATAATTTTGTGCAGTGGACACAAAAGTTGTACAACATGTGCAGAAATCTGTGCACTCTTGTAAATACCAAACTCGTTTTGTGAGTTCAATTTTTTTGTTTACACATTTGTCTGTTTTATCGTGCATTTGTTTTGCAGTACTTTCCTGTGGAGTAACAAATCTCATGTGTATCAGTCAATCACATCGCTGTTCAGTGACCAGTAAAATTTAACCTGTTCAAAGTAAACAATTATTAATTTGCAATACTTTAACTCCACACATATCTAACCGAACCATAGCAACTTTCAGACATGCACTGGAATTCAGACATTTTCCAGACTTTGTGTGTGTTAACGCAAACGCCCAAGTCTGTTGCCCCTGACCTTAGTCGGATTTTACCCAGCCAGCTCCCTAGTGCAAAGTCAGGATTATCTCCAACCGAACTAATTTGTGAATAGAGGTGGTCATGCTCTGGAGAATTCACCATGAGTGAGTGGGCGTGTTGATGACGTTTAGTTCCTGCAAATGCTGAGAAACCGGGCAAATGCAAACACCGAAGGTGAAGAACTCATTCATTCCTGCGAGCACAACAACAATGTCAAATTGGATGGATAAAGAAATTCGTGAATTTCATTTTCCAGAGTGGCCTTTCAGACATGTAACTCACAGTGGGAGACTGCCCGAGTGAGAAGCATCCTCAGGTGGGAAAATTTCCGTGCTCAATCAGCGCGCACAGGAGGCACATCGTGTTATAAAACTTTTGAAATTTGGGAAACAGTGTTTGTTTACAGCACATCGGAGGCATGCAACGAATAAGAAAGGTTTAATCGCTCGACTAAAGCGGTTATTAAGTCATACAAACATCATACACAGGCCTACTTGATCCCTTTTATGTAATCCTCCAAAAGATTCGGGACAAAGCAGTGTGCTGCACGCACAAGTTCCGATATAATCCGGATAATGTCGGCAGCGTTTTATTCCAGTGCATGTCTGAAAGGGGCTTAAGTTAAAGAGAGGGGAAGAATGTGCACAGGCTCCTCCAATAGCCCCAGGCTTTCTCAGAGCTCCAGCTCATTCTCACATTGGCTCAATTAAGACATTGTCAAGCATTTGCAAACTCAGAAAAGAAATGGGTGTTATGTAAAGTAGTTCCAAGCTACCAAGTGAGAGGTTTTTTCTCTTTTCTCCCTGTAAGTATGATTTTACAAGGGGTTAAGCCTTTGTGTTAATGTTTAGTTAAAATGCATTTATAGGCCTATAAGAAAATAATTATGGTGCGAGTATCTGTGATTACTCTATTAAAATATGGAAATTTTAATACAAAGGCATTATATTTTATAAATGCTAAGTTACAATTACACACAAACAGCTTGTTTATTTGTTAGCTGAAACCTGCAAATGCTTAATTATTTTGCTTTCGAAATGACTTATTAATGGCTATTAAATAAGTTGTTCATTTTTAATTAAAGACGAACTAACAGATAAATCATTTACACTCCTAAGGTACTTGATATTTACAACAATTGGTACAAGCACAGTATTAATATACCCTTAGATTAGCCAATAAAAATAAGTCTTCTACTTCTTTTCTTACTTCTTGCAAACTGAACAATGTCATTGTGTACTTAAGTGCATTCTGTACACAAGATGTCGGGTACATATGCAGGCACCTAACAGGTACAAACACATCCACACAGTTTAGTCCTGTAATAATTGCCTCTCTCATGCTCAACTTTCTGTGCTGCCCTTGTCTCAACATGCAGCTACACTGCTTACCGATAACAATTAAACTAAGCGATGAGGTGTGCTAGATTTTCTCCTATCCATCCCACTCTGCTTTAGATACCCAGCAAAAGTGCAACAACTTCCCAACAGGAATGGCAGAGTCTGGCAACAGGAACTGCTCACTGTACACATTCGCCCCAGAGAGAACAAGCGGTTCCTGAGGTTAAGGACGTTGTCGATCGTGCACTGCAGTTTACTCACACTCTCTGCTCACTGGAATGGGAAAATAACATTAATAGAAGGTCTGCCTGTAAACAAGACTCCGATTTAGCTAGTGTTTGACAGCTACATATAAAGCATCGCAACATCAACACACTTTGTTGCTACAGAAGCCCTAGATCTCTTAAATGTTAATGGAAATTTACATTATCCCTGTTAGTTCCAGCATGGCAACCTGGCACCATGTTATGTTTTCAGGGATTATTTCCTTCTGGAAGTTTCCAGTTCTTTCTTCTGGTGTCAGGTGATTTACAACAGCCGAACATGCTGTATCACCTGCACTGACCTGGAAAAGCACTCAATTCTTGCTCATGTATTCGTAAGGAAACACTAATAAAAGAAGTTCAGGCTTCATGTTTAATATTATGAAATCAGTCTTTTCACTACAAAGGGATCCATAAGCTCTTGTTATTAATGTTGGGCCCAAATTTCATTGCCTTTCCATGTCTAAATCACAAACAATCATGGTCAGACCTCCACACAACCCTGCAGGAAGGACTTTGTATGAGTATGTCTGCTCCTCCATGGCCTCTTGTGTGTGCGCGCATGCAACCTGAAACTGTATGCGTGTAATGTTTAATATGCAGAGCATTGACATTTGGTCTGACAATATGATTATGTTTAAAGTGCACAGATAAGCAAAAATAAATTATATTGATGGCATGTTTAAGTTTGAATCTGGTATATCAGAATAACCATGTTAAGTTCCAGTTTGTTGGAAGTGTTAAACTCATTTTTTATTGTAATTCGTTTTTTTATTTATGAAAATAGCATGTTAAACATTGTCTTTCATAAATGACAGAATTGGCAGGAATATTCTGTGGTATGTGCCATCAGCATAAACAGCCTTTTAGAAGAGGAACATCCCAGAGGGCTTGATTAAGGCCCCCAGTGAGACATGGAGGAGAAATGTTTCCAGTGCAATAAATACAGCTTAATAATATTGACTTGGTTTTATCTAACCCTTACAGGACATGGAATGTACCAACCAAAGGTGTTGCATGAGAAATAAATACCCTGAATTTTATCCATGCGTGTCCAAAATGTCTATTACCCTCCCTGCCACCTTTTTAGGGGAAATGAACACTCTTCAAACTTTGGAGGCTAGTTTTCATACTACACCAAATGTATTGGTGTGGTATGAAGTGTGTTGTAGTACTACACCAACGGTCTTCTGACTGTCTGAATTCTGTATTCATTAATCATCTTTGGCCGTTCAATATTACTATCGCAAATATAACAATATACTGCCATACACAGCTCCGCCACAGTGAAATGTTTATTTGTAATGAATAAACTTAAAGGAAACTTAGCTTGCTTCTCCGGACATTGAGCGCATACTAACATGTAAACTATGTTTAGATAAATGTAGGCTTCATTCATGCATGGTTTGGTCTACAGGGACATGTGGCCATAAGCACCATCTGTAAAAAATCAGTTCCACAGTTTATGCTTGTCACGCACAATTACATAACGTGACAGCGTGGTTTTAAAGATATGGTGAAATATTTCATTCTATAAAAATTTATAAAAATCAATCAATCAATCAAAAAACTATTACTAAAGGAGACACGCATTCTGCTCCAGAAGTACCAAGTAAATGGTAGTCCACCCTCATCCTGTTGAGAAGATGCTCACTTGATTTTGGTTACTCAGACTTAATTCAATTTGTCTTTAATTAGAATGATGTTGGGAAGCCAGTAAAAACAGGAGAAACAAGTACAGGAACTGACAACACGTACATGACTTTCACATCACTGAGTGCAACCTAATAAACGTTGGGTACAAAACCAAGACCGATGTATTAAGAACTAGAACACCAATTTCTTTGCCATGTAATACACCCAACCAGGTTTCCAACCGGTTGTAAATTGCTATTGACAATGCAAGCGGAGTGAATGGCAGGATGAAAGGAGAGATCATTTCATTACTGCCTAGCTTTAAGGTGGATGCCATGCAATTGCGGCATCTTGAGTTTGAATCTGCCATGCTATACTCCTCACATCTTAGGCTAATAGTCTGAAGACTGTAGCCTGCCAATGAAAGCTGCTCCGACAACAAGCGGAGAGAGCGGAGCTGAGACAGGACAGCCAACATTAATACTGGAATGCTGTTGTTCTCCAGACTTCACCCAGTGGCGATTTATGTGAGAACACAAATGTATGAGTTAGAGAGAGTCAGGAGATTACCCTTACTTTATCTTGCATATCTTTTGTCATTAACACCTCAATTGTTTAAATTTTGTCCTGTATGAATCTGCAAAGAAAGGCTGTTTACATGCTGTGGGGAGAAGGGGCTGCACTTTTAGACTCTTTCTTTTAATTATCAACTGACATCCCCGGCTGATGTCTTCTTAAAATATTTCATAATATCAAAGGTATTGCTGGCTAGCATAAACTTCTATGCAGCAGGCCAGACAGAGACAGCTGCACTCAGCACTTCGTTTGTACCGACTTCAATGTGGTATTGGTGCTACCTGCAATGCTTTGGTTATGACACCCAGTAAATGTGGATATTCTCTACATGCATATCTCAACTTAATTCAAATGGACCAAACTGTTCACAAATGGTTAGAAATAGAAAAGCAAACGGCAAAAAGAGTGGTCAGATCTTTTCCTTAAACTGTCCCACCCTTACTGTAGACATCTAATAAAAAAAACAGTCACTTTCCAAATGTAAAGTTAAAGTCAAAAGTAAAGGCTCAGTGATGGGTCTCTCCCCTCTCCCCTTGTGTTGTTATTTTACTTTACATATACACTGATCAGACACAAAAAGACCACTTGTGGTCTTAATGATGTCATAGAGGACAAGATTCAGCATGGCCACTCTGAGCAGCCTGCAGCTACACAGCCTCATACACAGCCAAAACTAAGATTGTGTGCAGAGGTGGTAGAAGTAAACAAAATTCATGACTCAAATAGAGGCGCTAGTAGTAGTTTAAAAAATGTCTCCATATGTAAAAGAACTAAGCACATTTTTAATTAAAGTACAAAAGTAAAAATACTAAACGCTAAGACAAAACAATATTATTGTGTTATTTCTGTCAAAAAATGTATAGTAATTGATACAAAATAAGAATCAAGGATCATGGTTGCTAAAGGTAAAGGTACTCACTACCGCGATACCCTCACCTTGAGCAGGTAGGCAGGGGCGAAACAGTCTGTGCTTCGTTTTAATATAAGTCGCAATGACAAACGTCAAGCCAACTGCACCTCTGCACTGCTAAAGTCTTAAGACCCCTTTGTGAAACTCTGGTAAGCGCCAAGATTGTTTTGGCTGAATAACAATCTCTGTTTGCCTCAGAGCTTCAGGTGTATGATACTTCCAGACTGTCAGACACTAGAAATCCGTGACAAGTGGTGGAAACCGTGTCTTCAGTTGGGTCCCTATAACTATTTGGACCTACAGTCTCTCCCATTAGCTAATCTGTGCAGTGGATTCATAGGGATTTAACTGTCCGGCGAGTACTAGATAGCATACTAAAAGCACAACAGCTTAGTACTAACATCGGTCATTGGCGTTTGGGCATCATCGGGTGGTGTGAATGCTGTGGCACATGCACAGCAAAAAGGCAGCATATTCTATCAGTTAACAGTTAAAATCCGTGAGTCATGCTTCCAAAAAAAGTCAGAGGTAGAACACTCATCTGCTGCATGCTTACATGGATTTCCAGTAACCAGACTCCTTCCCCCAAACTTACTGGCTGAACTTGCAGGAAACCTGTTCTTTAAATCTGTCAGAGATAATGATTTCATCTGCCATGTATATAGATGGTTCAATATTTGTATATTGAATCATGTATTTAGATGATTCAATATACATTCTAACCCTACTGTGCATTTTTGGCAAAAATATTGAATAAACTCTGCAAAGTAAACAAGAGAATTCGCTGTAGCATCTTGCAATGTGCACTAGGTGTTCACTCGATAAAAACCCAAGATAAATAAATAAGAATAACAAATGTAACAAAGATCAGACGCACAACTTTATTTGTTCGACAGGTATTAAACAGCAAACCAATCAGATGTTCAATCCTGTTCAACACCCTACTGACATCAATTGGTCCTTTGCTGTTTGGCTACTGGATGTGCTTTGCTCAAGGGCACGTAGTCATCTTTTACAGTAGGAGAAAGGGGATGACCTACTCACTTTCCCCTCCCACACTGTCTTCACTGACTCACAGTGAGTCCCTAAAAACTCACACACATAAGTATATGTGTCAGTTGTTGCCCCATACCCTTGAAACATTAGACACTGAAAATTATTATTGCTCTCGACTACAGCGAAAAGCAAGGAATAATAAATGTTAAAAGATTTCTGCCACCAAAAGGTTTGAAGTTGACATCCAGGGTTCTCTAAAAGCTGTGGATCATGTTGCAAACTTTGGAAAGGAAGAACAATAGGTGGCAGTGGCCAGGTGGCAAGGACCAGGAAAGATATGACAAAGACCCTCTTGTGCACACAGTCGACACTATACCTCCCGAAGCTTCCATCCCCGAGTGCTCGGGAGATATACCCTCCCTCCAGCCCCTCACTAGGAAGATACTGGGCAAATTTACCAAGGAAGGAGAAAAGGGAGGGACCATATGAATCTCTACCACCTGGAAACCCAAACAAATCCAAAAACATGAACAAGTCAAGAAAAGGGGGTAATGTAGGAAAGATGCCTGGGTCTAAAATATTAAACACATCTGAAGATCTATAAACTGAAGTCACTGGGTTTTGGTCTGTGATTGAAGAAGTCATGTAAAACAGCTTAATGCAAGGTGTGTCAGCTGACCCATAAAAATGAGACATGGTAAAAGTGGGACAACATTGTTACTCCCTACTGTCATCACAAACAACATTTATTCATGGAGACCATTCATCAGAAGAATATGCTGACAGCCAAAAAAAAAAAACTGTAGTTGAAAACACACGTCTTAGCAGTATACTACCACATGTAAAGATTGCAGATCCTTTCCAGTAATTCAGAAAGCTGTCAGAGAACAAAGTTTCCTTCACTACTAATGCGAAACTTTGACATGGTAATTTTACTATGAATGATGACATATTTAATGTAAAACAGTGTGTCTGGCTTATGTGTTTTTTTGAAGATTTTGGAAAACACTGACAGACATCCACAGTGAGAGGAGGCCAGGCATTGTTTCATTCAATGTCAGCATTGGGATTATTAAAAAAAAGCTTTCCTTTAGAGAATGACCAATAGATAACACATTAGACTGTAAAATTAATACACAAGACATTTTATGTTGTGTAATAATGGCGAAGCGTTTCATCATTGCACTTCAATGGTTCTTTCATTTCACAGCATTTGTCAGAAACAGACCTCAACTTGTAGATGCTTCTGTACTCAGAGCTATTTTAAAACTGAAGCATCAAAGAATAAAATTAGAAGGAAAACACAACGATGATACAAAATAAGGTTATAGGACAGTATAATTTCTGTCCAACCAAATACTCATCAGCTACATAAGGCTGCAACAGGAGCACTGGTTCCTAACCAGTTACATCTGAAAGAGTCTTACAGCTCAAAGAAAAACACACATTAAGTCCCAATCTCTGTAGTTTTCTTTGACTTACTTCAAAGAGACCATACATAAGCTTCCCCTTTATTCCACAAAGTGCCCCAAGGGCAGACAAGGATGAATGCAGTGAAAAGAATCCAAGCAAGATGGTGTGCTGCTGTCCTATTAGGCTGCACAGAAGTGCCACATCGATGCTTATGTGCTGCTCATAGGGGCTCCCTCGTTTGCTCAACAAATATCAAATGCTTCACTGAAGAAATTAGCTGCTTTTTGGGGCGATGACTTCATGTTGAGGTGACTGAACAGCCATATAAAAAGGCCTTACGCGCAACAACTTTATTGCAGTTTGAAAGCCGAGGCTGTGTGTAGAAGGTTAAACTTTATTTTTCCGTTTAACGACGCGTATTTCCAGCCGTATCTCCTATTTCAGAAAGTCCACGGAAACTAGTCATTAATTTCTGCACGTCTTCCTTCCCACGACAGCAAAATTAAATCAGCAGAAGTAAAGATAATACTTGAATCGAAATCTTGTTCGGTCAGACACACAAAAAGAAAAATTGTGTAGCTGATTTTAACAGGAAGGAAACAACTTATACAATGGGTTTGTTGCTTAACAGAATCTTTTGTGAGCACAGCAGCTCTTAGAAAATAGTGTGAAAGCAGCGGTTCCCCTATTCAAGCGCAGGATCTTTGTAGAGTGGCATGAAGGAAATGAATACTGCTGCCAATCACTCCTCTCTGTTCACAGGCTCTTTTTCATAGCCCATGCTTGGCCTTTCAGCTCTTTGGTGGAGGGGGAGAAGGCTGATTAGCCAAAAAACTTTCGTAAGGACAGGTTAGTCCTTCTTTTTCCCCCTTCAAAATGCACCAAATGGTTATAGTAGGTGACAGGTTTTGACTGCAGGCGGATAGGTTTGGCACCCAAACTCTTTCATTGTTGAGCCATGCCATAGTATATGCCATTGTTAATATGTGTAGACTGTAGTTTGACGCTGTTTTGCTGAAATGAGCAAGACCTTCTCTGAAAAGGACATGGCTGAAAAAGATGGCAGCGTATGTTGCTCCAAAGCCGAATACACCGATTTGGCATAACATTATAACTACATGTGCAATTTAATGCAATCAAATACAGTGGATTCTACTTTTATAAGGTGGTTGAAACGGTCAGAAAGATTATAAATTCTATTATGCATTTGTTATTGAGGTCAAAGTGGGTAGTGGAGTTGTACTGGAGTGCATAATAAGAAGAGTTTGGCCCCCATTATTTAATTTTAAATATGCTGGCCAAAGCATTAGAACCACCTTTACTTATAATGCCCTCTAGTATGACTCGACTCCCCACTTTGAGAAGTCTACAGTGTTTCAGGATCTTGTTTATATAGGATTGTTTCTTAGTGTTAACTTGCATCTGTGTTTTCAGACTTCATGCAGTCATTTCTAGTGCAGAATCATGTCTGTTTTTAATGCATTGCTGCCCGAGGACCTAAGGATCACATCCAATCAGTATTGGCTTTTGGCCTGCATAGAGAATTATGGGTAGTGGTATAATAGATCACCCCTATGATTTGGCACGCATGTCATCAGCAGACTACAAAACTACAATGTGCAACAAAGCTGGTGGTGATGAAAGAACGTAAATCAATCAGGCTGTTTTATTTATTTATGGTTTAGTTACATACTCATCCAGGTGTAATTTGTGGGTAAGAAATGGAAGACATAGAAGACATTTTAATGAATTGTTGTTTCTGTTACTTTGATCTGCTTAATATTAAGAAGTGCAAGTATAAAGAGACCTAAACTGAAAACTGCATCCAAACCACAAATAAAGCTGTCCTGCTGGGAATTTAACAGACTAGGTTGCCCTTTAAAAATTCTTCTCCCTAAAATTTGTTGTTGGTACAAATGAAACAATGATAATGAACTGTAAATGATAAACTCATGAAACTCTTTACAAATTTACATTTTGTCATGGTTGTTATTTTTACAGACCGATAAACATCACTCAGCTTCTGTGGGATGCCACTCAATCTGAATTAGTTGAGAGATGTTCCCACGGGGCATTTTATTTAAAAAAAATATTAGACAGCTTTGTGGCCTCATCCCAACTTTTTGAGACTTTTTTTGTTGTTGCTGGCATCAAATTTAAAATAAGTAATTGTTTTCAAATAATACATTTTCAACATATTTTTTGTGTATTACTTACAGTTTTACTTATATTATGTTCAACTTCTTGCATTCTCTTTTAATTTACATGTCTTTGCTTAAAGATCACGTACAATCTATAGGATTATAATATGCCTACAAATGTAGCTGTACAAATCATTTTCTTTTCCTCAAAATGAAGTAGTACTGGAGAGCTTCTTATTTTGTCTACAAAATACTTAAATGGTTAGGCACTGAAGGGCTATGGTTTTGCTTTGAAATTAAAACCAGCACTGCTAGAGTGAGCATTAAAGTGGTATTTCACCACTGAAAAACAGTAATGCCACGGATATTGGGCACTTATGTTGTTGAAATGTGCAATTACATTCGAAATTGGTTTTCTGGGTCAGGGGAAATCAGAGACAAAGGGGTGTATTATGCCCTGTCACTCGGAAGGGTAAGAAATCCTACAACAACCATAATGCATTGCGCTCCTACATTTCCAAGGCTGGACCCCCCGCTTGCTGTGATTGGTTAGGCCTCGGCAGGTCAGAGGACAGGCCTACTGCACGCAACTTCTGCTTGTAACACGTAGTAGTCCACTTGCTGGTGGTTCAGTTTGTTTTTACAGTCGATGTATTATTAGAACAAAGGTTTATTACTTGGCTCTGCTTTAGTCAGAAGAACTTTTTAGCCGCAGTGGTGTCGCCCTGCATTGTACCAGACTAGAAGGCCGCGAAGGAAAGAATATGGTATCCAGCTAAGGGACGTTTGAACCCTATGAGTTTTTATCGTCTGCTTCAAACCACTGTCCTTTTTTTGCAGTTTAGTGTGAGAAACGATGAGGTGGGTTTGAATTGTTTTACATCATTTTCCGCTGTCCTGCCTGATAGATGCAGGGCAATGAATGGGGAGTTCTCTGTATAGAAAACATGGATGGATCTGAGTGTCTCTTCATTCCTAAATACTACCCGACTTATTTTTGGACAACCCCATTGAAAATTGGTGAAGTCTCTCTTTACGACCTGTCTGAGTAAGCAGGCAATGCTATGACTAGAAAACAGACTCTTTTAGTGATTACTTTCCATCATGAAAAATACCTCAGAGTAATGTGTTAGGGGTCAAGGCCACTGCTGATTCCATGGGAACCTATGCTGAAAAGGTCATTATTACAGGAGACAGCAAATAAACATTAAATGTACAGAAAGATTCCCCCCTTTAAGTTACGTCTTATCTTCTACAAGATGCCAGGAAACAGAGGGAAAAATCATTGGTGATCATGAGCCTAATAAAAGTGCTTCAACTACTTTAAACTGAATTGACTAAATTTGGGTTTTAACCTTCACAGACCTTTAAATAAAGTCCAGGTCAGCTAAACAGGAAGCAGCTCTTTCCCTTTGTGACATGTGACATAAACTACACAATTTCTAAACTGCCTTCCACCATAAACTGATTATTTGGGTTAAGTTTGCCTTAAGTAATTGAATTGGAGCTAACAGCTGCCGCACAATTTAAATCAGGGATGTGGGACTTGAGACAAATCTGACATGGGAGCAGATGGCCAGAATGCCTGTGCGGAGCAGGATTCAGTTCACTTCCAGTTCGTCATATGCAAAACCAATCATGGATACTGCCTGAAGGTCATCCAAAGACAAACACACTGTGTTATCAAAACTTTTCTTCCCTTGAGGCATGGCGCTTTCCTGCACATTTACCTTACTGACCCCCTTGAGAGTCGGGTTGTTTGGTTAAGTTATGAAAATGTAATCCTGACCAGACAGTCCATGTGTTTAAAAAGCAGCGAGACCACAGCAGGACTATACTGCCTTGGTGACATCATGTTTTTCCTATTACAGTCATGTCTCCATCCATTATTTCTGTACTGACACAGGGCATAGAGGATGTGGACACAATGAATTTCAAGAATTTGAAAATTGTGCAGAGCAGACTGGGGATTCATTTAAAAAGGATGAACACAGTTGAGGAATGCTCATGGGATAAAAAAAAAAAAAAAAAAAAAAAAACATTTCAGGCTTTGGTATCACGATGATACACTATCCCTAAACCTTTAATAAATTCCTAATTTTTATTTTTACTTTTACGTAAAATTAGGCTCAACAGTTACGCGAAAACTATGCAAGAACCACAGCTTACACTCGACACGTAAGTATATTTTTACTAGATATAAGCTGTACTAACATCAACAGTAGCTCCATTCAATGCAATTCACCTTTATTTATATAGCGGCAAATTACAACAAGGGGAACTACGGGGACTTTTTCATCATAACGCCAATACTATACAGATATGCATTCCTTTTCTTATGACAACTCAAAATATATATGGGTAAAAGCCTACGTTTGGAACCTGAAACATGAATTTATTGATTTTATGATATAAACTTGTGCCTTTCTTAATGTGACAGGCTGTATGCGTATTGTATTGACATGGTTAACTGAGTTATGATCACATTATTACGTTACACCTGTGCTTCTCTAGCCACAGAAGCTGTGCATGACACCCTGCTGATACATGTCAGCTTTTCCTTTCTTTTTATCAAATTATGCTCTGATTAATTTGCTCAATCAACTAGTACAAATAACTGGCTGAAGATGTCCACATACAGTATCACTACCGTGAACATCTTTTAATGCCCCAGTAATAAAATTATAACATCACGTACACAAAGTCCTGGACCTCTATAGCCACCTCCAGTGCCCCAGAACCTATACATGGAATGGAGACTGTGAAGTTTGAATAAGTGATACACAGTAGAAAGTTTTGTTCTGTACCCACATTTAAAAATCACAGGAAAACTTTGGGTCACTTCACACCTCTTCAGTGAGACTCCTCAGCAGCATTGTGAGGTTGATGCCAGTTTTACCTCACAGCTACATGTTTTTTTTTTCCTACCACTGCATCATGGAAGTTTCTGTCTACACATACTTTTAGATCCACAGACGCAGTTGTCAAACATTAAGAGATTTCTCCACACGACCAAATGAGGCTTCAGGCAAACCACAAGAGAGGCCCTGGTCTGGAAACAGAAGATTAACTATAGCAAGATGGAGAAAAAGAGCAACCAAACCGGACAGAGTCAGCCTACGCTCTAACACCAGTCAGATTATAGAGACTAGGAAAACAACTAAAATGTTGTGCCCCAGTATGATGAATGGTAGTTTGAAGCTCCTGTCAAAAAGCCAGGGACCATAATGGTCCAATTTATCTGTTTTATACATTTTATAGCATTTCAGATCTGGTATATATTTGCACAAATTATGCTAATGCTTTAGCTAAAAAAAATCAAAGCACCTAAACACAGTCATAAGCAAACCAGCATTTCTGTTTGATGACTGGCAGCACTGAATGATTCTGCATATATAGCACAAAAACGTTGGCCAACTTCCTGTTCAAACCCTGGGCACTGCTGATGATCCCTCCTGGATAAATGGACAATTTTGCTGACTCCTACTGAATATTTTTACGCAACAATGCTGCTAAGGCTACTCCAAGGTGACGATACATTTACAGAGCCACATCGATTAATGCGAGTCCTCAATGTGGCTGCAGACTTTGCAGACAAAGACATTGAAATGCAAGCACTTCCACCCCTGCATTAGAGTTTGGAAGAGCACTCACTTGGCAAATAACTAGTTTCCAACTTCAACAACACTTTTTCAGGAAACCCAGAATTAACAACTTAGGACCGAACTGTCGACTGACTCAACCTTGGCACCAGAGTGTGTATCAGGCTCTTACAGCAACATACCAAAGGACACCTACACTAAGATTATCCAAATCATGAAGCAGACAGCACACTTCTGTTTCAATTGGTCGAGCGTGTTTTTAAATCTTTGTGTGCAGTTTTTCTTAAACACTGGCGGCTCTATGCGGCCCATTCATTTACATATGTCAAGGTACCTCTGACCCAAATCATGCATAAGACACAGCTTTACGCATCTCATGCAGCCTGACCAGAGACCCCCACATCACTTTGTATAGACTAAACAAATTTACCTCTCATCCAACTTAACACTCAACCGCAAATCTCGTGTTTTAGTTGTGGTCACTTCTTTCTTTTCACTATTCCTTGTGACACATCTGCATACCTTTTTTCATGCAACATAAGGGTAAAACATGCCACAGCTGTGAAGCTGCTTCCAGCCTGAAGTCTGTTTTTGTGTGACACTTTTTAGTCTGCAAAAATAATAACAATAACCTGTTGGGACAACTGCAACACGTGCTCTGATATGAATTAAAGCTCCACAAATGATACGTATAGATTTTGTTTAAGCATTTCATATTGATACATTTATCAAGGCTAAAATCCATACAGCTGCTTGCAACCATCTTGCAACATCTACTTCCCAGCTGTGTGTAGTCTTTGTGACGGCACATATACAGATGCTAATTTATAAAGAACTAACTGCTACTTAGTTACTATTACTACAGTATATCAAGAACATGATTTGGTCTTTTTTTCCAGCTCCCCTTATGGGCTGACTTCACAATCGACACAGAAACGGGTCATATTGTGATTTGGGGTTAAGTGGGCAATAACTATTCATTTCAGAACAACATTTAAAGTTGAACTCCTGGTTTTGGCTCAACGTTAAAATCTTTAATGTGGGTCAAAGGAGTTCAACCATAGTGTATGTAGAACTGTGGTTACCCGTTACCCACAATAGGAGAGTGGGTGGTAATGTTCCACTAGACTTTCAGAATGAAAAAAGAAGAAAGAAGCAACAACAAAAAGGTGCAAAATAATGCAAAATAGCACAACTGCGGGCCAACACACTGACCGCCTCTGTTTACTGCAGGCCTTACCTAAGAGCTTCTTCACCTCCTCCACACTCATGTATATGTTGACACCAGGGTTGATGATGATGTTGTTGTTGACGCCTGTGGCACTGCTCGGGTTGGCGAGGCAGCCAGCCCCTTCCAGCAGCAGGAGGAAGAAGAAGCCCCCCAGCCTCCCCAGCACCAAGTGTGGCCAACCTCGGGACTCAGACGGGCAGCCAGAGCCGTGAATCAACCCCAACATAGCAGTGGTCGTCTGGCTCGCAGTCGCTCTAGGTGTTTCCCAGTCGCCGATTTCTTATTCATCCGTATCTGAAGTTGATCCCGGGAGGCGACATTACTAGTTACTTTACCGCGCGGCGCTACTTTTCACCTTAACTCCTTTCTCTACTTGCCTGTTTTTGTCCCTTCGTGCTAGCCGACACAGGCTAAATTAGCCGGAGCAGGCTAACTTAATTCGGGCTGTGCTAACCGTCCGCCGTCTGACTGTCGGTGAATGTTCGGGAGATTTACGACGTTTTCCAGGCATAAAACATACACATCGGATATGGCGGCATGGAGGTGCTTTGGTTTGGGCTGTAAGAAACAATAGAAATGCCCCGACGTAGCTAATGCAACCAGCTTTCTCCCTCCATGATCAGTGCTCCAGTCGCTTTTTCCTCACTATCTCAGTTTTCACTTGGAGCGGGACGGGAGGGGAGGGGAGGGGAAGGGGAGGGGAGGGGAGGGGGGTGCTCGCTGCTACGAAGAGGAATGCTGCCTTTACGTGCTGTAGGATATTTTCTTTTATCAAAGGAAGCGTTATTGTATCTTTAGCTGTGTCTACATTTTTGTCATTGTATAAACATGTGAGCCATTTGTCACCAATAAATGTTAATTCGAAACAGTAGAACATCGTAATCAATTGTATAGGCTTACAATTTTGGCAAACCAAGTACTACTAGGCTATTAGTACTAGGTGTAATAGTGTGTTTCCATTTAATACAACAATTGGCATTAAATATTCGACTACACGCATTTTAAACACAGGTAAACGGTACGTCAAACATTCCGAGATTTATTGAAAGCATCACAAAAACCCGCAAGTCAATCTGAAGTGTGACGTTATCTTAATCCTGGCAATTTGCAAATATTGCTAAATGATGAGGAATCTGACTTTTAGAGGCAAATGGGCGTATTTTCACTGAATCCACAATCAGCTTTAATACTAAAACATAAAACTGATTGCTTTGTATTTTGTAGGTTTTTATTGTGTCTCCTCTGGGTCAGCTCAGTGGTCTTCAGAGGGAGGTACTGGACTTTTCTTTCTGTGTGTAATGTCAACTTGAAGACCACAGCACAGGACTATGTTTTTAGTCCCTTGATGAAATAAGGAATCCTGTTAAGTCTTTTGCTAACCAACATGTCACCATCTGCATTGTTTGGATTGAAGATACACAAGGAGCAAGAGTTTTTCGAGCAGGTTTGGGCTCAGCACTGTGTGCTACAATCTAAACGGGATACAAACAGTCACACGAATAACCCAAAGATATTTGAATGCACATTTTGAGAATTACACTGTAAGAAGTAATGGGAACATTTAGCAGGTCTTTGAACTCAATAAAACTCACTGTACATATTAGTATTGTAATACAGGAGGTAAATATCAACCAAAAAACACACCAGAAAAAACATTTTAAACATTTTACATTTTTATTATTAAAATATTCACCTACAAAATGGCCTATAAACACTATTTACAGAATAGTTAGCACTGATTCCTGCTAAGACACAGAAAAATATTTTACACAAAAATACTGTGCATCATTTTCAGAGGAAGAGATGAATTTACGAAGTGTGGAAAAAATATAACTTTCCCATTATATAAGGAGATCACGGGGCTGATATAAACACTCAACAACACTCAACAACTATTTCCCTGAGGGACAAACCTGCAGTTAATTCACAAATAAAACCTCTCCTAATGTGTCAGCATGGACATAAAATGAGGTATGTATGGTTTCTGGTGCAGTGCAATAGACTGCTTAAAATTAATATTTGCATACATATGTACTGTATGTCTGTACAAAAAAAAAATCATCACAAATGATAAATGATTTGGGACATTTTTCATTTCATTGACTAACGTGTATTTGTGATGCACAGAGCTACAAACACAGCTCTCAGGAATTATGAAATGCAAACTCATTTTCAGATGAATGATGTTCTTCCTCTGAAATGCTACAGTGGGTCCTGACAGGAGTTTTCAGCACAAAAAAAAAAAAAACCAAAACATAATCAGTTACTTCAAGTAGATTATAAACACCAAAATTGAAGTAAGGAGGTTTTTCACATGACAGTGATGACAGTCCTTTCAACAGTATCCAAGTGTTCTAAAAAAATAAAAATAAAATAAAAAACAACCAAAGAAACAAAAACACACAAATTTTAGTATAATTGTTAAACAGTTTATGATTCACTAAATTGGCAGTCAACACACATGGCTGCAAGAAAATTATTATCACCATATCATAACCTATTAAATAATAACAAAAAAAAAACAAACCTCTATTGCTGTCTGTTCGTTCTTCTGACTGTTAAGAAAGTTAAAATCAGTGTGTGAAAACAACTGCCTTGGTTAATTTCCTAAAAATAACACTACTACTGTTCAGACAGATTGCGAAACTTACTCTGAGTTTTCTTGGAAAGCGTTGGTTCACAAACCTCTTGAAAACAAACATCCTGCTGTACTTTGTATGTCATTTTGTACCTGTAAAGAAGAACACATGCTAATCTATTTGATCTAATGCATTACACAATATCTACTTTGGGCTTTGCAGTTTAGATGTTTAAACATATAGGTCATGATAAGTATAAGCAATGTAAGGCCAGAACAGGAGACATGCTTTATACGACTTACTCATAGTGGCACACTCCGTCCTTCCATACAGGCAGACTCTTGGTTTCAGAGTAGAGCCGGGTACAGGAGTGTGGCACTCGCTGGCACACTGCAAATATTGGTCAGACAACATGAGGTATGAATGTTTAAAATATTGTCAGCGGGGAAAGGTCTGCTGGATGGTTTAGGAGTCGTGGGATGGAACCGGGGCTTTCTGGCTGATGGATGGTTTTAGGAAAGGAATGTTTAAACAATCTGATGCTGGGTGTTTAGGGGAAGAGAAGAACTCAAGAGGGGCGAGGGTATGTCCAGTGTCTCTTTATACACAGGTTCATCAAGGCTGAAGCGGTTGAATCAAACTGTAATTATTTTACTGTATTTTGTGTTGCCTTGCAGTGGGGCAGTGGAATTATGGATTAGGCTGATGTCATAGAATGTATTCAATAGTTAGTGCAAAAAGCGTGGTTTAAAACATTTTTGGTATTACCACAATTCAAATTGTGCATAATTCTTTGTACATATCTGTTATGACTAAGTTAGGAATTGTATTACATATTATATGAATAATAATGATATGTATTCCTATAGCCAGCAGGATAATGTACTCCTGCTGGCTATAGTCAGTATAAAGCAGCAGCAGTAGTAATGGCCAAAATGCCTTTTCTCCTGGTGCCTAGCAGTTCTCCATTCTCAGCCTGTCACAGATACATTTGAGCAGTTTAAGTCATACCCAGTACAGCATGTATGAGGCCTCATAAGATTTAGAAAATTTTACTTTGAAATAAGGTTTATAAAAACGTATTAAGACACCGATCTGCTTTCTTCATTAAAACATTTGCTATGATAATTATTCATGGCAGCACGTGGTGGAGTGGTTAGCTTTTCCCACCACAGAGCTAGAAAGCCCTTGGTTCAAATCTGCCAGCTGGCTGCAGCCTTTGTGTGTGGAGTTTGCATGTTATTCTCGGGCTTGTGTGTGTTTCTTCCAGCTACTTCGGTTTCCTCCCACAGTCCAAAGACATGCATATTCATTATTGCAAGTAGGTTAATAAGTGACTCTAAATGCGAGTGTGAATAGTTGTCTGTGTATGCTTCTCTGTGTTGCCCCTGAAATAAACTGGCAACCCGTCCAGGGTGTACCCTGCCTCTGACCCAGTAACAACTGGAATAGGCTCCAGCCACCTGCGACTCTAAACAGGATTAGCTGTTAAATATAATGGATCGATAACTAAATAAATGTATGGATGGATAAAATTAAAACATGAAAGGCTATTGTACAAAGTTGATACAGTACAGTCCCACTGCTTCATACAAATTCAAAATTCTCTTTACAAACACCCCCAGAACATTTAAAGAAATGCTAAGTTATAAATGTAATGCTGCCTTCTTAAAAAAGAATGGAAATAATATAGTGTTCTGTGCCTTCCGCGCTGTATGTTGAAGGCACAAAGCACAAAGCATGTCATGTTGTGCATTCGTGCCCTGGAGCCTTAGAGTTAACCAAGCTATTAATTCTCTGAGGTTCAACTGTTGGTGGAGTGCATTTCTTTTTAAGAAACCAAAACTCTTTATATAGGTTGTTGCTTTCAGATTGTTTACAACATACAGTAAAGATCCAACATACAGTTAAAAAAAGATGCTGTATTGTTTTCACATGAAATAGCAATCAGTCTGTTTGCATAATTTATCCAAATGTGGGTGTCAAAGTGTATGAGGTGAGAGTGATACTCATTTAGCCACAGTGCAGCAAATACAGAATGTCTTTGTTTGAGCTATTTATAAAGTGCTGACAACATATGTCTCCAGCTGCGTTACAAACTTTGAAATCCTTTGAAGTTTTAGCCAAGCTAAGAAACTTGCTTGTTGCTCGTTGGATGGTCAGTCAACTGCTTTGGTTTCGACTGATATGTACAGTATTTACAACTCTCAGATAGTAGGTAAGAGATTTCACAAATTCTAATGGAGGAATTCTGTGCAGACATTTTTGTATCCAAAGCATGTGTCCTAGTGACTCAAATGTTTTTTTCTAGTGGCAACATAAAAATAAAACATGGTCTTGGCTGAACTGTTTCAATAACTATTGGATGTAATGCTATTAATTTGGCACAGATATTCACAACCCCCTTAGAATGATCTGAAATAATAGCAGCAGCCTACTTTCACTGAACGTACCTTGTGTATGTATGTGGAGTGGAAGTGCATAAACTTACACAGTTCACACTGCCTGCCCTTAAACCCCACCGTGCAGTCACAAAAGAAGGAGTCCCCTTCGTTCACACATGTACCCCCGTTCTGGCAGGGCAAACTGCGGCAGTCCTGCGGCAACTCTAAAAGATAACAGCTGCCGTTAACATCCACGGTACAGAAAGAGTATCAGTCTCAGCTTTCAGGCCCTCTACAGCTGATGCCATTTGTTACTAGCCCATAACTCTAAAACAACTTCTGATTTTATGTTACAAAAGTTATATGTCTCTCCCTTAAGCTCTGTGTTTACATTTTCATCCCAGCACTTAGGAATCACTCCTAAGACAAGTGATAAATAGTGTGTCTGAAGGCTAATACTGGACTCCATGCAACAGAACATTAACCTTGAACTGTGTGTGTGTTTTTGTGTGTGTGTGTGTGTGTGTGTGTGTGTGTTTGCGAGTGTGTGTGGCACATCAGCTGTGATCAATTACATGGGGGTATTTGACATCCTTTGGTGCAGACAGCATAACACCTACCAGGCTTCGTTCTTAAACCGTCTTCTTGAAGCTCTAATGCAAGGCTGATTTTGTTGGTGGTTTCTTCCATCTTCTCTAATCTAATTGGTGGATCAGGTTCTGTAAGGCAAAACATTTCCTGTCATAAATCAGCATTAAAAAGATAAAATAAATGACAGACTGTAGGGTGACTACAGCTAAAGTGAGATGATGTATATCGCCACAATCATATAATGACACTATGGGTGTAACAATTTTAAAAGGAAGAAGAACAATCATAGAAAGGATGTTTATTCTCTGGAGCTCATGATTACATCTGTACAACGATTTTTCTGTTTATTCTACTGTATGTGCTTTAAACCTCTACATCGAATGTCTAAAGTTCGTGAAATGAAAATACATCAGATGAAATAGCCCCAAAAAAAAAAGAAAAAACTAGAAATTGAAAAACATTATTTTTGAAAATCAGTGTTTTCTTGTTATTGAAATGATATTAACCATATTGAGTTTCTTGGGTAGTTCTGTCAAGCATTATCAAGACAGCATTAGATTTTGTGTAAAAACTGTATTTAAGGCATCATGCATGTCAAACTGTCTTTGTGGAGTGATGCTCCACTATGTGTTTCATACTTACTAGGGCGATGTCGAACGGCTTTTCGAGTTAAGTGAGTAAACTTGGCTGTTATCTTTCCCCGCCTGTCAATGAGTTCTTTGTATCTACACAGAAAGAAAAACCATCTTCTTAGCATCAACACTTATCAGGTTGAAACAAACTCTTAAATAAAATATATAAGCACAGTTTTATTAATTATCATGGATCTATTGTACCTGCGCAACTCCTCTGAGTTCTCTGTTTCTGCTGTGCTTCCAGGGTCCTGAGGCTGGGATGGTGAAGGTCTGCGTCCAACCTGAGTTCCCTGTCCGGGTGTTGTTGGCCTTTCTTTTCTTGTGGATCTGACATCCATTGGCACTGTGTCAAAAGTAATTACAACATTTATCATTTTATGATTGATCAAAGCATTTTTATCACATGTTATACAGTTTAATCATTTCCAGGCAATGGGATGTTTTTCTGTAGAGGAAGGTTAATGAGAAAACTCTACACGACTCACAGGTAGTGAAGGTTAACTTTTGAGGTATGCTGTGGATCTGTTCCTGTCCTGTGTTTTTGACGGTGGTGAGAGCCACACAGTAGTGCTGTCCTGGCGTCAGTTCCCGCAGGGTATAGGATGCTAATTTCCCATTGGGCAGGAAGCGGCTCCTGGTATTTAACCCTCGGGTCACGTTGACGACAAAGCCATCTGGGACATTTCTCGGGTGGCGGCTCCAGGTGATCAGCGCTGCGTTAGTGGTCACATGTGACAAGGAGAGGTTCTGTGGGGGAAGAGGCCCTAAGGGAAACACATCTTAATGTTATAAATAGATAGATGGTTGGCATAAAATATATTGGTTTCTTTGGTCAGTTGCCGTAAATTGAAGCTGCTTGCTGTCCAACTATTTGTACTTCTTCTTAACAATCTTAATTGTATTTGCTTTGATTCTTAACTTTATTTTAATTACAGTATGTTATTTAGTGCTTTGAGTTGAAATAATTTGTTACCTGCTGCTGCTACCACTACCATCATGTCCTTATCAAATAAATGAATAAAAAGGTATTTTTGAATTTTCATTCATAAAGGTGCATTAGCCAAGATCAGGCTTACTGTAGCCGACACCACTACTACAAAACGAGTAGCAACCAAACATAAACTCCTGGTATGTGTTAACTATGTGAAAAAACCTAAAATGTACATGACATATGTAAAGCTAACTACTCAAACCTTGCATGTACACATTTGCCATGGCAAGCAGACTACACCGTCTGGCAGACAATTAATTTGAAGATCATAATAAAATACCATATAAATTGAATTGTAGAGAAATGGAATAATATAAATGTCCTTGATAACATGATAAAGTTTGCTGTGTTTTGTTTTTCTTATTGCTAAACATGTACTTTGGTATTAGTTTAGAGTGGGTTATGTAACATATATTAATCCTGAACACAGTAATCAGAAGTGCTTTTAAGTGGTCATGCAGTTGTTTATACAAGTATCACTGAACAATTTCTCTAAATGTACAGTATTTGCGTGTGTCGTTTAGAGGGGTTGACATTTTGCTTTTATGGCCTGTAAATGCTGAAATCTTTTAAGGGTCAAAGTTCAATGCTATATTAATCTGAATTAATACACAAATCCTATGCTGATATGCAGAGAACCCTGGAATTATAAAATCCTAATTCCTAACCCAAACTCTTGCACTTGTATTGTGTTTAAAATAACACTTAGATTGACAGCTGAACGGTGAAGCAACCTACTTGTCCAGAACTGCAGCGGTCCACCTGAGTGACTGGTCGAGGGAAACTCATCTGGTTTTATTCCACTCTGAGTCAACACATCCACTGTGTACATCTGACCAGCATGTAATGAACTAGGAAATAGACAGGGACACAGAAATGCACTATGGTGAGCAAGGAATTATGCCTGACCTTATCTTTCACAAGAGCGATGAAATAGTGCCCTCCAGTGGTTCAAGATTATCCCACTCAAAGCCATTGAAACTGCAGCACCGCAACAGCACCGTTTGGTGGACAAGATGTGCTGCAGGTTTTCTACAGTGCTTGTAATATCTGGGTACGAGTGTTCAAGTGCAGAGCCTGACCTGAAGGTGTACTCAGCGGTACTTGTATTGAGAACTGCAGTGCGAGCCTCACTCCCGTCTGATGACATTAAAGACACAAGCACCCGGCTGACTGCTGCATGACGAGCCGTCTCAACCAGCCAGCTCAGCTCCACGTGAGATGAGGATACGTTGACCACATGCAGGTGCTCCACCCTCCGAGGTCCTAAACAAAAACACAGAGAAAATTCACGCATGCATACTTTCCAACTCAGGCAGATACACTGAAGCCTTCCCTCCACTACTGCATTGAAAAGAGTTCTCACTGGTGCGGATAAGTGCAGTAGCGGGCTGGCTGTAGTCAGTACTGTTGGTGTTGCGCTTGATGGAGATGGTGGAGATATTGTAAAGCAGGCCAGGCACCAAGCTGCGCATGACGTGGATTGATTGTTGCCTGTCCAAGTAGTCTGTTTTGTGATTGCTCCAGCCCAGGGGAACATATGTGACAGCAAACCCACTGATCAGGCTCGAAGGCTCTGGTTCATCCCAGCGCAGCTCCACCTCATTTTCCTCTACACGCATAACATGAAGACCAGATGGTGGCAGCAGGTCTGGGAACAGTGGCAATCATACATGTCTAAAGGTGTCTTAGAGATACACAGGATAAGTTACAAGGTATCAACGGCAAGCAGACTGACACTGACACAATATCATGTGACTATTAACTGACCTTTCTCACAGTCTTTGCCTGTGTGTCCTGTTTGGCATATGCAGTTGTAGTTTCCTCTTCTATCGCTCCAGCACTGGCCGCGGTTTCCACAAGGTTTCAGTATACATGGATCTTCCACTTGGGGGTGACAAAGGCAAGCGGTTACAAAAATATCACATCCCAACTAAGTGCAATTTTTTCTTTGTGTCTAAGCTTCTGGCATGCCAGTAAGATACTGTAAAGGCAGTGCAAAGTCACTCACACATCTGGCACTGATCTCCAAAGAATCCATCTTTGCACCGACATAAATAATTCTTTCTGTAACTCCAACACACACCTCCATTTAGACAGGGGCTGGACTCACATGTGTCCTGCTCTGCATACATATATTCACAGCAGAATTTGATTGTTGTCTTGTACATTCTGTATATTATGTTATAGCAGCTTTAAGAGAGGAAAGGTTGACTAAAGACTGTACCTGTTTCACAATTCTTGCCTTTGAAGCCTTGTGAACAGTGACACAAGTAGAATCCAGGCAGGTCCTCACATGTCCCTCCATTTTTGCATGGCTCCCGCAGACATTCATTTATGTCTGAAGAGAGAAACAAATGTGTATACAGTGGTACTACAAACACTCCTAAAGATACATGGCACTTCCGATTGTACCTGTTTGACAGCGTGTTCCACTGAAGCCATCATTACATTCACACTGGTAGGATCCAACATGGTTTTGGCATGTTCCACCATTAAGACAGGGCTGGGACATGCACTCATCAATCTCTGTAACACACAAAAAGAACAATTAACATCAGTCTATAGTGACTGTTAATTACTGCATTAAAGTGTAATTTAGTATAATCTAGTATTTAATTTTATTGAACAAAATGAAGTTTTTCTGTTTTTTGTTTTTGTGCCGTGTCTATTTATGTGCTTGTGTGTGTTACTGACCGTCACAAGGTGGTGGCTGACTCCAGTCTCCTTGAATGCCGCAGATGCTCTGAGTGGCTCTGGGTACAGACGTGAAGCCTGAGTGGCATATATACACTGCAACGGAGCCCGGTGTTGTCGAGGAGAACTGGACCTCAGCATGCCTCACTTGTGGTGGTGGCCCACAGCCCAGCTCTGAAATGAATACAAACACGGCGATAATGTCAGCATGGCTGCATAGTAACACAAACTCAAAACACTGAGGGCTTAAAGGAGCATGGTCCAGGACATACTAATAGCAAGAGAGGTGTTTTCCACCCAGGCAATCTCTTTTTGACCTCCTAAAATTACATTCAGCATGCTGTTAAGAGTGTGCAGACATGAATCATCAGGTCTAATCTTATCTTTTATATTAGCGTGTTCGGTCATTCTATATCTGTATACACCAACCAGCCACAATATTAACACCACCAGATGGGAAGCCAGTATCTCTATACTATCTACTACACTATCTATTAAAGTCAACATCCTATGTGGTTTAACATCCCAGAGTGAGATTTGGACATTATTGTGTGGTGACACAAAGTCTGCTTACCTGGGGAGGTTTGCACTAAACTCCTGTTTATTTCACAGTGTCTGCCACTGAAGGCCTCAGTGCATTCACATTTATATTTTCCTATGTAGTGAAAGCATGTTCCTTCATTCAGGCAGGGGCTGGATGTACAGGGGTCTGGCTTCCCTGAAAGAAAAGAATCAATAAATTAAAAAAACACAATAAAATGCAAATATCCAGACTCATTAATAGGACTATGTGCTGGGCTGTGTAGGAATTTATTAATAAATAATCTATTGTAAAAATGCTAATGAATTAATTCTTAAATTCAATTCTCAGACGTACAGGTAGCCAGTGTATGTGAGATCTCTTTATTGTACTGGGCAACACCCTGGCTACAGTTCTGCATACTAAATTAAAAGGAACAACCATAAACATCATCTACAAATGCTGGTGCTTACTCTGGGTCAAGGTTAATTTAAAGTGGACTGAGGGGAAGTGGAAAACTGTCCTATGATCACAATAAAGGCTACAATTAACGGAGCGTGGTAAGAAGAAGTGGTAGTACAATAGCGTAGTAAAAATGCTCCTATAAACATGCTTCTCTTTTTTTGAGACATGATGCTGGCATCAAATTCAAAATAAGCAAATATTTAAAAAAAAATTAAATTTCACAGTTAGATTGATATGTTGGACTTGCGCCACTTACAATCATTTGGAAATTTGTTATATTTTCCCGTTTTATTTTAAACATATTAAACAAACAAACTAAACAAACTTTCAGCTTTTCTCAAACTTAGGTTTATGAATTCTTGTAGATTTTTTTTAGATGGCCTGGTAAAAAGAGAGTTGCAGTAATCTGCATGACTTGAAATAAAAGTGTGTATCATCTTATCAGCATTATTATAAATTAAAAACTGTGTAATTTTGTCATTGCTCATAATATTATGTTTTAGGCCAGAATATAAAACCACGTAACAGACAATAAGCCCTTAACCGTTTTTCTTCCCTTGACCCAGTACACATATAATCTCTGTTTTATGCTCAGAACGATTCGGAAAAACTACTAATTTTAGGTCAGATAATAAGCTCACTGTGCATTTCTACGTATGTCTTAATGCTTTTACACAAATGGGCAAGACATTTTGTTTGTTTGTTGAAATATTACTGTGGTTACTCACCCACTTCACAGTGTTTTCCAGTGAATCTGTAAGGACACACACATTTGTAACTCCCATCTTCTTCCTTACAGGAGCCTCCATTGCGACAGGGAACAGAAGCACAGGTATTGAGTCTAACTGGAAATAGACAGGGAGGAGAAATCCTTGAAGCAGAGACTACTCGAGAATTTAATCATGCAAAAAAACACTTTTCCAGTAAATCTTAATCCCAGTCATCATTTAGAAGCTCACAACTTAGTCAAAAGTACAAATTACCATGAGGCTTTCACCATTGCAATATTACCATTAATGGCGTGTTTGTTGATTTTTAACTAAAGACAGGTTTCAGCTTCAGTAATAGATTCTGAAGGATGTTTTGATAATGTTGCTTTACACATTTATGTGAACATATTCTTCTAGTGTCAGTCACGCTACCTTTCTCACAGTGCTTTCCCCAGTATCCGTATTTGCATTCACAGGTGTAGCCTCCATCCCGTTCATAGCAGTAGCCCGCATTCAGACACGGAGAGGAGTCACAGACCGATTGCGGCTGTACTGAAAAGCATGCACAGAGACTTGACTGTGTTCCATTGCACTGGTAAACCTACTGAAGTTTAGACTTGTAAAAATACCGATTATTTCTCATTTTACAATTGGATGAAATACAACAGTTGCAAGAGCACTTGAAAAACATCACTCATTTTGAAACCTTTCCCTAGTCGTAAATATAAACAGCAAATCTGACCATTCCAATGTGTTTGTTGCTACAGTAACCAGTTGCTCACACAATGACAGTCAGCTGCAACGTGTCCTGTTGTTAAGTAGGTGTCTGAGGCTCTTACCATAGGGATAGAACTCTTTATGATCTAGTTCTGTGACACTGGTCTGGCATGTGCACAGGTACGTTCCCCCATACTCCAAACACGGACCTCCATCTGGACATGTCCTGCTGTTACTGCAAGGTGTCTGGGTTACTTCTGAGAAAAAGGGGATTCTGAGTCAGGTTCACAAAGTCTGGACAAATGGCATCTGCTTTAAGACACTGAATTGTTTCACATTCATCAAAGCTCTTGTGACACACCTGATAGGATTAACTGTATCATACCCACCAAACTGACAGTAAAGTCCGGCGTAGCCTGAAGGGCATTCACAGGTCCCATTGATGTCCACACAGACACCCCCATTCTGGCAAAGACATTCCTCTGTTGACACAGTGGAGAGAGCGTGTGTGTGAAAATGAGAGAGAGAACTTCATACTGTGGCTGGAAAGTTTTCTTGAGCTACTTGAAAGCAAGTACTTAAATTATGTTAAGTTTTCAGTACTGGCCTAAGTGTAAACATAGAGAGAAAGTATAAATGGTCAACATGTGTGCCATATGCTGAGCGTCTTTCATCTATTATACTGTAAACTTTGTATTGATTCACTGTCATTTCTCTTTCCCTAATCTTTTCCAACAAAGTCCACAGGACCAGCAAAGCACACATTACCAGTCACCATGCAGCACATCCGCTTGGTACAAATTATAAGAATGTTTTTATTTTCCTCTCCTTCCTAATTGCAGCAGTGGATCAAAGGAAATGGCCATATCACAGCTAAATGGTTCTCTTTTGAAGTCCTGGGAGCTTGGTGGAGGGCATTATTTTTCTGATGATATGGAGCATATTTTGTGACCAAAATGTATGGCCCCATGGGCAATTAATGCATTGTTAATTTGCGAGAGCCACTTTCATTGGCCACCTGTGCTGCATGGGCCCTTTGATCTGAGAGCCTGATTAGGCACTTCAGAGTCCCACTACATTTGCTTCCTTGGAGGATCGTACTCCTTTTTCCACTGTGCCTTCCAAGTGAGCCAGGCAGGAAAGTATTTGGGAGATTTAAGAGAGCCTATATAAGCACTGATAGTTATTTCAGCTCAAGGGTGGGAAATGGCATGCATTTGCAATAACTCAAATACCATTAAAGAGCTTTTAGTGAAATAAATAAACAAACAAACAAACAAACAAACTGTTATCAGAAAGTGACAGTGACTTCTCATGGGAACTCAAATTAACTTTAATGGGAAGTTATTTCCTATCAACAATACTGCATAGTATGTTAAAGACATTAAATTGTAGTCAAAATGATTTTAATATCTAATATCCTCTAAAGGAAGATATAAAGAGTTACGTGAGGACGACAGTGTTTTAACACATTTTGCAAAAAAAATTATTTGTAAAATATTTTTTGCCCTATGGTTATGCAAGGAGCAGCTGTGCTTGAAACTATAGTGTGGTGCAATGGCTTGTTTCCAAAGAAACAAGTAGCGGTGTGAAAGCATGCATATTTCAACAGCTCTGTCTGAAGAAATGACCTGAATACCAAAGACCAGCTTTGACTCATAAACAGGTCTTTTTAAGTCTAGACGAAGCACTTCCTCTTGTTGGTAAACTAATAAAATGTGGTATAAAACAATTATTCACAGCATCAAGCGACTGGTTCCCCTAGTAAACTGGGTGAGGCTGTGTCAGTTTTGATAATTACAATAATCCATCATCACAGCAACCTCTCCCAGGGCAGAGCTCCAAATTCCTGTGGGATAGCACAGCTCCTCTTCAAATACCCCAGTCTGCTCTCTACCTGCCCAGCTGCCTGCAGTACGCATCAGCCAGGTCAAGTCTACAGTACAATACCTTCACGCTCGTCCCCATGAATGCCTGGAGGGCAAGTACAGCTGTAGATTCCCCAGGCGGTGTACTCACAAATCTGGTGCATCTTGCAATCTTCCTTCTTACATAAGGCTGCAGATTGATAGGCCTGACAGGCTGTCAGGTACAAATGAAATTGTATGTAAAAAATGAGCAAAGCTTTAACTATTGCTTGCTTTTACCTGTTTGGTTTTCCTCCTCAGTTGAGTTAACCTGAAGTACCACCAATTCTGGAAAAGAAATATCTGAAGGTAGTTTAAAGGGTTAGTTGATGCAAAAAAAAAAAAAAAACATGAAGCATATTCCCTCATTAGCACACTGAAATGTAGCAGTGAAAAGGCTTTGGATCGCTTGGAGATAACTTTCTCTGAGATTTATTCTGGCACTTATTTACAGTGGAGATTATTGTAATTTAGTTACAGAAATACAAAATTATGAAAATAATTTCCAGAAAAATATGTCCCCGATGATCTGGTCACTCTATATACCATGCATCAATGCCAGTAATTTCTACAAAAGAACTGTACACTGCGAGATTCCATCCACTTTAATTAGACTAAGGTGACAGCAGAAATTCAGCAGATTCCATAAAAGTTATGCAAAAAATACATTTATCTGTTGCCATCAGGAAAAACAGTGTCACTAATTTGTCCACCAAAAAAGACTGACACATTTATAAAGTCACAATCATTTCATTGACCTAAGAAAACTAAGAAAAAAGTTGGTTAATGTATGAATAAAATAGCACTTTGGCCATTATATCACTGTGACAGATATAACAGATGCAGACTATACATTTCTACACTGACATATACTGTAAGGAGATGCACAAACAGAAATTTAAGAAATGTGAATATCTCTCAGTCCTAGGACGACTAACTGTATAGCAGAGGTAAAAACTCTAGCAAAGGTTCTTATGAAATCACTAAGTGTCCTCCATAACATAATTAGGACCAACAATGTAGTGTTGACCACCAATGTAGTGGATGAGTGGTATATTGACAAGTCTGGTGGAAGTGTGCTCTACAGATAAAGCGTTACACTAGTTTCTGCTATTACAGCTTAAAGATTGTTGGCTTTTGTCTGTTTAAGGCATTTTTGTTTTCTAAATGTTTGTCTTTATCCTATTAGGAGACCTGGTGGCTCAGTTGTAGAACATTGGATTGGGTTGCGGCAGGAAGGGCATCCGGCGTAAAAACTCATTCTGCTGTGGTAACCCATGAAGGGACAAGCTGAAAGCCATTCATCTTGCGTCTTTATTTTATCATTATAAAGGCACATGAGTACTGTATGTGACAAAGTACGATGGAACTGTTTTAGGCAGCAACATAGCTGGAACTCATAACTGGGTCAAGGAATCTGAAGAATTAAAATTCAGTTTAAGTCACCTTTCTCACACAGGACTCCAGTGAAGGCTGCGGGACAGACACAGCTAAAGTTGGCCACCCGGTCGATGCACTCTCCCCCATTTTGACAGGGCTGCGACTCGCATTCGTTTATGTCTGGAGGGTACACAAAAGTCACTTAATGACAAGAAAGAAGTTTATGTGCTGTTGATTTACTTTCACATAAAGACTTTTCAATTTTCACATGGACATGCACGATTTTGTTTCACTTAACTTCCCTTCTGAAAGCATAGAGTTTCATTGACCAGGTGTCTGGTATTAAGACTAATCCAGTCTCATGTAGAAACAAGGACTCATGAACTACCCCATGCCTGATAATTTAATTCCCCACTAGGTTCACGTTTCATCAACAATCAATCATAAGAGTAGCGAGATTAGAAAAGGTTCTTGTGGAAACTGACCTGACGTCAGCAAACTTTCTCACTGTTCTCACTCATTGCTACAGTGTGTAACCCAAGGAAAAAAAAAAAAAAAGATGTTTGCAAATCAATTCAGCCATAACCTCAACTTGGACCTACTTATCTAAGTAGACTGGGAAACTCTTTGGATAAAAGCAGCTGCCAAATGACTGGGTTTGATGTAGAAAGCAGCAAAAAATATTTCCTCTGTAGGGAGATGCCTACTTTCCCTGGGATTGTGAAAACCAATGCTCACCTGTCTCACACAGGAAACCAGTGTAACCTGGTTCACACACACAGGTGAAACTGCCAGCGCCTTGGACACACAACGCGTTGTTGAGGCATGGTCTGTCTTTGCACTCGTCAATGTCTACACACAAACACATACACAGACACACTCATGGAATATTTACTCAGCTGATTAATATATCCGCTACACTGGTCCACTCACTCTGCAAGTATGTGCTGCTGGCTGTGAAAAGTATTAGAAGAGGTTTGATACATCTCTATAGTCTGGACTTTGGGAATAGACACAGAAGCTCCAGAGAGGCTGACCAAGATATTCTAAAATAACTTCTTTGTGTGTGGAAAGTGCTTAATGAGGCAAAAAATATTTCACTTAATGAGATATTTCCATGTCTTTGGAAATTCTTTCCAAGGAGAAGTGTGGAATTGAAAATATAAATTTAAAAAAATATATATATTTATATATTTTTATAATACATATATATATATATTTTGTACCTGTTTCACACAGAAGCCCAGTGTATCCAGAAGGACACTGACAGATGAAACTATTAATCTGGTCCTTACAAGTTCCTTCATTCTGGCAAGGATTTGAGGCACACTCATTGACATCTGCGGAGACAGGGAGAAATACAAAGAAGGTAGTATGACTTTTTAATTAGAAAAAAATTATCTAGCCAAAGTGAAAGGTCGGTTAAACAGGTAATTTCCCAGGATAATGGGACAAGAAACCGATACAGGTATTAAAGTTATATCCGGGTGTCCTTTTGGCCAGTCGGGTAAATTCAAATTTTCTTTTCTTATTTTTCAAGTTGGCATTATTTTTGGTGGCTGTTCTCAGGTTAGATAGCTTTAAATCATTTATAATGTGCAGTGTGTGTCACACACAAGTGTCAAACATAACTCACCAATCTGACATCGTCGACCGGTGAAGCCAGCCAAGCAGGAGCAAGTAAAGGAGGGGTTGCCTGTAATACAGTCATCAATGCACTGGCCTCCATTCAAGCATGGTCGCAAGTGTGGGCACACTGATGCTGCAGAGAGAGGTCAAGGTAACATAAAACCTGGAAGAAAAAGTATGAAGACAGTGAGGGATTGATGAAATAATCTCTAAGAAGCAGGTCTTACTGGAGTTACTGCAGCCACCAACTTCCACGTTCGCATCGTCTATGCGGAAGACCCATCTGCCGGGGTAGCCAACATTGGTGGTTCCCTCAACATTCACCACATCAGCCGTGCGAGAACCAGGGATGTTGAAATAGCGCTTGCCATCGCCAGCGTTGAAACCTGCCTGGGAGGGTGGAAAAACAGGCAGACATAAGAAAACGTCACTGAATTACATTTTAGACACATCGGGCTGCACATTCCACATCTGACCATCACTTGAAGCAGATAACCATGTGAGCTTACCTGCGCTGCAATTCCTTCCAGCCCAGCCAGGTTTCCTCCACTGCTGGCATGCATGCCTGTGGTCCAAGTAATATTATTGTACTGAAATATAGTGAAGGAAAGCTCCCCATCTGTAATGAGCACCACTTGGAAAGTATTTACCTGCACAAAGAGGAACAGGCTCAGCTAAACCATTTCCTGATTTCTAGGAAAATGTGCAATAATGCATGCATCTAACACAGTCTTCATATTTATTATACAGATTCCTAAATCTCAGTCAAGCTAGAGTCATAAATGACTTTCCTGGGTCTGTTGTTGGTGGGACAAGAAATTTAGGAACTTCAGAAACCTCTAGGTTTTTTCAAATGCTTATTTAAATAATTTATCTGTTTCAGATAACAAGTTCTGAGATACGTTCTAGCTTACTGTACAAACGGTTTTTATGGACTCTCGGCAGCAACATCTGCACTTAAGGTGTGTACTGTGCAGTCAGTCTATGGTAACTGGTAGTTTACTGGTTATCGTAACAAAAACAGATACGATAACACTAATTACAGATTTCACTAATGTGGGTCATTTTATTTAGGGGTTAAATTACCTCTGACACAAAAAGCACATAAATGTTATGTGTGAGATCATACCGGTGTAAAGGAACTGCCTCCAAAGAAAGTAACCTGGTGCCATGTTGCAATGAGGACCCATGTTGCATTGAAGTTGGGAAGTTCTGAGAAGTATGTCCTGACATCACCTGATGCCCTACTCAAGATCGATGGATCCTGGCTCTCTCTGTAGAAAATGCTACCTGCCCGACGGTTGTCCACATCAGCCCAGAATGGCGCCACAACCCTCCTGTCCCCAGCGATTGGGAAAGCTACAGGTGTGAATTGAGACACCTCTCTCAGGAAAGACACAAGCCCATTGTTGTTAACCTGAGAATGAAATACAGAGGGAGTACACAAGAGGAGAAACAGAAGTAAATAAGCACAGTATTCTGACCACATATCTTCAGTAAAATTTCCATAGTCAGTTTTTCTGCCACTTGGTGAAAATAGGCCCAATGTTAGCAAACCAGTAGAGAGCTCAGAACAAATCTAGCATCTTGTTGGAGGTGTGTTACTGTGTGCCTGGCAGAGTTAAGTCCAATGGTCCTTCCCCCTTTATCTCTGTTTTAGTTTCCAACATCCCCAGGGGGAAAATATCTGTCTTTTGACTCTGTTAAAGGCTCCATTATGCTCATCAATTTCTTCTGGCATTTTGGGCAGGTAGTGTAGAGCAAAATAGCCCACAGTTGGAAACAAAGTTGAGATGTGGTGAGATAAAAAAGAAATAATAACAATGTTACAGGCTGTAAAACCAAGTAAAATATTCAATATTTTAAATATTAATTTGGAACAACATCCGAAGACCCTAACTGCTAAATCTAAGTCACAAAGGAAGCTCGCCAGAAAAAAACACTGAATTCACATAAAGAGGGTTCATTCATACATGGTTTCTGTATGTTATCTGCAACAAGATCCAAATCATCACTGGGCTTATTCTGTTTCCTTAAAAAAAAACGACGTGACCTTTGCCTCCTTCCGTTTAAGCCAAGTGGCATATGACAGTGACAAAGCAACATCAGATGACTCGGCTTTGCTTCCTGTATGCATGAAAACCATAATTTGAAGGACTCTGCTGTAAAAACAGCAGAGGAAGTTTTGTTTGGCAAGGGACGGGGGCTCCGTTAATTGTCCGACCACAGCCTTCCCCTCTACATCAGCCCAATGCGGTGAGAATGTGGCCAATGTGGGGAAAAAGAGGACCGACTACAAGGGCAGGACCTAGGGGTCAGCCAGAGCGCCATCTGATACCAGGAGGAAACAAGACAGAGGGCACAAGGCTGAATGAATGACAGGATGGACATGAATTTCAAGCCTCCCACACCCACATACCCACTAATGAGAGACCTGTGGTGGCAGTGGTCTGGAAGTCAACCATCTTACAGTAAAATTAGTGTATGAAATCATGCTGAAAACTAAATCGACTTTATACTCCAATACTGGGATATGGTTAATCGCATAATCCAATCTCTTATAGCATCTGGAACTCTTTAAACAGCTGCATTTCTACCTTGTTCAGATTTTTAGGGGACACTGAACACTGAACATGGGACTTTTCGTCATCTCAAATGCTTCTACGTCTCATGGATTTCAACTAGTTTATAACTAGTACAAATATCCAGTGAAAGGTGGTTCTGCATCACACTTGTGTGATGTGGGAGTGAATGAGTGCATAGCAGCTTTGTGTTACAGTATGTTGTAACATGACCAAGGTCAGAATTACAGGGGAGAGAGGCACGATCAGTCAACCTTGTATGAAGCATCTCTCTCTCCATATTTCTTTTTCTCGCTCTCAATGGTGCCACTTCACTCTACAACTCCCATGTTATTTTTTGGGAACTTTTTGCCGGATACATCCAGGATTTTGCTTGGGTGGTTTTCCTTAGAGTCAAGCAATTCACGGACTAAAATAAACTTTCATCTGGCTTAAGTCAAGCCAAAGCAAATTACTAAATGAAAAAGGTGGCCATGGATTGACTCAGGAAAACATTAGTTTTCCTTGTCAGAAAGTGAGGTTTCACAGTTACAAGCTTGTCCAATTATTTGACGAGACCGAAGGAAGTGACTCCAGTCTTGACAGTTTGTGTAGGCCTGTGAGTCCTTAGCCCTGAATCACCTTTATCTACAAAGAGTTTAGACTGAGGCAATAAATCCTGCCTTTAACAGAGTTGAAGGACTTGAATACAGCTTTATTGAATAAGTTACATTTATTCAGTTTGTATGTTTCTTGAATAATGTATTAAACATCATTATGAGCTTTACAAGTAAAAGCAAAGACTCCAAGGAGCTAAATACATGAACTGTAACCTCTCATAAAACTACACCTTTTTGTTGTTTTTGCACAAACAAGCTTTAAGCACAGTAGCGTCATATTTTATGTACATGTGGTAGTGGTATTAAGCTATTATTATTATTATTATTATTATTATTATTATTATTATTATTATTATTATCATCATTATCTATTTATTTGCAAGAAAGTAAAACATTTTTAATTCATTTCAATTAAATTTTATTTATATAGTGCCAATTCACAACAAAGTCATCTCAAGGCACTTTACAAAATAAAGTCGACTATAAAGATGTATAGAGAAAACCCAAAAATTCCCCCTTGAGCAAGCCCTACGCGACAGTGAGAGGAAAAACTCCCTTTAACGGAAGAAACCTGCAGCAGACCGGTTGGTGAGTGGAAAGTGGAGATAGAAAAGAAAAGAGAAACAAAAAGCAACAACAAAACACTGGTTGGTAGGACTAGTAGCTGGATACTGGAAGACACAGAGCTCCAAAGCCGGGGACACCTGCAGAAAAGGACAGGGATAGGGAGAAAGACAACTACAGGAGAAAGCACACACAAAATTAATGTCATACCGTGGTGACAATTTGGGGTGAGAGGAGAGGAGAGGGTCAAGAGGAGGAAAGGAGCTCAGTGCATCGGGGGGTGGGTCCCCCAGCAGTCTAAGCCTATAGCAGCAACTATAAGCTTTATCAAAGAGGAAGGTTTTAAGCCTACACTTAAAAGTAAAGAGGGTGTCTGCTTCCCTGGGAGCTGGTTCCAGAGGGAAGAGCTTGATAGCTAAAGGCTCTGCCTCCCATTCTACCTTTGGAAATTCTGGAAACCACAAGTAGGCCTGCATTCTGAGATCGAAGTGGTCTACTGGGATGATATGGTGCTATGAGGTATCATATATGGTGGAGCCTGACCATTTAGAGCTTTATATGTAAGAAGCAGGGTTTTAAATTCAATTCTAGATTTAATGGGAAGCCAATGGACAGAAGCTAGTGAAGGTGAAATATGAGCTTTCTTGCTAATTCCAGTCAGCAAATTTTGGGACACCTTTATGTCTTATAGGCTTGAAGCTTGATTAACTGATTTCTTTCATCTCCTTCCATACATAAATATAGCTGGGTATCATCAGCATAGCAATGGAAATTGTTCTAATAATTTTCTAATAATGTTGCCTAAAAGACACATATAATGTAAAAAGAATTTGGTCCTAACGCAGAGCCTTGTGGAACTCCATAACTAACCTTTGTGTGCATGGAGGATTCGTCATTAACATGAACAAGTTGGAATCTATCTGATAGATAGGGTTTGAACCAACCAAGTGCAGTTACTTTAATCCCAATTTCATTTTCCAGTCTCTGTAATAAAATGTCTTGATCAATAGTGTTGAACGCAGCACTAGGAACTAACAGAACAAGTATAAACACAAGCCAATTAGCTGAGGCCAAGAGACGACTGCTCACATTTTTTCATTTTTGTACAGTATGTGCAGTTATATCTAGCCCAAGTTAGATCATCTGTGTCCAACATCTGTCAGTTCCATCTCTAATCATCACACACATATATATTAAAATGCACCCACAGTGTACAAACAATAACACTTAACGCACTTATTGGAGTCATTCTTGCGGTGAGTGAAACTTGGTGAACAAACATCAAGCTCTCCAGATGAGCAGATGAGCACAAACACATGTGTAGTTAAACTCTAATATATCTAGTCAGGATCCTTTTACAAACTATTTAAATTTTGTTAACGTGTTTGTATACAGATATCAGATCATGTTGTACATTTTAATACTAGAAATTACATTATGTGTTTGACCATGTTAACATATACAACAAGCCCGTAAGGAGCTTGACTCATTCTGCCGTCCATGTTTCTCTATCTACTATAAATGCCTTTGATCATAACCACCTATTCTTACATCTGCTTTTAAACTTGTGTTCTTTCCTTTCTAATCTTGGATGTCCTCCTTTGTGTTACACTGGCTGTCCGTAAGAGTAGTTGTTCCACGAACTGCATTGTTTGGAAGGCTCTAAGACACTTTGCAGATACATCTGTCTTATGTTAAAGTGATTGGTCATTTCTCAGATAAAGCAGATGGACAGTTCCAGAGAGGAGACCCCTGCCATGTTATCTGAGGCATGGGAGAAGGGGATGGGGTAGAGGAGGAGAGATTCCAGAAACATCCCAGACGCAAACCATAAAAGAGGGACAGCCAGTTTACCAGGAGGCAGAAGAGGCCCTGGAATAGTCTGGGGTATCCACATTTGTGGAAGGATTTTCGGGGGACATTAAGTGTCACATGGCTGTGACAGTCACTAAATCCACTGCTTTATTTGTTCACTACAATGGATAAAAATAATATGTCTTCCCTCAAGAAGGGATAGGGTGTGTTGTGAGGGGTTTCAAGGCATGTTTATTGCTAAATAGAATTTGTTATTATAATGAAGTAAGACAGCACGCACAAACCATCTAAATCAGTTTGCTTCTACAGCTTCAATGTGGCAGTAGCCTAGAGGCTTGGAACAAACTCCTGGGAGAAACTATTCATTCAAATTTAGCCCTAAGTACTTACTGAAATATTACCTGTTCAAAGCAGCTCTGCGGTGGCAGAGAACACCATGTGGCCCGTGCGTTTTACAGCAGATGTTTAATGAATTCAGGTGAGGCATTTGAAATGAGCGTGACTGTAAATTCAAGTGCCTGCCACAATCTGTTAAGGCTTGCGTGAGTGCAGGATTGCAGTTCAATGAGATGCAAAGCGAGCTACAGGATATCACATCACAACTAACACAGCACATTTCAGAATGCGAAGTACTCAGATTTTTATCTCTATCAGATGATAATTCAATACATAAATAACAAGCTGAGTAACTGGTACTGCAAAAAGTCTTATCACGTCTAATTTAACTATTGTGTATCAAGAAAATTAGAGGTGAATTAGAATTTATCACAAAAATCAAAGAAACACAATCTTCCCACAGCTGTAAAAAGTTTCTAAAACTTAGAAAAACACCACACACAAACAACTCCTTAATAACCTGATCAGTGTGTTACTGAAATTGCTCTGTGTGTAGATGCAAAAGAGTTTTAAAAATGTCTTTATTTGGAGACTGATCTCACCCCCTTGGGACAGGTGCTTAGATTAGAAAGACAATCTTTGACATTGCCTATTGTTGCCATGGTTCCTCAGCCTCCACTGCCCATGGTTTGAAGAGTGGGGGGGGGGGTGGAAGGCAGGGCACAGAGCGAGGAGTTGTGGATTTGGAAAATGATTGTGGATGCATAACCACAACAGGTGGTGTTGATTTAAGGGAGTTCTGCTTTTCCATGCGTTGGAACTGAAGCCAAAACATGACAAAGGCAGATCAAAGTATGTTTCACTGTGGTGTGCGAAAATCCTTGTCAAACCATTCAGCTTCCTCCCATGAGCACTGTTTCTCTCTCTCCAACGTGCATATTTTCCCCCTCTCTCTTTGAAAAAGAACTGCTCACAGATGCTTCACAGCAACAGTAAGAATACAAACTGTCACTTTCTTTAACACACGTTTTTAATATTATTAGAACAGGACTTACCACTGTTCTGCTAATAACTTCTCTCTCACTCTCCCCCGGTTTACTTAAGAGATATCAGAATGCGAGAGGGGCAGATGTAAAGTGAAAGGAACGTCATACAGGTTTATGATTCCACCCTTGGGGTGGAAAATGCGATATTCTACAAATGAGGTTACACACCAGAAAATGCGAGCAGACAAAAACATATACAAACTCTGAAACGGCAGTGCAATGTAGAACCTGGCTGCATGCCAGATCTTATCTCCCTGAGGATCTTCTATATATATTCCACATCATGACAGTTTCAGTTGGCAACTGCCAAGTGCATGGCAAACATAAATGCTAACACATAAAGACATAAACACAAATCATTAAAAAAAGTTCTGTACTCACATAGAGTCCTGTGTGCCTGTCTCCAAAGAAGGGGAAAGCAACAGAGATCTGCAGGAGCCCAGAGCCTCCGTCGTCCTGAGTGATGGTCTGGGAGTCCCCCTTGTCCTGGCCAAAGGGATAGAAATGCTCCAGGGGTACAGCAGGTACCACCCCAGGCAGCAGGTCCAGGGAAAACAGAGTGCAGAAGCAGGGCAGCAGGGCTCGCAGCGCCCACACCATGGCCTCAGCCACCCAGGGATGGAGCTGACAGCAGGCACCAAGGAGGGGAGGGAGGAGCACACACCTGAGGCAACAAGAGCAGAACAGAACAGGACAAGACCGTACTTTCCTCCTCTCAACCACAGCAGTATGAATCCTCCCCTGACTGCTCTCTGGCTTTGCCTCTTTCTCTCCTCACTTGTCCTTTAGTAGTGAACTGGGCTTCTTGTGTGAGGCAGAGGAATACTGTAGATTCCTTGCATTCTGCTTGCTGCTGGGTATTGCATGAGCTTCAGCCCGTCTCACTGAAATGAAATGAGGGAAGGAATGAAAGAGGGGGAGCAGCGTAATTCAGCTGAGATGTGTGTGTGTTTTTTTTTTTTTTTTAACAATCCAGCGATTTGGTCCCTGATGGTCAGCTTAGAAATATCCTCAATAAAAGCTCTATTCTGCCTGCCAAAGGAGTTCTTTCAGTTTTGGCTCCACCCCCCCACAGGGATTTACTACGTTGCATAATTAGCTTTTTCCGTCCAATGGCTGAAAAGAGGCTGGTAACTGGATAACCACTGGGCGGATCTATGATAATGAAAAGCCTGCTTTAAAGAAACTCTGACGAGATTGTCCCTTTCAGTGAAACTCCTACAATTTACAGTTACCAAGGCTTGGAAGGTTACACAGTGAGAAGACCGGGCTGTGTACTGTTGCGAAAATCCTACAGTGTACACAAAAGAGTAGGAGCTGAAATGAAAGAGTGACAAATAGTTATCGTTTGGAAGCTACAAACAGCAGATGCACATGTGGATGAATACACAAAACAAAGAGAAGTCGACATATTTGTGGTTTGTAATCAGCAAAGGGAAGACCACATATTAGCACAAGATTTTAGAGTTGTAATATATTGCCAGTGAAACTTTCAAGGAATGATAATACCCCAGACTTGGAGTCTACAACAATCTTTGAAAGAAAACACAAGTCAGCACTAGCAACACAGAGTGAAGGTCATTCTCTCATTGACAATACTAAATCCACAAAGGCTTTTAATGGTGTGAACCCAAAGCTAGTTCACAGAAAACGTTTCCATAACAAGGTTGTTTGGCCAGCAGGATAAACATCAGTGATCACATTTTAACATCTTTATCAACATTCTTGTAGAACTGTGCTCTGATACACCCAGTTTTATTAAAAACAACCACAACACATAATAAAATAAATTACTTCCTCTATAGAATTTTTATCACAGGCTGAAATACTAATAATTTACAGCACCACACAGCTAAAAATCGACTGAAATCTGCAAACATTTTTTTTATATATATATTTGGAAATAGACCCTCATTAGGATACACAAACAATGATTATGACATATAAAATTGGCACGTGATCAGAATTACAAATTAGTATACGAATAATTGTAACGCAAGAGTAAAGCACCAAGCAAGGAAATCACATTGCCTCTTTAAAGAATTTAACAGCATAAACAGCGTCAACTTCGACACGTCAACTGCAGCAAGCCAAAGGAAATCCTAAGAACAATTTGGCACATCCAGTCCACTTATAAACAAAAAAGTCATTGTTTGTTGTTGTTCAATTTTCCCACAGATTAAAGTAATCCGGTGTGCACATGGACGGGTGGGAGCAAACGCCCTCAGGAGCGTGTTTGTGTGTGCATGGGCTGCCAAATGTGGACGTAGCTGGTAAATTAACGTTGTTGGAAATCTGCCAGAGGAATGGTGAATGAGGAAGCCAGAGGTGCTACATACTTCACTGCAGGATCTCAGCCTACACACCAGGTTGGAGCCTCTGATTGAAATAAGTGTGCCGCCTTCGTGCCTCCTGATCGAGTTGTTCTTTAAGAGTCAGCACCTATTGACAGCAAAGAAAGGGGAAAATGGGATAATTCGTAATAAAACATAGTCATGAAGAAGAAGACAACATTTACAACAAACTGTTCACAGCTAAAATAAAAATACCTGCTCCTCCAGGCATTTGACCCTCTGCCGATGGGCCTTCTCCCTTGTCTCCAGGGCCTCCTCCGATTGGAGCTGACTGTCTCTCAAACGATTTGTCTCCACATTTAACTCCTGGTGATGACGGGCTGTCACCTCCAGGAGGTGCTGTGCATGAGTGTGCTCCATCTGGGAGACTTGGGCCTTAAGACAGTTCATAAACAGTGATTGTACTGGATGTAATGTTGCTATGAAAGACAGAGTAAAAAAGATGCTGTAGATAGTTGCTGTAATCACTGTATAGACTGTGTATAGACACTGTGGGGAACAGAGGTCTAAACCTTGGTTCTGACCTTTGCAAAGTGGACAGCTAGAAAGCATTTGTCGGTAGAAGATAGCTGTTTTGCTAGATCAAAAATCAACGGCCCTTCCTGCCGCAACCCTCCCAAATATTTGTTTTTTTATACCGCATTGTTTGATACATACTATATAAAAAACAGATTGTCTCTAAACCTAAATTGCATTGTAAATTCCTGAGAATTATGGTTTTTATACGACTATGGAGCAAATGCTACTATTTAGTCCTTTCAAAGACTGCAGGGATATCTGATCTTGAAAACTACTTATTTTAGCCTTTTTTATACAATTAAACTTGTCTAATGATGTTTTCTAATGGTCAGTGTAAAACACCGATACATGTGACAACGTAGTAACTTAATGTTTCCTATTCAAAAATGCTAATGGTCTTTGATTTGCTATATATTGATTTGCTACTGTATCCATTTACTGCCTGCAAATGTCATTTGTTGGTCTGCAATATTGTGACACATTGATTTTATATTTGTATTTAATATTATACTGTGATTTAACTGTCATGGTTTCTACAAAGAGTATTATTTGTGTATTTAATTTTGACAATACATAGAAATTGTTCATACAGTGTGTTGCTATTCTAGATAATGTAACCCCTGCCCTAAACCTGTCTAAAATCCTGCAGCCTCCCACCTGTAGAGTCTGCATCCCGCTCTGCCTTTCAGCCAGCTCCTGCTCCAGGTTACGGATTATTTGTCCCAACTGCTCCTTTTGTCTGGTCGCTGATGCTGCCTCTTCCTCCCTCCTCAGCCTCTCCATCTCCACCTGACAACAGCACAAGGGTGACATATTATGAACGACTTTCCCATGATTGTTTTGCACTCGTGTACCCTTCCTTTAATGCATATAGCAGAAGCGAAGCACAGAGGCTCTTGGTTCTCACAGTCCACACATTGTACAAATTTCCATAACTTTAGGACCCTAATGTGCAATGTGTGACAAAGATAAATACATGGAAAAAGGAACAGACATTATGAGACAAATGACAAACTATATCATAGTAAATATTATTCAAATGTAAGTGTAAGTGCCCATTTTGTGTCTTCATGCTTCATGAGCTGCACGTCTTCACTTGGTCCAGAATGTGGCAGCAAGGCTTCTGACCAACAACTAAACACATTATTACTTCAGTCCTGGCTTCTTTACAGACATGGCCTTCCAGCAGTTGCAGAATTTAAGATCCTTTTATTTGAATTTAAAGGCATATGTGGTTTGGCTACAATGTTTGTTTTACTCCAAAAATTACAAAACTCTATTGAAGCACAACTGTAAATCACTGTGGTAATCTTTCAATGACAGTTACATAAAGCCCTGCATGAGTTAAGTAATTAATATTCTTAGAATAATATAATCTAAGCCCATTTTTTACTGTAATTCTTCAATATGTGACATCTTAATCAGGAACATTAAAGATGGCTAAAAGCAGGCAAAGAGATCATTCTAAAGTATTCCGGTAAAGTGCCGTAGATGGGAAAGCCAACCTTCTCCAGTGTCTTCCTGAGTGCTGATCTGTCTTTACCAAGGCGTGCTACCACCCTTTCCATCTCAGCTTTCTCACTTTGTAGCTTTTGCAAAGACCTCTGGAGACTGGTGATCTTGTCTTGGAGATTATCCTTCTCTCTCTGCAGCTGCTGGGTGGCCCCCTGCGTCTGCAGTTCAGCTTCCTGCCGTTGCTTCAGATTCTGGGAAGAGTCAATCATTCATACATCAAAATGAAGTCTCAGCCTTGGGACCTTCGTTTACACTTTAACCTCAGTGTGACTCGCCTCTTTCAGTGTTCTGTTGTTTTTCTCCAGCTCAGAATATTTCAGCTCTGAATCCTCATGGGTTCTTTGCAGGTTTTGCGTCCGTTCTGTAAGTGTGTGGTTCAACTTCTTACTCTCTGTAAGGGCATCTCGTGTCTTATCCAGACGTTCCTATGTGAAGCATAATTTGACAAACACTATACAATGGGCCACACAGTTTCGGTAAACCATGATTTTGCAATTAAAGTGACTTTACATTTCCCACATTGCTTTATATTGTTTTACACCTTGGTTGTAACTTGTAGAATGCTTGGCATACTGTAGAAAACTGCAGGCAAGAGTGATATTTCTGTTTTTTTCAGCTTTTGAGAGATGTCATGTTTTTGTTTGCTTGAACTACAGTCCCAAAGTAAGACCTAAAGGCTCTCCTGAGGAGCTGTTGGAGGATTCAGGACCTTAAGGATTAAGGACTTTAAGGACCCCTAGGCGAAACCACAGCAACAAATGTAACGAAAAAGGCTCAGTCTGGACTGTCACAGTTACTTAACTGTACTGTACTTCAAAGCATGGCAATGGAAGTATTCATATTCATCTAATTTATTCTTGAAGAGTCTTTGGGGCATTTCTGCCATTATTAGATACATGGCAACTGAGAGCAGATAGGAAACAGGGGAGAGGTGGGGCATGACATGCGGCCAAGGCCCCCACCTGGACGAACCAGGGATGCTGCCGCTACATGGTACGCACCCCAACTATCCAGTCCAAAGGGGGCTCCCACATGATTTTTTTATGTAAAAATCTTTGAATTCAAATTCATTTCTTCTCACCTTTCTACCTAAACAAGCTTTTACTTTGTTGAACAGTGGGTGTAATTAAGAAAGAAACTGTACCTGTAGCAACCTCCGGTCCTGCTCACTCACAGTCAGAGCCCTCTGCAACTGTGATATCTGCTCCTGAAGGGATCCAGTGTTGGCCCTATTGTCACTAAGAGTGTTTGTCAGTTTGTGGAGCTGCTCTCTCAGCTGGCTCTCATGCTGCTCAGCTCGAGCCAGTGACATAGTCAGCCTCTCCTCACTGACCTTTATTGCTGCACACCGGTCCTCGCTCTCATCCAGCTTCCCCCTCATCTCTAACAGTCTTTCCTGCAGCGCCCCTACCTCTGCTTCCAGCTCTGCTGTCCTGAGCTGGGCCCGCTGTAGCTCACCCTCAAGGGTACGATGGGAGAGATCCAGACAATGCACTTTATTCTCTGCTGCTTCTAAAGACTCTTTCAACTTCTGTTTGACTGCACTTGCACACGATTCTAACCCCTGGAGGATCTCCAGCTTATCCTGTGGAGGAATGAGCACAGGATCTTATTAGCTGCCACTGGAGAAGCTGCACACTGTTTCAGATGACATTTATCTCTTTGTCTTTAACATACCTGCTGTGCCTTAGCTTCTGCCTGAGCAGCTTGCAGACTAGTTCTGAGTTGAGCTACATCCTCCTCAAGACTTCTCTTCTCCTTCTCTGCACGATGTGCCACTTCTTCCTGGAGGGAAAGGGATCTATGTGCCTCATGTAATCTTTCTGTCATTTCTCTGTTTCCTGTAAAGACACGTTATATGTTGTATGTCTAAACATTAATAAGTAATATATATATATATATATATATATATATATATATATATATATATATAGGCTCCACTGCTTTTCTTACCCTGTTGTGATTGCCTCAAGGAGTTCTGCAATTTTAGCAGCTGGGTGGCTGATTTATCTTGAGTGCCTTGAAGTTCTTTCACTTGTTGGCTTAAACTAACAATCTGAGCCTTCGCTTCATCCTGAAGCAGAAAAATCTATTTAGATGATAAAGTGCAATAGATTCTGCTAACACTTAACACTTAACATTTAATACATTCATTCAGTTGTATATTGCTGAAACTGTTCTTTTGGCCTGAAGAGCAATACCAACTTTAGGGCAACAGTCCCATTCACTCAGAGTCTAAGGTTATATTTAACAAGATAAAAGAAGGTACCCTGTCTTTTTGTGCATCCCTGAGTTCCTGTTGGAGTTCCCGAAGGGCTGCAAGCACTGATTCAACATCCAGCTCTCCATCTTCGCAATGACACAAGGACAACACAGATCTATCTGTTACACTCTCACCTCTTAACAGATTACACATATTAATGTATAATATATAGAAAAAAATGGCATCATGACTACTTAATATAAAAATTTGTGAGTATACCTTTTACTTGCAAATGGCTTCTCCAGGGAGAGGGAGATCGTTTATGTGACCCAGGTGTGCCTGAAAGGCATGTACGACTGATGCCAATAGTGCGGCGCAAAGCTGAATACAACCCTGCCAGCTTGAACTCCAGCTCTTTTCGTTTGGCATCACCCAGTCCTAGCTGTTCCTCCAGGTTCTGGGCTTTGTTTTCAGCTAGGCCAACCTGCACAGAGAGTTCCCTGATCTGGACCCTGGCATCCTCTAATGCCTCCTCCAGCTGGGCAGAGGTTTCTTTGAGCCTCTGCTCACTGTGCTGCTTGAAAGCCTCCCTTTCCTGCAGCAGCTCTTGGCTCTTCTGCTCCGCTGTTTCCAGTTCCACCAAACGACATTGCAGTCCTACAACCTGAATAAGAACAAAGAATAAAACTCACATAACAAATCTGATTTATGGTTGCTATCATCTGTGTAATTATTATTTACTAGATTATAACTTAGGCACATGATGGTAAATAAAGAAACACTCTGTAAATTATGTAAGCTGTTTACATTTAGCTGTTTCATTTACAATAGTGTGCAGTCGTTTTGCACTTGTAATACTGTAGATCTAACAAAATTGAACAGCCCATTTGAGTCTGACTTTTAGGACCAAGTACAGTATTTGCATAACTATTTGCATTTGGTATACACGATAATATTCCAGTTACAACCCCAAATCCTAAGAAATTGGGACGATGTGTAAAACGTAAATAAAAACAGAATGCAACTATATGCAAATCTCATCAACCCATATTTGATTCAAAATAGAACATTAACAAAATAACAGAGAAATGTTAACATTTCATGAAAAGTGAATGTCTGGGAATGGCCGGGAAGGGAGAAGACCACTTGTTGGACTTTAGAAGAGAAATGTTGTCCCATTCCTGTCTGATGCAGGATTCTAGGCTTTTGTTGCCTGATTTTTTGTTTAATGATATACCAAATGTTTTCTATTGGTGAAAGGTCTGGACTGCAGACAGGCTAGTTCAGCACCCGGACTCTTCTCCTGCAAAGCCATGCTGTTGTGATAGATGCAGTATGTGGTTAAGCAATTGAATCTTTTGATAGTATTATATATTAGATAATAGATGGTGGGATCTTCAAAGTCTTTAAAATATTATGTTGAGGAATGTTTTTCTGGAATTGTTCCATATTTTTTTTGGCACAGTTTGTCATAGATTGGTGAACCTCTGCCTTTTTCTTTACACTCAATAGAGTCTGCCTCTCTGAAATGCTCCTTTTATACCCAGTCATGTTAGTGACCTATTGCCAGTTAATATAGTTTAGTAAGAAATGCATTAGCCAGACTTCAAATATTTAATAATAATGTTGATTTCTGTAAATTTTCAGTATATTCACTTGACAACTCAGACACAGTCATGGAAATCGGGGACCCTAAAATTTGGGTTATAGAACAGGAGTTAGAAATCTAACTTTGTAGGATGCAAAAACCCACATTTTCACAACATTTTTTTGCTACACTATCTTCTTCTTTTCCTTTCGGCTGTTCCCTCTCAGGGGTCGTCACAGTGAATCACGTGCCTCCATCTAACCCTGTCCTCTGCATCTTCTTCTCTCACACCAACTAACTTCATGTCCTCTCTCACTACATCCATAAATCTCCTCTTTGTTCTTCCTCTAGACCTCCTGCCTGGCAGCTCCTATAAAAATACATATAAATTCAATTTTGAAAGTTAAATTAAAATATCAATGTGAAAACCAATTTCGAAAGATATTAAACTGAAAATAAGTGATTGATGTATTCACTCCATTTAAAGTAACTGCTGCAGCCAAATCGTTTTAAAAGTCACATACTTAGTTTAATGAACTTAGTTCAAGAACTGTAAGTGCACTTCTATCTGTAAGGTCCAATCACTGGTAAATCAGTGATCTGTACTGGTAAAAAGGTACACCATGAAGTCGGTGAAGATTCTCAATCATCCAGGTTTGGTTATTGGAAGTTTGAATCATGAAATTGACATGATTCAACCTTTGGATACACCATGGAGACAAAAGAACACTTCAAGCAGTTCTGGAAAAAACTAAAATGCAAAGGTCAGGGTTTGATAAAAGAAAATGTCCAGGTCAATGAATATTCTTCGGAGTACAGTTAAATCGATCATGAAGAAATAGACTGCTCAAAAACTAAGTGCAACGAAACAGATTCATGACGACCATTAAGACACTTATTACTCCTCAGAATGAGTTTTAAGGTTTATAGCCTGAGATAAGTTTACATGCAAGCATGGAAAAAACATACAAACTCCACACAGAAAGCCAGCAGCTGGCCGAGAATTTCAATAAGGGACCTAATACCCGTGAGCTGTGAGCTCTAAGTACTCACACCACATTGCTGCCTGAAACATAAAATATTTCTAATTAGTTAAATATTGCCCAGATTCTTCACCCATCAGAGCATCTGTTTGGTGTGAGAACAATCAACCTTCTTTCATTTGAGTTGAGCAAACTGTAGCTCATAGTCAAAAAGATCTTTTTTTCTTTGCCACTGTCCCGTAAAACTTTGACTGGTGAAGTTGATGTGATGTGATGTGATGTGTTTCCCAGTACTCTGGGTACTCCAGTTTCCACTCCTGTGTACTCCAGTTTTGTGTACTGTATGTATTTCTGGGTTGGCCCTGAGAAAGACTTGAGACCTGCCCAAGACCTGTACCCCTCCTCTCGCCTGAACAGCTGGGACGGGCTCAAGGCCCCTGCAACCTTGAACAGGATAAGCGGTTAATTAATGGATTTTATATTTCTAAATACTAATTACTTTGTAGAAATCTGTTTTCACTTTGACGTGAAAGAGATGTTTTCTGTTGATCGGTGTAAATATGGGGGTTGAAGATTTTTTCTTGCCACTCCTACTACCCTATACTATTTTTCTTACTTTTTCTCTTATTAAAAAAAGATTTCATGACAAAATTTTTCACAAGCCATAAAGGTTATAGTAGAACATAGAGTGTTATGTATGGAAGTATGGAAGGCTTCCTTCAACTTTTACATGTATGCAAAGGTGAAACAACTGTGCTAACGCTGAATTAGCAAACTACAGGCCCTTTACCTCATTCAGTGCTGCTTTTCTGCCAGCCTCACACTCTAACACTCTCTGCTTAAGAGTGAAAGCCTCATGACGTGCTTCCTCTTCCTTCTGCTCTTCCTGACATACCCGTGCGTGCAGCTCTCGCAGCTCCTGTTTCTGCTGGCTGTTCTCCCCTTCAAGCACCTTTACCTAGTTATGTTTACAAAGCACAAAGTATTTGATGATAATGCCTCCTTCACATTAAATAAGACAGTTAGCGGTGATCTCATTAAACTTTCACCTGTCTTCGAAGCTCCTGCAGCTCTCTGCGTGCCTGCAGGCGGGACTTCTCAAGCTCCCTCATAGTGCCCCGTAAAGTAGTGGCCTCCTCATGCATTGAGCTTCCACATTCCTCTAAGATGGCGATTTTCTGCTCTTTCTCATCCAGGGCTCGTCTCAAGCTAATAAAGATGTGTTTAACATTAACATCCAAAGGATTTGCAAAATAGTGTATCTGCAGTCCAATGTGAAAGCTGTACCTGCTGTTTTCACACTCTGCTTTTTTGATTAAAGTTCGGAGCTCATCATTAGAGAATTGTATGGCCTCTTTCTCTCTAGTTTCATCCCCCACGATCCTTTTCAGATCCAGGGCTTCTTTTCTTTGCTTGTCCCGTTCTTGCGCACACTCCTGGATCTCTCTGTGAGCCTCAATGAGTTCCCTTCGCCCTTTAATTAGCCCATCCTCTGTTTCCTGCAACTGCCGACGAAGGCCTTCTATCTTAATTCATAAAGACAGGTTATCACATCAGTGAAGATACATCAAGGTTCAATCAAGGATTAATAATAAACAGCAAAATACGATGATGGTTTTTGAAAAAGATAAATAGAAACGGTAAAATAGTCATCATTGTTTCGTAAAATATCCAAACTAAACACGAAAACTTTTTCAGCATACAGCAAAATTATTAAATATTCAGGTGATATATTCAAACTTCACTGTTCAAAAGCTAAACCTCTACATCCCCCTATTTTAAGTGCTTTGTACACAATTGTAAAATACTGCATGACCTATATTCTGTTTTATGGCAACATGTTGAATAAAAGAAGAAAAAATAGGGAGGACAATGCTTATCTCAGCATGGAGAAGAGACAGTTGGGCCTATAGCCAGATGCTGTCTCTTCCCATCTCATCACTGCAGCTCGGAGTGTAAAGAATCCACAGAGATCAACATGATAAACAGCAGACCCCCCCTGAGGTCGTGGGGAAGGAGGAGGAGAGGGGTGGAAGAGGGAGGATGAGGAGCAGGATGAGGAGGAGGACTGTTATGTTCAGAGGCCACACAAGATGGTTCTTTCTCATAAACTCAAATGTGAGAAAAAACAAGCCAGTGCTGATCTGGCCAATTATACTTTATTTTATCAGATTTTTTGGGTGGAGAGCAGAGGGAGGGGAAGAGAATATGAGGGCAGCAGTGTTGTGTTATGTGGATGGGAGAGGGGAACCTGGAGTCCCAGTGGAGCCAGTCTCTCGCTGCTGCAAGGGAGAAAATAAACACTCCCCCACTGGCTTATTTACACAAGGGTCTAACTCAAACTTTGATTTCATAGTATGGTACCAGGGACTGTATTCTCCTTCTGCTGGTTCCTTCTCTCTTCCCTTGATTTGTCCATTCTTTTGCTCTCCAACTTTGTCACACACTCTCACCCATGCTTTTTAATTGTCTGACATGAGAATCCCAAAATGGGATTAGTGAAAATAATCAAACATGAAAATGTGCAAGGGTGCTAGCCAAATGTGACAAAAGTCACTGAAGCCTGACATGATATATGGTATTAAGCAGCGCTGTCCAAACCTCAAAACTCTTCAACACTGGCTTCACACAATCACGTTCACTATAATCTGGCAAGACAGAGGACGCAGATTGAAGACAGGATGGTCCTCATTTTTGCTATCTTATTGAAAACAAGTTCCATACACATAAACAACTTTCTTCTCCAAGGAGACCAAGCCTTTTTCAAGGCATGGTGAGACCCTTACAACTCTGTAAGTTACATCTTAATGAAGTGACTGTTATGTTGTTATTTCACTGAAACAAAGAGTGACCCTGCGCCTGGAATCCTGACCTCAAAACACCCCAAGATTTACGACTCACATTTGGCTCAAGGAGTTCTGTCATGCGGCCAAAAATTATAGTCTAATTGCACTTTATATCTATATTAAAGTTAGTGGAACTGCAAACTCTGCAGACTGTGCCCAGATGCTAGTGAGACTTTGTAACACTTTAGCCAGTGTTTACATTGTTCTATGGTTAATTACCCTCCCTCACACTAGAAGTACATCTTCCCTCTATGCATGTAGCTAGTGATATCAACACAATATATTGTACTGTATATAAACACTCAGCAATCACTTTAATAGCTACACCCAATCACTTTATTAGCTACACCTTGCTAATATCAGGTTGGACCCACTTTTACTTCAGAACTGCCTTAATTTTTCATGGCATAGATGCAACATGGTGCTGGAAACATTCCCTAAAGATTTTGGTCTATAATGACCTAATAGCGTTACGCAGTGGCTGCAAATTTGTCATCTGCATATCCATGATATGATTCTCTCATTACTACACATACCAAAAGTGCTTTATTGTACTGAGATCTGCTAACTGTGGAGGCCATTTGTGTACAGTTAACTCGTTGTCATGTTCAACAAACAGTTTTGAGACATGGTGCGTTATCTTGCTGAAAACAGCCATGGACAAAATTATTGTCACCCTTAACTTAATATTTGGTAGCACCCCCTTTGGAAAAAATAACTGAAGCCAATCGCCTCCTGTAACCATGACTGAGTTTCTGGGCCTGTCTCTACTGGAATTTTGGACCACTCTTCTTTTGCAACCAGCTCCAGGTCATTCAGATTTAAAAAGATGGCTTCTCCCAACTGCTGTTTTGAGATCTCTCCCCAGGTGTTCTATGGGATTCAGATCTGGACTCATTGCGGGTTATTTCAGAACTCTCCAGTGCTTTGTTTGTAAGCTTTTCTGAGTGCTTTTTGAAGTGTGTTTCAAGTCATTGTCCTGCTGGACAATGACACTGGCCACTACGTTTCGCCCCCAAATTCTTTGGTAATCATCAGATTTCATGATACCGATACACAGTCAAGGCATCCAGTGCCAGAAGCAGCAAAGCAACCCCAAAACATCTTTGAAGCTCCACCATGTTTGACTGAAGGGACTGTGTTCTTTTCTTTGAAGGCCTCATTTCTTTTTCTGTAAACAGTGCCATGATGTCCTTTACCAAAAAGCTCTACTTTTGTCTCATCTGTCCACAGTGTGTTCTCCCAGAAGGATTGTGGTTTTGTCAAATGAGCGACAGCCTTGCTTTTTTATGCCTTTGTGTCGGCAGTTGTGTCCTCCTGGGTCTCCTACCATAGCGTCTCTTTTCAGTAAGATGGCGACGGACAGTGCAAACTGACACTGTTGTACACTGTGTCTGCAGATCAGCTTGTTTGGAAGTTAATCGGGGTTCTTTATCCACCATTTGAACACTCTGTTCAAATGTTTTTCATAATTTTGCTCTTCCATCCACGCCAAGGGAGCTTAGCTACAGTGCCATGGTCTGGAAACCTCTTGATGATATTTTGCACAGTGGACACAGGAACATTAAAATCTCTGGAGATGGACTTGTAGCCTTGAGATTGTCCATGTTTTTCCACAGTTGTTTCTCTCAAATCCACAGACACCTCTTTACACTTCTTTCTTTTCTCCATGTTCAGTGTGACACACAACACAAAGATTCACCTTTTCTCCATTTTAACTGCTTGTGATTACTATATTGCCCACAACTGTTAATTGCCACAGATGTGTCTAAATACAAATTACAGGAGCATCACATGCTTGAAAAGCAATTATTTCTTACAATTTTGACAAGGTGCCAATAATTTTGTCCATGACAGTAAATTAAGTTGATTTAAATTGGCCTTTTACCCCAAAGAATTATCACTCACTGGATATTTTCTCTTTTTCAGACTACTCCCAGTAAACACTAGAGATAGTTGTGAGTGAAAATCCCAGTAGATCAGCAGTTTCTGAAATATTTGGTAAATGGCCACTTATATAGTGCTTTTATCCAAAGCACTTTACAATGTTGCTTTTGTCCACAGCACTTTATGCTGTTGCTTTTCATTCACCCATCCATATACACACTCACACACCAATGGCGGTGGCTTCCATGCAAGATGCTCACCTGACCCACCAGGAGTACTCAAGGACACTTAGACATGTAGCTGGGACCAGGGATCGAACTACGGACCCTGTGCTCTGTGGACGAATGCCTTACCGACTGAGCTACACCCAAAAAACTTGGAGCACTTGGCAGCAACAACCATGTTACTTAAATCGCCTTTTTATCCAGTTCTGATGCTTAAGAGGAGGTTCTCAGACTATTTAAAGTAATTGAGGGGACAAAAACATGTTCATATAATTCACTCCACCACCCAATATTCGCAGTATTATCAGCAGTTATTAGCAGTTTCAACTTTAAAAAACTGAGAACTCATAATCTGTGGATTGCATTAGATTGTTCAGGTGTACATAATGAGTCGTCAGTCAGTGTATTTCTATTTCAAAATGCAAGTGACATTTGCCAAGAGTTTTTTACATGAGTAATTATTACAACATACTGTATGACAGGCATGGTGTTTTTTGAAGATGCTCACCTGGTGTTGTGCATGTTCTCTCTGTTTATTCAACTCTCTGAGCTGCTCAGTTAGAATCCTCTTGTCATCCTCATGGGAGTTCAAAGACTCTTCAAATTTAGACCGCAAGTCTTGCAGCTCAGTCTGCAGAACCGCCATTGCATTCTTAAACACAGAATTAGACATCTCAGGTGAGTTATGTGCACAGAAGCAGAAATGTGATTAGATTTGAACTTATCCTGTCATTTTTTACCTTATCCTGCTCCTGTTTCCTAAGTGTCTCCCTCTGCATGTGCTCAAGCTTCATGTCTGCCGTGACCAGTTTCTGCTGCAGGGCAACAAGCTTCTCTGTGAGGGCGTCCTTCTCTGTCTCCTTCTGGGACAAAGCCTGGTCAAAAAAGACTATGAGGTCAGGGCCATTTTATATATAGAGCAACAGCTTTCAGCTTGTCCCTTTAGGGGTCATCACAGCAGAACGTGTTCCGCACATTGATTTGGGTGGGGATTTTACGCCACATGTCCATCCTGCCCCAAAACCAGCCCATACCTGCTGCTTTTCAACCTCAGCCTGCAGGAGGCTTTGGTTGCACTCCTGCTGCAGTCTGGCCAGCTCCTCTTGCACCTGCTGCAGCTCCTGCTGGCTGCGCACACGCAGCTCCTGATACTGGCTACGCAGCTGCTCCTCAGCTTGCTCTTGCTGAACTTTCAGCTCCACACATTGCTGCTCCTGTCAACCACCAAACAAACACACCTGTTTGATCATTTCAACTCATTTTCTCAAAGTCAGCCAAACTACAACCAAATCACTGGTACTGCACCTTTTGCCTGCGTTCAGCTTCTAGCTGCTCTTTGTGAATCTGCTCTTTGCTGGTTAGGGTCAGCAAGGCATTCCTCTCCACCTGAGCCACCTTCTCCTTCAACTTACTTTGCTCCTGTACAGCTTGCGCAAACTGGTTTTCAGCATCTACACGCATGCGAGAAGCATCACCTGGAAAGACAAGTACCCATACCAACTCTCATCTAATTACTTAAAAAGGACATTTATTGTACATGGAGCATGATCCAGGGTAACCAAGATTTAAATTGTATTTATATTATTTTTATAGGCAATAGTCATCCGTGTCTACAGTATATGTGCAACATGTTAGTTTGACACCACTTATCTAAAACATATGTATTTCTGCAGAGTGGTGGGACCCTGGTCAGCTGAGAAAGAAGCTCGAGTGATCCTGCAGCCCAGCTGTTGTAGAGCTCACAGCTGAAATATGGATCTCTAGTGGGCTGTTGGAAAAGCTTCATGGCTAGAGGGCTTGGCACGCAGGACAGTGGGATCTCACAGGGAGGGGGCTACTCACGCGTCAAGGCCTCGTTAGCCAGCAGCAAGCTGCGCCTCTCCCCCTCCAACCTGGCGCACTCAATCTCAAGAGACGAGGCAAACTCCTGGCTCTCAAACACAGCTGTCTCCAAGGACTCCTTCTCTGCTCTGAAACACAGTGGTAAAGTGGTTTGTGAGAGCACTGACAAAAAACCCATCTGAACCACTAGGTGCAGAAAGTGATAAAATCCAATGATCCTTCATGAGTATAGTTCCCAAATAAAACCATGTTACTTGAAGAGTCTTGTTACCCAGGATTCACTGTGCTTCAGTTAGTAAAATTCACCTGGCTGTTGTTAATGCTTTTGTGGACGCTGTATTGACTTTATTTCCTTACACTCTTAATTATAACTAAAACTACCACATGCCTAACCCCACATAAAACCAATTGACATTAAGATGTTGAAAAAATAATAATAACTGCAACAATGGTTAAATGCAAAAGCACAAAACAAGCAGAAAAATCTTGGTCCAATAGATCTCGGAAGCCAGACCACGCATATAGGTACGCAAACACAAGCACACTCAGACCTAAGCGCAACCAGTTCTTGCATGAGACCACAGGCCTTTCGGTCAGCAGAGTTTAGTTTGACATCCAGAGCAGCCTTGTCCTTGGCCAGCTCCTCCCTGTCATTGGTAACTCTCTTTAGGGCTGTGGTCTGTGTCTCGAGCTCCTTCTTGCATGCACACAGATCCTCTGACACTTTCTGCATCTGCCTGTTGACCTACAGACCGACACAGACACACACAGATAAATAAATACCATAAAGCAATGAATCCATACTCATAGAAGCCACAATAAACAGCATATCATTATCTGTATTAATTGATTAATTAATAGCATACATACAGCACAATTATCAGTGAGTAATTTTTCGTAAGCAGCAGCATAAGCAGCCCAAAGTATGCGCTTAATGTTTGTGAATGTGAACGCATTGGACTGAGAATGAAGCATCCAAATTCTACATTTTACATTTGGTACACTGATTTTAAATTCTACAAATCTGTAGCTGTTATGAAGCATAAATTACAAACGCTTAAAATGACTCATGACAGTGCAGAGCCATGCAGAGCCATTACAACAAAAATCTGAAGTGAAACAAATGTGATTATTAAGGTTAGGATTTGTTTTCACTCGTTACCTATAACCAGAGGAACTATACCTAGTAATAAAAATAATGAACCAAGCAAATGTGCAGATCATGTACAACTAGTTGAATTTTATTCTGTATATTAAACTCCCCAAACAAATTATCGTCTGATGGTACTGAAGTGAGATTCTTATTAGAGGTACATTTACAGAATGCAGCAATTTATAAATGTTTAGAATATTAAATATGTCAGTGCAAGTTACTGATGTCAGCTTTTGAACAAAAACGCAATAATAAAACAGGTTTCAGAGTGATTAAAAAAAATAATTTAACTAAAAAAAAAAGAATCATGACACTTTGCTTTGTTTTTCTAAGTTAGACGAGAAAACAAATCGCCTATCAGCATCGCTAAAGCTCTCTTCTTATGTAAATATTAAAGTGAGGGCATTTCAACTATATTATTATTATGGATATAAGGAGCACTGGATAAGAGGAGGAAACATGAACATATTGTGATGAAGACCACTTCAGGGCATGTTTTATACACAGTTATTTTTTATGGAAAGGCTCTCTGAGAATGCTTGGTTGGAATTTGTCATGTTTAGATTTGTTATATTGTAGCTGAGATCAACACACATATCCCAGTTTCACATTCTGAACCAACAATAAAAACAGAATAGCATTCTTTTCATTCTTTAAGAAACAAAACTGGGTGAGAGAGGAGTGAAGAGTAAAAATACTTTAGGTTTTAATTTATTGTCTTTTTTACTAAAACCCCTACTGGGTTTTATAAGTCCATTTATTTATCTTTTCCAGTTCACATTGGCTTATGAAGTTTCCTTGCTTGTTATATCCCAAGTCACTAATAAAATTCAGAGGGGAGCCCAAACTGCTCTCCACTATCCCATTTGAAAGAAAAATTACTGCAGATGTGTCCAGTATTTCCAATACATTTTAATGTGACAACAAGCTCCATGAGCCTGATGAAAGCTATTAATAACAACAACTCTCCTAAGAGGTGGAAGTTTGGAGAGTGGACACTAAAGTGTGTGAATGGCCGGTAGTCCCTGACCTGGGAGTGCGGCTGACCTGAGCATTCTCCTCCTGCAGCAGACTTAGCTCTGCTTCTACCTTCTGGCAGAAATCCTGTAAGTGGCTATGGGAGCTCTCCAGGGCTTGTTTGTCAGCAAGCAGATTCATCATCTCCTGCTGCACCCGCGCTGTGTCTTCCCTGGCTGCTGCCCGCTCCACTTCAGCTTCCCGTCTACGTTCACCAAGCTCTGCTTTCTCACATTCGGTCTAGAAGAAACGAAATATTTAAATTGTGTCCCACTCTGTCTTACATCAATGTGACAAGGCAACTACTTGGAGAATACCTGTAGCAGAATATGATTGAGTTCCACCTTGTCTTTGGCTAAGCCTTCATTCAGGGCAGCCATTTTGGCCAGAGAATCTTTTAGCGCAGCTTCTTGATTCTGCAGTTTGGTGAGCGATAACTCTTGTGCAGCATTCTGGGACTCCATCTGAGGAGGACAACATCAATATTTAAAGATTTAAAACACAAGGCCACTTTTAGAGAGGACAGTAATACAAATCAGACTACCTACTTTACAACATTCTATTCTACCTTGCTGAATGCCAGAGCGAGGCTCGCTTTGTCATTCTCTAACACCTCCTTTTGCAAGGTTATGTGACTTAGAGCCTCCTTCACTGTTACAAGCTCCCTGCGCAAATCAGAGTGCTTCCCTTCAAGCTCCTCCAGACTCTTCTCACTGAAACAGAAAATGTCCCACATAGTAAACAACTCTCTCACGCTGTTGCATTGTCTCACACACATGCAAATTATCTCTCTTAAGAGTAATCGCTCATACAAAGTGAAGATGGAAAAATGCTGGTGCCAAAGGCCAGAACAGGGGGTACGTTTTTCCTGTATCGCATGTCCTGCTCCCATTGTGGGCTCTTTTTTCTAAGCAAAAGAAATTCTCAAAAAGGGAAAAAAAACAACAAAAAAAAAGTTTTTCTCTTGCATTAGTGCAGTAATACGACATAAATCATTTACATTTTCATCCAAATCCATCTGGATGCATTGTTGGCTGAAGAATGACATGTGTTACTGATCTGAACTCTAAACAAAAAGAGCTTGAAAACACTCATGGGTGACGAGATGTGTGTTGTGTAACGGTCATTCTTCCGTGCTTATGCTGTACCCTCTTTGGACTTCTAAGCGCTGGCGTGCCAGCTGCATCTCCAGATCCTCCCTTTGTTCCCTCAAGAGGTCTCGCTGTCTCTGGAGCTCCAGTGAGGAGCCCCGCAGTACCTCCAGCTCAGCATGCTGGGAGTCCACCTCCTGCTGCAGCCCTGACAGCAGCTTCTCCAGGCTGCTCTTCTCACTGAGAAATACAGAAGTGTAGAGACGTAGCGAGAACGAAAGAGAGAAAATGATTGCACAGTGATATCCAAAATCATCCTAATTATATTGCTATAACAACACAAACATTTCTTGTACAAAACTGTATAAATACTTATTCTTTCACAAACTAGGAAGTATAATAGCATGTTCAGGATATACCAGGAAGTTAGTTCCAGTGAGCAGCGATATCTGTTGCTGTCTCTGAGACTTTCCTCTAGGGCTGCCTTGGCTTCCTGATTTTCTGTCTTTAATTCCTGGATGTTTTGCTCAAGCTCTCGTCTTTCAGTATCCCTTTCCTGCAGGTGACTGCGCAGCAGGTCCACTTGCTCTAGGGCAGCACCCAGACACCCACGCAGGTCCTGCAGTTTGTATTGGAGAGCATAGTTACAAAGCTCAAGACACTTGAGAACAACTTGACAATATTGTTTTTTCTAAATTACATACAATAAAAGTAGTAAAAAGGAAGCATAGCCACTATTGTCTGACCTGTATTTGCTTTTGATCCTTGGAGAGAACACTCTGCACGGCCATCAGGGTGGTGTTTCTCAGAGAAGACTGATCAGGGGGTGATGACAACACATTTTCAGAGCCGCTATTATCAGCTTCTTCGCCAACCAACTGGACATTAGTTAGAGTAGGAAAAGAAACAATTACATTCTTATATAACAAACTGCACAATGTAGCCTATTTTTATTTTTTGTTCTGACCTGGTGAACTTGACATAAAAGCTTTTGGAGAGATTGGATTTCTGTGTGGAGGACCTCCATCTCTGCTTTATCCTCCATCCTCCGTGTCTCCTGAGCAGGAAACCATTTAAGGTCAGATAAGGAGCACACATAGGGCAATGCTGACATTCCCCAGACTACACCCCTCTTTACACACTGACGTTGTGTAGTTTATCAAACCTAAACCTAGGAGTAAATCCAATTTAACACCCTTAAACTATCAGCCATCCCCACTTCTCAAGGGTTCCCACCATCCTGTCCAGACTGATTTGCATGGTGTCAAGGCTGGCATCCTTCTCACTGTTCTGGCTTCTGAGGTGCTTCACTGTATCGGTCAGCTCGACAATTCTAGATACACGAACAAGCAGAGAAATGGTCACTGAGCAAATCACACACCGAGAACAACAGAAAATACAACACTGACATGTACTCATACTTTCCAAGACCATCAACGCTATCGTATTCTCCACATAGAATCAGGGAATTCAGGGAAACAATGATTTTTGACAATATCAAAGGCAGCTTAGATCTCAAATACAAAGGGACTGGCATTCCTGTAGTCTTCTGACAGTAGAAAAGATCTGAGCCGTCTTCATCTGATTTAAAATAAGTGCAATGATCAAAGCCTATAGGTACATTTTGAGACTCTGTAAAGAGGATTCAATTTTGTTTTAGTTGTGTCATAGGGGAAATTTGAATGTTGTATTAGAAAATATGAAGTTATAACATGCCATGCTAACTGTTTGGAAACACGGTCTAGCGTTACCTGCATAGCATTTGTTTTGTTTGGCTGAAAGACAAAACAACTGACCTACTATGGCGGCGCTTTTCAGAATCATGACAAGACAAAACGCAGAATGCAACTCACCACATCTACATAGTTGTTCTTCAACTAAAAAAGATTAAAGTCAAAACAATAAAACCTTTTGTCAGTCAGGCCTAGATGGAGAGACAGATATGGAAATGACTTCACCTAGAGTTAAGTTCCACTTTCTCTGCATCCCAGCGTCCCTGAAGCTGCATGGCCTCTTTCAGTCTGTCCTTCAGCTGTTTCTCCATTGCAGACATCTCCACACCACTAGAGGTGCTCTCCTGAGCTGATCTTGCCTCTAAGTGCATGCAGGCAACATGCAGCTTCTGAATGGCTCCAATACTTTCTCCGCGCATATCAGACAGAGTCCTGTTAAAAATATTTGTAAAAATTCATGTAAATCAAGGTTACAGAATTTGCCATAACATATGAAATGTTGGAACGGGTAAGGTAACATGACATGCTGTTTTCACTCATACAGCTGTGGGTCATTGATCTAACTAAAAAAACAGTCTGTTTTTATTGGGAACGCATGCATGTCTGTAGTGATTAAGCTTCAGGATCAAGACTCACTTATGGGAGTCTTCAGTTTAAGTTACAGTACCACTTTTGATATGATTATTGTTGTCTATAAGCCAAGCAATCATTATTAAAACAAATTACTCTAATGCCCACAGTGGTTAAAGATGATAGAAGCCGTGCCTTTAATGTTTCAAACTTTGTCCTGATGGATCATTTTAACTTTGAGCATAGACACCTTAGGCAAATCTGTCCCCATTCCCCTCCCCCCACTTCCAACACACGCACGGTGAAGACACAATGAGCAGGGGGGCTGGTGACTCTGTTGACCTACTCCACTTTGATCCTTGGCTGAGAAAAGTGGATTGTGGCTGCAATTGCAAGTGTGAGACACAAAAGAGGTGGGGGTGCTCGTGGAATCCTGCATTGCTGAGGGGATTCTGGCAGCGTGCCACACTCACCTGTCAGTGAAACTCCTTAGCTGGGTGAAAGTGCTCCGCAGGGAGGCGGCCTGGCGCCACAGTGCTCTGACATGAGCCTGTTCACGACTCAACTGGGAGGCACATGTCTGCAGAACGAAACAGACAACAAGGTTACTAAAGGGTGGGTGGTAAGGTGGGCTTACTGCAAATGATGGCACCTCACATCGTACCGTGATACCAAACAGATGCAATACTGGAACTCCTGGACTCACACTGGCACACATACAAATAATTGGATTTCCCTGAATCAACAGATGTAGCCCATTTACAGCATGAACTCCAGATTGCTTGCATAATATTTTCCTCTTCCTCAGCAGTTGGAATGTTTTCACAGGAAACAACTCAGAAATCACAGCACTTAAACGAACAGGGAATGAGAATGAATTGATAAAACTGGCTATGAATGAAATTCCTACCCCATGTGAACTTAACAGGAGTTTAATTGCACAATCTCTGTGCAGAAAAGGGATAAACTTAAGCTTCCTCTGTTGCTTTTCTGACTCAAGCACCGCATTTTTTGTTTTGTTTCTCTTCACCTCTTGCTCTGTGCGCAGGCGGGTATCACACAACTCGGCGTCTTCACGGGCCATCAACAAGCTCTCTGTTAGCGCTTGGTTGACAGTGCCTGCCTGTTCCAGTTGTTCCCGAAGCATGCAGTTCACTTGGCTGAGGCTGGCACACCTGGAATTTACAAGCATTACCTGCATATCACACTTACATCTGTAGACTATAGATCCACTCTCGCGAACCAAAGTTACAGGGAGAACAGTCTGTGTCAACTTAAATTCAATTTAAACGATCTGTTTGCAGAGCTGTTTTTAAAAATGTTAAAAACGTCATTCTTACACACCCTGCTACAGTAAAGCAAACTACTTTGCATTATCTGCTAAGTTGCAATTTGCCTTCTCCCTGCAGCAGCGACAGGGAAAACAGCACAAAAGCTGTTGAGAATATCTCTGGTGTTTACACATCTCAGACATATTTCAGCTTGATTATGGTCCTTAACAAGAAACAGAGAAAAAAAGGGTAGCAAATATTTAAAAGGCCTAACCACAAATGTATGGCTGTAAGTCTGTATCCAAATAGCAACTTCCTGCTGCTGCAAATTTTGTGGACTTTTTCAAAAATGCCGCTGCTCTGCATGTTGCCCATTAGTCACCTCTTCTGCTCCTCTTCTAGCTGGGCCGACTTCTTCTGGATAGCCATGTTGAGCCCCTGCTCTATCCGCTGGTGACGCTTGGCTGAGTCCAGGTGAGCCTGCAGCTAACACATGCACACTACCATTACTGACATCTTGGCAGTACTTCAGTATATGGTAGCAGTCGTAAGTTATAATTGCCAAATATTTATAAAGCAACATCATTACATTGGGAACCTGCTAATGTGAGGGCACTCAGTTAAAAGTATTATTTGGATAAAGTGCAAATCCTATTCACAACATGAAAAACCAATGTCCATGTTACTTTTCAGCTATGCATGATTCCTTGTTTGTTACAGTTACCCCGTCCTTTCTTGAATGACTGATCTCAAGCTAATAGTCAATACTATTGAAATTACAATATCATTTTTATGAGACATAATGGTTCACAGTTCTCAAGTGATAATAAACTGTAACAATCAAGCAACATTTGAGATCACAGGACAAACAAAATATTATAACATAATTTTCAGAATATTTTATAAATACTGCACTGTATCACATAATGACATAGTGATTTTCTATTTGAAAATGCAACAAAAATACAAAATGACATGTGATTTGATTGGTCGGATTTATTGTAAGGTGCAGACCCCAGCAAAGCCTGGGACTTAAGTCTTGAATATTTACATCCAAGAAATACAGATTTCTGTGGGTGATGCCACAGCTTAGCCATACCAACAATCTCATCTTCTCAGACTCTGAGGTCTTCTCCAGCACATGCTCTTCTAGTTCCCCACACCTCCTCTTGTACTGAAGAACCTGATATAAAACAAACAAAAGGTGCACAGTAAAGCAAATGGCTGTGAGCTCAACTGTTGTGAGCTCAGACTGTAGTCACCTTGGTCTGCAGCTTCTGAACAAGTTGAGCTTGTTTCTGCTGGGCCTCCTGGTGGGCCTGCAGTTTTTGCCGGTATGCTCGTTCCTTGCTCTGCATTTGCAGCGAACCTGGCAGTAGACTTTCCAGCTCTGAGTCATCTGCTGACTGCAGCATCAGAATGTGATCAAGCTACAGAGGTGGAGGGGTAACAAATTAATTTTGGCAAGTTGGACACTGTGACAGGATATTTAACATTTTAATACATAGTAAACACACACTCCAGTTTACTTGTTTGTGTGTACAGTCTACAGTGATCTATTCCAGTCTTTACAAAGTTTACAAAACTGATATCCTATTTTGCAGTGTGAGATTGTATCATAGATGTTATATATAAATCTTCTAATATATTATTACAGCATGTTCATCCAGCCATTCATAATATTTCACAGCATGTGTGAAGAATTGCCTTATAGTGGGTGTACTTAACAAATACGTAATCTAGTCTAGTGTAATTCATCTTTGTTTTTTGAATGTACCAATGATTGGACTAAACAATTTTGCATTCACACAAATTATTCAGCTGTTTTCAGTGCATGTGTTCATTCATTCATGCCAAAAAGGAGACCTTACAATACAGAAGGCATGACTGGTCCATCGCCACATGATTCAGTGATGTCATTCCATTGAAATAAAATATCTGCATTTCCTAACAAAAAGGAGGTGATTGGCAAATCTAGAGACCAACGACATTCAGACCAACGTCATTTAGACGGTCAAACTGTGGTTGCTTTTAAAGTTGGGGTGAGGGGCTGCAGAGTCAGTGTTAATCTATGGAATGTCCACGTACATGTGTAGCTGTGAATGTGGCAGTTTTTCATCAAATGCACCTAAACACAGCAACAACAAAACATACAAGTGAATTAGTTATTGTTTAATCTCATATCCTCCCCTATATTTGAAATAGCAATGATCCAAATATCCTGTAACCTCTCAACCTCACACAACCTAAACTCCCTTGCACCACCCACTCTTTGTGCTGGTGCCAGACACCCTGTCCTCACTAACACAAACCACATGGCCCTAGAGCACCACAACACACTGCATGCCTCCAGCTGCCCTTGCCGACTTTTCATTTCATTTCATTTCAAAAGAGAGGAAAAGAACCCCCTCCCCTCCAATACACTCCAAACCACCATCAAATCAACCCAGCGACCCACTCTCTCCCTCCTCCCTTCAGTACCTCATCTCTTCACTGGGTGCTTAATCTCTCCAGCAGGCTCCAAGAGAACCAAGACAATAGCCTCACTGTTCAACACTGCACCCAGCTCCTTTGCCACCATTATTAACACATTTCCTAATGACCTTTTCAGAAATGTATACTACAAACAACAAATGGCCATCATGCACTTGGCTCTGTGTTTTTGGTTATTTTCTGTGAGGACCTGGAGAGCACAAAACATTCTTTTACTGCCAGTTGTTGAGGTGACAGCTTTAGGGACTGAGAAGGGAGCAACAACATGGGCGGAGTAATTGAAACACAGAACTGCAGCAGCTGTGTTTAAAGAGACTCCTGGAAACAGCTGTGTGTAGAGCATTAGTGATCATGGATATTTTGGCACAACAATAGCACTAACACTGACTTACTAACAAGCGCATTTTTTATAATTTTACACCTTGAAATCGTGGCCATATTATGCAAGATTCATTAGAGCACATAAGCACAATCTATTTTTGGAGCCACGTGGAGGGTTTCAGGACTGTTACAGCTTTGGAGAAAGACACCAAATTATTACGGAGACCATACAGTATAACACCAGTGTGACTCCTGAAGACATCAAAACTAAACCAAACTCACTCTCATCACAAGATACTCATAAATAAAAATGGCTAAATTATAGTATAGCCACATAGAGTATTAGCCTCTAATAAAACATAGTCAACACACTGTCAAAGATGTACCTATTTGATGGTCTCAATGCAAACACGAGTCATAGGAACCAAATGACCACCCACCAGTAATTTATTACACAGTTCTTTCCTTAAATGGTAATGCACGATTCAGATTATACATTACTGTGCCAAAAAAGAATTGCTGACAGTAAAAGAAAAAAGCATAACAACAATATGCACTACTGTCATGCCTCCATTTTCCTATGTTAGAAAATACATTTAGCACCAAGGTATATCATGGAGAAAGTGGGGAATTTGCATGGACAGAAGCATGGCTCCTGAAACAAAAAAGTAAGAAACTTTCAATATTTATTTCATAATTGTAAGATGATGTTTGGGACACAGTTTTTGTAGAATATTTAAACTATCTTTCAACTGTTAATTGATACTGTTTCAATATGCTCTGCCCTTAAAACGTTGTGTCTTAAGGTTAGATTTTCTAAGATATTTATTTTACATGATTCATTGCCATCACTTGTGCAAACAAATACAGGGAAAAAATACTGAATCGTTTGTTTTTATAATGTAAGCACATATTTGTGCGTTCACACTGTTAATGAATGGAGACCAATCCATTTTGGTAAAGAACACTGACTGTAAACATTTCTGTTTACAAGAAAAGTTCACCTTTAATGAAACATACGTGCAAACACATTTACAATAATTGAAAATGGTGAGATCTGCCTTTCTGAATCTGTATACAGTCAAAAAGAGTCACATCACAACCACTAGTCTACAACACACGTGTAACTTATTTATCGGATTTTAACTTGATTTTCATATTCATATCCCCCTAAAAAGAAATTCTGATTCATACATTGTGTGGAATCAGCTAATGTTTAATGTAAGTTTCATATTTTCAAGCTAATTCAACTTGTTTTTTAAAAGTAATTTACTGTCACAACTTAGAAAACAAGTAGACTCCTTCTTTGTAATTTAAAGAAAGAAAGTAAGGGCGTAAACCTGCTGTGTGATTTAATCCATGTATAAATGTATACCATGACAAAGGTTAGTGTTGAATTTAGTCCTTACCCTGTACACTGTGTCAGTCCCTTGGATCAGCTTACAATGAGGCTTTTTATACTGTTACTGGAAATTTTACTGAACTACTAAGCAAGTTCAATAAGTAGCCAAATAAATCAAACAGGACCAAGGTTTACACAACAGACCATTGCATTCAATATACATTTCTAATTTCAAACATCTTCCTTACTTGTTCAGTAAACTGAAAAAATCTAAATCAGCGTAAATAAGACAACAAGTAGAACTCATAGTAATCAAGATAACATTTAACATTGCTGCATCTGTATTCACACCCTCTAACCTGAATCAGCACAGTTCCAGCCAATTCATTTTAGAAGTCACAATTAGGGATATGGAGATAATCTGTGTGCAGTGGATGTGTTTCAAGTGATTGTTAAATAAAAAAACCTGTATATAGACGGTCCAGTTTCTGGACAATGAGTGTCAGGACCACAACCAAACCATGAAAATGAAAGACCACTCCAAGCACTCTGTGAAAATGGTATTGAAAAGCATACGTAAGGAGATAAATGTCTAAGCCACTGAATATCCCTTGGAGCTTAATCTCTCATTAAGAAATGACAACAATATGAAACGTGTAAATCTGCATAGAGCAGCCTTTCCTCAAAAACTAAGTTACTGTGACAAGGAGAAAAGTAGGGAGGCAGACCAATAAGCCCCCCCGACTCCTCTGCAGGAGTTGCAAGCTTCAGCAGCGGAGATGAGGCAGTACATACAACTGTTGCCTGGGTTCTCCACCGGCCGAAGCTTCATGAGAGAGTGGCAAACAGAAAACCGCTGTTGGAAAAAAAGTGCACACAAGCTCTAGCAATCCCTGGCCAGAGCTTGCCAGAAGGCATGTGGGAGACTCTGAAGTCAACTGGAAGAGGGTTCTATGATCTAATAAGAACAAAATTGAGCTTTTTGGTCTGTAGCCAAGAAGCTTTATTAAGCAAAACTAAACACATTAAACACACACCTCCTCCACTGTGGTTGTAGCATCATCCTATGGGGATGCGCGGTGGGAGATGATTTGTTTTCCAGTATACAACCAAAGCTACACAGAAATGGTGTAAAGAATACAAGGTTACTGGTCTGAAGGGAGACACTACTTTGATGAAATCAGTTTTTTTTTTCAACATAAAACTTTCATTGTTGTTATTTCAATATCAAGAACAATGCTGTTCAATACCTACACACGCACACACACTCCGTCAGTTCAAGACTTACATATAATTAGACACTACTGACATTTGAAACATAACTAAAATTGTAGGGAAAACTTACTTGGAGGGGGTGAATATTTTTTATGGGCACTGTAGACTATGCCTGCTTTACCTTGCCATGGTGCGTACTCTCACCAGGTGCCTCTGGCATCTCCCACGTTATGCTGTTTGTGCTTTTTCATGTTTAACTGCAGTGTGTGGGCTTGTTGCCAACACCTTACCCCTGATCCACACACTAGAAAGAGAACCCTTTTTTAATGGTTTCTCCCCAGTCAGCTGTAAAGCATGAGGCCAGGGGCTGCTCTGGATTAGCCATGCTCCATGCAGGAAGCTCCCAAGAGGGCGCCATAACAGTCTGTTGTGGAGACCCCCAGGTTCACTAAATTCTCCAACGCCCCCATGTACTGTACTCCCTTACTCCACTTGCATCATTAAATCTCATCACCCTCATCTCCATGTGAGCTTGAACTCATTGTTCTTCAAAACACACCATTCCAATGGTGACTGTAAAAAGACAAAGGAGAGTAACAAGCAGTCCCAGCCCTCCATCTGCCCTAACTCAGGGGCTTACAGGGCTTACTGGGGGCCCAGAAGTGTGTTCACAGAACACTTGTGCTATTTACGATTTGCCTCAAAGCACAATCACTCTCAAGCAGCTTCTGCGCCACCCTAAAGTGGACAGAGCCCAAATCTTTGAGGTCATTTACTGCCATATTGCAATAATGTTGAAGATGCAATTCCTACCAAAACTGTCTTTTTATCATGGTATGTTTTATGCCTCCATACGGTTGCTATGGTCATTCTTTTTCCTTGAGCCCTGCTTAAGTTTCCAAAGTAAAAGCCTTGTCAGCCTCTTAAAATATGCTTTGCATTAGCTTTTTATATTTCTTGATATTTATGATTTGTGCCACTCCTTGTATTGTCTCTTTTGATAAATATTTCAAACAACATCAAGGGATAATCTTCCTTTGAATCATCTGCCAACAAGCAACAAGAGAATCATTTTCAAGGCCCTCGTGAAGGCTTTGGTGTTTGGGCCAAAACATGCTGCTTGCTCATGTGGTAGATCAGAATCCAGCTCATTTCAGTTAGGATGATAATATTCTCTCACTGACCTAATGTCACAACATTTGGAGATCCAATAACTTGCCACTGTATCAATTTTTCCAACTGGGTTTTGTGAAACGTCTTGATATTGCTATGCTTTGTTTTGAACTTGTTTCTCTCCTCTGCTATTTTCTAATAACAGTATTGTGAATCTATTGTATACCTTTTTATCTGTACAGTAATACAGTTGGAGACATATCCAGCAACTACTTTAAATCCCCAGTCCTTGTTCTTTATCTCTGACTCACCCGGTGCGACATCTGGCCATGAGTGTACAATGCAGCCAGCATGTGAAGGGTTACAGCTGCAATCGTTTTCCCTAGCTTGGCCTGGACCCAGAGGCTTAATAAAGGGAATTAATGGTGTGCACTATCTGTCAGATTCCTAAACACAGCTGGAGCGGATGTCCATCGCCCCCAAGCTGCCCAAAAAACTTACTATCCTACTTCAACAACATACATGTTCCCCCTTCCCTCACATTACCCCCTGAGTGCTGACTCTGTGAAAGAGCCCCAGCTGATTGTGAAACCTGTGCATGTATCATCACTGATCGTACTTACACAATGTGGGATAACAAACAAGGAGAATGGAGGGGGAGCTGCTGTGAGTGTGTTACCATGGAGTTAACTTTTTGGTTATGGGGTCAGCTGCTCTGATGACATACTGGGGATACAAGTGATCTGTGCGAATGGGGCCTAGCTAATAATATTTGCTGTGTGCTAACAAGTATGTGCCTGGCCTTGCAGCACAAATGCCCCTGGCAAGGACAATGTCGTACAAACCCTACACACACACCCCACCCAGTCAGTTCAAGATTTCACATTTGATTAGCCACTCCTGACATGTGAAAAGGAACTAAAAAGTGGGCTTAATGTTTAATTTTAAAACGAGGAAACATGAGTAATGTCAAATGTTAAAAAGGTTGAATTAAACTTTCAACACAATGTCTGCACTTTTAAGCATATTCTCTCTGGAGAAAGCAATTAATATCTACAATTTTATTATAGCTGAGAGAGTTTTAGCCTTTTGGGGAATTCCAACCGCAGCCTAAAGGCGTAGGTTTGTGCCAGCAGGAACAGAGGGGGTATCAAGGTAAATGGGGACAGTAACACAATCGCTTAAACAAGACTTTATCTGCTCTAACTATGTTTGCCGTGCTTCCTATGCAGAGACCCAGGGAATTCAAGATTCAGAGGTCATTGGTAAAGGGCAGTTGGCAGTGTCAAAAATCCTTCAACAAACGTTTATCTTTATCCAAATGACTGCCGCACTGTGATATCGTGCATACAGTCACTGGTCAGGGAGTGTTCAGGGAGTATGACAGGGTATGGATGTCTATGCCTGAGAATACGTATGCTGGCAGGGCTCCAAAAGAAACACAGAGGGCTCAGAATTCAGCCCAATATATTCTCCAACCTCCCAAGGTCATTTAACTGACAAACTGGGTCAAGCTTTATTCTAGTTCGCGTGCAGTTTTTGGGGGTCACCACAGATCACGTGCTATGACTTAACAGCGACACAGAGCAAGACATTTCCAGTCTAAGTGTGACTTCACCAGTACTGTTTTAACTGTTTTCAGACAGGTCAACAAGACATTCTGTTGTGGACTAACGTCAGCTGACATTCTGGCACTATGAACATTAGATAGATTTCAGAAAGAAGCTTTTGGCATGACACCAAATAATAATAGAAAAACAGAATGTATTAGAGGAGTATGAGAGATATCCTTCTTTATCTTGCCATATGGCAAATATGACACTTGATCACCAGCATGTAGATAACTAGCACACACTGAACTAACTAGCAGTGACTGTACTGGGAAAACAGATAGCTTGGCTTACTCCTTCCTGCTGCTTGCTTTAAAGTTTGTTTATCTTTAGCAAAGTGCATACTTGACCAAGTGGAAAAATACTTGATCACTAAATGAACTGTATGTATGCTAGTAAAATGGATGTTTGAATGCATGGCTGGTCAGTTTACTATGAAACTAACACGAGGGCACACTCCACTTGTTAGAGCTGGAGACTGAACTGTAGGTGATGCATGACGGGAGCTTTTCACCAACACATGCAACAAAAACTGCTCAAGGGCGATTACGCTGCAGCTGGTGTTGTACTCATATTCTTGAGCAATGTGCAACTTTTTAACTCAAATTTCAATTGCAGTAGTCCATAAAACCTTTCCAGGGAAATAAGTTCAAGCTTAAGGCAACTGGAACAAATGCTGAGTTTAGGTTTTCTCATATTTAATTTCATAGCAAGCTTTCTAATACAACTGAAAGGCAATAATTTATTATTCTGTTTATATTTCTGCACGGGTGCTTTCTTGAGAGTACTATAGCTGATTCATACGATGTGTCATGAGACTGACAAAAAACTAAATGCATCATACTATACAGCATATATCCTTTAGCAGTACATGTTAAAGGAGAAGACTTTATGCATGTAAACTTGCTTTTCCACCTATTGGCACTCAAAGCGCTTTACACTGCTTCTCATTCACTCAGTCGCACTCACACACACACATACACACACACTCTGATGGGGCCAACACTCACCAGGAGCAACTAAGTTGGGGTCTTGCTCAAGTGTCTTGCTCCAGGAAACTTCTGCATGTGACCAGAGGAGTTGGGGATTGTACCAACAACTAGGGGATTGGTGGACCATCGTTCTGCCTTCCTGCACCACAGTCCTCTTAACTTTAAAGACACTGATGAACTATCGAGCTACATTAACAGTTAGAATTTCTTTGATCTTTTGAAAACAGAATTAGCAGGTCTTATTCTCTCTTTGCCCTTGCTAGTGTTTTTCTTCCCGTTACAGCCTTTTTACACATTTTAAAATAGCGACAAAATAAATATTCTACAAATATCTGCCAAGCTAATTAAGCTATATTTATAACCTTGGTTTGAAACAGGTTCCACGAGTAAGCCAAGCAGTGGGAGTTCATTAGATTTAGGTAACAGAATGAGTGCTGTGTTATCACAAATGGCTGCTTTGTGCACCATAAAAAATGAGCTTTTTCTTTGACAGTCTCAAGGGAGGAGGCCGGTGACCTTCATAATTTTTCCCCAAAACAGCAGCCACTACATGCAGGGGTAACCATACAGCTTATGAAGGGAGACGCTGGTCCATTCGAGCACAGGGGGTCTGGGTCTACCTTAACAGACTACAAGGAAACCCTTCATAAAACCACCCTCCTCTTTCTTATTTACACTTAAAAACACATACACACAAGCAAATGCATTCAGATGTACATACACACAAACAATGGATGCTTGCAAAGTACTTATTAAAACCTTAAAACTATAGTTCTACAGCCACTTTAAATAACATAGAAATATGGGATTTGCCAAGTTACAATAATTTAGCTATTTTGTTGTGCTTTCTCCTTTAGTTTTCACCACAGTACATGCCAGTGATCCCACAGTGCCTCTGTGTTCAGCTCCAAAAGACTTTCTCTGCTAGAAAGTGTGGTACCACACTGATGTTTGCTATGACCATACTACATTTCAAAAACATGTGGCTTTGCTTTGCTAATTTACGATCCACAATATTTCACAGTACAGCACAATTAAGTCACCAGTGTGACCATAGTTACAGCAGTGCTTAGATTACACTGGTGTGCACCAGTACACTGTACCAGGACCATTTTACTCTTATATACTGGGACTTTTCTTGCGTACCAGCACTTCTCACAGTTTGCCACTAGTGAATTTCCCCTACCTGCCAAAATCTGCATTCTTTGCACATAGCTAAAGCAAAAAAAAAAAACATTTTATCAGTGAAATATCTTAGATCACAAATACTGTTGTAGGTGTGTTAATATCCCAAACAGAAAAGCATCAGGTCATATTGCCTCTGTCTGTTATCATTAAGTAAAGTGTTATCATGTTAGCCCAGATTTCAATTAAACCTATAACCCCCCCTCCCTGCCCACACATAAAAAAGGTGTACCAGCACAGAATTGCCCTGTATCACAGTCTGTGAGACTGACCGGTTTAACTAGTGGCTGGTCACGGTCCATCTCACTTGGAGAAAGCTGCTCACTCAAGGCCAAGCTCTTCTCCAGCTCACTGACCTCACAGCTCTCACCTGAAATTAGCAAACCGATCATGCTTACAGAATTGTCCTACCACCAAAGGTAAAATCATGACTTTTATTTTTCTTTACTAAATGTGGTCAATGATTTTTAATGTGGCATTGGAAAACAGCTGTTTTCCCTACCAGCTGGCTCCTCAGCCAGGTTGCGTGCAATGATCTGACAGATGCGTGTGGAGACAGGTACAGGTGCAGCACCAGAATCTTGTCCATCACCTCTAAGTGTCAGGGTCCTTTCTCCTGAACTGCCATCAGAGTGAAGCAGTGACTCCTCCAACTTCTAGAATTAAACCATTGCAAGTAAAGGTAGTAAAATACATTATTAACACAGTATACTTACCTAAAAGAAATAGTCCTTGTTATGCAGAATGGCCTCTTGGAGAGTGACGGATTATTATTATAGCATTTAATTATTTTAGAAAGTATCTTGTTTAATTTTTACTGTATAGAAATGTGTTAGATTACCGTCCCCATGCCAGCTTGGGTTTCCTTTGGCTTCCCCCCCCACAGTTCAAACACATGCATGTGACACAAAATTACTTATACAGCAATTATGAATAGATGGATAGGTATAACTAGCAATGCAGTACAATGTAATGCAGTAAAATATTATAGACCTATGAAATAAAATGGAGCAGATGTATAAAGTAGAATACAATGGAAAATCTTGAACACCTAAAAATGTACTAGAGTAAATTTACAGTACAGCATAGTACATTACACCAACGGAGAACAAAGTGCAGTGAAAGCCATTTATTAGGGAAACACTGTTAAGGTTAAAAGCTTTTGTAGTAAACTAGAGTTTATAAGTTAGGAATAGTTCTATCTAATAACACACACAGTTGGAAGATAGGTAGTTCAAGCTAAAACTAAAACACTTTAAACAAAAACTAGATATTTTGAACTTACTGAAGCAAAATGTATTTCGACACTGTTAAATTATAGCATTAATTATTGCAATACTGCATTTATTTAAGCTTCGTGTTCCTAATAAACTGATGCACAGTACATCCGGTCTCTGGTAGTGATTTCGGGTGTAATTCTGTGTCTTTCCAAAAGTGGTGGAAAGTAACTCACTGCAAGTTTGAGGCTCCTTAGTTTTTCAGTTTTTCACTGCTTTGTACCTTTACTCGCCTAACGTTGACGTCCATTCACGTTTTTGGGGAATTGGGAAGACATGTTACCAACCTGAATCACGGCCTCCAGTCTCGGTGAATGTGCACCTTGTTCCCGTTGAGATGTCATTACACAACAGGCCCAGCTTTAACAATAAAATGTTAGCTGGCAGAGACAATGCTATAACATTAACTGTTAGCTTGTGGTAACGTTAGCTACAGGCTATTAAAACTTCAGATAATGAGTAGAGCAAAGCATATCTGCTATGTCATGAAAAATAGCGACTAGTCACAATGAAGTAGTAACGTTAACGTTACCTTCACAAGAAAGACTTCAGACTGGAAATAAATCAGTTGGAGAACTTTTAGCCAACTAACTAACTTCAACAATGACTTCAGCCAAACAGAATGATTCAAGTCCCTGTGGACGTTGCCAAGGTGACCATGCGCTTCCGGGCTGTTGTTATAGAAACCGAACGCTGGCTTGATTGTTTCCATGGTAGGACAGACGCCGCGAGCCCTGCTACAAGATTCCGATGGGTTAATGATCAAGGAAGTGAAGGAAAAGCAAACCGCCTTTTCCCCACAGATGAGTTCTTCATCTGGGTACCAGGTTTTTGCAGGTACCCTTTTCTTAATAATCACTTCTAGGTGTAAGCCTTAGTAAAACTAAACAACAAATCGGAAGCACACAAAATATTACTGCTAATTTAATTATTTACCAGCAGCATTCAATGACACAAAACGTAATTCAGATTTGAAACACATGGTATAAGTATAATGAACAGCCGAGCTCACCATAAAAACAACCAATAATACCTCATGATCATGTATCACTAACACTTTATTTTAGAACAGAATGGCATCCTGGGATAAACATTCCATTTGCATTGTAAATAGATATGATACAGAGATGTCTTCATGGCTGTGTCTGAAATCATCTCTCATTCACTAGGGCACTGCCTGCTCTACAAAATAGAGTAAAGTACCTACAGTATATAAATATTCTCAGTACTGAGCAGTAAATTGAGATTTCATATACTTACTAATCATTTTCATTTTAACTTTCACTAGAGCCGGTCAAGGCAATTTTTTCATCTGCAAAACATGAAACACTGCATTGTTGGATTGTTAGTAGAAAGTAATTAACATGCAATTTTTTTAAAAATCCCATTGTGAAAGCTTTGAGGGCTGTATATATGGATAGATTTATACACTCAGCATTCAGGCATAGTTTATAGTAGGAAGTAAATGTAGAACACTAAATAGTAATTTCAGGCAGGGCCTGTGAGCTCTTTGACGCCACAGTCTTGTCGGGATAGAAGGCTATCATGTTGAATCTATAGGGGAAAGCTCAGGCCACTGTGATGGGTCTAGGAAGATGGTACAGACCCCGCTGTAAAACCAGACTCTTGGCAAAAAGCATTCCACCTCCCAGGTGTTTGATGCTCGGTTGTAAACCTCCACCTCTACGCCGTAGTCTCCCTCCATGCCTTTCCAGTGACCTCCGGTGACAAAGAGCCTTCCATTCAACGTAACTAGGCCACCATTTTCATGTAGCATATGGAGGAGCTGAATCTAAAATGAAAGAAAAGGTCATCAGGCAGCTAAATATTAACTAACATAGGTATAAAGCTGACATCTGAATATATATTCCGATTGTGTAATGTTAAGATGACTCTGTAAGCCCACCTTCTGCCACATGTTTGCATCTGTATCATAGGAGTAGACTTTCTTTGTGTTGTCAGCAACCAGATAAATAATTCCATCCACACAGACAGAGCGAGGAGAGGACAGATACTTAGGGATAAAAGGTGAACATATGGTGATCCAACTATCTGTGGGGAAGAAAATACACAGATGATTCAGCAAAATAATAAAAAGATAATTTTCCAAAATAATTTAAAACACGAGTTAATAAAATCTTCAAAAGTGGGATTGTTGGACGACTGCTCTACCTCCTGCACCACAGTCAATCCTAATGTAAAGTGTTTTTTAAACAAAGGATATAGATGTTGGTATAGGTTGAAAAGCAATTTGATAATTGACAGACACCCGCCTATTTTAAAATTTATTTTTAAATGCAATTATTCGCATTACTGTAGTTAATGACAAATAATTACAAATTAATTGCACATTTTATCTACTATTTAATGTAAAAGAAAATTTTTAGCTGTTAATACGATTATAAAAATAGGAGTAGACACATGGTAGCGATTGTACTGACTTGGTGAAGCTAAAACAATCTTAGGAACACATTAATAAATGCTTTAAACTTTTGACAAAAGGGTCTTTATCACAAGGTGATACAAACAACACTGCATTGATACCATGAGCTGAACATTCTTACCTATGACAGGGTTGTAGCACTGCATGGTTAAAGCATTGTACTTCATAGCACACGAGCCAATCACATAGAGCTTCCCATGACACGCTATGGCTGTGAAGTTAGTCACATATTTTAAGGCAGGGCAGGACAAGGCCCAGGTGTTGCTATAAGGGTCATAATGCTCAACCTCAACACGATCAGATGTTGTACCTTAAGAGGGGAAATGTAAGTAAACCAAGTGAGCAGGATAAATCATGGACTCATAAATGGAAACAAAAAGCAAGTGGCAGCACAAACAGGCTGTTCACCCACAAAGAAGAAATGAAAGTGCATTTTTGATCACAACAGAGACCATTATAAGCAGATGAGCTACTGGAGTTTATCCATTTTCCAGTATGCTGCAGATTTTAGAAACCACATGCAGGACTATGTTTGTTTTCTTACCTCCAATGACGTAAATCTCCCCGTTAAGCGTTGCTGATGTGTGGTTAGTCCGAGGCCAGAGCATAGGTGCCACAGTAACCCACCTCCCCTCTCTTGTGATGTACTTCCAGGTCTCTGTGGTCGACCAGGTGTTGGTGTTTGAACCTCGTGAGCCCCCTGTCAGATGGGCAAGAACACTTTGTCAAGAGTTTGACAATGCTTTACATTCCTTATGAGAAAAAAAACTTTGTGTCAAACAGTGGACCCACCTGTGACATACACATCATTGTTCAAGGACACCATGGAATAACCCCACTTGTTCGGATTGGGGAAATTAGGGAGCTCGTGCCACTGTTCTGTAGAGTAAATGGAAAAAAAGAGTTAAAGTTTGAGCATCACCTGGAGAAAGAGAACCAATTTATTTTGTGTGCAATGTGCAGATGAAAAATCTATACCAAAGAAATAAGGTAATGGCCCTCTTAACCATTTAAGTATAGTTAAAGTTGAAATTAGGTTGCTTGCTGGCCTCAGAAAGAAATGTGAACTTTTGGCCCAGTGTTTATCATTGTGGCAGAAGTTGTTGTGTTTCAAGATAAACAGCAACATTTCCTTGAACATTCCCATGTAAAAATATGATGAGGGATGCTTTCATCCAACTCTGTACTATAAACCCTTCATTTGAGATACTGAGAAGATGATCCAATTTTGTCACATTTAGACTGCATTCCTGCAGAACCATTTTTCTGTCAGCACTACATTTAATAACATCTGCCAACTATTTCAAAAATCAGACAAGTCTTTCCCAACAAATTTCTGTTGACTGTGGACTTAAACAAACTTGAGATTTTTATGAAGGAGAAGCATCTCACTAGTCTTGGTGTTGTAGAAGGCACAGTTTTTTGGCAGCTCTCTTTGCAGTCTTGGGTCTCTGTCCTCATCTTCTTCTGAGTCATCTTCATTGTCCGAGTCATCCAGTGAGCGACCTCCCATTATAAACAAAACCTCTTGCAGGTTTAGTTCTGGACTCTGAGCGTTGCATCTGTCCAAATGCTGTGGTGCCAAACCCATTTTCTAGAAAAACAAAAATTATAATTGTTTTGGGAAATGCACTTAGAAAGAAGAAGAATGGGTGAAGTTACTCACCTCCCTGTGAATTTTTTCCACAACCTCTGTGCAGCTGGGAGAGGATTGCACCAGACTGTCTTTGAGCAGCGTGTTAGTCAGGTAGTCCATGCTGAGTAGAGTAAGATGGCACAAGGCAAGGAGCTCGGGGAGGTGGCAGAGCCGAGGCTCTTGGTGCTTAACCCATTTGAGAACAGCCTCCACACGGGTGCATTCAGACCGGATTTGTAGTCCTTCATCAGACAGGCAGGACACCAGCCTGTCCTTTCCCAACAGTAGAAACTCCTCACCTTGCTCCACAGCCTCAAAGTTTTCCAAGAGGAAGGCCCACGCTTTGGCCACCACTTCAGGGCAGCCGTGGATCTCCCCAAACTCCAGAATTCCCAGGCAGTTGCTTGCATCAATCTGGTGTTGAAGGTATCGGCTACAAACAGCTCTCACAGTCTGGAACTGCAGCCGACTGGAAGTGCAGATCAAGCCTTCCACATTGCTCTGGTTGATGGTTAGTTTGCCTGTGTAGGCAAAGTCCAACAAGGAGCTGAGGATATCAGGATCAATATCATGAAGCTCCACACGTGCAGCTATGCTCTCCACAAAGTCTCCTGAGAACATGCAGCGGAAGTACACGCTGCAGAGGGCCAGCACCCCGCGGTGACACGGAAAGTCCCGACCCCCTGCACTCAGTGTTACATCGACCAATTTAGGGTGAGAACAGAGTGAACGCAAGCCCTCCAGCATGCTCTGAGGATGGGAGGACAGGCAGAAGTCCAAGTCATCCACATTACGCACCATGGTCAAGTCTTTGTTCAGGACGGATGTTTAAAAAAAGTAGGTCCAGAGCTTACCTGCAAGTAAAGAAATTACAAACATGCAGAAAAAATATTACATATTTTATTACTGGCAGCAGAATATGAATAATTTTACACTGAAGCTTCCCAGTTAACAAAAATGTATTTGAGCATAATGCACAAATACTAGAGCACAGTGAAGGCACCAGTCCTTAAAATGGGGGGCACTGTCCACCCCCTAGAACTGCCCTGATAGTACTTTGTCACTATAGTGAAAATACAATATCTTAAGAGGGAACTGGAGGAAACTTTTGAGTCACCTTCCCCGTGTTGTTTCAGTGACCTTTCTGTCTTCATTAAACAGCAAAATTATAAAGACTTATTTGTAAAAAAAAAAGTACCTTTGTCTTCCAAGTGTGGCATCAACATTCTGTTCCATGGGCTGCAAAGTGATTTGTTAACATGCTATAAAAGTATGACTCAAATCTCTTCTGAAGCCAACAGTAAATTACATTTCCTGTCATCAAACACCGTGAAATTAACTAAAGAACCAACAACAAAAAAACTCACCACAGAAGATAATGGAAATAATGGCTCATCCTTCCAGTAAAAAAGCCGTTTGGAGCAACGCAGCTGGTTAGATCAACATGGTGTGGGCAGCATGGCGAAAAGCTTTTGCCAGGTCATTGGGACGGACTGTCTGTCTTTCACTCGGTTATTTTTAGGACTGACAGTGACGCTGTGCTGAAGTCAGATTCCAAACAACATGCACAAGACACACAGCTGGTGTTACAAGTGCATACTTAGCATTTTGTCAATGGGCCTGAAAGCTAACAGAGGAGATACATTGTGTTTCACCAATGATTGTGAGTGACACAACAATTAATTAACAATAGTAGTAGACAAAGTCTATATGTAAATAAGATGTAAGAGGTTTTAATTAATATGAAATTAATAAAATGATCAAGGTCATTGTGTATTGATTTATTTGTAGTATTTTTAAAATCTTATTACCTTATGGTCATTAATCTCATGATTTCTCATGATGTAAAGTGCTCTCTTATCAAATGTGATATACGCTTCCTTATACTGGATTTTTAATAGGACTGGGTATGGTTTGAAATGTTTTGATACCATTGCAAATATGTGATGAGAGTTGCGATAATTTAGAAAAATGCAACAGAGTCCAAAAATCTGAAATGCACCGATGTTTAATGTACAACCCAATCAAAAAAAGATCAACGGCTTTCGGCTTGTCCCTTCAGGGGTCGCCACAGCGGAAATATTCTGCACGTTAATTTGGCATGTGTTTTTACGCCGTGACCCTCCCAATTTATCCGGGCTCGGGACTGGCACCAAGGTGGCCCCTGGTGGCTGGGCGGGGCCACACCTTGCGGGGTGGGATTCAAACCCGCGGCCACCTGTATCCCAACCCAATGCTCTACCACTGAGGCACCAGACCCCCACTCATCCACCAGGCCCCTTTTAATGTTTAACCCAATAAAATACAATATAAAATTAACAAAATTCAAATTTATATTAGGCAACATGTGATCAAAGAAAACGTAAACAAGGTTAGGAATCGGGCTATGCACTCACTGGCAACTGTCAGCGCTGTACTGTACAGGTGTTACACTCCATTCAATTCATAAATCAAAAAGGATTTAGAGTAGGTTTGAGACCCAGCCCTAACGTAATCTAACCACAAAGCATAGAAAATTATCAAAAATATGACCTAAGCAACTACTCAAAATCAAAAATCTCTGCCTCTTTTTCTTTCCAAAAAGCAAAACTGCGGTCAATGTATTTACAAATCTCTTCATTGCTAAAACTAGAAATGTCAGTTCCTCTGTAGAGCGTTCCCTCATCAGGCGTAGGTGTCTCAACAATGACCTTCGGGACCTGTCTCACTTCGGGGAGGCTGTGTTTCACCACTTCTGCAGGGCTTTCGGACTGACTCACAGTGTTTCCAAAGAACTTTACTTTAATGTCCTCAAATCCGTCCTTCCACTCACGGTTCCCAGCCTCGATGTCCTGTATGACGGCCTTGTGAAAGTCCCTGACCATCTCCCAAGGAAAGCTCCCGACATGATCGAAAACCTCGAAACATAGCAGGTGCCTCATTTTGCGTTCGTCCACAGGCAGCTCCAACTCCAGGATGTGAAAGTAGCCCAGCATGAAGAGATCCAAAGTCAGGCTGTCATAATCCACAGACATACCATCCAGGCGTGGAAGGAACTGCTCTGGGGAGTAGAGGGCTTTCTGCCTGTGGAGCCTGTAGAAAACACTGTGTGGTTATTCATGAACACTTTTTCTATGGATTCTTAACGTTTACTGATTAATTTAGTCCTTTAACTTCAAAATCTGTGTTTGTACAGCTTCTTTGTCCTTCGGGACAAGCAGTAACCAGTTTGGATTATGATTGTATATCTTGAATTAGTAACCTCACTCCCAATATTAAAAAAACTCTTGCTTGCTTTGTACCTCACTAGTAAGTTGCTTTGGATAGAAGCATCTGCCAGGTGACTACATTTAAATGTAAATTAGTATTAGTAGTTCATATCAACAGTTTCAGTATTCTGTCTCACTGGGGGTAATGGGTGTGGAATAGGTTTTCACCAGGAACACTGGTGACATTTTTATCTACAGTACAGTGTCCACTGTAAGTCTCGCTTTATAGGAGTGCAATGCAAAATCTCCTAATACTCAATTAGGTTTTGTCATTATGACAAATTAACCTGCGATGAACATTTGAAAGTGGCCTTGCTTAAGTAAAGCCAGTGGTTTGATGGCTCTCAGGAAGTCATGAAAGATGGTGGAGACCTACCTGCGTATCTGTCTGGATGGGACACTGGAGATCATGTTCCTCCAATTCCCCAGCATCTTGTTAACAGCACTTCTCTGCTTGAAGAAATGTCCCAGAGAACTGTTCATGATCTTCGACTGGGTGCTCTCCACACTGCCTCTGCGACCTGACTCAGTTTTGTCCCGTGGCTCCAGGTTTCCATCGCTCATCTTCCTCTCTGCTGCATCTTTAGTTTTCAGTGTCACAGAATAAGCCGATTTCTTCCAGTGGCCTAAGAACAGCACAACTATGCGCTCTTTTCTAAGACTAGTGGTCTCCAGAACATCTACAACATTTTCCTCAATGTCAATGCCAGAGTCACTTTTCTGGTCTGTGTCTGGGGCTGGATTCAGAACTTTAGGCTGCTTGTCTGACTCTGTGGATTCAAGCGGTATCGCAGAACATAGCACAACAGTCTCCTCTGCCTCATCTGACAAAGGTGAGGTCTGCGTCTCAAAATTAGACTTAAGACTCATAACAGACACGCCAAACTGATGGATTTCATCCTCTATCCTCTCCCTGCGTCCCCTGGTGGAGTTGTGCCTGTCTGATGTCTGTGAGAACACGGTGATCAGGTCAGTGTTGGGCATCTTGCAGTGCGGCTGGTCTGTCAGGTTGGTCATGAGCAGGGACATGCTCTTCACGATGCCAGAGATTCGGCCACACCACAGAGGTAGAGGAACTTGACTTGTGAAGTTCCTGAACTGCGTGTTGACTGTGATGTTAACTATGGGTGCGGGCAGGATGTGCCGGAGCTCCTCAGCTAGACGAGCCAGCTCCAGCTCATAACCTTCACAGTTCTTCTGCATGGAGACATTGGCAATCTGCTGCTCCAGATAGATGAGGTCATCTTCAGTAAGCAGCTCACCAGAGGGCCCTAGAATGGCATTGTGGGCCTGGGAGTACCTCCAGCTGACTTTGGAATATCTGTTTTCCTGTAAGAAAATAAAATAAAAAGTGGCATGTCATATTTAAGGTCTTTTTTTTTTTTTTTTAAACCATTTCAAATTGCTTAGGCGTGAGAAGAAAAAGTGTAATGACACAGTAAAACTGTGATCGAAACCTCATCCAAACCTCAAAAATATGAGCTGACTAGCAATATGTTATGAGTTCAGTGATTTGTTATATGTAATTAAAACTAAATTATGATAGTAAAAGTGTTTGAGTAATGCAGATTTAGAGTATCACAAACTCAGACCATAATTTTCGCTTTGCTCATTGTGGTCTGCTTAGTGCTCAACAAGCATTGGTTGGAGAAGAAGATTTAGATGTAAGTGGCCTGTGGAAAACTTGTCTAGGAGTGAAACTATCAATTATTTCATACATAACACAACATATTCAAATAGCTTGTCTTGCGTGACTGACCAACTATCCGGATAGACAAAGAAAAGCAGAAAATAACAGCATTCAAGAAAACCGAACAAGAGAAAGTCTGAGAGAACTGACATAGAGTAATATTCGAACAAAATGTTGTAGAATAATTTTGTGTCAATTGAATAATTGATTAAGGTACTAAAGACACTGCAGACAGCTGCATGTCACAAAACTTGCCTTACTAACGTCATAGAAGAGAAAGGTCTACAGCCTGCAGCTACACAGTCATATACTCGGCAAAATGTGATTCTAATCAGAGTTGATAGAAGTACGCAATACTGTAAACTCAATACAGTATTGAGTAAACTCAAGTAAAAATGCAAGTATTGTCCCCAAAAAAGTCTCTGCTAAAAGTACACCTTTTACTTCATACATTTGCTCTTAGTAAAAGTGCTAAGCTGATTATCGACATATTACTTGGTCATTATGGTCAATATTTTCTACTAAATATTTTATATGAAAACCACTAGGTGGTAATAATGTTGTGGCTGATTGATGTAAAAAAAAAAACAAGAGGATGTGAATGTGAATAATGCCTGCTATCTATAAAAGGCAAGATGGACCAAATTACAGATGATCATCCTGTAATTTATATTCCTAAGCTGTTCATGAACCTGCATCATCTCTGCCATCACAATGGTTTGTAAGATTTAAAGAACATTAGCACAATATTACTTTTACCTTCCTCCTCTGATCCTCCTCATCCAGCAGCCTGGCCTGCAGCTGTCTCACCATGACTTGCCTCTTCCATTCAGCGATGGGACGGCCTCTGTCATCGTGGGTGGGCACAAGGTAGTCAATGTCGGACAGGTTGGCCTCCTCGGTGGGCAGGACCACCATTTTATTCTTACCAAGTGTAAATAATGAGGACATTGTCAGCATTTTAACTAAAGGAAGGAAGCACTTACAAAAGATGTTTAAAATATTTTGGCACTTACCGCCTGTCCAGCGAAGACTCCTGACATCCCTGACTGCTTCAAAGATTTAATAGACTTCATGTCCCCAAGAAGTTTTTTTTCACCCAGGAGTTTTGTGTCAGGCAACGCCGCCTTATGCTCAGAGGCAATTGTCTGACTCCCACTTGCCTTGGGGTGATTGAAACCTTTAATAACTGAATTACAAATGATAAATAGTCTCCATCTCCTCAACTGAATGTAATTTAACAAACAATTATTTAAGAGTGTATTGCTTGGGTGAAACATTGAGAAGCACATTTGATTATTGATTATTAAACATAAATGCTTCGCTCACCGGAAGTTGCAGTTTGAACCTGCTTCATCCTGCTGACAGCAGTTTTTCCTGACTTTGCAGGTGGGGGAGAATTTAAAGGTAAAGCAGGTGCAGTAGGGGGCTGAGGGTATCTTGCCTGTGGGGATTCTTCACTCTCAGGTTTCTAAAAACGGAGAATAAAGAGGTATTGCTTGGTTTCTAATTGGTTATTGATAAAAATATGAAATTGGAAAAAATAGAAAGCGTTGATAACAACTGAATTCTGGGTCTACCTTTAAACTATGCATGTAGGTGTCGCTCAGGCAGCCGTAGTAGTCCTCTCTGCTGATCTGCAACAACACAGCCGGCTTTGACTTTACTTCTTCTCTTCCTGGAGTGATCACCTCGGGGGGCTTATCTGCACAGGCTGCCTGAAATTAACAGGAGGCTCTGAGAACAGCGATGATGACATAACATAACTCGCATACACCCTGAGGCTTCAGCTAAGGTTTCCTGTCTGCTTATATGACTTCATAAATACAAACCTAACTTTATTTACATAAAGTATAAAATTGTCCCTCATTCTCTTGAGGACTAGTGAGTGCTGATGTTATTGGACAGATTTTAAGCCTCCCCTGAATGGTTGATGGAACCTCACAATGTGTGGACACCTTTGACCCACCTTTTGTTAATGCACCTTATACAGATTGATCAAATCTGCACTTCCTTCTCAGAACAACATTAAAGGAAACTGTGAGCAGAAAACTCTCTAGCTTGCACAAAATAGTGTCTGATCTCGCGTGAATGCATTTCTAGTTGTCATCACTTAGTCACTCTGCATTTTGGAGCACTTGAAACAACGGTTACAAATAAAAGCAATTAATGAATAGGTTACATATGTTTGTTTTTTTTTTATTTATATATAGATTGAAATTTAGAGCAAAAGAAGAAAAACAAGTGGATGGGATAGTGACCAACCTTTGGATAATTGACAGCATTTCACACCACCCTAGGGAGGATATAGGATGTATGGAAATATTTACATCCCCTTTAATGAGCCTCCATTGTCCTAATGCACTCCATGCAGAATGCATATCAAATTTAGCTCTCCGGGGACATTATTAGCAACCAAAACATCAAAGGCAGCCGTAATAGGCTGCTGCATGCTGTTGTGCTTTGTGTCCACGAGGTGGTCCTTGCCGTTTCCTTTCGCACGGCACTTTGATGTTAAACGGCACCGAATATGCTATGACACTGCTCAGGCAGAAGAATAAATTTCCCCGAAGTTGTGCAATCCATAAATAGATAAACAAGGGGGCTGGGAAAGGGGGAGCAGGAAAGCGTGATTCCTTTGTGACCCTTCTCGTAACAGTTCAATGTCCTAAAAGCTACAGTAAATTGGTCCTGTGTGTGTGTGTGTGTGTTTAATTAGACCCAATGGCCAGAGAACATTTGGTTTTCATCAGCACCCCATCACAATTGCCACAAAGATATAGATAGCCTAACCCTTTTTTGGCCTGGAGCCACCCACCCCCTATCAAAGACCGCAAAGTCCTCGATCACTACAGATGAGGAGCCAAGAAACAGCTTCTCAGTGCAGTCTCATTGTCAAACATGCAGCACCAGTAATCTGTGGTGCCTGCGGGTCGAGCCATGAGAGAGTTTAAGTATTTCAGCACACCATGTGTATTTAAGAAACATGTCCTGTAATTCTGTGTTCTGGAATCAATCATTAAAACAACCTGCTTCCACATGAAATATTCACATTCTTGGTGATAAATTGCAACGTGGAATGTACACAGTGGGTATACATTATACACAAAACACTATAGTGTAAATACATGTCCACTCACATTTAAAAATACTCTCAGGTTTCCTGCATGAAAGTCAAAGCTTGTGAGGCTCATAACTGCAGGACACAATGTTTTTGCCAACATTTACAGCTTTTTTGTATCCACTGTGGTGAAACAAGACAAATGATAATACTGGACTACCTCATACTGGAACATTACAACAACTACTGGATTACAAACTATGTCAAGAAACAGTACAAGATTCAAAAAAGGAAAAAAAAAAAAAAAGGTTCCAATTTACAAAAATCAACAATGACAAAATATGGTCATTGGCCACGAGCCTGGTATATTAGTCATGCCTAACCGTAAGAGGCAATAACTGATCAGAAAACAGGTAATCCTGCCAAAACATCTGCCATTTAGGGCCCCTTAAACTCAAATGACAAAATGTTCCTTTTATTTTTACAAACCTAATTACTCAGATTGTTAAGTCACTTTCCTAAGAACAAACGCTCAAAGACAAATAAAATAATAAAGCACCTAAACATGAGTAATAAATGCGATGTAGTGATGTAATAGTATAAACACATTAAAGTTCATTAACAAACTAACCGAAAAACTCACTAACCTTAAACAATTCTCAAAGCACACATCGGTATTCACTGTGGATTCAAAAAAGGAAGTGAGGCCACAGTGAAACTCCAGAGGCACCGACTCGTGCAGCCAGGTATCCCAGATAGTCACTCTGGTCTTGAGGATGTGCCACTATTTTAAGATCACTGACCGCTCTTTTGACAACATAATGAGCATCTATGCCAGTGGCCAAGGGCCGGCAGGCAATAAACAATAAACTCTGATCGGAGAATGTGGTTAATAATTAAAGGAAAGGATTGGGTGGCCGGTAATGTCACTAATGCATGGACAAACCAATGGCCATGCTGTTGCACGAAGGAAGGGATCAGCGGAAGACTTGTCAAAGCAGTAGAAAAAAAAAAAAAAAAGACATTTTATCCATGCACGTACGTTTTTTTTCCATTTGGGATAATTGAAATAGGGAATTAATTCATCGAACTTTTTATTTGGAAAGGCTTTGGAGTTTCCAGTCTTATTTTTTGAATAGTTAATGATTAATCTTGATTAACTCAAACATCTTTTTCCACTCGTTTTTGGGGGATTTTTGGTAGAATCTCAGAGAAGAACAAGAAAACCAGCTAATAATCATATCTCAGGAGGTAGAACCAAAGCACCTTTGGCATTTAACTTAAAAAAAAAAAAAAGAGAGTTAATCTATTCTAAATGACATTGCAGATTATGTTTCTGTCAATCAACATACAATTGACGAACTTCAGCGTTTACAGTATTTTCTCATATTTATACATAGATGAATTAAGCAACGTAGAGTGTAGTATATTTTATAACACATCACCCAAACTTTAAGTGAGTAAAAGTATTGTCAGCAACAGATATTTCTTGTGACCCAGGTGTGAACCTGTGAGACCGAGTTTCAGCCAAAAGAGTTCTAAATGAATACTTTTATCTTTGGGTATTACCTGTAAAGACTGTATTTGTTGTTGTAATCTGTTGTTAAAATTAATAAATCAACTTAATGACCAGAAGGCTGACAAAGGGCAAGCCGTTTTGAATATAACAAAAGAGGAGAAACGTACTAAAGGCAGTGCAGAAACATCGGACCTAGAAAATGCTAGAATTAGTGATGTCCTGAAAAGTGTTCTGAGCAACAAACAGAGAATAGACCAGTAGAGGAAAAACACATCGGCTGATGACAGCAGCATTGTGAGAGCTGTGAAGAAAAACCCTGAAACAGTCAGGGACAGCACCACCCACCTCCATAGAGCAGGAGTGAAGGCATCACAATCCACCATTTGAAAAAACTTAATAAGCAGAAATGAAGGTGGCAGTAGTGTCATGGCTTTGGCTTGCATGGCTGCTTGTGGAACAGCCTGACTAATCCTTATTAATGATAATACAGTGGTGGTAGCAGCAGAATGTATTTTGCTGTACTAGCATGCCAATACTTTTAGAGGGCCCTGTAGATGAGAATCTGATTCACACACACATTTTATAGTGTTGTGAAAAATCTCCCACTCAGTGATTGATATGCAACTGTGATGCAGCCAGGCTTTATAATTCTGACAGTTTCTGTTTACGTTAGAAAAACTACTGCATATGAGCATGTGTTTCGTTTCTCATTGCAAAAAACAAAGCAGAAATTTAGACCTAAAAAGCACATTGATGAATGGGAACGACACTGCGCTTCCTCTATCCAAGTATTCTAAAAATACCATTCTCAAACAACAGTATCTTTGGCCTGAAGGCTGTGAATCGAGAGCAAAAGCCACAAATGTGTGTGAAGTAAACCTCACGCCACGCACTGTTTATTCGATCGCAGCTGTTCCTGAGATGCGAGATGAGGAAGAGAAGTTGACAACACTGAACAGATCTGACCTCGTTGTGACCGATCCAAACATGCAGAGAGGCCAAATGCACAGCTCTCACTGGTCCACGTCCCAGTTCATTTGGTTCGCTGTTCGGAAATGAGATTATGTGACTGATACTTTAGAACGGACGAAACCTGTCATCTATGTAGAACTTTAAAAACATGAAATAGCAGAAATGTAATTAGGCCATGGGCCTACTGTACTTGTACAGCTCGTCTCTGGCCCAGTAGTCTTCAGAGCTTTAGATACAGTATCTTGAGCTCCAAATATTTAAGGATTTAAATCAATTAACTGCTATTCACAGTTTTCTATCAGATGACCCCTTTGTTCATGTTAAGCCTCTGCTTGTGTGTCTACTCATACATTGCCAAGAAACATAATACACCGTTCTGTCTGCTACCAACATTACACAGTATCCAAAAGGTGACAACCGTAGCACTTCCAAGTCTCTGGAAAAAAAAAAAAAAAACATGACACACAATCAAAGGTGTGTTTGAATCCAATGACATCCTGCTCTCCAAGTCCACAGAGGGATAGAGTTGCTGGTTCCAGGCATCAGAACGGTGAAAACGCTGAAACTTAAACTCCGGGATCTCATAACGGGCTCTGCCCCTCGGCCTTCCACCTGAGCCGCTGGTGAGGGGTAACTGATAGGCCCTTAGCTGGTGGCGGCAGCGGCTGCGTCCGATGCAGCAACAGCAACAGCCCCTGCACTAATTAGCACTCCATTGTTTATGAGAGGATTATTTGTAAAGGGGAGCTCGGCAGCCATGCCTCACTGGCTCCCAGTCATCATCCTCTTAAAGTGTGAGTGCTGCTGTTCTCTCCTGACTTATTCAGACTTCCATTGGCTAACAGCTTTTAATGCTTTGCGTACATCGCTGTGTCATCTGTGCTATACTATAAGCATCCAGTGATGTGTGATAAGGACAAACAGGACAGGCGGACATCTGTGAGGCTTTAAAGTCCAACAACTCTGCTGACAGAGTGGTCCTCTCAGGCTCTTTCAGTTGACAGTGTTCAGTGTTACATATTTAAATCAGCTGCAAAGCTCAAGTGTCAGTATCGGTAGTAACTGTAGAGTTAATGGAAGCCTACAAACCTAATAATTATGGGGCTATTTAAAAGAAGAACAAATAAATCAAGATATAATTTATTCACATTACATACTGAGTCAATAAGAATCTGAGGTAAATGCAGGCCTGTTTTAACTGCTTCAACTCCTGACTTGAAAAGCCAAAACCACCACAAACAAGACGTGAGCACTGAAATATTCATCAATCACATTGAGGAGCAACGTGCTTTCCGCAAAGAACCACAGAGCTCATCTCCGGGAGCCCTTGGTATCAAACTGAGAATGAAGAATCACCTCCAGCACTCAAGGCATCATCGCTTTTAATGCCTTATCATCCTCCACTTCTTAGACTTTAGGCTGAGTGTAAAGTAATCACGCTGATTAGAAGAGGAAAACTCTGGAGAAGGAAAGATTTAACTGCATGTCACAAATTAAGAACATGAGAGTGACTCTTATAACTTCAAGAATTTTCCAGATGATTACAGATGATCACATGCCCCAAACTAGCTGCGATTTCCATGTCAAGGTGAACAGTATGGACACAAAGAGAGGACACATCAGGGAGTATGTATAAAATGACAAAGAGCTTACATTTTTCTCCACAGCGCGGAGATGGCCAGCACATTCGTAGTGTCCATTGTAGTCTGCCAAGTCTGCTGCTGTGAATCCATCAATATCTCGATCTGAAGGGTTTGCCTGATTAGCCAACAGGATTTTACAGCACTAAGGAAAAATAAGTAGAATATCAGTAGACAAAGAAACAACAAAATGCAAAACGTAAAAATACGGATTTATGTCTATTAGAAAAGATCAAACTATATTGACAACAGTAAGAAAACTTTAATAAAAAGTTGAATTCAACCTCCAGTTCTCCATTCTCTGCAGCATCATGAAGTGGGGTCCCTCCCCAGAAATCCTTGATGACCTTTGAACCCAAGTGAAGGAGCTGCTCCAAGATGCAATAGTGCCCTCTGCTGGCAGCAAAGTGCAGAGCAGTCGCTCCCTCTCTGTCCTGGCAGGACAGGTTGACATCAGTGCAGATGACCTATTGAAAGTTGATCAAAAAGATATACACTGTGTGTTCAGATAGAAAACAACAGCTCTAGCAAATATTTCATAGTACTGTAACAAAAATGTGTGTTTTTCTGCTCACCAGCCACGCCACCACAGCTACGTGGCCCATGTGAGCAGCGGCATGCAGGCAGGTCATGCCATCGTGAGCCCTCAGGTGGACGTCAGCCCCACAGTCCTTCACAAGGTACTCAACCACATGCAGGTGACCTTCCTGGCAGGCCAGGTACAACAGAGTGGCGCCCATGCCTGTCTGTTGGTTCACACAACTGTAGTCCCACATATAATGAGAAAATAAGGTCAGGTATATAATTTCAGTTAACGCAAAATGTGTTTCTCAGTTCAGCTGAAACCGGCACTCATGCTCATCACTGACAAAGAAGTCTTTTTTTTTTATTTTTTCCCCACTTACAGTTGCTTTTTCTACTTCAACAGTGAAAAGTAGATGTAATGTTATAGCAGTGAGACAATACTTGGCAACAAAGGTTTAGGTAGCCAACAAAGTAACATGTAACTGTAAAGTAACTGTTAAGCCACAGTTTTTATATTCCTGCATACAGATGGCTACAGTAACAAAGATGTAACTATTTTATATAATCTATTAAAAAACATAACCTAAATACATGTAGATACACAAATTTTCCAATGATGTTTTTACATATTAGAAAATATGACCTTTTATTTAAATAATTTGTTTAATTTGAAGAATAATTTTAATAAGTTGTATTTACAATAATATACTGTACTTCAGTGGCTAATACGATTGACTCTCTAAGCATGTAATTTACATGTCACTCACGGTCACCTGTTATGGTCTGATCCTTAAATGTGTCATGCCAATTACACTCATGCTCTACGGGAACCACAAGTTGACGAGCGGCATAGCTTTTTCTGGTCCTCACTAAGCGCCACTGTCCCACGTTTAAGAAGAACAGTTGGGATACGTTTACTACCTGCTCTTGAGGCACGTAACCTTTTGCATAATTTCATAACTAAATATCAGATAACTATCTGCACATACATACAAACCCCATTTCAATTTGGAAGGAGTTGTAAAATGGGAATAAAACGAGAAAGCAATGATTTGTAAATCATTTAAAACCTATTTTTCATTGTAATAAGTACAAAGACAACATAAAAAAGTTTTTTTTTTAAATATATGCTTCATTTTAATGCTAGTAATAGGTTTCAAAAGTCATTTTAAATCAAGGAGCCTTGAACTAGTTACCTAGGTGCTTGCTGAATTAGCAGCTTCAAACAGGTGAGGTCCCCATTGGCTGCAGCATAGTGAGCAGGAAGAGCTCCACAGTCTGTCTCCACCTCTGCCCCAGCACCAACGGAAAGCAGCCACTTAACGACCTCCACACAGCCAAACCGGGCTGCCAGGTGGAGCGCAGTGGCACCAGCAGCATCCTTATCCTGGAAACATCCCCAGAGATCAAGGGTAGGTATACTTATTATAGTCAAACTGAAGTCCTGTACAGTTTGGGTTTTTTGCTCGAAGACGCTCTCAGTTAATAATCTACAGAAAAAAATTATAAGATGTGATCTTTAGAAGGGATTCTGCAAATTCACTTCTAATGGTGTTCTATCGTTTTCAGCAACTAATAATATCCGTTATAGAGTAGATGGATTACGAGAAAGCGGGCTTGTATGTTTTCAGTCATTTCACAGCCCTTTTGGTTTGTTTTAGCCTGATGTTGATCCTTCTTGTTTTTGCCTCTTTGTGCGACTGCACATCTTTGTGCTCATTTTGTATCTTTTAAACAGGCATTTTAAAACAAGAAGCAGCATGAACGTTTGCTTCAGAGGCTCTGGACCATGGGCAAACTTACTTCTTGTGCTCCTAGGTCTGTACATGCTTGGCCCCTTGACTAAAGCATTTACAGTACGATGTAGACGGACATGATTCTACTTACTAGATTGCTATATAATACAAGTTCATACCCAGCAATTAAACATCAAACATATGATGTAATCAGGTGATGATATATCTAAAAAGGTAGTGTATAACTTTTACAACTACAGTGATGACAAACTCATCCAAAGCCAATACCTGAATTTAGAGTCACTCTGAACTGAGTGTGTAGAAAGTACCATGAAAAGCTGGACACGTGACGACTCTCCAATGCATGAGTTTCCAGGAAAGGTTTTTTTTTCTGCTCTACGTGTCACGATAGCTCTTAGGTAGGTAGACTTACCTCAATGTTGCAGCCTCCTTGGTCAACAAGCCACTGGAGTTCACATATATGCCCAGTAGCTGCTGCATCATGCGCTGGTGTGGCCTTGTTCAAGGCTCTGGCATCAGCTGCCAGACCAACCTCGCTCACCAGAAACTTCAAACACTCCAGGTGTCCACACCTGGCGGCGTGGTGCACTGGGCCAGCGCCTTGAACGTCAACGATGACTCGTGAGAGGTGACCAGTAGACACCAGCTCACTCAGGGTCACAAGATCCCCTGCGCGAGCCGCCTGGATGGCCCGATGAAGCACCATTCCCACCTGCTGCTGTGAGTAGGTTATGGCACACGGAACAAGCTCCTTGGAGGTCTTTGGATCCCAGCAGCTAACGGTCACGCTCTCACATGCACAGACCCTCATACAATAACAAAACAAAAAAAAAAACCCATACACTTATTGCTTCCCTGAGCCAGGAAAGTGACACCCTAGTAGCAGCCAGCTGGCCAGCATGACTGCTGGGGAGAGAGTATGGGGTCAGAGCCAGTGAGATAGAAAGGTAATGAAAGACGGGTACAGACGCGGCCCTTGTGGCCCGCTGCTCTCCTTTGTGTGGCCGTGACCATATGCTGGCACACGCACCCACGCTTCACTGGAGATGAGGGAGTTGAGGCAACACGGAAACTTAAGTAATGGGATAAGTCAGAGCCAAGGCACGGTGAATTACAATGAGCGATATCATTTTTTGAAAAATATTTTAAACATAAATTTGGGAAGGAAAAGGAGCAGCTAGTTAACAGATTTACTGTTTCTTGTAAATCAGTTTAGCACCAGTAATGACAAGATTAGACACAAGAAAAAAAAATGGATATGTTTATGTGAATATTTCATTCATGCACTCATACACGCTGCCCAGACTCCAATTAGCTGATTAGCTACTCAGATGACATAATACAAGCTGAGTACATGCATCTCTCCATAACGTCACTACTCAGCTTACTTCCCTTTTTTCATTTATATAAAATCTTTTGGTTAAGGCAACAATAAATGCAGATAATGGATTTTTTATTCTGTACATCCTTATCTTGACCTACAGGATAATTTCTTCAAGTGACTGTCATCAGTTCCTTTCCTTCAACAGTTGTACACTTTCCCTTAGATCCTCCACAATTGCATCCACATCTTCTTGAGTGGTTCTCCTGCCCACACTCAACCTCAGAGCATTAGCTGCCACTTCTGTGGGGACGCCACAGTTCAGAAGGATATGGGAAGGCCTGGTTACACACAATTTAGATCAGGAGAGTTATGTAACTGTGATCAATATGATGTCTGGACTAAAGCAGAACAGGTGGAAAGAGGGACCCTTTGTACCTGTTTCCACAGTCTGAGTGGCAGGCCGCACCAACACTGGCCAACAGCCTCCTACATTTGGACAATACCCTCCAGCCTAAAGCAGGAGAGAGAGAGATTAATCATTCAAAGCCTTTGTAGTTTACAAATAGCCCTGTGCAGGTCATGAACTGCCTCTGACAAACATTGGTGTTGGGTTAGAGGACACGGTTTGGACTGGCGAGCCAAAACAGAGGTAGGACAGGGACGAAGGAGTGTGACATCACCTTGTAATGTTGGGCCCAGGATGGACACGTTACATGTGTTAGGGAGGATACCAGAGCCGGGGTAGTGGCTGTTGAAACGGATCTTGTCTTTAAATGTGGCCTGAAAAGGAAAACACAGAGTACATGTGACTAATTATGATATAGTTTATCAGTTGCTGAAGACAATGCATGGAAATCCTTGATAAATAGTCACGCTATTTTTAATAACCTCAATCACACACACTAACAATACCACATTTACAACAATCCATTTCTTGCCAAATAAAATCTGACTTACTTGTAGCCGTTCCTCCAAGTAAAGTTTGATACTTCGCATATGACTCTCATACTCCGACAGATTAGCAGTTACCAGCTCTGCAGCCTGACACAGAAACAAAATAAGGCAAAACGATGAACTGAAGTATGACATTACAAAGTGCGACTACAGCATCAGACTTTTGCATTCTAAAATACGCCCTGGCAAGCATCTGAGCACATAACTAACTTTGGTATTCAAGTATCACATGAATAAATATGATATGGCAGAGAAGAATCACACAAAGAATGAAAAACAATAAGATAGTACCTAACTAAAAAGGTGCCATCTTAAGCTACTAATAAACTCCCACAAAAAGGGTGACAGAGGGCATTGACCATACTGGTGCACCAACAGATTATCAATATTTACAAATGCATTATTACTAAATAGAAAGGCCACCACTACAAATTAAGTTTTACAACCTGGGGATTATGAATTTGTTCATATTAGTGCATATCATAATTTAAAATTATAGTTAAATCAACAATTAACTATTAATAAGGCAAATATTATAAGCTTATGAGAAATGGTAAGGAAATTGCATAAAAGTAATTTAAAATGTTAATTCACAACATATGTTCTATTGCTATAACTCACTGACGAGCTGATTTGACTACACATTGATTTTACCACTAAACTAATTAACAATAAAATCGAGAAAAAACCTCCTTTTGAGTCAAACAGTATTTATTGTAATCATCAAAACAAATACCTTTAAAGACCTTCATAATAATAAAAAGCCAGTAAACAAACCTTTCCCAGACCAGCAATCATTGGTGTGTTTTCAGTGCTGTAATATTCGGAAAGACAGAAATCAGATTTAAATATTTATGTGTGAAGATCTTTAATCTTTACCATTTGAATCTTTGTATTTGAAATCTTATTGACTTATAGGATACAGTACCCTGGTCTAAAGTTTTTCTCTTGTCCTCCTCCAAACAGCATCGGATACAAAGGTGTTCTTGTTCCTGGGCCATTCACATACAGAGCACCGATCCGAGGACCGTAAAACTAAATATGCAATATAACCTGTCAATATGGTGATTCTTAGATTCTTTCATGTGCCAAAGTTAAGATTTTTCATACAACACACTCTGACCTTGTGTCCCACAATGGTTAGGAAATCCACACCCAGTTCACAGGCATCTACTTGGATTTTTCCCAGAGCCTGAGCAGCATCAGTGTGGAGCAGGATCCTGAGCCGCTCATCCTGCGTGTTGAGGGATTTTATTCTTTGGCAAATCTCTTTGACTGGCTGGCAAGACAAGAGTGTTTGAACATGCAAGGTAAATTAGAACGTATACACAGAGCTAAATATAAATTGAACTTATTTTTGGTTTTACTTTGAAATTCGATCTAAAAATTGTGTTTCACGTTCAACACATCAAGCAATGTAACTGGTATTAGTTTAATCAGCAAAAATCCCTCACAAATGTTCAAATGTAACATCTCCTGACATAAAAAAAGTGATTTTTATTATCACTAAAGTTGAAAAGATGCACTCATACAAGTAGTTAAATGTAGAGGATACAGTCGGGCTGCAACTCATCTTACCATGATGACTCCTGTCTCATTGTTGGCCAGCATGATAGAGATCAGACAAGTGTTAGGACGCACCACTGCAATAATATCCTCCACCTCCACCCGGGCGGTCACCTTAGACACAGGCACAAATGTCACGTCTGTGACAAGAACACAGTTACCCGGAGAAGTCCCAAACAAGGAAGTGAATGTAGGTGGACTACTTTATTTAAATTAAAAAAAATAAAGCCATCGTTTGTTTATTTCTTCCTACCTGCCTTGCCTTCTTTCTGTAGGTGCTCAGCTACTAGTTTGACAGAGTCATGTTCCACATTACAGGTGATTATATGAGGAAGGCCAGTGCATCCATTCTGACGGCCTTCACCTTGCTCTGCTGCCCTGCAGTTTCTTCTGAAGTGCTCTACGGCAGTGTGGAGCACCAGATTATTGGCCTGAAAGAAGATAACTCTGTGATGAGTCACAGTTTTAGCGTATGGCTAAAACTTTCAATATTTAAGAGAAAAAGATCTACTAGCTCACAAATATGTAGGCACCTTCCAAAACATAAGAACCACAAAGCAGTAACATAAATGCTGTTACCTCTGTTCCGCCTGAGGTAAAAATGACGTCCTGTGCTTTACCTCCAACCATTCTCGCTACATTTTCTCTGGACTGATTAATGATCGCCTTGGCCTTGGTTCCTACAGGTAAAATGTTTTATCCAAAAATATTATTTGCACGCTGTGATAAGATAAGTTTCTTATCTTATCTTCTTATCTCTTATCTTCTATTGATATCATGAGATATTAATCCAGGGTTTAATTATAATTTACCTGCTATATAGTTGCTACTTGGGTTTCCCCAAGCATCCTGCAAGGCTTCTGTAATGGCCTGAATCACTTCTGGTTCCAGTGGGGTAGTAGCATTATAGTCCATATAGATCCTATATTACATTATGCACATTAGAAAACTGTTCTTATCATTTATTTTCGGTACTGTGACAAGCATACAGCATGCTACTAAAAGCATCAAGAGTATTAAAAATCCTTAAGTTATTCTGACTGAATGACCAAATCAAACCTACCTGTCTAGATTATTTTCTGAATAAGGTTGTAAAGGATGGTCAGTGAAGCTGTGACCCTTAACCAAGGTGATGTCTTCAGGTTGCTCAGCCATACTGTTTGGAGGAATGCAGCAATTAATAGGATGTGTGTGTAGATTAATTCCTCTCAAGCAGGTATGGACAATACAAGCTAAATCTTGTAGACACTTTTAATTTTAATGTCCTTTGAAAGCTGGTTGGACTTTTCACACTATACTGTCTGTTCATATACACAGTACTATTCGTAGTATTTCTAAAACAGAGACTGACTGCAGATCAAGCAGTTGAATCTTAATGAGACAACTGCATTTCCTGCTCCTCTCTATTCAAGGTATTAGTATAAATATTCTAGGTAGTGTGCAATAAAACAAAACTGAGCATCTCAGAGGCTACAGAGGTTTATTAGAAACCTGAACATGTGTCCAGTCTCCTCCACAGTCCGCTGTCACCTGAGGTGACGTCATGCTGTCAGTCACACAACGTAAAATTACACAGCTATCACGAAACGTTAGCTTCCCGGTAATGACTGTAACCATTGTTAAGTCAGAAAAGAAGAAACGTAAAACGTTAACTTAAGTATTAAAGCAACCTTCTTCATCCCTGGCACTGTAGCCACCTAAGGCTAACTATCGATAACGCTAAAACGTTGCAACATCTGTTGACTTTAGCTGAAACTAGCTAGTACTGCTAACCAAAACGTGCTAGCAATAACGTTATTCAACTGGCAGCTTTGACGCTTTGACGATAGCGAATATTCCACATTGAGTCAAAGGCTTTGGGTCTGACCTTGTAAGGTGAAGTTTAGCTTTTCTGAGAACATTTACAACAGTCTGTGTCAATCATCAGCTAGCTACACATATGTGTGATTGGATGAGGCGCTACTCAGCTCCCCTGGGTTGCCAGATGTATTAAAGCGACAGCGGTCGTAAAACGTCCCCGATACAAAAGAAAGTACATCCTAAAGTATAGTACTTTAGTATTTTTACATTAAGTGTTTATTTATTTAAAATGTAAATAAATGTGCTTTTCAGGATAATCTAAATGAATAGATCATTCGGGAATAAGACAGTCAACCAGTTATTTTTTTACGTGCTTAACGTTTCTGGCTCAAAAGCTTGTTTTGAAAGACATAAAAGTCAGGATATCTGTCATGGTAAAGTGTCGAAAAGATCATGCAAATTAGATTTGAATATAGGGTTTGGAATATTTTAGTTATTATACAAACAGAATTATTATAAACACTAAGACATTGCTTTCCAGCGGACATGGCAGCTCTGGGACCGTGCTGCTGCCATGGTAACAACCAGGAAGCTAGTTTTGTATATGTTCCTCCCTTTAACCGGAGTTGTCTCCTGTGTCCTTGCACTTGCGTCTTATCGCCTCACGCAAGATGTGAGGAAAATTTCCGAGGAAACGATGCGAGGACACAGTTATAGCGGAGAGACCTTGTTAAGATAAATGTGATGTGCTTTGTTTGCTGATTGTACAGGTTCTCTCTGCGTTGGAGTTGTTTTCTTATGCTCAGAATTCTGTGCACTTTGGATTTTTCTTTTTAAATAAAATTCGTTGTCCCTGAGACGAAGAGGCTTCGAGGTGAGCGCTCTTTTTCAGTTGCCCTCGCACATCGGGCACAGGCCAACTCCCTTCCTGGTTTTAAATCTTCCCTTAAAACACATTACTTCTCCTTGGCATTTAACTCAGTTTGAGATGTTGGCTTTAACTGTGTTTTACTCTTTGTTTTATATTTGGTTTTGTGTCATATATCTATAATTCTTTTATGTGTTTTATTTGTCTACATGTCTGTGTACAGCACGTTGGCCAACTGCGTTGTTACTGTGCTTTTTAAATAAAGTTGGATTAGACTGGATACAAAATGTGAACATGCAGTGTCTAAATAGTCTGATCAGCTGTGCTCTCCAAGGAAGGCATCCAATTCAAGCAGTCTCCTCGATTCTTGGAACAGAAATAAGGGAATTGAGACGTGGAACAATGTCCAGGTCGTTTTGTTAGTTTTGGGAGCCAACTCAATTTAAGTTAGCCCCTATGCGCCATTACAACTAAACCAAATTCATAGGTTTTTACACAAAGTACAATCGCAGAATCATCTATAAAAAAAAAGGTAGTATTCATTACTTAGTGTTGCATAATTTCCATCTTTATTTAATATATGACAATGTGTTTGGTGTACACAAACATTGGACGCTAAACTCCAACACTCAGACACTGACTTAACTACTTCCCAATTACAAGGTTTGTAAATGAGTGCAACTTTATAATACGCTGTTCACAGCAATCATGTTTATATACAATGCAAAATAATTTGATAGTGCGAAAAAAAGAAAAGATTCGCTGTGGAAGCACAATGTACATGATATTCCTTCAAAAAGGAGGAATTAGAAAAGGTAGATTTTGTGAGGCCTATGACAGCATGATAGTGTTGGTAGATATTAAAACAAGTGTGACAGAAAGGTAACCTACAGTGCAGCATTACTTTGTACAAGATGCAATGCCAGAGTCATAATGAACCAGTTACATCCTCCAGTATATCAGTGGACAGATTATCACAGGTATGTCCCATAACTTCTATATGGTTCCCTGATAATAACTTCCTACAATCAATATGGAACCAGACTGTCTGCGGGAGACAAGTCGACACAACCACGGCAGCAGAATAAGTACTTTCAAATTGAATAATGTACATTCATGTGATTTTTTTGTTTGTTTGTTTGTTTGTTTGTTTGTTTGTTTTTTGGGTGACAGCACCAACAAAACTTTGGTTGGCTCAAATGGGACACGTCAAAAAAACCCACTGAAAACACGAGGGAAATTCAGACTGGAGCAACCCCAGGCTCACATTGTAAGATCAGGTTTTAAAAGAAATGGAACAGCAATAAGTACTTGAGCCAGTGCAATGTACAGTAGAGCAAGGTATTTACTCGGTGATGATGATATAGATGGATAAAATACATGTGAAAACCTGTGATTGACTCTGATCACACTTTTCTGTTACACAAAAAGCAAAAGTTATTGACAGATGTAACTGATTACCTACAATGATAGTTGTGCATACAGTACATTAATGTAGGGCTGTTAAAAGGGCTGTTTTGATTGGATGACTTTCAAAATATGCCCACAACACAACAACGGAATACTTCCCAAGATCAGCAAAGACGCTTGACATAAGGGTAATTGGTGGATCGCAACAGTAGCAAATATTCTACTGTGCCATTAACAGAAAAGACAATATGGTTGCAGCATTTTGAAAGGTTTAATGCTTTGAGACATCCTAGTATTTGCTGCATGAGAAATGTTTCCACTCTCATAGAGCTTGCTCTCTAGGCTGGCTGACCTGAGGCTTGCTCAACAATCAAATGCATACAAGAAGTCACAACTTGAATCTATCACTGCTTTTTGAACACTTTCCGTGTCAGATTAAATGAAAGTATTCTTACACAAAAATCAGCTCAAGGGGTTAAAAATTGTTTAACCTTGCACTTTGAGACTGTCAACGGCACTGATTTTTTTTTTTTTTTTTCTCCATTCAGAACACGTACAGGGTTTCAGTAGGCATAACCATGAAGTATACTCCATGCAATAAAAGTAAATAAAAACAAACTGTTTGTCTGGACAGGTAGAATACGTGGTGATGATGGTGAATCGCAGGGGAGTGATGATATGATTTTTAGACGCTCACCGAAAACTATTATAGCAGCATGAAGAATGTGGTTTCAAAGCATCTGTGCAGAGGCATATTGTACAGTAGGATTCAAAAGAGAGGCACTACATTTAATCCATATACATACCATTCAGAAAACCAGTTTCCTTTTCTGCACTATGAAGAACAGTTTAGACTTTTGATCATATAACAAGGTAAGGTTGTACATTGATCTTGTCCGGTGTGTGTTCATTGGGTCAACCACCAGGTGTGACTATCCTAATCTTAAAAGTGGAGAGTATTATTCAAGTAATCTTCAGCTCAAAGAAACTGGCCAATCACAAAGTTTTTCAGTTGTTTCAATAGCATTGACTGCACGGGGACAAAGTTGTATTATTCATACATTTAAGGAACTCATATTAAAAAGTGCAGTGTGCAGAAATTGCACGATACTACTACTTTAGAAATATAAATGTCTTTGTAAATAAATATGTGCAGAAATAAATAACGAAACTGTTAAATATCTAAATATATCACATTTTAAAACAAGTAAAATTCATGTAGAGGATGAGATTCAATTGGAAGGATTATTTGGATGGTATCTGATTATTTACCATGTGCACCAACATCAGCCACCACATCAACACCGCCTGCTGGGGTTAATGTTGTAATAATCGGTGAAGATACCCTCTGTGCTCTTATTAGAAGCCAAAGTAACATGGATTCATGAAATTGCCATGAGACCATGGAGTTCACGATAATATGCCAATCCCTTGCCAGGCTGTGTGTGCTAAAGTTTCTAAGAAGTCTTAGGAATGGGATGCATAATATTCAATGCAGGATTCATGGAAAGTTTTTTACAGAGTAACACTCAACTGTCATTTTTTTTTTTTTTTCACTTTGTATTTTGTTGCGGTAAGTTGTATGCAAACCAGGTTAAACACCATACTGTATATAGAGCCGCAGAGCAGAGAAGGATCTGCATGTTTGTCTGTTTACCGATGCAAATGTGATCCACACTGACATGACAGCTTTAGGTCACTGCTTTTTTTTTAAGGAATAAATGTATAAGGCTCGATGTGTCTCTGACAACAACTACAGTACATTACCATACATATGTAATCTGAGATAAGAAAATGTTGCTACTTCCGCCATTTTCTTCATTCGTCCAGCTATGAATGAGCTTCCAGTACAGTACAGTGACAGCTTTTTGAAGAGGTTCTTCAGACTACGAGATTCACGCTGCAGCAGAAGCCTGGCATGACATGGGTGCATTAGGTGCCGAGGACACAAGTGATAAACTGAGAACGTACTGAGAACGTACAGGAGAAAGATGGATGTTGGTGACAGGGCTCAGCACAGGGGGATTAAGACGAGGATATCTATGTACATTTTAGTCTTTGTGTTTATCCCTCTCTCATGGGATGCGCTTCACATCCTCATTTGTCCAGCTCGTCTTCTGGATAGCTTTGACCTGAGAGACAGAAAAACAAATGTATTTATATTAAAGACATGTTTTTCAGTAATAAATTTCGACTCTTACTGTACTTAGTTAAGTAATTCTCACCTGATAGTTCCAGCAAGGAGAGGGTTAAAAGCATAAAGCCAATCATGCATCTCTTTGTCATTGGCGGCTTGAAGCAATATTCCACGGTGTTCTGTACACACAGCAAAGGTGTTTGGGGTCTGGTGAAAGACATAAAAAAGATGATTATGGCAAATTCTTTAATAACTATAACAGAGCAGAAAGGCAAAGTTTTGAGTTTGGGTAAAATCAGATACCTTCAGCATTGCCTGCTGGTCTTCACTGTACTCCACCTGGGCAGAGGAGAGGTTGAGAATAGCCCGCTCCACAGTGTCCCTTTCCGTGTTGTAGATGTAGACATAAGGCCGCCGCACAACAACGTAGCGCTTCACCCACCCATTGGTGTGTGGCTCCAGGAAATGTATGTAACCCTTTTTTGATACAATGGGGCTGAAAGATAAAAGCTAAATTTTACACACATTCTCCTTGGCAGCTCAAAGTAATGCCATTTTTTTGGAGGGGCTGAAAAGTAGGCTCACCTGACTCTAATCTCTTGGATATCTGGGACAAATTTGCGAATTCGAGGTTTAGCGTCAGACGCTCCATTGACAGACTTCTTGGCCATTGCATCCTGCTGTTTGTCAGGATTGGGGCTGACAGCGCGAGAGCGAGGCATAGGCATTCTGTAAGTACACAAAGGAGGAGCTTTTGATCCCTACTAAAAAAGCAGCTGTTGTATGGAGCATTAATCAAATCAAATCAAAGTCATTTATATACAGTAGCAGCGTACTTCAGCAGCAAAATAAAATAAAATTATCCGACTCCATTATGTATTAGAAGCCAAATAAAATAAGTAAGTCTTAAACAATGGCTTATAAGCTTCCAGGTATGTTTGGAGTTGATATTAAGGGGAAACTGTTTAATAATTTAGGGGCCGCAATGGTAAAAGAGTGATCACTAATGTTTGTATCTGGTCAATGAATACCGAATATTAACCAAGTATATCTTAGGACTTACCTGAGTTCAGGATTGCTATAGCAACCCTCAACCAGTGAGGGGCATGTTGAGGAAGGTGTGATTGTGTTGAGAGCGGAGATTGAAGTGGAGTCTCTTAGTGTTGTGACAGACATCTCTGAGATCTGTGTCACACAAACATTGGACGCACGATCAAATAGAGTTTATATTTATTATATGCATGTGTGTGTGTGTGTGTTTGTGTGTAATACTACCTTGCTTTCACTTGCACTGACACACACATGGCTGTATTCTCTGTTGAAGGAGTGAGTTAGCAGCCGCAAACACTGTGTAAAAAGAGAGAGGTCAAAATTTGAGAAATTAGATTTGTGATATCATAAAAATGAAGCACTATTAAAATTTAAGAGCCAGTACAAATCAAACCATTAAATTACATATTCACAAAGCAATGATGACTGACCTTGGCAGCAAGCTCCCTCTGCCTCTCAGTGGTGATTTCAGAGGTGGAGCAGACCTCCAGGTCAAACTCAGATGGCTGAGGAGACTCACTCAGCTCCTCAGCGACACAGGACTGCAGGAACTCCTGGCCCGTGAGCAGGGTAGATTCAAGTTTCTCCCTCAAAAGCAGGTAATGTTTGGTCTTCTCGACCTGAGGGGAAAACATCACATTCACCGACTGAAACAATGCACCTTGCTCTATCATGTGTTTCAGGGGCTAATTTAACAAAGCTGAAACATATGGCCCATACATCCTGAAGGAGGCTGAGTTTCTCCAGGTCCCACTGGTGGTCCAGAATGAGGCTGTCACTGCGGGGCCTCCACCCTGCAAGGTTCTCCTCGCCACGGACGTAGGCCACTGTGGTGTCCAGCACCCGCCTGCGTCTCCTCTGCATCCCTGTGGAGTGACAGGTGGAGGATTAGAACCGTTGCACAAGTGAGATTAATGCAAAATGGTGACATTGTCTTGACTCTCACCTGGGCTTCCAGCATCTGCCAGGTTACTTAAACTGACCTCATATACTCCGGTTACACGGTTTCTAAAAAAGCAAACAAAAAACAACAAAGCTTTTTTAGGGAAAGGATGAACAAGCTACACGCGGTTCATTGTTTGAACGTTTAAACTCACCCATCTGCTGCTCTTAGGGTTCCAGTACCAAAAAGGTTACGAATCGAGCGGGAGGCTGACAGCTTTGTGTCTCGAGAGTAAAACACCATGCAGATATCTTTGGTTATGACTGCAGGTTGAGTGCAGTTTTCCATCTGCCAAAAAAAACCCCCCCGAAAAAAACAACACAAATTATCAAATATTATGAATTTACACCCCACCCTTGATAGTGCAAGAGCCAAATGCAGGCACTTTACTGTACCTCCAGGTAGGCTGAGAGAGTCATGTAGATCTTCTCCCCATAAGGAGTGACTCGGTTTAGCAGCAGAGAGTTGTGCATGGAGCTATCCCATGCGGCCTCAAAGCGGTAGAAAGTTCTGAGGTGGTTTGTTGGACAAGAAGTCAAGAACATTAATCAGCTGTGAAAATGTGGCCAAGATTTTTGCAGAGCTAAAGCTAAATTAATGCTAAAGCCTATGAATCTAATAACAGAGATGATAACATAAAAGTCAGGATAAATGCAAATAATCCTTTAATAATGAAAATACATACAAAGGATGTGCTCTATAATTTGATTTAAAATACTGACAATGTGTTTTTGTTTACCAAAACAATTTACTGTTGGTTTTGTTCAGTATTTAAACATTTGAACAATTATTTATTTCTAATACCCCCCCCCCCCCCCCCAAAATAGCACTTATGAAAAGTATTTGCATGCAACAGGTGATTGAGTTGATCTGCTTTGTACAAAACATCACCGAAAAGCGAAGATAGGTGAGATGATTTTTTTTTTTTACAGAGCACAGAAAAAAGGGAAGGGGGGGGATGAACAGCAGCCAGATGAAATGCGGGACAGAGCAGTGAAATACCTATGGTCAACTCCCAAGGAAATGCTGTGAGAAAGAAGAAATCAGCAAAAGAATAGAGTGTGAGAGTCAGGAAGAATGTTGCACTTCTGTGACTGGGATGGTGTTTGTCTTTTTTCACACTGTTATCTTACTATGTAAAAACAGTCATGGATTGTACAGTTTACACATACAGGAACAGAAGGGTGGAGAAATCCTGTGCAAACTATCGACTGGATGCAATTTCTCATCCTGCTTTAGCCCTGGAAAGGTCAAATGACAGCACACGACCATTCCTCAAGCCGAACAATGCCACTTTCTGTTACGCCTCTGATTCACTCCATACGTTAATGTGCACGCTTTTTCCCATTTCTCTCAAGGGAAAATATTCACACACTGAAACCAGTCATGCTTCTGGCCCGTTGCCTGGTACAGCCTTAAATCTTAAAAAAGATAATCCAAGTAAGAATTGTAAATGGAAACTAATGTTTCTGTGAGCTATAAAAGCAGCCTGAATGGGGTTCAGATGTTGGGCCCAACTTACACTGAGATGAACATTGTGGGAAAGTATGTGACACCCAGGAGAAAGCAAACACCCTGTGTTACATAGAAGTGGTAATTCAGCAGTGAAAGTCAGGGATTTAGTGCAGAAATGGCCTGTTTTTTCATGTGATTAGCAAATGCATTACCGTACACACATGCACTCTCGCACACAGCTGGCCAAGTGCACGAAAACTCAAATCACTTACACTACAAGGAAGCAATTTCATCTTGCTTCTCAATTTTTTACTACCTTCTAAAAATGTGGGAGCCAGGATTGTAGTCATGCTGTTGGCGTAACACACGAGGAGCCGTTAGTTTCTGGCAGTGTTTCTCCGAGGTATGTGCAAGATTCAAAAACATTCACAACATTGCTGCAATTTGGGCAAAGTGCTACTGCTGAGGTAATGATTCACAGGATTACACTTTAATAGCTGCATTTGAATAGTGTGCCAGAGCGAGTACTGTAAACTATGTGTGTATCTTACAGCAGTTGGGTCATAGTGGATGACTAATGTTCCTGTAATATTCTGTAGCTGAATGATGGGAAGTGTTGTCTGCTCACTGGACTAGAGGCGACTGACGAAATCATATCTATGGAATCAAAATGCATTGGCTTCACGTTACATACATGGAAATAATAAAGAGAGAGCGGCATTTTATGACAGTCCATGCTAAGGAAACACCTCTTCTTGTATCCTAACTGTATTGTAAGAATGGGTCACTACCACCCTCTACTGGCAAGTAGCACTAATATATCTTACTCATAGTGTAATCCTTCAGCCCCACCTCTGTAGTTCGTGGAGTATGATCAGAAAATAAAAACGTGCAAATAAATTGCCATGTACAAATAAAGACAGTAAAAAGATACTTTTTTAAAATGATGGGTAACATTTTAAAATTTCCTTGATTCTGTCCAAACGACAAATGTGAGAGTGACCAAATATTAGCTGGAGACTTAAAAACAAGCCTCAGTTAGGCCGTGATTCCTGCAGCAACGGCTAAAGTAGTGTGATACTGGCCCCACGACACCTCCAGCAGAGACACAGCCAAGAACAGTCGACGCAAAGCAAAGCGAGCCATGCAGACTCAGTCCATCATAAACCTCAGCCTGATAACAGCTCAAACACACACCCAGTGCAGCAAGAGAACCAGGGACATGCAAAACCGCTTCCCTCACATCTTGTGAGATGGAGAAAATAAAGAGGCACAGATGAATTGCTGACAGTAATGGAAACATAGGATAGAAGGAAATCACTTGAGGTTGACTGTAAATGACAGGGTGTAGAGGACATTAGAAAAGAGGGTGCCTGTGTAACTTAAGAGCATGAGAAGAGAGGCAAACAATATACCTAGGCATGTCCGAATCAAGAAACTGTCTGCAAAAGCAAAAAAAACAACATTCCATTAGTGGACTGGAGGGAGAAAAATGTTAGCATTCATTAATACCTTGATGTTAGTACTAGCACGACTGAGCTGAGACCACATTAGATCATCTTGACCTGGTGCTTCAACCCATTTGTTAACTGCAAACATTTTTAGTGGTGAGTTGAGGGTTGAAATCCAGTGGGTGTAGCACCATGAAAAAACAAAGGCTGGTTGGACAGGACTGCCTGTCAGAAGTGCTTTAGACTGAAACCAAGTCCGGGTGATCATGTTGGTACTTTGAGGCTTTTGGTCGGAGGTTGGGGAAAGCAAAGGAATTAAGCAATGAGCCAAAAGCAAAGGATCCGAAAAAAATAAATCATAAACAGCTAAATTCTTTTAAAAAATAGATTGTATTTCTAATATATATTTCACTTAACAGAAAGTTTGAACTGATTTGGCCACCGTACTACAAAGGTCTATAGTGCCACCACCAGGTGGTGAGTGTGAATGGTAAGTGAGTTTAGATGCTGAAAAACCAATGAAGAGTTAACACTCTTCTTTATGCCAGTAAGTGCTGCATTTCTGGCATTTACTTAATATTTACTATCTAAAAATTCCACTGGCCACAAGCTTTTAAAGAAGCCAACTGCTCTCTACTGGCTAAATGCAGAAAAACTTAATATTACATTAATATGTAACATTAATATTACAAAAAGAAGGTTTTTGTCTGTGTTTTGTCTGTTGGTGTGTCGGGTTGTTGTTCATCTTTGCTGAGAATGAAGCAGGCTACACCTTCTGCCTGCTATTAGTGCGGTTGAGAAATGGGACAAGTGAAAAGTGAGGTGATTGATAAGGTGAAATGCAGGTGAAATGATGACAAACAGCGGCAGCACAGCTTTGACATCAAGGAGGGTCGCACAGCCAGCATGGACGAGTGAATCCATTAATAATGATGTGGCAGACTGATCGTTAATAAAAAGCTACTCCTAAATAAATCAAGTGAAATTCGTGTCATGTCGCTCATGGTCACTCTGGATTTTTTTCGTGTGAGACATCCTGCAGATTGGAAACTACCCTGGACTCGTGCAAACACAATAATGAAGATAGCAGCACAAAAGAACTTGCTGAGGCAACATTCAAGTTGCACCTCTTCTGCACCATGCTTTTTATCTCAGAGCTGGTTAACTATGCCATGCAGCTGCCAATGTGTCGTAGTCCGGGGCTGAATAAAACCCAAGTCCTTATATTAGGCTGCAGTTGATCTAAAAATCAGATCCATACATTAGTTCCCAAATTCAGCCACACTGAATGTGACACATTAATATTGCTCATTTTCAATTCACCAAGATAACAGAACATACAGAAGATGCAGTGTTGTACTGAACTTGCAAAGTAATGTCTTTCCATCATAGGCCTTCGCAGGTACGTACCTGTCATCTTGCATCGGCCTGACACACCCGGCAGACAAGATGTTGAGAGAGAGAATATTGGGATCTATGATGTTCTCATCTGATTCAGGGGTGCTGCGGAGACGTCCTGGGAGAGCGAAGGTGCATCAGTATGAACTCATGCACATTGTTGATGCCGCGTCTTTACGTTACGAAAGCTCGGAAGGCAAACTTACCCACAACAAGCTCACGGATGTCCCTCCATTCCACATCACCTCCTGATTCATGCACAATAGTGACAGTGATTCTCCTCTGGAGACCCTGCAAAGGTGGAGAAAAAGGAAGAGTCGTTATTTTTATGACTTTTTAAATATATGTCGATTATTCTATTTCCTCACGGTGTTACTGATTTACCTGGTGCAGTAGGAAAGTGCCATGGCACGGCATCCCACCTCTGTGGTCAACCACTGCAGGGATGTAGCTACAAAGATACAGATGAAAACCAATCTCACTTGATTGCAAAGAAAACTTCTTTTCCTAGTAATTAAATCAAAGGCATTCAAAGTCAAACATTTAATTTGGTGGAGAGCTTGGCTATATTATTCCACAAATCGAATGAGTGAAAATCAACATGGTGCTTTGTGAGGACGATTCAGGACACTCACTCTCCATTGGCCTCCAGCTCACAGATCTCGAAGAAAACCATCAGATCGTATTTACAATGGCAGGGTCCTGCCTGAGGGCGGGTCATCGCTGTCAGCTTGGTGGCAGGTACTGTTTTGACAAATGGTTATAAATGATTAGTTCTGAGGGTATAGAGACTAATGGCTATCAGCAGCCTGCTGAGAACAGCTCTAACCCTACAAAGGAAAGACAAAGGGGGGAAAAAAAAGGAAATGAGTGATGCAGGGATAGAGAGGAGCCACTCTGTGCTGTAAAAGGATGCTTTTGCTTCAGCAGATTTGTAAGGGATTTGTAAGTTCACCAAAGTCCATTAGGGTACGAGGAGAGTTCACTTATGTATGTGTAAATCTTTACCTTTGCCCTAATCCAGTGCAGTTAGGAAATACAAATAATTTCTATTACACGAGTGACGTTATCATGATTGTTTTGTAAAAATATATTAGTTAAAGACTGACTATAAACTTCAATTTAAGTTAATTCCCCAAAGTTATTTCAGATATAAGAGAGTGTGCTTAAAGAACATGCATCGCAGGGGTTGGACCCAAGCAGAAGTTAGATGTATTTATAGATATAAATAATATTAGATATATTGTATATTAGGGTATGCTAAATAACATGCAGTTTGATATATTTCTGTGCATATTTGCACAACTCTTTGCACAGTGAACAGGCCTAATATGAACAGCATGTATGATACATAATATTATATTGTTACCTGTCCAGTTATTTGCTTAAACCTTATTTAGCTATTTATTATTTCAAGTTGTTTTATTGCTCTTTGTATTGGTATGTTGTGCGTCTAAATCTGGAAATGAGTCCAAATTTATATGAGTAATCTAAAAATACACAGTGTGATGACATTATAACGTCTTCTGAGAGAGAATAATTCATCACTACTGTGAGAGGTACTGCGATCCAGTTCAAGAGGAGCTCAGACAGGGAACTGAAAGGAAAATCCACCACACAGGGCACCAGCAAACACACAGTACACCACAGAGCCAATCCAACTGAATCCTGATGCAAGAAATGTCCTTTTTTATATCAGTTCATGATGACATCATGAAGGAGAGGAGAGTAACCTAAAACGTACCAAAAATGTTTTCTCCGAAACTGTAGCACAGACTATACCAGAACAATTTAAACCTGCTAAATGTTTGTTTTGTTTTCCATATGAAGATCACAGGGTCGGTGACCACACATCAAACCAGGACCTGGAAATTGTCAGTGCTACATTTGAGCGATACGTCATCAAAGCTGCAGCTTGTTGGCACAGCAGCTTAAATCTCCACATAAAATTCATCGGTGTGATCGTTGAAGTAGTAGTTGATAAACACTTGCGGTAAGTCACACCAAGGTTACTGCTTGATATAAAAAAGGTTTTCAATTGCAGGATTCCCCTGGATCTGCCATCAGTAACCAACCCGGTTTCTGAGCTTTAATAACTGAACAGATAGAGGTGGGTGGAGCGGGCAACTGAGCTTGCTCATTTGCTTCCAGTAGGAAGGAAGCAGCCAAGCCAGCGGCCGACAGAGCGTGGCCTGACAGTGAGTCCACCAGCACCCCATTGAACACATCCGGGACCAGGTATCGGATCAGCTCCAGCGATTTCTCCCGGTCCGGAGGGGCGTCAGAGTCCACTGCTCACACCCAACAACATGAAGCTAAGATGACAAGACTTGCAGGCAGACCAGCACAAAAACCGTGTAGCATATGTAAACGGTGGAATTCAAAAAAAGGAACTGTTAGAGATGAAAGTAAGTTTAGAGTTTATTTACCTGGTTTGGAGAGAGGCATCACTCGTGGGAACTGTTTACGGCAAGGACGCAGTGGACTGGTGATGGAAATAATATAACAGTTATATAATATAATATAAATATGAGAAAAGTACAAAAAGTAAATGTTTTCTGTTTGTTTTGAAGCAGCTATGGTGACGTACCTGATGACGTCTTTACAAAGAGGCAGAAAAGGCTGTTTCTGGTAATGTCCGAACACCTCGAAAACAATTGGCTGAGTCTTGATGTAGTCAATGAAGGATTTAGTAACCTCTACCGCAATCTACCAGAACAACACAGTGTTTATTTCAGAACTTGACCAAATAACCGTAACACATCATTATACAGGATCTGTGCTGACCCCCTTCTTACATTCTGCACGTGGTAGAATCCAAGGGGAGGGCCACGACCTGTGTTTTTTAGAGGTTCCGTGGAAAAGGCTTCATCGTGGCGGTGGATGAAACTAAAATCAAAACCGAAAAAAAAAAAACCCAACAATTTACATGTGAAAAAAGTGAAGATTAATTGTAGGAATGTTTTGATAAACACTTACTTGAACTGGCAAAAGATGTCAGCATATTCTGCAGAGATGCTGGAGGCCTGCAGCACCGTCACCCTGAAGGTAAAAACACTGCCAATCCCTAGGTGCTCGAGAGCATCTAGCGAGCCATCCAGACCAGCCTTCAGTGGATTCTCCAGCTCATCTGCACCAGCTGTGAGGGAAGCAAAGTAAAAGTTCCACACAGGTTGCATTGCACTGGTGAACCATGGCCCATGGAGAGATGAGTTTTGCCTCATAGGCTGAGAAACGTCTTCTTTGCTTTGCTTCGGAAGCATCACGAATCTCTTTTGGCCAGGTTTGCCAGACTGAGACCACCGTCTCTTCATAGTGTAAGTAGGACAACACACACTCCCATTCACACTAGAATACGATTACCCGCACATGTGTTGTTGTTGACCTCATCAGCTGAGGGTCCCATCTCTGCGTTCTGCCCCTCCCCCTCCACAATACGAAGCTCCTCCTGGGAAATCCCTGTGCGGGAAAGTCCTACCGAGCAGGACTCTGACTGGAACTGCAAAAGCAAGGTACAAAATAAACGTAGGTTAGTGGGTAACTGTGTGCACTTCTGTACTGTAGTGCTGTGTGTAGTTAAATCGTGGTTGCATCTACCTTTTCATATTGCTGATCTTCAAATGAGATTTTGGCAGTGCCTGACTGCCTCACTCCTGAGCCGTAGTCGGGAGCTTCCTCATCAGCTGGAGGAAAACACAAAGCACCTTCACTTCACTCCCTCAAGAAGTTACAAACTGCCTGTCCCTTCAATCCTTTCATCCCCTGTTTCTCAACAACGGCGAGGCTAAGGACTCGAGCCTTACCTGATATGGCCTGCACTGCCACTCGGAGGAAGCCCTTCACTTCTCCCTTCTCACTGACGATGGCCACGCGGTGGACAAGAGGAACTGGGTACAGCAGATTACTCAGATAAACAAAAGCTCTAGATGAAAAAGGAGAAAGCGAGACAGAAATGATCAAAGATTAAAAGATAACAAGGCAATTATAAGGAGATGTGTCAGACTCACATAAGTCACTGGACTGGACAACAGAACACAGAGCTGCAAAGCAACCAAACAGAAGCTGGGACTGCTCTTGCGATGGCCATGGCTGCCCTTTACTATCGCTTCTTAATGGCTTTTCCTCACCATCTACAAATGATGATCTTATCAGGACGATGATGAGTGCCATGCAGTATTCATAACTTTTGTCCTTAACTGACAAAAGCTTGGTGAGGCTAAGGAGCATGTGTGTAAGGGACAATTTTAAAAGTTTTAAAAATATTAGCGACCAGCTCAGTACTCAGCTGGACAACAGGTGTTTTCGTCATCCTGAAGCAAAGCTACTTTGTACTGACTCTTGATTATATGCTACTGCAGTAACATCAATTTAAAACCATTCATCCTAATTGCTTGTGCTGTTCAGGGTCATGGGGGGGCTGGAGCCAATCCCAGCAGCCACTGGGCGAGCTAATCCTAACCCTAAGACCCCAGAAAGATCGCCAGCCTATCTCAGGGCTAATTTATACCCTCGACTAACTACCCAGTGTGAATTCCTATCCAAACTGAATACTGAATTGCTACACTAGTTTTCCTTGGATATAAATGTGGGCACAACTGAACTACTAATGCTTTTCTCTCTTGGTATTTCAGTATCTAGGCTCTATCTAAAACAGAAGATCTTGCAGTCAAAGACCACATTTTCCATGAGCCAATAGGGGTAGACATTTAAGGGTGGAGTGTAAAAAAGGGACAGGCTTATGACAAGATTGGTGAGGTGCAAAGAAGGCATGCTCAGGACAAAAAAAAAAAAAAAAGGTGAACAAAAAGGCTTTCAACTTCTCCACTCAAAGGAATTAAAAAGCAAAAGAAACAGAAATCATCATACAGAACATGGCTCAGCTTAAATAAAAACTGCCAACAGCTTGATGTACTGTGTGCTACACCAACAAAACAAAAAGCAAAAAACAAAATCAACGGATGACATCAGAAATTAAAGCACACCTCCGGGGTCAAAGTGCAGACTTGTGCAAAAGAGGGGCACTGGTTCATCTTCAGACGTATTCAAAAAATAATGAACAAAAATGTTCAAAATGAAAAGACTTGTGCTCTGGCATGCCTAAAAGAGACAGCTGCAGCAGAAACCAGCTCTTTCATCATGAGATTTTGAGTCTTCTTTAATTCCACTTTGCGATTTCATACTCTGTCATACTTATTCTGGTATCACCGCAAGGTGAGAACAATCCGCTGTGGGTTCCTGTGTCACGCAAATCAGACACCACTATACTCTGTGAGACATGTCAGTGCTTTGGCTAGTGAATGCTCCCAAATTACTTTACATTTAGCCACACAAAAGTGAGACACATACACACCTCAAGCAGCTGTTGGGAAACAACAGTGCTTGGAGTTTCATGGAAACAAGTGGCATGAATTGACCCACGCCTGGTGGACTTAAAGCAGTAGTTTGTCGAGGAGGACTAAACTGAGTGAGAAGCATTAAAACAAGCAAACATACAAAACAAAGCGTCTACTTTTATGAGATTAAACAAAGAGAAAGCGAAGGATAAACCTTGAAGCCCAGAAATGTCTACTCCAGTGTCCACGCAGTAACATATCCACGTTGTAGTGGTTTGACATTCGAGAACATTTGCGTCTCACACATTTGAGACACAGTCACCATGGCAACTCAGACAAGCAACCGAAACTAAATGAATTGGCTAGTTTGATTTGGAGCTGTGAGCGAATAGAAGGTTTTTAATGTGAGATGAATATAAAGAGGAAGAAAAGTGGGTTCAAATCTCGGATGAAGAAATACAACTGAAATGGCCGCAAACCGTGTTGACATCACAGCTGCAACTCACTAATTCCAGTTTGACAGTAAAATGGAAAGTGTGTATAAACCAAAGAGGAGGCTCATTGGTCTGAGAAGTGTGCTGTTGTTGCCACAGTACATAAAGAGTACTAAACCCTCACATGGACGTACTGTATCGTGTTTTCAAACATGTCATGTGCGCCGATGTCTATCGCGGGAAAGGGAGCCCGCGTCTCAGCGTGAAAGAGCTAGTTTCCTCCACCAGCATGCTCCTGAAACCTCACCAACCTTCCCACTACACTGAATAATGGTGAGCGGTCGTAAAAGGGATCCTGGCCTTCGCTGGAGCCTCGGCAGAGCTCTCCCTCATCATCATCATCATCATCATCATCACCATCATCATCATCATCATCATCCTCCTCCTCCTCTCCCCCAAGCTCCGAGCACGGGTCCTCCAAAAAGATATCATCGTCCAGGTCCTCCAACTCCTCCTCTTCCCCTCTCCCCTCCCGCTGCGAGTCAGCCAGCTCAGTAATCTCAGAGGTGGAGAGGGTTGGGGATGGGGTAGGGTCACTCATGCGTTCGCTCATGCATGTGTTGAAAATGGGGTTTCTGGTGCAGCCAGAGACATGGGAGCTATGTTAGTACAGTCAGATAGAAAGGACACACTAGTTCAGAGAGGAGGATTGATGAAGCACTCTATGGTGGAAATCACTCAAAGAAAAAAAACAAAAACCTCCTTTCACAGTTGGTTTGAGTTAAGAGCATGTAGTAAAGACATAGAGGACAGATGGGAGAGCGGTGGCAAACTACAAAGGTTGTGACATGTATTTAATTACATATGCCAACTATTCTGCATAAAGCAAATTGGAGCCCTGAAGCACACATTCATTTCCACGGAGCCCAGCCACTTCCAAATATCACAGGAGCCAATTACTCATTTGCTTTATTGAGTTAGTTGGCTAAAGTTTTCATTAGTAATTACTTAAAACTACGCAATGTATCCACACTGGTGGGAATAAATTCTGAGCAGTTGTAATTACTGTAAATGAAATAATAACACTCTGTGGACATTTGTGAGTCAGTCCCAACACGTATTTATGACAGGCAACTGTTAATTTTAATGTCAAACCAACAGCACTCCATTGTGAGTACAGTGGTGGTAGTAAAGCTTGTATCCAAGTACAAATAAATATTCCAAAAAACACTACCACATCCAACTTCAACATAGTTTGTCTGAGTAACTGCGTTTGATTAAAAGTGGTGCATTTGGCTCCATAAATCTTTAAAACTCACCTATTGTATAACTAGGTATTGGTATGAGCTGACATTTTTCAGATTGCTGCCTGATGATTTGTGCTTGTTTTGGAGGAGCTACATGACATTAGGGCTTGATAAGCTGAAAATTATGTAACAGGAGCATGTGACTGTGTGTAGGACCCATCTGCAAGAGAGAAAGAGAGAGAGAGAGAAGGCTTGGCAGAGAGACTGGGAGGCTGTGTGCCAAGGTGGGAGAGAAAGAAACAACAGGCTTTGAGTAGGAGGACTGAAGAAATTCATTCTCAGTCATTCTCAAATATCCCACCGCCGATATTTCCCATTAAAAGGAAAACGCTTTGGCATCGACAAGCACTGCTCATCAATACAGCCCGTGTGTTTAGGCTGCGGAGTCCATGGTCGTGAAATATATTCGTATGTTGTCCTTCTTTGAAAGGAAATATCTAAAAAGGAAAGCTGATTTGTTCTTTTTAAAAGCACACACGATTTAAAAACGGACTTGAAGAAAATATGTTTTCAGTTATTACATTTAAAAAGCTAGCAATGCAGATTTGTGATCACACTCCTGTGCTAGTTGATAAATCGTGTCCAGAATGTCCTTCATATATATTCAATCATTGTATTAATGGAAATATAGAAATGTGTTAATAGTGGTGCACTCAGAGCACAGACTGGAAATACCAGACTTCAGTATATAATGACAGAGGCATTAATATTCCAGTGGGCTGCAGACTATTTCATGCAGTTTTCTTTGTCAAGATAGTCCCTCAGTTGACCACATGCACAGTGTGTTACAGTTACAGCCATCAGTTTTGCATTATTCTGAATAGACAAGCAGGAGCAACTCGGGTTTTGTTTTCCTTGCTCCGAGCCAGTAGTGTTTACCTGCCAACCAGTCGGAACCAGGGGAAGCGGTCATAAAAGGGGTCACCTCCTGTCATCACATTTTCACAGTCCTCGGTGGTGTTGTTGGGAACGTCGGCAGCACGGTCGTACATCTCTCTCATGAGATCGAGCCTCTGCCTGCTCGGAGCAGAGACAATTACCATGTTAAGTCACTTATGAAATTATCCACAGCACGGAGCTAATGAGAAATGTTCTTGCTGCGAATAAAATGTTTTATGTGAGATTTATTCCACATAGATTTGACTTTGAAGTGCAGCTTTTTAAAATCCAGTTTCCAGGGAAATAAACTGGCTTTATGAGCTCAGCAGTGGCCTGTAAGGCTTCACATTAGCTATAAACTTGCCTCAGATTTTTAAAAACACTTTTGCGTAAGAACTTTGTGTGTCTTCGCGTACCTCAGTTTTTCTAGTGTCCAGTAGTGAGTGGCTCCATTCTTCTGATCCTGCACCTCCACAGCCACAATGGTGCGTGGGAAGTGTCGCTTCTCTCTGTCTTTAGTTGCCTCTGGGGGCAACAGGTCTGGAGGCAGTGGGGAGTAGAGAGTGTCCGTGAGGAGCACAAACTGAAACTGGACCTGCATTGGGACATGAGGCACTGGTTCAGTCAAATGCAGCTACGTTATAACATCACTTCACGGATACAGTGGTATTTAAAACGTTGTGGACCTTCTTCTTGAGTTCCACACTGATGGCATTAGCCTCCTTGAGGAAAATGGCATTTCCCCATAACAGGTCACGGAGAGAAGTGAACTGGTAGCACCTCCACTTACGAAAACTCCACACAGCTAGTTCTCTCTCCCTCTCTGTCCACTGCACTGTTGGCCAGAGGGACAAAACAAATCATCACCTGACAAGAATTTTCTTACCAACAATATAATGCAGATATGTACAGGTGTCTGTTTCACTTATTCGCACTACTGTACCTTCTTCTTCTGGCTCTTCCTCTTCTTCAACAGTCTCTGGGTAATAACGGTTCACTTGCTTCTGAAGAGCTTCCAGCTTGCTCTCGTAATCCTACAAAATGAATTATTGAAGACCAATGTTAAGATATTCATAGTAAATTAACATTTATTAATCATTTCAGAGCAAAGAGGGGCAGCAGTGGCTCAGTGGGTAGAGTGGCCGACCCGCTCTTCCAGACCACACGCCGAAGTGTCCCTGGGCAATACACTAAACCCCCAACAGCCCATCCACAGCCGTGCAGTGCCGGTCCTAAGCCCAGAAGAAATTTGGGAGGGTTGCAACAGCAAGGGCATCCGCCATAAAAAGAAACGGTGCCAAATCAACGTGCGGACGAATGATCCGCTGTGGTGACCCTGAACTTACAGGATAAGTCAAAAGGACCAAAGGCCACTGGAACAACTCAATTATATTATACTATTATTAATTACCATAAATTACAAATTGAAGCATTTATGGTGTGTTGTACAGTACGTAAACCACAAAAAGGTCTTTTATTTTCCTTTTGGGTGCTGTGTGAGAGGTGAAACGAAACATGCTCTGTGGTGATGACACTGGCAAAGCTGCTCATTACTGTACCAGTCTTTGCTGCTCCAGAAGGTTGTTGGCCTCCTCTCTCTCTTTTCGATACTGGTCCTCCAACTCCTGCAGCCTGAAGACATAAGCACAACAGAAGAAAAGAGACTTAAGAGGGACAGTGCAGCATCTCAAAGGTAATACTATGTTTTCTGGGGCAGCGTGACATTTATTGTGCACTGTGTTGCAGACTCACACTGTATAACATGGCAGGTATAACTTTAACTTTATTTACTGCAACTCCAGTATGTGGAGTCCTCTCTACATTGTGATGGCGGGATCCCTTTTACCATCTACGCACTAACTTGCTTAAAAAAAAAAAATCAAATTACTACCTCTGTTGCATTTCCTGTTTCATGTCAATGCCTTGTTTCTCCAGCAGCTCCCTCTGGGCAAAGGCCCAGTCCACAGTCTCAGAAGGTGTTTCAGCACAGGTCCTCTCCCTCTCTGCTCTTGCCTGCACAGGGTGGTTGAACCTGAACACATGGCTTTTCCCCAGGATGATACGATTTCCTTTAAGTGGATCAATAAAGGGAACGTAATGTAAGGTAAAGGCATGCATAGAAGAAAAGGTAGAAGTCATAGAGCAAGAGAGCTTACAGACCTGATTTGAGCACAGTAGGCTCTGTCACTCTCTTTCCATTGACATACGTTTCAGCATCTTCACAGGGCTCTAGGACAACTGCTACTTAGGGAAAGAGGACAACGTCACTTCCTGTCTGTTGATAGAAAACTCTGTAATGTACACAGCTACTGTACAAACAGGATCAAGTTCGCTCACTTTCACCCATTGGACCAGATGAACTAGTAAACGTGCAGTGCTCGTCCTTGATGAAGTGGCCACTGAGGACAATGTCCTGGCGGCTGCTGGCATCTAAACGTCCAACCCTAAAAGCAAAATGTGACAATATGAAACAAAGTAAATCATACACTTCTTTTGCACATCTTTTCTCTTCGAATACCATCTCCACTCTACAGTATCAGCCCTATACTACACCATGAAATGTCAGGATCCTAACCTGGTAATCCCGTCTTTAATGTAGTACAGCAGGCACTCCGACATCAGAGGATCCTCATTGAGGTTCACTAAATGAGGTGTCTGACACAGATAAAGGAAACATTTACTGTAGAAGTGGTGAGTAATACACAGCAGTGAAACATTACCCTTATTTACGATAGAACATGTGCACATTGTGCACATAAATGGGCCGAAAAGCAATCTCTGCCGGTAGGAAACACCACACAATCAGTAATAGTTAAAACCATGCAGAGAAATTCACTCCCCACTGCTTCGTGTTTAATGTGTGTTTAATGTTTTCTCAGTCAGACGTCATGGGAGCTGCAGGCAAACAGCTACAAATCACTAAAATGGGGGCAGTCACATTATCTTTTTTTCCATGTTTACACACATTGCTGCCTTCAGCAAAGTGAGGGAGTGTTTGAAGTATGTAATGAAGTAGATTTAAGATAAAACTTAATTGAAAAGAGAGATGCCCTCGTCTGATCTGCCTTGGCGAGGCTCCTGTTCAAGTGGGACTCATAGCACTCAGAGAATGAGGCGGCTTTAAACACTTCACAAACCTACAAACCTCATTGGGGGAAAAGAGCCCGACCGTGTCGATAAACACAGGCTGGGGCTTTCTAGGGCAATCGGAGGGCTTTGGGGTAAATAAATAAGCATTTTAGTGAATAATTGAAATGTTACGTTATTATGTCACTGAGTTTTAGAGGTGTCTGACATTGTCTTACCTTCTTAGGGGAGAACACACCGACCGTCCCACCATCTTCTCGAATTGCTACACCCATTTCTGCCAGCAAAGCCTCTCTGTGGACGAAGGTCAGAGTCAGTATGCCACGATTTGTTTAAATGTCAATCATCATCATCATCATTGCTGAATGTGCAAACGGATCAAGGGGACATTCTTCTATAAAAGTCCAAATTGCACAAACACCTGGATTGTTTCCTCTTTGCTTAATACATAAATACTACATTTATATTCTCTATGTATTCCTTAAACTGTATGTACATTTTTTACCACAGTTACATTTATTGACTTATGTTACATTGTGTTATAATGTGTAGAGTTGCTATCGAGGCCTCCTGTGATTCAAACTCGTTAAACAGCACTGGCAGCAGTCTAGAGATATTTGCACCTAAATGTTTAAAAGTGAGGCTCAACCTTATAATTATTTCTACTTCACTAGTAAGTTATGTAGTTTTTTATTCATTGCCTGGGCAATGATAGTACTGCTACTACAAACTATACTTATAAATTATAATACTAAAAGTATATATGAATTATAATAATACAAAATAAGGAGACCAAGATCAAATTGAATGCAGATATTTCATATCTTACCTTTCCATTCTAATGGCTTCTGTTCGCCGCAGTTTTTCTTCCCAAGTCTCATTAAGCTCTGCAATGATTTTCTCAGTTTCCTAGCATTTCAAGAGAAAGTGATAATATAAGAAAAGACAAGCCCACATTTCTTTTCTTTTAACAAATCCCATGAAAACCATTGACCTTTTACAGGTATTGCCTGTACACACAAAGCACATTGATCTTTTCACAGGTGTTGGAGAACAGTGCAGCATATTTTAATCATTTACTCTAGTGACTGAGGAGTTTGAAGAGCAAACCATGAATCAAAATTTGGTTCATATGATTTTCAAAACTTCCTTCCTCAGTTCAGTGCTTGGGTGTTTTTCTACTATGAATTATTGAAGTTTGAAAATTTGACATATTTAATATTTACAAGTTGTGCAGCTACACCCAGTCAGAGCAAAGTGGGTTTTAGGAGGAACTGTGAGGCATGTGTTCACCTTGAGTCGCTCAATAGCCTCCTCGCTGCCTGGGCTGAACATGATGCGGTCGTGCAGACTGGCAATGGATCCAGCACGGCTGGACAAGGCAGAGAGAGACGGAGAGGGACTCATCCCAGTCATGGCATTGGTCACTGTGGAGAGATCATCCTTTTGATTCACAGCTTGGCCTTTACAGTTATTGTTCTTGCAATCGGATAGCTCTGTCGGGGCGGGAAGGGACGCGGCTAAGGAAGTGGGGTTGGGATAATTAATAACAGGGAATAAAGAAATGAAGAATTGCCAGCAGACAAGGAAGAGGGAAAAAAGGGAGAATAGAGAAGAAAAAGATAACACAGAAAGAAGACACGGGCTTTAAACAAATCTAAGTTACAGAGAGAAATCTGATCTGCTAGCAGACAAGCGAGCACCAGCCGAAAGCTGCAAGGAGGGAAGACGAACTTAAAAGATGCAACAAGGAAGCCATCCAGGCATGACCAGCGAAAATGCAGCGATTATACCGAAAGCAGGACATCATATGCAGGATCATACAAAAAAAATTCAAAAATCTGTCATTTGTGATAGACAGTGTAGTATGAGACAGGGATTTGGATGCTCATACACAATCAAGCATCTTTAACAGCAAAAATTTGTCATCATGTATGGAAAATGAAACATGTAACCCGGGCGGCCCTATGTGCAGAGTCATTTTTAATGGGGTCATATTTCCTGTAGAGAACATTATTATCATTACAACATTATATAAGATTATTATTATCTAAAAGCAGCAAGATTCATTTAATGCTCAGTGTGCTTCTCTAAAATTAGCAGTGTCAAACTAATTACTGAAAGCAGAAAATCTATTTCCCTGGCAGAGAATCAGACACAGTATAGCTACAGTATGAAGCGAATGTCCTCGTCTGTCATTATTAATCATGAGTAGTGTATTTTTTACAGTATTTATCAATTGGTGCTCCAACAAATGTCATTTTACATCATCTTCCCTATTTTCTGATCAGGGTATTATGTCAGCATAGTTGTGGCACCGCAAAAGCCTATGAAAGACTCCACAAAATACAGACTATCAACCCCGCAGGCGCTGCTATAGCAACACAGAGCAATAAATTGGGAAAGTGTATCACACCCATCCATCTGGACAGGCTGTTGCCTGCCAAGATGGATCACACAATATCGCCTTTGCAGAGCAGTTAATGAAGTCGTGTACTACGGAAAACCCAAGAAAAAAAAAAAAAAACATGGCATAAAATGAGATCTCAGAGATCTAATATTATGCAAGTGATTATACTCTGTCTCTGTGACTGAGGGCTGCACCGTCATCAAATGTTGTCTGTTTGCTTTCTTATCACATCAACAGCACCAGACACACACTGCCAGGCAGGGGTGGGGGGAAAGGGGTGGGCGGGGTACAGTTTCTACAGTAGGGAAATTAAACTTAGCTCATTATGGTCTATAATCTCCATATTGTATTTCTCTTTACTTTGCTGCTTCATGAGGAATTACGCACTTTGCTACCAATGCAACAGCACAAAACCAGACACAGATCTCTACAGCACCATGACATGGCAGATATATTTCCAGCCCATAAGCACCTGAAGATTATAGAGCCAAAAATGCCAAAGCCTGAAAATGGACTTCACACCCGTAATGAATTGGCATTAGCTACTTGTCTTTCGTTGCAAAGCAGGTAAAACAATAAATTCCTGGTTATATTGTGGTGCTGCAGAGAACACAGACAAGCTATTCTCACAAGAAGCGCTGGTGATGCTAAGCTGCCACAAGAGCAAAAGCAAGAGCCAGAAAACACACATTTCAAACCCTCCATCTCAGCACCAGATGCCCGATATGCTGGGAGAAGAGAAGATAGAGTGAAAGAGAAAAAGAAAGAGAAGGAGACAGTGAAACAACTTTAGATTACATGAAGCTTTTAACAGTCACGACACCTGAGCCTACATCAGTAAATGTATATTTGAGTGCACCGCCCTCAGTGTGTGATCACTTCTACATCCTACAACAGAGAAAGAAAAAAGATTCACTCATGTCATGTTGCTGAGCAAACTATCGGTCCCGTGCAACCATCCTGCCGGTTGTAGATCAGGTGGGTTGTTCTGATCGTTTTGTTCAGTTTAACTGTTGCATTGAATGCTGATAAAATAGTACATTAATGTCATTGATGTTACAATCCCTGGCCCACTAACTCCTATGGGAATAAATTCTACGTTGCCAGCTGGTCTTCTACATTCATGTCTTTCTATTGATTCCCATTGATTTTTCTGCATCGATCGCAACACACACACTGTTTATGAAGGGAAAGGGCAGTGTTTGTGAGAGCGGGACTGTGTAGGCTGAGGTGAGGCTGACAGTGGCTCACTGAGAACAGTACACACGCTAACAAAAGGGCTCTGAAAGCATTACAAGCAGTCCGACATTAAATCTGGAGATAGCACAAACAGTCCCACAAATCTAATAAATGAACCCTTACTCTCAATGATGTCACCCAGGCCCTGGGCAAACAGGAGCTCTTTCAAGCGAGACACCTCCTCCTTCAGCTCGCGCACCAGTCGGTTGTTGGGATCCTCATTGATGACAGCATTACAGCGAATCTGTTTGGCACGGTCTGCGTACCTGTGGGCACAGAGGAGGGGGTTGCTGAGCAGGTGAGGGAGGAGTCAACAAGGCAAACACACACACACACACACACACTCAAATACACATTGACAACTCCCCTGTCAACCCACATCCACAATAATTCTGCAGCCTACGCCTGTAGCTGCTGCTCATGAAGGAAAATGCGTATGAGGCAAAACGTTGGCCTCGCTGGCATCATTCAAAGCCATATTCACCAGCTGTAGGAAAGGGGAAAATATGCAGCGGAAGTTGCGTCTCTCTACCTGAGTGTGCTGAGGGTCTCATCGTAGTTGATATCAGCTGGACTCAGGGCAGCCACCATTGCAGTACGAGAATTCCCCCCTGACATGATATCAAAGAGAAGCTCATTAGAAAACATTGTTTGTTGAGAGCCAATGGGCCACTGAGAAATATTAGTCGGTCTTCATACCCAGATTTTCTCTCAGTAGCCAGGTCAAAACTGAATCTCTGTAAGGGATGAAGCTTTCCACTTTTTTCTTCTTTTTATTCTGTGTATTAAATCAAAACATCAAATGCACTTGATGCACTTATTGGCACTGCATTGAAGAAAACAATCTAAAAACGATAATAACAATGTCAATGGTTTAAAGAAATTACCTTATTTGGCCCAGAGTCCTGAAAGGAAGTGGACAAAAAAAATTAACACGTTTCTCCTACATGACATGTACTTTATTTTACATTCTATATTATAGAGATATGAAACATACCACTTCTGCCAAAGCAGAGATGACCTTTCCCAATGTAGTTAGAGATTTGTTGATATTTGCTCCTTCCTACAAAGCATGTTTGAGTTGACAAAGCATGAGGTAGAGAATGATATTTAATAGTTAGATATTTAAAGTGTTAACCATATAGTCAGTAAATTGACCCATCCTCACCTTGAGTCTAGTTCCTTTAGCACCAGTAGAATCTGCCCTCTCACTTCCAGCCAAATCCACCAAACTTATTTTGCTGACCTGCAACAGAACAACTGACATTCAGTTTTGCTGACAGTAAGAAAAGCTTTTTATCTTGATTCCAGAGAAAAGGTTTTATTAAGACAAAGCAGCTTCACAGTGTTGCATTATCCTGATGACCTTCAAAGCAGTCACTGATTTCCAATTTACCACAATACAGTATATGCAAGAAATCCACATGATTAATCATATGTAGAAAAGCTGACTCTACCTTCTCAGAGGTGTTGTCCGTCTCTTGGTCTAGGCGTTTCTGAGTAAATATGATGTTAAAGACAGCGTGCGAGCGACTGCTTGTCTCGTTCATGTTGGTGGCAGCCACAGTCCTGCAGAGACAGTGAATACTGCTTAATCAGTTTGGGTAGTAAATTGTAAGTTTGCCCCATGCTAATGAAACAAGCAGGACATGTGTCTTAAAAATAGGAGTAATATAATAAAATGATAGTTTTGCAATTCATATTTCAGTCACAACAAACGCAATCAAAAAACATTAAAAGTCATTAAATTAAATGTGAATAGACAACTCTATCACCTAGCCTTGTTGCCAGAGTCCATCAGGTCCTGGATGTCATTGTAGGAGGTGACAGCCAGCTTAGACAGGTCCTCCACGTAGGGTCCCATCAGAGGATGTTCTCGTACACGCAGGTTCCCTTTGTTTTTAGGGTTCAGCAAGTCCCGGACACGCTCACAGTAGATTTCCATGTAGCTTACCTGTTGAGATTCATATTAGCTTGAACACATGTCAAGTGCTGAGTTCAGCAAAACTCAACACAGTGGCAGGTGGCGCACACACTTACCTCCACAGAGTAAGACATGCTGTTGTCTGTATTGTCACTGATCTTGGTGAAAAGATCTTCACACAGCTGTAAATTTAAAAACAAAAACCAAAACACATTTACAAAATTTTAGTGTATGAAAGATTCAGCTCTTTTTTTTTTTTCTTCTTCTTATAATTTTGGGTCAAGAAAACATAAGTCGGTACCAGGGGAATTATCCCTTGCTGATCCTTTACATCCTGTTTCCCCATCATGGTGTACGACTTGCCAGCACCTGTCTGACCATAGGCAAAAATGCAGACGTTGTAGCCCTCGAACGCATGCAGCAACATTTCTTCGCCAATGTCTTTGTAAACTTGCATCTGAGAGGCATAATTGACATCCGCAGGCTGTGGACAGAGATTAAAAAAAAAAGCCATGTAAAACATGAAACTTGATGCGAAACAAAGCGATCCCCAGAAGAATGAGAGTGTTTGTGTGTGACTTTGTTGGGGAGCCTGTGCACCGTGTGTGTTGTAGGGTTGCAGAAATAGTTACCGAGGTGTGGGACCAGTAGGAGTAATCAAAGTTGAAGCTCTTGTTGTCTTTGGCCTGCTTGGGGTTGATGATGGCTGAAAGACAGGACATGAAACACAGGTCAGAGGGAGGGTGGGAGCAGCGTGTGTGAAACTGTATCCGAGCTGGGCTGGTATCACGTTGTGCAACCAGAGCTCAAAAGGCCTTAGTCGTCTCTTCCTTCATTCGGGCCTAACATAAGACTCCAGACGATAAGAAGCCTATTGGCATTTTTGGAAGATACATGCAAAAAACTTTTCTCATCACTGAATGTGGCAGCGTAGGCCAAAATATATAGATAAAATAAAAATATAAAGTATAGCAGGTGCTTGTTTGTGTCAGTTAACTATCAGTATAGTTCTTAATCCTCAAATTAACCATATTTTATTTTGAATAAATCAATAAGAAATAGTACTTTTTAGGTTACAGTGACACAGTACTGCCTACTGGAAAACTTTCTTTGTGCTCTTTCGCAGTTAAGACTCCAACTTTTGAGATGATTAATATGAGTCATTAGGAATCAAACTAAACAAACATACCTGCAAAAACCTGAGACAAGGAAAGAACACGCACACTTAAATGAATAAATGTCCTCAGTATTTCCCTGCAGATGGATCTGTGGCTCTACGGTAACACTCATTATACAGACGAAAACAAAATGTTTTTATTTCCAGATGTACAATGTGGCCTGATGGTGGCACCATGCTGTTATCTACCAGTTTTCACTAATACAGTGGCCATTTTAGGACAGCTAGGACTCAGCTTGTCAGGCTCAGCTTAAAAGTCTAAGCATGAAACAAACATTGACCTTAAGCTGTATTTTCTCATGTCCAGCAGTCCTTTGTTAGCCCATGGCAAAGTTTTATGAATCCTCATCTTTTTTCTATGCTGTCAGGTACAGTAAGTGTTCAAATAACTTCAGGATTCTGTAAATCACACGTGTATGTTTAGCATGAAACAAAACAAACACTATCGGCCTTTAAAACTTTAATTCCCTAAAAAAATAAATACTATTGTCCAAATACGCATCCCTTACTTTAAATTAAAGTCAAACTAACACCGTCAGTCCCTCTGTTTTATTTATGATAGCAAGGAGACGTTTTATTGCCACGGAGGATCCCAGTCTAGACCATAATGTGCGGCCTGGTGGATTTACAGGCCACGGATGACGAGCAATGACTCGCAAATCTTATGATGCATGATCAAATCATTTCCTGCTTCTGTTTGGCCTAACTTTATATTCATTATGTCTGCTCCGTGACTCTTTACTAATGAAACTGAGGCAGTAATTCGTCTTCTGGTTCAATTTGTTAGTTGGTTATTTTAGCAGCAGCTGAGCAGCAGCTTAAAATCAAGGCATTTTGTGGGAGTTCGACAGCACGAACCAACTATTCAGTGTGGTCTGGTGATGCTAGCTATAAAAGAAGCTTCGTCCTTGCTCCCAAAGCTTAAAAAAACAGTTTCTGTGCTAATGTAGATGTGGTCGATAATAGAGGAAAGAGCCCAGGGCTAAGTACACTCCCATGTACACACTATTATTTCCCCAAGTGCACACTTTATTGTTTCCTCTCTTCACTGTCTTTCCAGCTATGAAATATGGGCCGTGTGGCTGACTTGTGTTTCAGGTTTCAGGTCTATGCCTCACCATGACAAAGACACAAGGCCTTAGTGACTGTGTTTGACATGTCCAGGCACTCTGGAAGATGGACAGGTATAAATGTAGCTGCACTACAGCTGACGTCATCATCATCCAAGAAGTGTAATTTGCACTTAAAACATACAAGCTTTGCTGCTGACCACAAATACAGAATCAATTTCAATAATCAGCTAGGAATGTTTTCCATTTCCCCAAACCCGCACTGCCTCCTGCAGATTAATGTCTCAGGGATCAAGTAGATAAGAAGAAAATCCAGTTAGACATATGCTTAGATATAAAGACACATCCACTGTAACAGTGATCCCCGCTCATCAGTAACCAGTAACATATTTACATATATATATATACAACTGTGCCACACAGTGAAAAAGACAAACTCATTAATGGATTTTTTCAGAAAATAAAACTGACATGGTTCAATAAAATCCAAACCCTATCACACTAAAGAAAATCTTGAGACTTGGATAAATGTACCAAATAAAATAAGATCTGACCACCTATCTGTGTGTTCAGAAGCATCAGAACATGTACCCATCTTTAACTGGGCTCTGAGTCATTGAGGGGAGAAAAGTGCCTCAGAGAAGGTAATTACTTGGCTGAACTGACAGTGACTGACGGTGAATATGAGGGTTACAGTGGCAGGGCCGCCTATTTAAAATGCGCTCAGTAGCTTAGTGACGTGCTCAGATGTCGTTGCTTACGTGTCGCAGTCATCACCATGCAAGGTCTGTTTTACCAGCATTTATGTCCTCAGAGCCCATATTTCCCCATATTCATAATACTCCCTTTACTACATGTCAACTCCTTTAATGATGGAAATGCTTTTGTAATTGCGAGGTGATGAGTTTAGAGTTAATGCCAGGTCTGAATGTCATGTCACGGAGGATAAATGTAATTAGCCAGAATAAAACAGGAGCTCATTTGCTCTCATTTCTCCTCAGCAGACGTGATCAAGAATGTTCACACAAATCTGCCACATCCCCAGTTTTATCACCATGGAGATACAGGCTCCTTTATTGATAACAAACATGATCATCCAATCTTATGATCAAAGGGATTATTGATAATTAATTGCCGTGTCCTCAACTGTTTTTAACTCTGATTTGATTTTAAATAAAAAAAATAAAATGATTTATAACATATAGGGTTATTGAACAGCACAATCAATGGAAGCTTTTCAGGACTGAGTGGAGATTAGCAAGCGGAAACAATTAGTGAACTGAAAACTAGCAGAAGTAAAAGTTTTTGTAAAGACAATATCATATAATCTGTATAAATATCTATTATTGACTATATATTAAATAAATGTACTTTTTGGTTTTCTCCCCTAAATGTAGTGAAACACCTACTGATGAAGAAAACCAGTAAGTATATTTTGTTTTTGAGATATTTCTGTTTAAAATAGCAACAGCAATAAAGTCACAAAATTAAGGAATTATGTGCGTGTGTGTGTTTTAGTGCAATAAAAAAAACCTTCTGTGTTACCGAAAAATTACGAATATAATTGCAAAAAATTGAAACTATATTTTTAAAAAAATATTTCATTCTTTTTCTTTTATTCCACTCACAAACCAACTCAGCAATCTAGTATTTCAACACAGCTGAATAATTGTGTGAGACAACGCGAAAGGCCTTGTTTATAACTTCAAAATGCAGCGTCTGCACTGATTTTAATTCCCAGTCATTAGTACCGGGATATTAAAACACCCACACGAGTTTAGTCTGACTATTTTAGAGTTGCACCATTTCGTAATCATTATCACTGTCACATCATTTATCTTAATTACAGTGGTGATTGTCTACTATACTTTCATTCGTTATTCTATCATATTCTCAGCATCCTGTTGTGGCACTTTCCATGTTTGTCTTAGCTGCTGGACTTTCTTAATTGTGACTGAGTGATGCTGATCAGACTGTCACGGGTGACCTGCCCCAGTCAATAGGAAAAGAAATGTGGCCACGTCAGCAGGTCTGCCAGCGTGAACCCACTGTAGAGGCCAAATCCAGCAGCAACAGGACTGAGCCCATGTCGTCTGCTTTAGGTGGATTACAATTTAGGTTTATTATACAGTGGTAGCAAGTGGCACCCTAGCTGTCTGTGTCTAGCTATAATAAGTATGATAGAAAAGTAAATATTATGCTGATTAGTCTTATGCTAAAATGTAAAGAAGCAGCATAAATCCACTCAATTCTCCAGAAACATTAACCTTTATAAAGACACTCTAATGGGTGATTACTGTGTGTACACATTATGAGTCACTCCAGTTGTGAACATCTTTTTCACTACTGGATTACTGCTCAAGTTTTAAATTTAAATCCGTCCACCTACTGGCCCTCTCAAGAGAAGCCCATTATTCCTTCAGGTTTGTCCCCAGCATCTTAATTAAGGTCAGCATGGGAGGGAAGATTTCTCAAACAACAAGATTACTGTCATTCTGAGGCTTTGTGGGAACTGGGCTATTGGCCCACACATGAGTGTCAGAGAGCACAAAGCAGAGGGAGAGAAAGAGACCAAGAGACCCAAAAAAACCCAAAAACCTTTTTTCCTCTGTTTCTCAGCCCCCACTAGAGAAAGACAAGGGGGGATTTATACCATGTCTCTTTACCCCCTCCCCGCACTGCAACCAATGGGCTTTTTCATGACATCAGCGAGTTCACATTCCCCAGTTCACATCCAGAGCCATTGACTGAGATTGGAAGAGAACAATCTGCTCGGCTGAAAGCCCTGTGGTCTCACTGAAAGAGGCTTTGTGTGTCTGACCAACATGAAAAGTACATTTCTGGATGAAATAAGGTGCACAGGTCTGCGTGAGTGTGTAAAGTGTGTCTCTTCCTCTAAACGTTTGCCTGAAATATACATTTTTACCATCAGGCAAAATTTTTCAATTGTGAGGGACCAAACTCGAAAGCCATTTAAAATAGCAGCAGGTCTGATTCAAGTCATTTATATTAGATTATAAATGTTTGACAGTAATTATGGTCAGTTTTGATTCATAAACTATTCCATGAAGGAGCAGCCTATGGTACACAGCATGTTATACATTCACTGTTATGAGAGCCTGTCTGGTGTTGTATGCAAAACTATACTGTATAACAAATAAGTAGAAAATATAGAAACTGGCATTGAGTGAAGAATGTTACCATTATGTTAGAAGTATTTTAAAGTTATATTCATTTGGACTACCTGATTAAAAAAATCACATGGGCTCTGTGGGGTTAGAAATCAAATTCGAGATGAATTGGACAACAAGCATCAAAAAACCGACCCTTCGGTGAGGTCCATACGGTGCCTGTATTTCCAGCGGGCTACACCACACAGCAGAAGGTTAATTGTCTAGTTCTGTAGAGGCAGATGAAGTAGTTCTGTGCCAAGGTAACATTTTTACTGTGGGTGTCAACACATTTTGGAACCATTATGCCGTAAAATTACTGAAGAACATTTTTTTGAATGTAGTAAATATCTAGTGTGGTGGAAAGCAAAATCCCAAAATGCAACAGTTAATGTATGACGGGCCAAAAACAGCCACCAGCTTGTTGTGTAGTCACCCGTGGCATGAGGAAGGTGGGGGGAGTCGGCTAAATTAGGCCAAACTGTAAATATTTCAGGGAGACTCATCCATTATTGACAAACGGCTTTACCTTGCTAAGCAGTCTACATATCGAGTATCTTTCCAGTCTCTTCTCAACCAGAGTCCTCTCTCTGGGGAGTGTATAACCCAAGGAATGTGGGGCACCCTGAGGTACACACTGATAAACCATGCAGTAAAAGATGAACATAATTACTGCAGTTTTTGTAGAAAACTGCTATTTACTATAGATTGTTTTATAATAGAAGAGTAATTACTCCGAAGCCATCATTTTGTCCTCATTTATGCATCAGTGGCAGATTTGAATAAAAAAGCTTAATGCCCTCATACAGGAGGGTCAGAGGTTGAGGTAAGCCGCAGTACAGCTGCAAAAGCCCGATCTCACGCCCTGCAGTGGAAGAGGGGGCCCCGAGTTCAAGCATACATTCGACAGAAAAACATAAAACATAACAAGTACAACGATAACTTCTATGCTTTAGGGGAAGAAAGCTGTTGCCAGAGAACTTACTGGTGGTGTTTCCTGACATCTGAATGATGCATTTACTGTCTTTTTCCATCTCCCTTGAATTGAAGGGGCGGACACGCACCGCCACCTTCACAGAGGCTCCGGCCATGGTGCTGTTTTCCTAGCACCCTGGGGTGCCTTCTTTAGTGCCCAGGTGTGGGGCCTGCAGGTCTGTTGAATGGAGAAGATAGTGTATCATCATTCATACGATTCTTAATTTTATTAGCATGTGTCCGATCATACGCAAATACCATGCTCCGTGTGACGTTTAGTGGCATTATAAAATTGTCATTTTTTAGGAAATAAAAAGCAGAGCATTACGTGCTATTGTTGATGGGATGGGCACAATAGAAGAGGGCAGGGCTGTGTGGCTGTGACATGAAAGGACCATGCATGGTCAGCTACGGCCAACGGAGATGGATAATAACGCTTGCAGCCACAAAAGAAGTGCAGCAGCAGCTAAATGCCAGGCTACGTCTGGGGGACAATGGCACTGAAACCAGCCCCAAATCCAAACCTGGGCTCACTTCAGCAGCTCGGTTTCATGAACAACTCATAACTCCTCACACTGTCTCGTAGAAGGCTAAATATGATGTGTGATTTTGGTGTTTACTGGTATTGTGGGTGTATCAAGAGCAACCATGACTCATCATCTGAGGAGATCAAATTACTATCATTTCATGTCTTTATCAATAAGCTTTACCAGTGAACAATATGATACAGTTAGCTGTCACTGCATGCATCTAACTGCAATTATTACAGTATAAAACTATAACAATTTATGACATATTACTTATTTCTATTAATAATAGGAAGTGGTATTAATATTTTTTTTACTTAATTGATGCCCAGCCTTCGGCATAATGTTAGATTTTCTCTCAACATGCAGAATATGTTGCAGTGGTTTGTGCTTTAGTTGTTTGTCATTGTCACTAAATTTGCTGTGTCACCCTGGTTCCTGGTACAACCCGCTCAACCCCCCCCACACTTAAACAGGTTGATTCACAGTGTATGCAGGTATGATTGCTACAGCCGGAAAAGAGCAGGTGGGTTTTTAGGGTGGACCTGTATTGTCGTCTACTCTGAGGACAAATCAGGATGAAAACATCGACTACATCATATCAAATAGAAAATGTGCAATGCAATTCTCTATTGTTTTGGTATGTAAAATGAAGTGAATACTCAAGTGCTTATTTCCTCGTGATATGCAATAAATTTATATATATATAAAAAACAAAACAAAAGCAGATTTCCTCAATATCCATGACCATACATGAATTGTCCACCCAAATAATGAATGTATGAAACATATGATCACAGCAGCCAGCAGATAATGGAGCTCCTGCATGTGATTTTCCTGCATGGTAGTTTAATATAATTGTACCTTATTCTTAATACTAAATATTTAATTGTATGTTGGCTTTTTGTTTTTTATTTTGTATGTTTGTGGATTTTTTTGTGTTTATGTATTTTTGTATGTCATAAACCTCACATCACCACTATCTTAAGGTCTATATTATAGGCTACTTTCTAGAAAAAAACACTTCTTACGTCATATTCAGAGCTTATGATATAACACTTTTTTTTTTTTAAATTGACGCTACCTTTCCTACCTATGTCTACCTTTTCCCCAGCGGAAGGGAATGTATTCATGCCGTCCTTCTCAGGAGCTTTACTGTCAGTCCTCCTCTGTAACACGCATCATTTTCGGCCCTAACATCTCTCCAGCACTGACAGTCTATTCGGTGGCCGCACCCTAAGCCCATCTCCTCCCTGGAGGTTTAACCCCGAGTCCGTGAAGACCGCATCACTTACAACAGCATGGCCGGAGGACGGCGGCAAGAGAAAAAGGTGCACTTACTTCTGCAGAGCCAACGACGTCCTGCTCCCGTGTTGAGTCCGATGAAGTCGTGCTCGTGTGTTTTGTTGTTTTTTTTTTTGTTTTTTTTTATGATCCAGCTCCGGAGCTGCTTCCACCCCCTCTAGTCTCCAGGTCTGGCACTGCCCCTGCTAACAGCCTCTCCTTTCCATTCAAACGGACGGCGTCTTGTAGCCACCCACCGCTCTCTGCCGCTGCCTTTGCCAGTGGGGACGACGGGAGGAAGCTGGCCGCTCGCTTGTTTGGATGCTCGGCCGCTTTTTTCCTTATTTTTCACAGTCGGTAGCGGTCAAAATGGCTCTGTTGTCTACCCTTTCTCTGACAAGGATGCTGGAGCTCCACTGAGCCGGTGACATCACCGCCGAGGGAGGTAGCAGCATCAATGCAGTGGTGCTGGTGGGAAGAGAGGGAGAGGAGGGAGGATGAGAGGGAGAGGAGGGAGGGGGGGGGGGGGGGGGGAGGGAGAGAGGGAGGAGAAGAGCTTTCACAAACACCTCATCTCAAAGCTGCTGCCTTAAAGTTACAATGTGGAGACTATTTCAATTAAAACCCAACCTGCAGTTTTGTTATGATGGTGTAAGACAGAGAAGCTCACTTGCAGCTCTATTTGGACAATCACTGGACAATTGGAGCATAAAACGCATTTTATGGTGAAAAAGGTTTAGTAGGTCAAGCCAGGGACGTCAAGCTGAGAGGAGACAGAAGTGACATAAAAAGCAGCTCTGTGCTCCATGGAAAACTGCCTGTTCAGTGAAGGCCACAGTGGAGGATCGGAGAGCAGCTTCCTCCAAACAGGGAAACATCTAATACATCAGCTGTTGGCCATCTGAGGACATTTTAACTTTAAAAAAAATGTTAGTAATAACATGAACAATGGCAGGCTATTTGGGGCTTTTAGCAACCTGGAGGAAGTTTGCTTTCAAATCCAAGCAGGCTTGGAAATTAACAGGCAAACTGATTTAGACTCAATTTGAACATTTATTTTTTTTTTTAAGCAAATAAAAAGAAATACATGTGATTTCTCCCCATACGTGGCAGCATAAGTAGAGATTAGAGATTAAAAATGTAAAGATGTACATGATATAGCTCATCGAGTCACAGAGAACAAACAAAAGGGCCTGGGTAGAACTGAAGGGTGGGGCTCATGCTCTTACTTCTGAAATCCTGCTTTCAGTGCTCAGAATACAGATACAATACAAACATGAAGCAGTGTTTTGTGGCACTGTTTAGGGCTTTCAGATATTTTGCTTAGCAGGATTTGGAATAAATGCCTGTGAATATTTCTATACTGTCTGTTATACAAAGAGCTGTGATCTTGAACGACTACGAAAAACCGTAATTAATTGTACATTTTAATGTATTTTAACCATCCACATACTACATGTCCATCCATCCATCCATTATCCTAACCACTTATCCTCTTCAGGGTCACGGGGGGCTGGAGCCTATCCCAGCTGTCATTGGGCGAGAGGTGGGGTCCACTAGTCCATCTCCCACTTGATCAAGGATCTCTTACTGTTTGTAATAGAAAATTACATCAATACACTAAATTTTCCATTCGGTCAGAGAAAGAAGTCTATTTGTCATTTTTCAGGAACAATAAATATTCGAAGCTCTTACAGTCACTAAGCTGATTGCAGAGATGAGAGGTTGAGGCTCAATGAGGTTAATGTGTCCTTGTGCAGCTGACCTGAACCATTCCCTACAGGACATGAATGGTTTAAGGGCTGTAGGTTGTGGCTCTGAGATCGATACATTTTCCTTTCACTGTCACCCATCTTGACACAAACCGTGTTAAAAAATAATTACAATTGAGTCTGAATTGTTTTGCTCGATAGTTGCATATCGAATAGAAAACAGAACCACTGTGTTAAATTGGTCTCATTTCATATTTCTGTTAATGTATATGCTAACGTATATGACACAAAGGGGTTTTTCACGCTTGTGTTGTGACCAAGTGCACCGTCCAAAGCACTTGAAGCATAGCAGCAGTAAATGGTAGTGAACAGGAACTGTCTATGTGGTGGTGGGATACTTGCTGCCTGCTCAGGTTTCACCCTGAGTGAAACACATTGTAATTGTGTTTCATGACCTTCCTCTTTGCACATTTCTACCACTCTCTCTCTCTGTCTCTCTCTCTCTCTCTCATGAACACATTTGCCTTATGTGTTACATTTCTCCAGGGACCTCTCTGTCTCCTCCACTTCTATCTGAGGCCGTTGTTTTATTTAATTCATCAGCAGAAAGATTTCAAGGTCTAATCCATTCACTGAGAGAATATGTTCCTCGAAGAGCAGACCAGTCTCTCGGCAGCATACAGACAAGAGAAGTGAATCACAATGGATAAAATGGAATAATATCCCCGCCATGAATCAGCATAAACTGCATACTTAATGAGGTCCCCTCTTAAATACACTTTTCCGTCCTGTTTTAAAGTGAGTTAGGCCTAACTAAAGGCTCTGTCTGAGAAATGAGCATAAAAACATGTCATTTGACTGTCTAGCGCTACCAGAGTCCACTACGGGACAATCGAGGAGGAGCTCCTGGTTTTGTTTCCGCCCAACCTTCCAGCTCCCTTCCACCGTGTCTAAATTCAGTAGCATAGGAGCCTGAATAATTTATTGCTTGAGCAAGCTGTTGCCTTGAGCTTAGTGTGACAGGCACGTTTTCTTAAAGAGCCTATCAGAGCATGTACAAACTCCCAGTCGAATCAAATTCAAGATGTAAACAATAGAGACAATAATATCGTAATATCACTGAACACGAGGGCTTTTTTCTTCTTATTGTCACAAACAAGAGCTTCTGCACTGATGCAATAGATTATAAGAATAAAATTGCTATTTCCAATTATGACAGATGTCTGGAATCATAAAACTAAAAAACAAAAACTGATGACATGTCAAAAGGTGCAGTAGTAAACAGTGACAACATGGTAGTGAACCAATATCAATCACCTCGATAATGATGTTGGATACACTAGTTAAGTAAATGTATGTAGGTATTAGCATAACATATATACAACCCCAATTCCAAAAACGTTGGGACGATGTGTAAAATGGAAATGAAAACAGAATGCAATGACTTGCAAATCATCACCCATATTTTATTCACAATAGAACATAAACAACATGTCAGATGTTGAAACTGAGATATTTTACCATTTCATGGAAAATATTTGTTCATTTTGAATTTGATGGCAGCAACATGTCTCAAAAATGTTGGAGGGGGGGGAGAAGAAAATGCTGCAAAAGTAATTGCATCAAATCAATAACAAATGGAGGAGCATTTGGCAACTAATTAGGTTGTTAGGCAACAGGTCAGTAACATGACTGGGTATAAAAGGAGTGTTTCAGAGAGGCAGAGCCTCTGGAATGTAAAGATGAGCAGAGGGTCACCAGTCTGTGACAAATGGCACCAAAATATTGTTTAACAATTTCAGAAAAATGTTCCTCAACGTAAAATTTCAAAGACTTTGAAAAAGTTTTAGAGAATCAGGAGGAATCTCTGTGTGCAAGGGACAAGGCCGAAAGTCAAAACTGGATGCCCCTGATCTTTGGGCCCTCAGGTGTCACTGCATTAAGAACAGGCAGGATTCTCTCCTGGACATCACTGCATGGACTCAGAAACACTTCCAGAAATCACTGTCTGTGAACACAGTTCACTGTGAAATCCACAAATGTGAGTTAAAGCTGTATCATGCAAAGAAGAAGCCATATGTGAACACAATCCAATAATGCCACCATGTTCTCTGAGCCAAAGCTCACTTAAAAGGGTCTGAGGCAAAATGGAAAACTGTTCTGTGATCAGGAGAATCCAAATTTGAAATTATTTTTGGAAACCATGGACACTGTGTACTGTGGACTAAAGAGGAGAGGGACCATCCAGCTTGTTATCAGCAGACAGTTCAAAAGCCTGCATCTCTGATGGTATGAGGCTGCATTTGTGCCAATGGAGTGTGTAGCTTACACATCTGGAAAGACTCCATCAATGCTGAAAAGTACATACAGGTTTAAGAGCAACGTATTCTCCCATCCAGACAACAGATTCCCGTATGTTTACAGATAGTTGTTAAAACAAGAGACAATGGACAACTTTTTGAAATGTGTTGCTGCCATTAAATTCAAAATGAGCTAATGTTTTCGGTGAAATATTAAAATGTCTCAGTTTCAACATCTGATATGTTGTTTATGTAATGTTGTACTATGCTTAATGGCCTTTTTCCAAACAATACATTTGACATCAATGCATCACCTTTACATTTCGGTGGCTAGACATTTGGTCCAGGGTAGATAATTTATAACAGATATAGTAAAAATCTAAATAATAATAATATATCACAATGTATTTAATATTTATTATAGTTAAATACTTTGAATGTGCAAGGAGTTAGCAACTAACATAAAATACAAAAGTAAATATATAGAGAGTAAAGGTGAATGATAATATTCCAGTAAAGACCTGAGCATTGTCCTTTAACTTTATTGTAGTTTCATCTAGCTTGGATTGGAATTGTAGTGTCACAGTTTGGAAGCTGCCTGTGAACTTGACTCCCTCTGGTGGAATAAAAACAAATGGTTTCTATGGACACTGAAAAACAATGTGTAAAAACCAGGCATGATTTCAAGAAGACATAATAACATAATTACAAAAGCTGATTAAATCCCTGTCTGACTCATCATCCAAGACACATAATAAAGCCCAAGTGCCAGCTTTGTCTTCTCCGTGGGTTGAAATCTTCCAGGTTTTTACCACCTTTCAGTGGTGGCTTGCCAGACCTCTCTTCTATGTTCTTTCTCAACAAAGAAGCTTCCTAGATGAGTATTTTTTTTTCTGTCTGCCATAGACCAGTTTACCACACGTATGGCAGAGCAGAACCAGATACTATATGAGACATCTTCTGTCTATAGCCAAATTTCAAGCAGTAGGAGCTGAAGAAAAACACCACTTGTCTGGTCATAGATTAATAGAGAACAGTTTATTGTAGATTTCAGTGACATGTTAGAACACTATCATCCTGTCATGTAATCTCACTATCAACGAAATGTCATGACAAAAGGAAAAACAGATCTGTCTGTGACAGAAGCATTTGGTTTTCTAAGCGACATCTTACTGATGTTTTAACATTACATCACTTGCACTGCACTGACCACTTGCACAGTGGTCACCTCCACATTTACCACACTTTACATCCATCACAATCACAGGGGGATGACAGGCGTTGTCTGACCAGCTTAGTGTGAGCAAAACAAATCTATCTGTCCACAATCTGGAACATGGGATGGAAAACAGTCATTGTTTAAAGCCTCTGTAAAGTAAGGTGTTCTCCATTTGCTTATATTGCTAGATGGCCTAGTCCAGAAGGCAATACCCTGCACAGAATAATTAATGTGTAATCCTCGTTCAATTTCAAATCACACTGTTGAATCACCGCAGTCTATCTTTTGTGGCCATCACAGAATTTGTACGGTTAAGTAGCGTACTGGAACTGACACTTAAAAAGTACAACTTCTGTTTTGTAATAAATAAACTTGTCACTCTAGTGGACTAATTCAAAAGCATATATCACTAAAAACACTGATAAAATAAGTCACCTAATAATATATGTTCCTTAAGCTGACATTTAGCAGCACCTTTTAATGATAACATTACAGTACTATGTGTACCGTAGTACAATACCTTGATGCATTAGTAGAGATGGATGTACAAGTACATTTGACTTCAGTAGGCTTAAAGCCGATGTTACCCTGCCATGGCATGCATAGTGCACAAGATCAATGCCCAGTGTTTCCACTAAAAGACCTCATTAGGGCATTCTGAGTGTAGTCATTTCTAAGTTACTATAAAAGTATGATGTCCAGCTACTGGGATGTGACTAAACTCACAGCGCCCTGGTTGTTAAAAGGTGTGATTTTTGTAGATTATTTAAATCTTTTCACATTATTGAACTAGTCCTGTGGTAAATAATCAGACTTTCATTTCCAGTGGGAGTATACCATAAGTGGCCCCTGTGTGATATGACCTGAAGTCATTTTTTGCACATTGACAAGCAGATTTTGAAAAAAAAAAGCACTACTTACTGAATAGCTGCTGATAAAGAGACAACCAGTTAAATTCCTTTTTAACAAGATATCAAATAAAACATTGAATTTAACTTGTTTGTATCATACTGGCAATGAGAATTCTATTTCACTATATGTGTAAGAAGCATATTTTTAAAAAATGTGGAAAACACTATTATCTGTGTGTTTCATTACTCACTGTAAAGTTAAGGGAAATCCGTCATGAAAAGGTTGTTTTTATGTGCTAAACTGCTCACTGAAGGGTGAATGCATGACTGAAACACACGAGTTGATGACAAAAATTGTTACTACAGTAAATAGCTAATACATTTTTTTTTTTGTGCAGAAAACACTTAAAGGAACAATTTACAAATTTGAGGAAATATAAAAATGTTTGTTGTCCAGTTCAGAAACAGGCTGCAGAAGTGTTTGCTCAAGCTTAGCACATTGACAGAAAAGAAGGTAACACCACTAGTAACTCTGTCAAAGATCAACAATGTTATCATCTAGTGGAGGCCAAGGATTTGCACAGTGACAAAACTTAATTATATGGATTTGGAATAGATTTGACATTTTAGGCATCGTTTCTAACATAGTTTCTAATCGTCACTGTGCTAAGCTGTAGGTACGTAACTATTTCTGCACTGAATGCACAGAGATGAGGCCTCATATCAGCCTGAATGTGAGCAAGATAACATACAAGTCTATTTCTCCAAAGTCATTAGGAATGAAAAACACAGGAGCATCACTAGGATGTCACATAGTTTGAATGGCTTAAGACTTCGAAAGCCAAAAGCCTTGAGCATAGCTTGAGCCATCGTAACTTCTTCCTGGAGTCACTGAGGCAGTACTTCCTTCAACGAGGCCAGGGCTGAGTGGATGCGCACATGAAGCCTGTTCTCAAAGTCGTAGCCTGTAAAATCCTCCTGGAAACATGACAGATTGACACTTGAAACATGCAACGTACCGTATTTCTAACACATTAACTGATACTACTATATTTAATATTTTACCTTTGCTTGAAGTAGCAATGATCTTCCCTTTCCCACTGTCTGGATTGCAATAAAAAAAAACAAAAAAACGCATCGGTTCAGATAAGCTATGAATTCTTATTTGCCTTATGAAGAAAGGTAAAATGCTACTGTATGTGCTGCATCACCTCTGGTTTCGCGAGCAGTATACATCCCAGCTCATAGACAGCATACGGCTGAACATAGGAGTTAATCTGTCGTCCGTACTCATCTCTGGCAGCCAGCTGGAATGACTACCTCACAGAACAGATACAAAGAGCAAGCTGAGAAACATTCCAAGTGTAGACCACCTGTAAAGTCATGTAGTGCTCAATGCCGACTGCTACCTGAATAGCATCTCTCATATTTCCATGACATTTGTGTATGGAACCAAGAAGGAGATGTTTGAGGCCTCTGCACGAAGCCTCATCTAAACTCTGTAACACTGAGCAGACACAAGAGGAAATGAGATTTTTTAAATCTGGCTGCAGCTAAATTGGTCACGCTGGTACGAATCATGTAGGTTACACTCACCCTGATTCATTATCTGTAGTTTAGATGAGGAGCAGTTTGGAAGCGCTTTCCACAGATACAGCACTTCGATTACGCCGAGGATGCATAGCTCTCTGGTGGGCGAGATCTTTCTCAGTCTCTCAGCCTGCAGATAGCACACAGAAAGGAAGACATTCATGATACACTGACTGATGCCTTTCAAAGGAGAGAAAAGAGGCAAAATGCAGCAAAACTCACCCTTTTAACAGCAAACTGCTCTATCTGGTTGTTTTTCCTCTTAAACAGCTTCTGCACATCCTTGAAAACTCCACTTGCTCCATCCAGGTCACCTGAAGCACCCTGACACACTGGAGAATCCCAAAAAAGAACTTTACAAAACACGAAGTAGAAACTTCCTGCCACTGCAAACATTTGTTCGTGTGTGTCAGGCTCACCTCCCGTCAAGTAGGCGTAGTAGCACTGTGACCAACGTGACTCATTCTTCAGCCTTTCAAATGACCTGAACGCATCTTCACAATTCATCTCGATCATGCTACACCAACCTGATACAAAGACAAGCAGACAGAAAAAATAAAATGAAACCTTTCTGGGGTCTGTCCACCTCTTTACTGTATGCCCCGAGTAACCTGATGAGAAACCACGTACCGATCTCATAGAGACACACATGCTGGATCTCTCTTTGGTCTGACGCGAGCTCCAGTGCATCATGGAAACAGGCCAAAGCACTGTTGATATGGCACTGAAGACATAGGACACCAACAGGAAGTAATTAGGTCACACACACACTACATGCATGTGTTGAATGAGTTAGAATTAGACAGTGGATCACACGTTGGTGAGTTAAAGAACTGTCTGTCATGGAGCTATTGAAGAGTCTTTGAGGGTGTGCGCGTGTGTGTGTGTGTGTGAGCTCGTGATCTCTAATCCTACACACACCTCCAGCCTCTGAACACGTCCTTTAAAGAACATGAAGAGCGAGGAGTTGGGGTAAACCACAGACTTTCTCTGCAGAATAGCTTTGGCCTCCATTAGGCCGGCATGTGTGTCAGAGCCGTCCAGAGCGAAGAAGGGCAGCACTACCGTGTGGTACCACAAGAGGGCCAACCTGAGCAACACAATTGTCAGAAATTACAGAGGTAAATATGCAACTTCAAATGTGACACAGCTGTTTACTGTACATACTAAAAATAATACATGTCAAGCAGAAATATACATTAATATCAATATACAAATATTCATGTTTTATAAAGCACAGATATACTGGTGCACATAGTAGTGATTATTATCCTCCAATCAAAGTTAGGTTTACACTTTACACTAAATTGAGTACAGAATAATATAAATGCACAATAGATGCTAAAAGGCTCTATAAAACTGAGGGGAGTCTCAGGTCAGGTGATAACTGCCACTAACATCTTTTTTTATTATAATGGGGCAGCAGTGGCTCAGTTGGTAGAGTGGCCGCCTACTGACCACGGGGTCGAACGTTAGCGCCCAGCTATTCCCAACCACATGCCGGAGCCCATCCCCAGCCCAGTAGAAATTGGGGAGGGAAGGGCATCCAGTGTAAAAACTGTGCCAAATCAACATGCGGACAAACGATCTGCTGGCGTGACCCTGAACTCACAACCAAAAGGACAAACAAATAAAAAAAAAGGAAAAAAATATAATGATTTGTGCAGCTTTTAGCTGTCGAATCAAAGTTCATATAGGCATAAGTTAAAGTTTTACCATTTCCCTGAAACCCTAACACCCAGTCATACTCACGTAGCTAGTGGTGCCTTCATGTCCTTGCTCTCACTGGCATACATGAGGGAGGACAGGCCCTGAAGTCGGTCACCTGGGAAGCCCAGCAGGTTAATAATCTTGAGCAGGTGTGGTGGCACCATAGAGATGCACAGATGGAAGAGGCCGTAGCCAAAGCTGACGGAGCCCTTGAGCCGATCCAGGGCCTCGGCCGTAACTCCATTCTCCACTGGTGCGTTGTGGTTGGCGTTGTCCGCAGAGAGGGTCTCCTGGCCAACAGAAGACCGCCGCTGACAGCCCTCCTGCAGCTGGCTGATGTCACTGTGACACTTATTGTACATTTTCCATGCCTTACGAAGAATCCAGCCTCCTTTGATATATGCTGTTAGGCAAAACTTTAGATTCACTATAAAACCATCACAGTTTGTAAGGATCATTCTGGTCACTGGTTAATCAAATCAGTCTAATCGATTCATCTAGTAAATATTCTTTAGTGATACCTTAACAATTATTTCACTTGGGATGAACTGTATTTATTTTACTTTGAATTTAGGTTAAATATGTGCAAAAAAAATGCCATATCTCCATCCCCATCCACCTCGGCCTCACTTTGTGTTTGCTGCAATTTAGCAAATGTTACCTTGCCAACATGGTTAGTATGACTTTGTCATTGTGAGCATGTTAATGTGCTAAGTATGCTGATCCATAATATGGGAAAAATCTGTTTAATGCCCATTTGAGAACAGGTGTGTCGTTTCCCAACTACTTGTTATATTTGACCAACAGATCAGAACCAGTATTGTTATCTTGCATATTAAGTTTACTCAAAAGGAAAAAGTGGTCGGCAAATTAACTAAATAGCTGATTGATTTAGTGCAAAACTTATGAATTACCACAGGCTGAATACAACACCATTTTATATTATAGTTTGTGAGGTTTACTAGTTTGGTTATTTATCTCACCAAACTAGTACAATAATAAAATACCAAATGCTAATCACAGTACTTCATATCTGTATGACATGTATGTCACGTAAGGTTTAGTTTTGGTGTTCACACAAACATGTCTATACGCACTCATAGACACATAGTGGCCTAAATGCTTGGTTGCCATGGGAGACAAATATTTAGATCATACTGATCATACTGGGAGCTAAATTACCTGAAAGTTCCTGTTTGACAAAAGAGAGCACGGCGAGGTACACCTGACAGTCAGCGACAATGATTTGTCTCTGAAGGCGGTCGACGACCACAACGCCTGACCTTTGGGAGTCCATCTGCATCCCCCCCCCCCACACACACACATTCAAAAAGCAATATGTAAATACATACTTTAACACTTCTTCCACAGGAACAAGGAGTTTTCTAAACAGCCCACAGTGGATTGACTGGAGCAGCCACTGCACTCCTCACTCAGTTTGTTGATTACATTTCACAGAAGTACTAATTCAATCTGTGAGTGGGCTTGGCATGATCTCACTGCTGCCTGCATCCCTAGGCCGGGTGCCAAGGACATAAACACTGTAACCTGTACTGCAGTGTGTTCTAGCTGTGATAACATGAGACATCAGCAGCAATGTTCACACAAACCAAGAGAAAAATCGGAATTTTGCACTCACACTCTTCTTGATCTTGTTCCTGATTGTCTCTATCACTCCGGCGCTGTCGCTCTCACACAGCTTCTCAGTGGTCCTCAGGTCATCACAGGCTGTCTGCATCTTTTCCTCCTCAAATGTCATCATGGCATTCTGCAACGAAATGCAGCAAAAGCCATTAAAATTTGTCTTTTCTTCCATTAATGCATGTGGTGGATTAAAAAAAAAAACACTGCTTGATAATTATACTTGCTTTACAGTAAGGATCTACGTGTGAGCTGGCTAACAATCTTACGATGGGGCAAAGAAGTGTTATGTAATACTCTTAAGAAGCAAGAAGCAAAGACAAAGTGCTCTTTGTGTATAAAAATGAACGGAGGAGCACAATGACATCTGTACAGTTGTGTGTTGGAGGTTAGAAAGAAGCTACCCAGCTGAAACAGTCAGAATATCCTGTCTGCTGTGATGATGCTAAAACCTTCTGAGACCACCCCCACTGCCTTCCGGGGCCCGTAGCATCTGGGGACTGAGCATGACATCATCTCTGGCTTCATGGTGCATGACTGTTGACATGAGGGGCAGCAAATCTGTGTGTGCATTTGTGTGTGTGTGTGTGTGTGTGAGAGAGAGAGAGAGAGACACCACACTGTGAAATATCTCCCCTCTTATAAGTGTTGTAGTGATATGCTGCTCTGGTAAGTGGCATGCATCCATTATGTTAATGGATAAGAAAGCAAGGGTCAGGATGCCAGTGGTTCCAATATGTCAGACTGGGTTATTTCAGCTCTTAATATTGTGTGGTTTTCTCGGGACACTATAGGCTGGAATCAAACTCTGGTGCTATCGGTCATATTAACAGCTGGTTTATCATGTCTTCACATACTAGCTGATATTTCTCCGGACATTTTATTTGATCGATTTATCACAAGCTAAAAGGAAACTCACCAGGAAACTGACAAAACTGGCCCCAAAGCTCATCAGTGGACTCTGGGTCCTACAGAGAGAGGAAGAAGGAAAAAAACAGGAACAACTGAATATTCTTCTGTGAATGCTGGAGCAAACACGGCTCAAATTGCAAAATGTTTTTAAATCTAACTGGCTTTGAAGTTTGCCTAACCAGAATATAAGGAAGCGACATTTCTATGTCAAAATGAATGAAGCTTCAGATAGTACATTTGCTGTTAGCACAAATCCATCAAGTTCAGCAGCAGGTGCAACTATGGGACACATGTCCAGCTGTCAAGAGTCTGAAACGGGCTTAGAAATCATATATATTAATGTCACAGTAAGAATAAAAGTAATCAACATGCTGGTGATGTGTTGAGTGATCAGGATGACGACCAAAGATTCACCAAAGCTACAACCTGTCACTATAATGAAAATGACACCTCTGGTGGGATTTGTCTCTGGGTGAGGCTTCAGGAAACAGGTGAGACAGACACCTGAAAGACATCAACCCTCATAACGTACCAAGCTCTTACAGCCATTGTATAGTGCAGAGAACAAGCTTCATTCCTACTTTCACCTTGATGTTTTGATTACTACAAAGTTAAGGTAACACTTTGCCGACCCCCAAGGAGGGAATTCACATTTCTATACTCTTGCTGATATTGTAATACAGAATCTTAATTGTGGGATGCCAGCAAATCTCCATTTACCTGTATCTCCTGAAAAGCTCGTCGCTTTCTTTGAATCCGTTGTTGAGCAGCATGTTAATACCTTGCAGAGCCATCTCAGCATCATCTATGGGCTCTGCCTTCTCCTCTACCTGCTGTTGCTGCTGGGACTGCTCGGGACCCGCCATTGTTTATATGACAGCTCGGAGGCTGTTGGATCACACCCGTACCGCGGAGAACAAAAATGGATCTGGATTCTGGTCTAAACCAAACCCGCATTGGTTTATTACCACTGATCGATGAGACGAGTTTAAAGACAGACGCGCCTCTGGCTGCCTCTGGCTTAAAAAAAAAAAAAAAAAAAAAAAAAAAAAGCTGTGCAGCTCCCGCAGGCTCCAGACGTCTGTGCAGCTCAGGGTTAGGCCAGCGATGCCCAGGCACTTTCTGTTACTCCAGCGATTTACAAATAGCGTTGCAGCAGGGGACAGCAGACGTCTGTGCGCTCAGTCACACGCCGACACTCCCCTGTTCGTTAGTAAATCGGGCATCCGTCAGTTTCCCCTGCTACTCTCAGCCGTGCAGCAGCATCCGAAGCATTCATTATATAACGAAGAGCCAGGCTGCTGTGCTGCCAGTCCCACGTAATGTTCGTCAAACGGCATGGCGTCATAACGCACAGCGCCTCTCCGGAAGGATGGGGGGATGAAGCCCGCTGAGGCGAAGCTGCATCCTGTCAGTCTCCATCCCTCAGACTCCGTCCGCGCCCGCAGGGTCCCCACCAGCCCAGCCCTCTCCTCCAGCCGAGAGCCAATAGAGGCAGGGACAGAGCAGTCTCACTGGTGACAGACAGGTTTGTCTCAGACACACAGTGATTCACGCCTTGATTTTATTATGCGTTAATCAGTTACCTTGGGTCGTCTGGAAGTTTGCATACATCAATGCAAATGATTCTGCCATATATACACACATTTTCGACTTGTGTTTTTAACCACTTCAAATCCAACACGTGGAAAAACGAAGGATTAAATGCAAAAACGTCATCTCTGCATATTGCGATATGAACCCCAAAATACCTATATATGCTTTATTAATTTCTCATCTCTGTCAGACAAAGGCCTACTGGTGGCTTTTCAAGGATGTATCCACGTTTCACTATCGGAAAACAGTAGTAGACACAAATAAATAATTCTTTTGAAAGCTTCTTTTGAAAAATTCTTTTTTTTACATATTTACACCTGACTGATGTTTGAAGATAGACTTTAAACAAACAAGGGTCTTGAAATAAAGCTATAAACTATCACGCGGATGACTGGTGTCATTGTGGCCAATATTACAGATGCAGAAATAGGAAACTGCAGATGATGAGCATGGTGGACTACACCTAAAGCTGCAAATTTCAGGGGCCGAGCAAAGGGCAGAGAAGGATGTAATTACTAACTTATACACAAAGGGTCAGTTTTGTTCATTCTTTTGTTCTGTAGTGGATTCACATTAGAAACATAAAAATGCGGAAAAATCCACGGAAATCAGGTGTCGGCAAAGATACAAAATGTCCTTGACTGTCTCAGTGGACAATGTCCATCCACTATTAATGAACAGAGGAAACGGGGAGGAGCTTCTAACACAATAACTGCAACCTGCTGGTGTCACAATCAGAGATTCAGAACCAGGAGTAAACTTCAAACTTTCCATTTGCTGGAAGTTACAAAAACTTTCCTCTACGCTGCAGCTGTTCACATCCGATGCCTCATTAATACTGTTGTGCATGATTGGATGTGAACACAGACAAGAGAGGTCAACAACTTGTTTGCCCTTTGAACTTTTTAGTAAGGGGAGGTGCCTCAGTACTGGGCCACTGAACTGCAAAGATCATATCTGAAGTGTAGAGGCAGAGTTAGGAGAGTCGGTTGTTCTCATTGACACTCAATAAAACAAACATGGAGCTCGGATCAACAATTGGTGCTGTGAGGAGTAAAAGAGTGCTTATCGGCAGCGAAGCCAGTCCTGCTGTCATTGTAATAAAGGATGGGAAAATCCATGAAATACTCTCAGGCAGCAGGTTTTCTGGGGATGTTGGCTGTGAGGTAAGCTGGCTCACACTGATCTCAGTTCAGCATACTCCCCCTGGTGGAACTAGTTGAATGCAACAAGAGACACCATAAAAGACAGTATTGTCAGTAGGGTCATAATGGAAAGTTCTTAATATTCTATTTGCACTCACATGGTTGGTTGATCCCGTCACTGGAGAGATGTAACTCACCTATGATTGCAGGTGTTGGATGTGGGTGACAGTGTGGTGATGCCAGGCATTGTCGATTGCCACGTTCATGTGAACGAACCAGGCCGCACCGCCTGGGAGGGTTTCTGGTCTGCTACCAGGGCTGCTGCAGCTGGAGGGGTAACAACCATTGTGGACATGCCACTGTAAGTTGCAGACTTACACCCCCGTCAAAATTAATCGGTGTCTGACTGCAGAAATAAAAGTTGTTTTCTTAAAAAATTTGGCAAAGTACAATAACAGTTTGAGGAACATTATTTTAAGGTGCAAACAGTGATGTTTTTTCCTACATTCCCACAGAAATAGCATCCCACCAACCACCACACTTAGCAACTTTCATGAGAAGCAGCAGGAGGCGACAGGAAAGTGTTTTGTGGACACGGCCTTCTGGGGAGGCGTGATTCCTGGGAATCAGGTACAGGGAAACAGATTGGACAAAGTATACGCGTTTACAGCCAGACTTTACTGAATTGAGACCAAAGGAATCACAAACAACAGATGTCTCTTTACAGCTAGAACTTCGACCCATGATCCAGGCTGGAGTGGCCGGCTTCAAGTGCTTCCTCATCCATAGTGGGGTGGAAGAGTTCCCCCATGTGACTGAGCTCGACCTCCACACAGCCATGAAGCAGCTGCAAGGCACAGGAAGTGTCCTGCTGGTAAAGTTTATCCTCTATGACATTAACCACACTCTGTGAACAGTATAACCACAATGTCGGGCCAAGTGCAGCAAGTTACCTGGAATGTCTTGTGCTTTGTCTCCGCCAGTTTCATGCAGAGTTAGATGTCCTGCAGGCAACAAAGGAAACAGGCGGTAATGATATTTTTACAATGTTCAATTGATGTGTGAGGACTGCTGAGGATTATTTTACATATTAAACATTGTGTTATTTTACCTCAGGGGTTCAATCCACAAAGCAACAGTTACTAATGCAGTTACCTGCTACAGTTTGTAGATACTCATGACATCATGGGTCAGCGGTAAATTATTTAAAGTCTTTGTTTTCATGTACAAATATTTACATGTTCCAAACCCTTTTCTATATTAGACCCATGCCAGTACTCTACGTTTCTGCAGTCCAGACCCGATCTCATGGAGATAGAGGCTATTCGCACAGTCACAGAACTCTGCCTGCAGTATCGGTAAGAACATCAGCATGCTGGGAAAAAACTCTTATGCTACAGTGATTCATTCCAGGATTTGGATGTGATTGTAGCACAGATGTCACAGTCACAGTCCGCTACGTCTCTCTACCCCAGGGTTCGCTGTCATATCGTTCACTTGTCCTCTGCTAAGCCGCTGAAACTGATCCAGAAAGCGCGGCGGGCTGGAGCCCCCTTGACAGTGGAGACAACCCATCACTACCTCAGCCTGTGTGCAGAGAACATACCTGCAGGGGCCACACAGTTCAAGTGCTGCCCCCCCATCAGAGGGTCCAATAATCAGGTGATCAGAGTAGTATAAAGAAGAGATGAAACACGTGGGCAGCACTTATTCTTTAATCATTAGTAGACTGGTTGTTGGTGCCCTACCAGGAGCAGCTGTGGTCAGCACTGAAAGCTGGACAGATTGATATGGTGGTTTCTGATCATTCGCCCTGCACCCCTGATCTGAAGAAACTCAACAGTGGAGACTTCACTCAGGCCTGGGGAGGAATATCTTCACTACAGTTTGGTAACTGCAGACAGACATACGGTGAAAACGTCAGCAATTTCTGACAGTAGATTTTATTTTGCCGACTTCAGTGGCACAAAGAAAGGTTTACACAACCCAATCAATGAGATGCCTCCTTTTACTCTGTACAGATGGTCACACAGAGCATATTCAAATGACTTGCCTAAACGCTGCACCATCTGAACCGCCCAGGCAATCAGCCATTGTCTAGAATGTCCAAATGCCAAAACTATTTACAGCCCTGAAAATGAAGCTGCTGAGACTGATCTTAGAGCAAACTAGAGCTTAAAAAAAAGAGTTAATAATGGATTTTGATTTGCAAGTGGCCACAAACATGAACCCAAATAACCCGATAATTTGAGTCTCGTCGGGAGGTTGCAGAGTACACGGGCATGTTTGGTAAAATGTTTGTCATTATGTCTTAACTCAGAGAAAGGTGATAACATGTTAATGGTTATGTTCATGCTTGTTTTTCCTGGGCCACAGTTTGAGCTAACGATGCTAATGAACAGTTTGCTTTTCGCTTATTTAACTTTTAAAATCTTACACCACAAAGAAATCTTAACGACACACCCTGATTGGCTTACTGTGGAAGCAAAACAGCAAAACACTACCCTATATGTTGTGGAAGTGTCCGGACATTGTTCATTTATTTTGTTTGCATGTACATTTCGTTCAACAACACCTCTGTGAAGGTGGGAGATGATGTGTGATATGATACCATCATGCTCTGTTATAAGATGGTGTCAGAGGTCACTGACCCATGTTCACTGATTAAATTCACTGAATGATTGAATGATTTCAGACACAGCAGATGATACACGTCAGGTGACACATACTAAATTTAATAAGGGCTTTTGGTTAAGATTTTACATTTTTATGGGTGTTAAAATATTTCGATGCAGTGCTTTTAGCTGTGAATCAGAAATCTCTATGCCTGCTGTCAGTTTTCACATTATTGGCAGTTTGTGGGCAAAGTTCCATATTGGGGAAAGTTCAACGGGTGGTAAACAAGAGCTGAGCTGAGCGGCAGTTTAGACCACAGAGCAATTATTTACTTTTCAGACACACTGTGTCACAGAGTGGTCAAAGTCTGACACCAGGAGGAAACAAGGTTTTAGTTCTTAGATTAGCGACAGTGCCTGCTGTAATTGTGATTAAGTGAAATCATTACAGACGTGAAACATTCCATAATTATAATATATTATTATTATTATTATTACCATTTTATCAACCATGTGTAGGTTTGCCTCTTTTCTGGAGTTCAGCCAGTAAGAAAGGCTTTCAGCTGTCTGATGTGGTGAGGCTCCTCTGCCAGAAAACAGCCCAGCTGTGTAGTCTTGACAACCAGAAGGGAAGCCTCTACCCCGGCTTTGACGCCGACTTGGTCATATGGGACCCGGAGAGATTATTTGAGGTTAGTATAAAGAGTCGATATTATTATTAATTGTCAGTCACTTTACCTGAATCGCTTTAGTGTAATCCTTCATTATATTCCACAGGTTGAAGAGAAAAGCATACATCATAAAAATAAAGTAGGTAAAATGCACAGTAAACATTAAATCAACAAACAGGGTGAAGGATTGAAATTAATCTGTGACCTCATGGTTTGTGCAGCTAACACCTTACCTCGGCATCACACTGCAAGGAGTGGTGTGTGCCACCATCCTCAGGGGGCAGCTGGTATATAGAGAAGGCTCCTTTTGCCCTGAGCCTCTGGGGAAACATCTTCTCATCCCTCAGAGGAAAAGCTGTAAAACCCAATAACAAGATGCAATCATAGACCACAACAAATCTGAGATAGTGTGTTGGCTGATTCTGTTCATTGTTTTATCCATCTCACGCCAAATTAAGATTTCTCATCATAAACGGTCAAACACATTTTGAAATAAAAAGTTTGTGAAAAAGACTTGAAAGAAGCTTCTTATTTAATCCTCAAGGGAAAGTAAAGGACCTAAGCTAAGCTAAGAAGCTACAGACTTTCTACAAAAGAAATTATAAATTACTAACAAAACATTTACAATACAGGGTCAATCTGAATAAATACTACTAACCCTCCCATGCCTTTCAGACAAAATCAGTTCATTTTAACGCGTCAAACTCAAACAGCCATTTCCATATCTGAGTGTGTGTACACCAGGATATGTCTCAGATGTTTGTCAGACCCTTTCATGGAAAATGATGCTGCCTCTCATACTTCATTTTGCACAGCACAGTGAACTAACCTTCTGCTTTACCAAAATGAACCAGCTCACACATTACTTTTGCTACAGGGATTAGTAATAACCTCAATAGAAGAAGAAGGAATGTTGGTTTCATCTCAAAGGAAGAAAGATACGATGAGTAATTCTGGGCCAGATCTTTGCTTAATATGCATACAGTATATGTCTATCATTCTGTTTTTCTTAATACACTGTCTGTTAATTAGGTTTGTAAATATACCAGCCTATAGACTGAAAGTCTTTAGCTCAAGCAGAACCCCACTAAGCTCATGTGTAAATCATTACACAGAAGCATCATTATTTCATAATTTGTTACACTCTCACAACTCTTTCCTCCATTACTGGTAACACCTCCACCAACATTCACACCACCTGGTGGTTTTAATATAAAAATGTGATGTGGTTTGTGTAAAAATAAATGCTGATGTATAATTGTAGGTTAACCAACCGCCAGCACACGAAGCAGATAAAATCAGCTCCACATTTACCAAAAACTTTGACCCTTATTTTTTATTAATTACTGTACATGTTTTGCTATAATAACTGAAATGAGTTTTGTTAAAAATAAATTATTTTCTTAGTGTAATACTTTCACTTTCATCTTAAATGGAAATAATTTACTTAGCACATTTAGTTGAGTAAAAGTTTTGAAGTGGCCACAGACTGCTCAGAGTAGCCATGCTGACCCTTGGCCTCCATGACATTATTAAGACGCTGGTCTTGATAATGTGAGTGAGCAGTTTATTGTAATTTATCAGTTTTATAAATTCTAACCAATCAAAATCCAGAATAGGATTAATAGATTTAAACTGCTCACTAACATGGAATATTTACACTTAAACTGACGATCATCTGTTTAGAGACGAACCCAGTCAGCTCAGCAAAGCAAACAGTGTGGCAGTGTAATAGTTAAGCTTGACACTGTGGAGATTCAGTAGTCAATAATTAACATTTGGGGACATGTTTAATGAGGTCCTTATCTTTCAAAACTGCAAAGCAACAAGCTACCTGAGCTCAGTGTGCACAGAGAGAAATGAGTGCTGACTGAAGAAGAAAGAGATAAAAGCAGAAAACATTGGTCAGACAGTGGGGAGTGCACAGCTGACAATTCACTTCACCCATTTCCACGCCTTTTTGTAGTTTACTGCACTTGTCACACTGCTGCCAACATGTCAAACATCTCTGTACCCCCACCAAAATGCCTGCAGAAACCTCTGCTGGTTCCTCATCGTCAAATGTTTGGACCGGGACCTTCCAACGTCCCGCCTCGCATCTTGGAGGCCGGGGCCAATCCTGTCATTGGACACATGCATCCAGAGACATTTGAGGTAAACAAAAATGATGTAGTCTAGGCAGCATGAAACTGGCATAAGAGGAAAGCATGTGAGCATTTTTAAAGCTTTGAAGAATGTCTATATACTATATTTAGTGAGTATAGGAATAACTGTACAGATAAGAAGACTTCACTCAACAGCCTTTAAATACCGGCGTGCAACTAGTATTTATTTTCACTCATTAGTAATTTCAGACATTAATGCCTTAAAATGTGAGAAAATATAATAAAGTGACAACCCAGTTAAGCCCAGGTTGACATGCAATGTTGTCAGTAATGTAATTTCTAACTAACCTGAGTTAGAGTCACTATTTACACTCATCTATATTTATTCTTCATGACCTTTTCATATACATTTGCTTATTTTATGTTACAGATAATGAGTGATATCAAAAGTGGAATCCAGTACATGTTCCAGACTCAGAACAATATGACATTTGCCGTGAGTGGCACCGGCCACACGGCTATGGAGTGTGCCATCTTCAACACAGTGGAGCCCGGGGAGAGCATGCTGTCTGCAGTGAATGGCATGTGGGGAGAGCGAGCAGCAGAAATGGCTGAAAGAATAGGTGGGACTGATGGTATAGTACATATTTGTTTGTGAAAAGACCAATTGCAGTAAGTGATTTCAATACTTTCTGACTCCCCTGCCTGTGGCCGTCAGTCCCAAGACCACCGGATCACAGCGGCCTTTCAAAACTGATGACAAATACATAGTTGGTTCATGGGATTTATTTGCAATACCACATTTTTCTGAGGTGATTCAATCACCAACAATCCTGTGTTCCAATCAAACAGGCGCCAGAGTAAATACCATTGTGGCGCCTCCTGGTGGCTTCTTCACTAATGCAGCCATTGAGCAGGTACAGTGCCCTGACTCTATTAAATCCTACAGTGTGTCACAGCAGCAATGTGAGTGATCACTTATCTCATCATAGGCCTTGTCCAAATACCGGCCCGTCCTGTTCTTCCTTGCACATGGGGAATCTTCCACTGGAGTCTTGCATCCTTTGGATGGAATCGGACAGCTGTGCCACAAGTAAGACCCAGTGCCTCATGCCTCAGTCATCTATGACAGAAGGCAAGCAGATGATAGCCGTGTTATGATTTGTGTTTTTTAGGTATAACTGCCTGTTTCTTGTTGACTCTGTGGCTTCCATTGGAGGAGTGCCTGTGTACATGGATCAGCAAGGTTTAGAGCCTACTGCAGCTGATAAAAACATGAATATGTTTGTATTATATTGCATAATCTGTTTTGACGACACTAAACATCGTTCTTTTGTGTGTGTGCGCATGCGATTATGTGTATTGGCAGGGATAGACATTCTGTACACCGGCTCTCAAAAGGTTTTGAATGCTCCTCCAGGTACAGCACCAATCTCCTTCAGTGACAGAGCATGGTGAGATATGCACCTTATATGCTTTCATGTAATTGCTTCAAATATATACAGTTTACCATAAATCTATTTAAGGACACATTTGCCCACAGCCAGAAAATATTTAACCGAACATCAAAGCCTGTGTCATTCTTCTTGGATTTGAGTTGGCTTGCAAACTACTGGGGATGTGATGGAAAGCCATCAAGAATGTAAGATGGTGTTTTTTTTCTTTGCAAAGAGGATCTGATATCATTTTCAAATAGTTTAATATGTAGCTATACTTGCCCAGTTCCGCTTTATTGTTCAGTCATCTCTATTCATTCTCTGTAGGTATCACCACACTGGTCCAGTTACTGCTTTCTACTCCCTCAGGGAGAGTCTGGCTGTCCTCGCTGAAGAGGTGGGACATGTGTTAGAATGACCGAGTGAATTTTCCTCTGGCGTCTTCCTGGAGCAGCAGTTCTGTGCAGATAGACATTAAGCAATGTGTTGGTAGAACAGTGTCAAAAATCTACTACTATTGTAAGAAGAATCCACAAGGTCTTTCATAAGTTTTTATGACCTGATGCTAAAAAAAGAATATGATTCCCGTCAGCTTCAGATGTCCTTCAAACATTTGCAGACGTGCTAAGCAAAGCTGGTGGACATACTAAATAATATACTTCACATCAGCATGTAGCGTTGTCCGTGTTAGCAGCTCATAGGCATTGAGCCCAAAATATCACCGTAGTAAAGCCTCACAGAGCCTTGTGCAAAGAAAATACATATTTACACACTGGAAATACAGTTTATGTACAAGTGGTCAGGGATGTTTATTGCTTATTGATGTTTGTTATATGTATGTATTTCTTTTTTATCAATCTAAGGGTCTGGAGAATTCATGGGAAAGACACAATGAAGTAGCAGAGTATTTCCATAGTGGCCTGGAGAGCATGGGACTTAAACTTTTTGTCAAAGAAAAAGTGAGTTTTACCAACTTGTAGTGAAATTCTTCCCAAAACACCTAAACTGATAAAAGAGAGAATTGTAATCTACTAATCCTGACTTGGTTACAGAAAGCAAGACTGCCTACTGTTACCACTATTGTTGCTCCTCATGGATATGACTGGAAAGAGATCACAACGTACCTCATGAAAACACACAATTTAGAGATTTCTGGAGGCCTTGGACCATCAGTTGGCTTGGTAAGAGCATGTGTGTTTACTGTAGCTTATATACTCACTGACAATATGCCTATCAAGAAGTTGCCAAAGTCTTTTGTATAGTAAATCCGAGTTTTATTTGGTCTTTTTCAGGTGTTGCGTGTGGGACTGATGGGATATAACAGCACCAAGGCCAATGTCGACATGGTGCTGGCAGCGCTGAAAGATGCTCTGAAACACTGTCACAAGAGCAAAGTGTAACATGTGGCATTCTGAAGATAACCATGAATCAGTGCTCCATTAGGAAGTGACTGTGTGTAATAAATTAATGATCAATCCGTGTAATTGTTTTGTGCAGCTCAATCAGTACTTGACGGGCAACAGTTGACTTGTCTTTATTATGTTCTTTTTGCAAGCAACTGATGTCAAATGATGGGTGAAGGCAACTGAGCCACTGTAATCGCCAGCAACTAATTATTCAACAAAGGAAAATAACTATGCACAACTATGCACATAAAGTCTCAGCTACTGCATTAATCATAAAATTATAAGCTGATGATATATATGTTAATAATGTTCAGTAGTTACATTTTTTTTTCGTTTGTTTTTCTTGACATCAAAATACTTTATTAACCATACCACACGTTGTATCTTGTGTATGTCATGTTAAGGCATATTTTGAACAAGATGGCAGTGTTTTTAATGCTTGCTACTAAATAATAAAGTCAAAGAAAATTAAATAATAAAGCAATTTACATATAAATATAAACCTGTATTTTATAGTAAATTTAAAAATGATTTATCTCACTGCCTATTTTTACATTATACATATTTTTAACTTCATTGTTGTAGATTTGTTGTTGTTAATTAAGTTTATTTTTACTATCTTAATTCAAACAGGTTTGATCCTACAACCAATTTTTTTCATATTTTATAATTGTGTATACATATTAATCCATCTTGGATAGAAAATATCAAATTCATTTTAAAAAGTTAGAAATATATTTCTTAACTGACGTAGACAGCGTTCTATTGTTTTCCCTGTCTGTTAACAACACCACCGTATTTTTTATTTCCTATCATTATATCATTATTAATTTATTTATCGAGTGCCGTTTGTACATTTTCAATAAAGGTAACAAAAAAAAACGGAAGTGCGTCGCCGTACTTTCTTGTTGACGGCTGCTTCAGTAAAAGGCGGGTAAATATTGAGGCCTGCTGACTGGTTGAGATTCATTTTCAAACCTTGCTCGCCTTTGACGGTCTTTCAATACTCACCGCATCCCTGATAAACTATGGCGTGTAAGAGAGGAGCGCTCATTGTCCTGGAGGGAGTGGACAAGGCCGGGAAAACCACGCAGTGTAAGAAACTGGTCCAGGCGCTGCAGCAAGAGGGTCGAGCCGTGGAGATGATGAGATTCCCCGGTGAGCTTATTTTGTTAGCATTAACATTGGTGTGTGGATGTGGCAGTTCCTGTGTGTAAGAAGTTCTTACTGTTGTGTGACCTTAGCATGAAATAATGGTGCTGTGCTGGTTTGTGCGCTGCAGAAAGGACAACAGCCATCGGCCAACTGATCAGCGCCTACCTGGAGAATAAAAGTGACCTGGAGGATCAAACGGTGCATCTGCTGTTCTCTGCCAACCGCTGGGAGCTGGTGTAAGACTCTGTTTTTTTTGGGGGGGGACACTTCCCATACTTCCCATACTTCCCATACTTCAGTTCCATTTATTATTAGCAAGAGCACGGTGTTCAGTCGAGTTAGGTTTTATCAAGTTGAGTGTTTATGTAAAAGATAAACCTTTTAAACCAAGTAGACGGTTTTCCCACCAGGGATTATGTCATAGTGAAAATGCGGGAAAACTGTTGGTACGTGTCATTCCAATCGCAAAAAAACAGCTTTTCATTGTTATGTGTGTGCATTAGTGAAATTGGAGACAAGCCTTGATTTGGAAAAGGTACAGAGCCGGCCAAGCTGTCCCATGACTTTCCACAAACAATTTCCCAGATGTCTGAATAATCAAAGCCGTAACAGGAACTTATTTCTGCTGGAACATTAGTTGATTGTTGACCTTGAGGTCTTCTCAGTTACTGGCATGTTGTTTTTAGACGGACTGCTGCTGTTTACCTGGTTACATAAAAGATGCTATCTGGATGTCCAGAAACCAAGAGTTTAATGACTTTTTTTATTTTAAATATTTGAAAATAATGTAATCTGGGCTCAGAACACACGCTATAGTAATGTTGTATCTATTATTACCTCAATGCAAGTTTTACATGTAAAAGTATGGAATAAATGGGTTTCCATGCTTAATTTAAGCAAAAGAAATATAAATACTCTGTTTTAGAAGTGTTGTTACATTTTGGATTATTATTATTATTATTATTATTATTATTATTATTTTGTATTCTTTGAAGCTTATAACATGAACATACCAAAACCAAACTTTGTATTGTGCAGTTCAGGCTACAGTGGCAGTTATGCCTCTGTCAAAAAGAGCTATTGACCAGAGAAAAGGTTTTTATACCTGTGAATGTCCCTGAAAGTTAGGCTGTAAAATCTTAATAAAACTATTTCAGTAAAACGGTTCGTTAAGCACTGGGGACATTTGGAGCCTGTACTTTTTTTTTTTTTTTTTTTTTAAGGAGTGGAAAAATTCTTCAGCGCTTCAGCATCATCTGTCCATTTATAGACTTGAGGAACATCTTCATAACAAACTTAAAAACTCAAGTTGTTGTTTTTTTTTTCTATTTTTTTATGTGACTTTTTGAAAATGAAAATATAGAATAGAACCAGCCATATTTGATCCTATTGTACTACATTTACATAACTTAAATGTATTTAACTTTTAGTTTTTGCTGTTGACAACATTAATGTGCATATTCTAATTGTTTGAGAATAACCTTGAATGGTACATGCAAATATTATAGCCTGAATTTTCTTAAGCAGCAGAATGAAATTGTTGTTTCTAATAAACAGACCTTTGATGAAGAAGAAGCTGGAGCAAGGCACCACTCTGATTGTGGACAGATACGCCTTCTCTGGAGCTGCTTTCACCAGTGCTAAGCCGGTGAGTCTTTTCTTAGCCATTCAGGCTTTTTCATCCATCAGACAGTCCGTGATCAATAGCGTTCATCTTCTGAGAATAGAAGCCGAAACTTGACATGTTCTGTCATCCCCAGGGGTTCAGTCTGGACTGGTGCAAGAAACCTGATGAGGGTCTGCCAAAGCCAGATCTTGTTATGTTTTTGCAGCTAAGCCCAGCTGAGGCGGCTCTCAGAGGTCAGTTTGGAGAAGAGAGATATGAAAATAGTGTTTTCCAAAAAGCAGTTCAACAGAATTATGAACAGCTGATGAAGGATCCTTCAGTCAAGTGGCAGGTATGAGTCAGGCCTAGATTGCAGACTTATTACTAGTTGACATCTTACATGTGATTCAACTTAAAATATTAAATGTGTCATAATCTCAATTGTCTGTTGCAGGTGATCAATGCTTCTCAGAGTATTGAGGATGTACACAAGGACATCATAACCCACAGCCTCAATTCTATCAACACAGCTCACAACCTGCCACTTGGGGCGCTATGGAAGTAAATTTAAACCAACAGTCTGTATATTACAAGATTTAGTTAGTTTTTTTTTATATAATATCACACTTTGTTAAAACTGGCAAGAGATCACATTTTCAAATCTTATTTTAATCTTACATGTGTATTGTTCTGTCACCTCTATATATAATGATTAAATAAATTATCTTCAAATGAACTAGTGTATAGGTTCAGACTTGGCGAGGATACTTTGCATGAACATTTAATACAGCTTTTCTGCAGATTGGACTAAATTTGGTTTCATTACAGGCTGTTACAGACTTGAGTTATTAGTGACAAACTGCTTAAGCCATGGGCATCATGAACCATTGTGTTTCTATACAACAAAACTGTTATGGCAATTTTACTTATGGAGTCAGGGAAAGGCACCATATCACTTCAGAATAAACATTTAAAGTGTTAAGACTCGAATGGAAACATGTATGTGAAGATGTGCATACATCATTTATCCTGAGCTCCTGCTACGGCTTCCACCAGGCAGTCTCCATGTTGGGATACAGAGAGCAATCAGAGGCTGTTTGAGAAGAACGCTGTGTGACACACACTTGACTACACCCCTGGAGCTGGACGGGCTCAAGAGGTCTCCAAATAATGTTCATCCCTTCAGGCTTTCCTTCTGATACAGAGAAGAGACGGAATGTCTCGCCTACTGTCGAGAACAGTAATCATTGTTCATATGATCCTCACAGGGACAGGATCTCAAACTCTTCATCCTCTGAATCAAAGAACCGCTCCAGCCGGTCTGAGTCCGAGAAATCTGTGAAGTGAGTGTCAACACATTAAAGGAGAGGGGTGGGATTGTTAAAATTCATCACTAATTTAAATTTTTGGAACGTATTTATGCAGAACATAAGAAGTTTAGGTACCAGGTGTAAGGTTAAGGGCATCCACGCTGACCATATGAGAAGGCTGACTGTCTACTAGTTCAAACATAGGCAGGCCCCCTCTGTTGCAGGATAGCTAGAAGAGAAGAGCCATCATTCACAACCTACTAGAACAGGAAAGTAATGCTAAAGATGAGTCAAGGAAGCAACAAAAGGGCAGTGTTCACACAGACATACCCTTCTAATGCGCATACACCAGTCATCAAACTCATCCTCTGTTCTACAGAAGAAACCCTGGCACATGGGGGGGAGAAGGGGAAAAAAAAAAAGGCTATGGAACATCTGAGTTGGTGTAAAAATACTTGCATTCATGTTCAACAATGGGCTCAAGTTTTAGAGACAAAATTTATGGGCCATAAAACCCTCCTTTATATTCCTACCGCTGCAATGGACGGGTCCAGTTCGCAAATGTGCATGCGACAGGGTGGGTGTTGACAGTGGTATGTCTCGTCAAGGACCTGGCCGTCTTCACTCGGCTCTACTGCAGGCTGTGTGGTGTGTGGGTCTAAATAGATGAGTTCCTCTCCTGAAGGGAAAAGGGGAAGGAAAGTAAAAAAAAAAAAAAGCATGTTCATAAACAGATAAGACTAGACAACCTGAAACTAATAGATTGATTTGCTTGCAAAGGATTATTTGGTCTGCTTTATTTCTCAAAGAGACCATGTCAAAACATACCAACAAAACCAATGAAGTAATGGGCACTGTTGGGTTTTCCACCAATTACACCCAGCGACTGGGGCAGCATGAAGCATTGCTGTGAAAAGGAGAAAAGAGTTTCTCTCACTCCGGCTGAATTTGCTTCAGCAATAGGATAATTAAAATACCAGTTTACTACATACCACACTGCCAATCCATAGCTTTTTTTTTTTTTCTTTTTTTTTTTGGTGCAAGTTGTATTTACTTTAACCTGCAGTGACAGCCCTCTTTTGAAGTTTTAAACCAACATTAGGTTGGTGAGAACAAGAATATAGTTTGAACATAGTGAACTCATTAGCAACTCAACACATGCTACAGGCAAGGCACAACATTAGCATTCATCTGGATCTGTGTTTCTGACTACTTCATCAATTTAAATCAAATATTCACTACATATGCCTTGATGTTTTCTGTGCTACCTATTGGGAAGCTGGTAAATCAGTATCAAGAGCTATAAAATATCGAACCAGTCACAAATAAGGAGCTGTGTGCAGTCAGTGTAACTAATTTACCCCCCCAACCTTTTTCTTTCCTGTCTCAGAGCAACATGTTGAACATCATTGAACTAATATGATTGTTAGTATACTGTATGTCCCACCTTAAGTGTTTCGATGTAGGCCTCATTTATATCGCTCAGGCCCAGCCTTAGGGGGATAAGCAGTACCAGAGGTTTCCACAGAACCGTCTCCTCCTCAGCAAGGGCACATGCTCCTTCCATGCAGCCATTCAGTTCCCCCAGTCCTTGTGATTCTCCACAAGCTCCTGCAGCATCCAGCCAGGGCATGCAGAGATGCTCTGAGATGAAGAAAAAAAGAAAAAAAAAAACACCATTTTACTGGAAAATGTTTATGGTTTGTGGTGCAAAAAAATTGTCTGTTGTCTGTTTTAAGAAATTTCAGTCAAACTTTGACTGTGGTCTATCAGATGGAGGAGTTCTTACAGAACATTTAAATCTCAGCATGGTCTGTAGTTAAGCCGGGTGTACAAATAATGGTAAAAATCTCAAAGTTGCAACACAGCTGCACTCACTGATCTCTTCAATGACCACAGTGTTGTCCATTGCCACATGTACAACTAATCTGCTCCACGTATCAAACACTGCCAGCTTCCTGAAATCAACACAGCAGATTGGGAAAAGTTTAAGAACACTTCCTACTTTCTGAGAAGACACAATTATCATTGGTTTAATTATTGAACAGTGAAAAGTCAATACGTGGAAAGGGTGGGAAAAAGAGATAAGACATGAAAATAGGATGCAATACAAAGACCTTAATGACTCACAGTATGTCTTGATCCCACTAACTAAATGTGTGCTTTTGCAAAAGATTGTGATAAAGCCAAAAACATAAAATAATACAAAACAGCGTTGGGTTTGAGTAGTTAACTGGCTGAGAGAGAAAAAAAAAAAAACAGTCTAGCTCAAGCACTAGAATGTACAGGCAAGTGTAAAGTAATACCTGACCCAGGGGACTCTTGATATTCAAGCCATAAAGTCAAGAGGACAGGAATTCAATAGTGCCCCATTTCCAATGAGGGTTGGTTTGTGTTGCATCACTTGAAATACAATATGTTTGGGTTTCGGACTTGGCCAAACAAGCACTTTGACTTGGGATTTTTCCAATTGCAAAACATAATAATGAAAAAATAACTCCCAAAAAATAATCAATCCACTAATTGATACTAAAATAGCAAAAATGAAATTCGGAAACAAATGCAGCATGCAATACTTACTTTAAAACCTGGGCAACTGTGTTTGGTCCATACCACTGGCCTATGGGCTTTCCTTCCCCGACTCCCATCTGGGCTGCAGCAGCATTTAGGAACAAAGAAACTATTTTAGGATTGCCTGAGCAAGCCCTTGATGTAATCGGAAAGGTTTTGTCAATACTTACCAATCTGATGGATGGAGTAATAGCTGTCTTTTTTGTCAATGAAGGCGTTGAGAATACTGATGTAATCTTCTCTTTGTTTCTGGCTTTTAGCCCATCTCCAGTCTGACAACAAAAAGTTAGTCATCATGCCCATGTCAAAAAAGCTCGGCTTTGCTGTAGTCTACACAAGCGAGACGACCCGCTAATGGCACACACACTGATAAAATCCAGTTTCATTTACAACCCCAATTCAAAAACGTTGGGACAATGCGGAACTTAAATACAAACAGAACGCAATGATTTGCAAATCTTGAAACTGAGACATTTTACCACTTCATGGAAAATATTAGCTTTTGAATTTTGAATTTGATGGCAGCAACACGTAAAAAAATGTTGGAACAGGTTGTTGTTTACCACTGTGTAGCATCTCCTTCTTTTAATAACTATCTGTAAGACATCTAGATTGAATTGGGAAAATAAATATTTGGGATGAGACATCTAGAGGAAACTTTTCAGCATCGATGGAGTCTTTCCAGATGTGTAAGCTGCTCACGCCATAGCCACTAATGCAGCCTCATACCATCAGAGATGCAGGCTTTTGAACTGTCTGCTGATAACAAGCTGGATGTCCCTCTCCTCTTTAGTCTGCAGGAGACAGCGTTCATGTTTCCCCAAAATAATTTCAAGTTTTGATTCATCTGACAATAGAACAGTTTCCTATTTTATCCTTCGACCATTTTAAATGAACTTTGACCCAGAGAACAAGGTGGCATTTCTGGGTCGTGTTCACATCTGGCTTCTTCTTTGCATGATACAGCTTTAACATTTGTATATTGCACAGTGAACTGTGTTCACAGACAGTGATTTCTGGAAGTGTTTCTGACACCATGCAGTGATGTCCAGTACAGAATCCTGCCTTTTTTAATGCTGTGCTGCCTGAGGGCATGAAGATCATGCACATCAAGTTTTGACCTTCGACCTTGTCCCTTGTGCACAGAGATTCCTCCTGATTTTTTTAATCTTTTGATGATAATATATATTGTAGATGTTGAGATCTTTTTTAGACAGTGATTGGTGAATCTCTATCTTTACATTCTGCCTTTCATAAATGCTCCTTTTATACCCAGTCATGTTACTGACCTGTTGCCAATTAACCTTATTAGTTGTCAAATGCTCCTCTATTAGTTTTTTTTTGCAGCAATTACTTTTGCAGCCTTTTGTTCCAACTTTTTTGATATGTGTTGCTGCCATCAAATTCAAAATGAGCTAATAGTTTCCATTAAATGCTCAAATGTCTCAGTTTCAAGATCTGATATGTTGTTTATGTTCTACTGTGACTAAAATATGGGTTAATGAGATTTGCTTATCATTGCATTGCATTTTCTTACATTTAACACATCGTCTCAACTTTTTTTCAATTTGGGTTTTACATCTACAACTACAAAACACATGAATGTGCATCTGTGTTTTTGTATCTTTAGCAAGCTTACCTCTGCCTAAATGTCTACGCATCAAGGCCTCACCGAGGATCATCTGGCCACATCGTAACATACATCCCCATCCTGTATCTGATGTTGGTCCGGTCCCACCTGTAACACACCGAAAACTCACCTGTAAGATCCTTTTTGTAACTAGAAGTGAAGAACCAGATGACCCCATCTCAAAACTCATGAAAGGCAGAGGAGAGGAGGCTGGGTTAAAATATACTCTTACCAATCGGTTGGAAGTTTTTTCTGTAAGTGAACCACAGTCGTGAAGTGACATCTGACAAAATATCATCTTTCTCTATATGAAGAGTAGAAATTGCCGTATTACAATACATCCAAAGAAGACAGTATATTCTTGCTAATAGAATTCCATACACTAAATAGTCCTACCTGTGAGTGCACTGTATTCTTTTCCTAAGATCCACACAGGCTCTGAGGTCTCGGGAAAATCTTCAAACTCACCAAAACGAAGTGTGTCGTATGTTAAGGTAGCTGCAGAAGAAGACGCAGGCCAACTGTAAGCTTGTGGAAAATTATAAGGAACAAACTGTTGGTGATTGTTGTATTGTTGATCCACTTGATGCAGCTAATAAAAGGGAAGCGGTCCATCTGAGTATCCATTAGTTGCTTGACAGGAAATCCAGGCACACCCAGGTAGAAGGTTTTGTGTACACCCATCTCTAAAAGGCATTTTTAACGCAGGCATCTTTAAATTAACCTTTATATGCATTGAGTTAAGGAGTCATGGTCCTATGGGACTTAATCAAGATCCTGCCAAATGTATTTCATAGTTACAAGAACACAATTTATAAATAAGCCACATGTAGTTCACAAAAAACAGCTTTCCAGTATTTTATTTCCGTAAAGGTGATGTTTGTTGGAGAGTGTAAGACCCATAGGTAAGACCCATAAAAATGCTAAATGTTACTTTTCCCATAGTGTAAATTGATACTTTGATTTTTGTGTACCCTGACCCTTGCTGCCTGGTACAATGCCACATCTTTACAATTCGTTTATGATCTCTGAGTATAAGTCTGTAGTCTTCTACCTTGGCCCAAGAGAATCCTGGCAACATCAGTATAAGTTCTTTAAGAGCATTTCCTTATGCTATAGGAGACATTTTAAAGCAGTTTGCACAGACTGGACAGTACTCTAAGGACTCAAAGAGCACAACAGTATTACAGAGTACTCATCACAAGTAAGCTGAACTTGAATGTGTAACACCAGTTTATTTACCTGACCTTTAATAAAGGACATATGAATGACAAATATATTTCATTACCTGGTAATAAATCTGTAATTAGGTAGGTGCTTTTAAAAACGCTGACGACAAAAGGCAACCAAACGTATGCTCTATAGACCTGTCATTGTTGCTAGGTATAATATTGGGCGCAACACTAACGTGGCCCAATACAGCACAAATTTGTTAAGATGGAAAAATTGACTACCTGCAAAATTACTACTTAGCTTGGGCACGGAAAAAATGTAACTTACAGGGTCATAGTAACGAAGGGATGTATTTTCAGTCGAAAAAGAAGTAAATGCAACACAACGCCAGCTCGCTGTATGTGAATGTTACTACGTATCCACACGGGTCTTGCCTCATACAGACAAACCCCTCTCACAGCTTATAGTGTCCCGGTGCTAACAGTTGTTAAATGACTGATGTGATGGTGACAGTGCATCGACTGGAATCTCCGTCTTGGGCGTAACGCAATGTTAGCATAAACAATTAATCTAAGGACATAAAGGTAAAATATTATAAGAGAAACTTCACGGCAACACATGACAATAACTCAGATGGCATCTGGACACCGTGCGCCAAGTTATACGACTTCACAGCGAGCTGACAACGCAGGGAAAGCACCACATTTAGCATTAAGAGCAGGCTAACATTAGTTAGCAGTTAGCTTTAGTCATCACTTTAGCAGGCTAACGTAACCGAGGCTACAAAGCAATAAGGAGTTGTGTTGGACTGGAACTGGCAGTTCATCATGACAAAGCAGGAAATGTGTTGCCAGGTTTTAAACTGCGAAGTTCTTATTATTGTGTGGCTACACTAGCTTGCTAATGGACAAAAGAAATGTTATTTAGCTGTAAAATCTCGCTTACCTGCATCCATCCCGACGGTCTTCACCCTATCTTGTTTGTTGTTCTCTGCACTCCGACACGCTGGACCAATGGGAAGAGAGTCCTGCTACGGAATTCTGGGAGAGGCGGAACGTTTCTTAGACATCCAATAAGATCAAGAATAGGGGTTATTTTTTTTCTCCCCTTTAACCAATCAGTAGTGGCTGACGCATCCTTGCTGCTTCGTGCTACTGTAAACGTGTTTACAGGGTATTTTTATGCCCCCAACTTACAAATATTTGAGCTAGCACTTTGTATAAATGCTTTTTATTTAATTTATTACATTATTAGTTCCTTAGTTTAACAATCAAAATTACTTTATCTAAAAAAACAGGATTGGGGCACTGCTAGCAAACAAAGAAAGAAAACATATGACAATGGTTGTGGAAGACATTTGAAACTGTGCTTATAAGAGATTCCATAGATAAACGGCTTTCAGCTGGTCCCTTCAGGGGACCAGTTCCTGCCCCAACCCTCCCTTTTTTATCCGGGCTCGCCTTTGTACCGAGGTGGCCGTTGGTGGCTGGGCGGGGCCAAACCTGGTAAAGTGGAATTAGAACCCGCGGCCTTCTCCATCTCAGCCCAATGCTCTACCCCTGAAAAAGTTGACAGAGGATGATTCGCGGATTACAATGATTCGCCACAGCGGGTCATTCTCCGCATGTTGATTTGGGCGTTTTTTTTTTTGTTGTTTGTTTGTTTGTTTGTTTTGTTTTGTTACGTCGGATGCCCTTCCTGACGTAACACCTCCCCAATTTCTACCGTGGACGACTTACCAACTGTGACAGGTTTAAGGTTTACTGCAGACTAGGCTACCACAATACATTTAGTCAAAAGTCCAGATGTCTCCATAATTTCCTTAATTCAACATTGACACACACTTGCATTTTACCATAGCAACATATATCATTCTAAATATGGAAAATATATAATTATTTTCACCTACTGTACCCAATAATAATTTTCAACATTTGTGCTATCCAATACAGCATGTTACCCTTCTGAAAGATACTGAAACATAGCTTCATTCTTCTAATACGATTTCCTCAGTTGTGGCTCTGTAAATGTACCAATGCAGTGATCTCTTGAAAAGCCACACAGAGTTGTGCGTTATACACAAAGCAAGTCAGCTCACACATACACAAAAGCCTTCTGAAGACTTTAATGTAGAATAATTGCACTGTACCGTACCACATTTTGATAAAATTTACCCTGACCACTTACCTTTTGGACAGCAGCTGCCAACTAAAATCTGTTTATTGACAACTTATTATTAATTACCAATAAAAGGACATGAAGGATTATTGTAAGAACCATTTATTTATGTTAATATTTACAACTGACATTTGTGTATTTTCTACACCATCTAGTAGTACTACATGCCATATAAAAGTGAAGTTATTCATGGAATAAATGTTAAATGTACTAAAGTGCTAACTCAGAGAAAATATACTGTAACCTGCATTTTGGCAACAAAATTCAGCAGAATAACACTACCTCACAGGACAGAGAGACTTGCACTGAATATACAGCATTGTCTAAAATAAACATTTGTAGTAGTTCTAAGCTCAATTCATCTGGGTTATTAAGGTCTGTGTGGGGTGTGAAATTTGACAATTCATTTTTAAAAGCAGGGCAGTGTAAGTCATTTTTTTGGCCCATCACTTGAATTGGGGAAAAATAAAACTGCAATATTCTGCCAATATCTTAATATAATTTGAGAATATTGAGTAACTACCCTAATGCCTAATAAGAAGAAGCTTAAATGATTAAAACACACTGTACTGCAGTGTAAACATTAATAAGTTAATGAAACCCCAATAAAAACATGTTATTTCTCTAGACCAATGACTAGAATATGACTGCATGATTTTCAGAACTGGAATTGTATTTACAGAGCAACTTGTTATGATACATTTTCTGCCATAATTGAGAATAAGTGTTTCACAAAACCGATGCTGCTAGGATGCCGCTATCATTTCTTAGCTAAAGCACTGTAAGGAAAAATTGAGACACCATTGTCGGTAAGGCTGAAACATTATGTAAATTGGGAGTCAGAAAAAATACACACTTTTCTTTTTCTCAACAAATTTTCTCAAAACAACATCCTCATAAATGGTCTGGGGATCATTTGAATATTCACTAGCTACAATTTTCAGCCACCAGGGGCAGCCAAAACACTGCCAAACAGGTATCCAAAAAATGCCTGTTAGGCCGTTTGTGGAACTCTGAAGAGCTAAAAGGACTTTTTATTATTTTTACATTCACGTCAAACATGTGCTATATAGCCAGTACAATATATAACAACAATTAACAATAAATAGAGTAGAGGAAGCAGAAATAGGAAAGTCAACTGGGAAGGGATCTGTGTTCATCAGTAAAGGCTCAGTGCAAATGAGTGTAAACAAACCAAAGCAGCGGACGCGTTAGTGGAGTGGTGCTGCTGGGGTATAGTGCTGGTCAGTCGGCTCTGAATCCAGTGTGCGATTGTCTTTCACTTCTCCCTGAGGAGGTGTAACACGATGGCCTTTAGGTAGTGTCCAAATGCAAAGGCAGCAGACACCAGCCAGTGAGAGCTGAAGCTGGGATCAGTGTTCACCACGCATTTTGTAACATCCGCCTGCAGCAGCAGAGAGGACAGAGAGGTCATCCCACAGAGCTCACTAAATTAATGCATGGAACAGTGCAGAAACATTTGAAGCAAGTTCTAAAGTGTGTTACACAGTAATAAAAATCCAACACGTGTTCTTGATTGGGCAAAATGCTGAGAATCTGCAATGGCAAGATTTACAGCCTAACCACAAACATGTTATTTCAGCACCAAAAGCCACTCAGTAATCTCAGCTATGCTCACTCCAACAATCTCCTTGTATATAAATCAAAACTTTCATAGACAATTAAATACCACAGACAGTACACCTGGTTTTTAGGGGTTTTCCTGCATGCTGACATCATCTCCCAGCGTATAAAGATCAGTTTGTTTTGTGAGAAATAGGTCCTCATTTGTGCTTCTGAGGTCAGTTACACAATGTTTTGCTCTTCATCTTGTCACACTCCACTTATTTTCAACACAAAACTAACTCGGGTGCCATATTTCTGCATGCTCGCATTTGTTCGCTCGCTGCACTCTTTCCAGCACAGCAGACTGTACACAGAGGCATGTTGTTTATCAGATAGGCAATTTTTTATTTATTTTTTTTGAACAAATTCTTGTCTGCAGTGGTTCCTTATGTCACTTTTCATTACTATAAACCATAAAGTTACTGGGCGATTTCAGTTTCACTCTTCCTCATCAGTGCAGCCACTTCTCATTTCATCAAGTGGCCAAATTCCAATTCAGTGCTCATAAAAACAACAACCCTAAACACGAACCTAGTTATCGATGATTATTTATCAGGGCGGTATGAACACAGTCAAATCAAAAGTACAAAAATCAAATCAGCCCACACACAGCCACCATTGCATGGATTGTGCAGAACGAAACTGAGATTTTAGTTATTGGTGTCATTTTTGCCTCAGAATGGAATTTTAAACTTCATGGGTAGCGAGTCACTAAATCGGCTTTTTGTTACCTCAAATCTCTGGCTAAAGTACAACCATATTTCTCTCTGAGCAACACAGAGACTAATGCATGCTTTAAAATCCAGCAGACTGGACTTTTGAAATGCTCTCCCCTCTGGACTAACCAAATACCTTATAAACCAGTTAAGGATTCCAAACTCCCGACAACGACCAGAAGTAAACAACACATACAACTTGTTGCCTGTCAGCTTCCATATTGTTTTTAAAATTATTTTACATGTATTTAAAGCAACTCATGGTCTTGCACCAGCCTACCTGACTGACATGATTCCAGTGTATGAACTAGTAGTCTATCTACTCACACTTACATTCACATCAACAGGCGGGGAGAACATGCAAACTCGACACATAAAGGCACGAGCCCACAACCTTCTGGCTGTGAAGAGGCAGCACTAACCACTCCACCACTGTGCTGCCTTTGTCTTATAACCTTATAGTTCTATGTTTATTTCATGGTCCTTTTGTTTCATTAATTTTATAATAAAAGTTTGATTTATTGATTGATTGTGAAAATTCGGGCCTTGTATGATTAGCAATCGTCATCCGCCGCACAAACACCTAATCAGGTAAAATAAATGGATGAATGAATGAATGAATGAATGAATGAATGAATGAATGAACCCTTTACCCAGCCTCCTCTCCTTTTCAGCCAAGAGGTCAGACTCTTGCGGACGAACTCCCCCATGCAGTCCACAATGGTATGGACCATAGCTGGATGACCGTGGCGTACACAGTCCACTGCCAAGGCCCCAGCCACAGCGTACAAAGAAACCACCTTTCCCCATGTCACACCTGACAAAGACACACAAGTATCAAAACGGTCAGAAACTCAGAACACATTTGATCAAAGTGGTAAAACACAGCATTTGAGGGACTGCTCTTTCTTAATTTCTTAAGTATGTTTCAGGGCAGCAAATGTCTCTGTCAGCAGAAAGATGGATGAACACATTATGAGTTCTCAGAAGCCACACATTAGGCCTGCATAGCTGTCTGTCTCACCCAAACACAAGGCTCAGAGCAGCAGCCAGGCACTACACCTCACTATATTAGAGAGCAGATCGTTTTTCCAACTTAGTCCACGTGTCGAGAAAAGCTCTCTGCCATCACACCGTTTACAGTAAGAGCTTCAGACTATTTCTGTACTGTTTATATGTCCATCCATCCTCTGACATTGTCGCCTGATTCATTCCCAGAATCTCATAAACGGAGGTCATGTTTCTCTTTAATGGTGGAATGTGGAATTTACCAGATAGTAGTCCTACTCTGTGAACCTTTAACACGGCTGTCTAAGATTTGGTGAGATAAGAGGAGACTAAGCTTAGATTTGCCTTTCAGACAAAAATGTTGGTATTAACTGTCCTGAAAATAAAACATTAAAGAAATTAAACAGATCTGAGACGTCTGGCACCGGAGTTCTGCCTACTTGCACTGATTATCCTACATCATGGAAAATGAGCAGAGTGGGGGATATTTAAGGAACAAGTAGCATCTCCCTGCTGGAAAACATAAGGCTGAGTCTTTTTTAAGAGTAGAGGATTGGTAATAATTTCATGCAGAAGTTGTAGAAAAACACAAACTCAATGTCCAAGTGCACAGATTTGTTTTTTTAATTACATGTATGCAGCAGAGTGGATAGCTTGGAGGGAAAACACATGGTAGGCTTACTGGTGTTTTAAGGCTCAGCTTTAACAGCGCACAGAGATGGAATAATAGGTGCATGTTGTGTCCTGTCAGTGAAGAATCCACAAACTGAAATACATTGACAAGTGATTTATGGTTCTGACTGGCCACATCACAGACATTATTATGAGAGGCAGGACTCCAACTCCAGCTCATTACTGAAAGATATATTATGTAATAGGAGTCAGATGGAAATGTTAGTTAACTGTTTGTTAAAGAGCACAGAAATCCCAAAAATCATTTAATCAGCTGACCCGATTAAGCTGTGTGTGCTCAGAATCTGCTCATTCACATAAATGTAAGAAGTGTCCGACCTCTGAAATCAGCCTTACTACTGAAAAAATAACCTGTTTGCTTGGACAGGAACATTATCTGAAACAGGAAAAAATGTGAATAAATAGTGGAAATTGGGGCCACAAAGCTATATTACAGATTTTTAAAAAAATTTTTAACTTTTGGTCCATTGATTTTAATTTCCAAATAACATTAGAAACCATAAATAATATTACGGATTTCACTGAGAAACATGGACCCACTTAAGTCCTCATTGAGTTGAATCAAGGGGTGTTTGAAAGGCATTTGTACCATGAAAAACAACATTAAGAAGAAAAAATGTTTTGCATGAGAACAACATAATGTCCTTTCACCCCGGTTTTTGGTTTCCACCTTCACCTGAGTGAAATATTTGCTTATTCAGCAGCTGAATCCTGTCTGCTGTTCGGGGCCTGGCTGAAAAAGGCATTTTCAGAGCTGCCTGAGAGTCAGGTGAAGGTTTTCTCTAGATTTGAAGCAAGCCACAACTTTTCCATTACACATTGCTCCACTGTATCACATATAACATACTGTAGCAAAAAAATAAATAAAAAAATGAATGACTGGATTAGCTTTGAATAAAAGACCTCATCCTACCTCATCCTACACTGCTGCATGGCGAATGATGCGGGATGTGTTATCAGCGTGACACTGGTGTCCGAGCTCATACGTATAAGAGAAGTTTGTGGTTACAATCGACTATTGCCGATGACTTCCTCTTCCCTTTGCAGCGTTCTTATTGTCAAAGGCTTCATTTTTATCCTGTAAACTGACACTAAAGCCCCATGACACTTTGTTTTTCCTTGAGTAAATCTCTAGCTGCTGTGATGTGTTTGGATTAATGTGGACACAATTATAGTTAGATTTTTTTACCTAGCAAACAATATTTCGGAGCAACTCCGCTCATTGTGAGGACCAGACTAACCTAACTTTCTACACTTTCCAGTTGACTTTTAATTGCCTTTGCAGCAACTTGCTTTGTTACACCCTGAGGAGTAAGGCGGCTGAGATTCGTGACCTAACACCCAGGGTGGGGTCCAAAACTGTCTGCAACAATCACTCGCTCAATCAACATGATAACCTAATATGGAGTGAGTGTTTCCCAGGGTTGCCCTTCTTGTGAGAGGGATAATGAGAGCAGCAAAATTATTTCTGACTGACTGGAGAATCCTGTGGTCAGCCTGTCTGAGAAGTATTTACATGAGCATGTTCACCAAAAAAGAAGAAGTGATGTGAGTACACTACAATTTATTGTGCTTGTCACAAGCTCCAAAGTTCCTCCCTCCTAGTGACAACCAAAGAAGGACTTCCCCAAATGAGCAAACGTCTTCCCCTGTTTTCAAGTCCACACAGGTGAGCCTGTGTCAGAGTTAAACCATGATAAGGAAGCACTAAAGCTGCTTCCCACGTGCACGCCCACAGGCATGGCTCTGCAGTGGTGTAACTAGACTTTTAAGGGAGACCTACCTGTGGAGAAAATGTCTGCAGCCACAGCTAAGAAGGCGTCGGACACCACGCTTTCTGAGGCCACTGTGATGTTGAGCTGGCGCGCTACGTTGCGGTAAATGTTGGGTCGAAGGTACTCCAGCTCATCACCTGGCCAAAAGACAAGAGACTAAGTCCAAATGTTTCATTAAAGCTAATTCTCTGTTGACTGATAAGGAAAACTGACTTGCATTCTGCATCTGACAGGCAAGACTTCTGTGTTTAAATCTGAAAACACTTCAAAATCTGATTGCATCTGATATTTATTTATTTATTTTGTGAGCTGGGGATCCTTGGGCTCAGTTGTCTTCACATATTGTGGACAAATTTCAGGATATTCTCTGCCACTTGTGTCCACCTCAGCCCCTGTGATTGTTTATTTATTTCTTTTATTTATTATCTTGGTGTTAGATCTGACTTTGCAGTGAATTGCATAACTACTGCTGGTGGGCTGACAAGCGAAAATGGTGAAAACTCAGACTGAAACAAGCATCTATGTACTCTTATCACTTTCCCTGCTGGGCAAGCGAGGTCATGAGTCCCAACAATTTTATACTTGTATATTCATTTAGACACTTTCTGCAATTTTGTAATGGATTTACACTGGTGATTGACTCAGTGTATCTCACACTGAGTGCCTAAAAACATCCTTTTTTTTCTTTTCCCCACCAGGGAGTTATTGCTAAAAATTGCCCTATTTAAGATCGGAAACTAATATTAGCCATTTAAATCTCCCACTATGAGAAGCCAAACAATTGATGGAGTATGAGGTGATAGAAATACAATTAATATAGTCTGTAAACAACACAATGAACCATTTAAGGCTATTTAACACATATAAGCTTCTTTCTGAATATAGATCTACTGTCCATGGAGCTTTGAAAGTCCAAGCCACAACTTACCCAGCCACAGAAGAACCGAGGATATTTCTCCCAGTGCCCCCCCTGATCCAGCCAGTCCATGTTCAGACTTGGACCAGCCTATCCCGGCTCGGTTCAGCCTGGAGTGGATGTATTCACTGCACAGCGCTTTGGCCTGGGACACCAGCTCCTTGTCGGTGGGTGAGCGGTCGAAGACATCGGAGGCAAACACGGAGGAGCGGCGCAACATCTCCATACCCCCGACATCCACCCTCCACCCCCGCCCCTGCCTCCCAGCGGAACCCTTCTCCCCGACTCTAGTAGACAGGAAGATCTCTGGAGATGAGCCTGCACAGCAAACAGGCCGATTACTTTGTGGACATCCTCTGAGAGCCCGGATAAAGCTGATCTAAGCAAACCCAGGCTTTAGAGACAGGAAGGTCTGACACCTCAGAGGTGAGGCGTGGATCCACAGTCACTTTAGACACGCGTAGACTGAAGGTGAGCACAAGCAAAACAAACATACCCGAGAGTTGAGAGGCCGTTACCCCCCAGCTCCAGTATCCCCCCCAAACGGGCTGGTCACTGAGCAGAAAAGTGCCTTTGATCAGAGACTGTTGTGAGCTGAGGATTTACTGCTACAGCAGGAGTAAAAAAAAAAAATTGCTCTGCACTTCACAGACTGACGGGCTTTCCTTCTAAGGGCACTTCTTGTGGAGTCCATAGGCGGAGAGATAAGCAGAAGCACGCAAACCCCACCCCTCCGCCCCATCCCGTCCCAACACACAAACACACACACACACACACACACACACACACGTTTTGTCTTTCTACACTTCAGAGAACCCTCGCTGACATACGATACGATGACGCAATGCAGAAGTGGTAAAAGTGGTTTGCTTGATGAAATACTCCACTACAAGTAGGAGTACCACTTCAGATATTGTACTCAAGTAAATGTACAAAGTACATGCTTTCCATTTTACTTAAAGTACAAAGGTCCACTAACGAAACAATGTTTTCCAAACTGTATGGAGCTGGTGCTGATACCATAACGTCCAGGCCTATGGTGCAGATGAGTTCAACACATTCTCAGATGTGAGAATTCGGCCAAAAGAGTTTGGTAATGACGAAAAACACGAAGAACACCAATCTCAGCAGGGGTCTGTAAAGGGGACGCTGCTTTGATCAAGTTCATATTAGTTTTTATAAATAAAACCCTGAAAAAAAGCTGTAAAATAAATCTGCTTTAGTTTAAGTTTACAATTTCCCTTCTGAACTGTAATAGACTTTTAAAAGTAAAAGTACCACTGAATGGAAATACTCCAGTAAAGTTCAAGTACCTCAGCTGGCGACCAACGAGCTGCCTGCGCCAGCATTAAATCTCAGCTTGACCTGTTCTAGTCTCCTCGACAGGAAACGGCTGGGGATCCTGTCAAAATAAAACTTAGGTTTGTGCTGTTTAAATGCAGGTTATGAAGCTGAAAGTACAAATTGTTAGAGGGTGAAGTGCTGCGCATTGTATATATATATCACAGGTTTCTCCACAAATGGATATAGAGGTGCTCTTTGGTTGGATTATTCTAGAAAATGTTCATTGAACTTTTATAAAGCCGGGGGAAAGAAGACTAGACAAAATCAGAGCAGCAGAGGATGACATATCGTATCTATAGGGTAAAGTCACTCATTTGCACTGAAATATTGCATTTCCTATTAAACCAGCACTATTGTTTCACCAGTCTTTCCCTGCTTAGTAAACACCCGGAACTTTTTAATTTCCTTTCATTCATCCGAATTTGTAATCAATTTACAGTCTGTAACAGGGAGACGTAACGTGAGAGCACAGCCACTGCATTGGACCTCAAATACGGAGGAACAGTTATACTAGTGCCATTTGTAGTCATGAGGATCTGAAACGAAGATAGTATCGTGCTCACTGTTGTAAATGTAAAATCATTTAGGCCGGAAATTGTGTAAGAGCCATCACACTGAGGTGATACAATGAATGTGCTGAGTAGCCATGTTGTTTTTCCAAACGCCAGCAGACATAACACTCCTTCTCCACTCCCCAACAGAAAACGGTTAGATTTCCCTGGCAGGCAAAATACTGGCATTTCTGGGGAAGCCGCTCCACCCAGTGTTTACACTGTTTGGACATGCCTGAGGAATGCCCTGCTTTGTTAGGGACTGATCAACAGATTTGCAGATACAGATACTGGTAGACAAGAAGGCCACCTCATCAAACTGTGACTGACAACTTGAGGCTGACAAATCTCAAGGAGACTTTATTATTGGACAATATCTGGACTAATCTTATTTTCTACCTCTTTAATCACACAAACTCAAACTAAATTCCTCTTTCCTCATCTATCAGCTAAGGTGTGATCCTAGGATTTCATCTATAGTTCACCTTAGGTTTCTTTTAAACAGAGTTTAAAAGTTTAAAGTCTGTAAAATTCAGTGTGGAGAACGGTTTAAAATTCTTACACCTGAACACAGAATGTGTTTCTGGCCCACAGTCAGAAAGAGTAAAGCACATTGTCTTCTGCAGCATTTTTAACTCGGGTTTTTAAACCAACCATTGAGCAAATAAGAAAAAAGATTAAGAAAAAAAAAAAACTATTACAGCTTCATTTCAATTTTTTTTCCTAATGCAACATGTAATATAATATATGATTAGCATAAAATATGTTTTGGTGCCCAAATAGAAAAGGTTAAAAAAAACAAAAACAACACAAAAGCAGCTTCGAATTGTCAGCACAAAGGCCAAGTGATTGGAATTATTCTTTATTGGTTAGGTTTTCATTGCAATAACAAAGACTACACATGGGGGCATTCAGGAGCAGGGTCCTGATGAGAATAAATAGGAGGAACATACTAGATGTTAACTGTGTAACAGAGTCAGTCTCTCTGTCTTTGGCTCTCACACACTCACACTTTGTCAGATGGTTTGAGGCAGACCTCTATCATCACCTTCTGTCACAGCTCCAGAGGCTGAGGAGGTGTAGGTAGGACTTCCCATTGGCATTGGTGCACGCACGCTCGCACACACACACACACACACACACACACTATAGATTCCAGTTTTCATACAAAACTTATATCAAATTACATCATGCACTGATCAACTGACATTTACTGATGTCTCCCATATGTCAGCTCCCATATGTCTAAACCAATCACAAACAGCAAGACATAATTAGGTACATTACTTCAAAATATTTTCTTCTGTTTCGAGAAAGAAAATCTGCAACTTTTACACAGAGTAAAGACTAAAGTAACCACTGCACAGCATTTTCTCAAGTTGTTATCCCTATGCAAAAAAAGACAAAAGATTACACTTGATATTAAAAGAGAGAAATGTAGCACCAAACTGGCCATAACACTGTCTAACTAAGCATTAAACAGAGCTGCTCTTTTATGAGCATTGGGAAAACAAAAAAAAGCTTTGCATCCTTCACTAAACAAATAAAGCCTTAGGTTTAGAGTTTTAGAAATAAATACTGCAAATACAAACACTTTCTGCAGGTTGTTGCTTTAAATCCTACAAAATGCCTCTTTGCCGAACAGCAGCACGTATTCCTCAAAACTTCCAATGCATCTCCCAAGCTTCAATGATGTGTCAAACTCTTTGCAACATACCATGAACCTTCACCATCATCTCACTCACATACACACACAAACACCTCTGGCTCTTTCAAAGTACAACGAAGAGAGCACATGCTCTTATGAACCTTCATTTTCCACATGCTGTATATCATCTGTGCCCTTCTTCATAACACAGCAAAAAAAGAAACACCAAAAAAAACAACACAACTTCAGTCATAATGCAGTAAAGACAAAAGTCCCTCAAAAGCCTAAATTGAAGCCCTTTGTTTTAGTTTTGGTCCCCAAGAAATAAAATAGTAAAAACAGTATTTCCTTTAGTATCGGTCTGTGCTAAACTGAGCATTACACATGCAGCACAATATACAGCTCTCCCTTTCATTACGTCCAATACACTGTGACAAATGTTATCATTTACATCATTAATCATGAAAAATGCAACGAGCATTTGAATTAAGCAGAGAAATGTTAACACTTAAACTGGCAGTATGTTTCCTTTCCAGGTGTTATTGTCCAATGCTTTGATTCACATAAATGAAACAAGACAAGTTAAAGAGTCCTTTGTCTTCCCAGAGGCCCAGCCTCTAGACACATAATGCTTGATTCAGTTTCCGTTTATCTCCATGGGACTTCCTTTAGGTAAGAGCAGGGTCATCCGCCCTGTGGTGTTTGCTGCACTCTTGATCACCTCCATCCATCTGTGAAGACAAGACAAGAGTTTTACAACATGATCTCATTGGTCACAGCGACAGTGCGTTTACACGCACTTCAGTAACCTGGGAAACTCTGGGAAATCCTTTAATACGTGCAGCAGCAAAGTAAACTGACTTATTTTGGAAGCCTGGCCCGCAGATTTTACTGGTATAGTGACAGAGAATACTGTTTTCTGACTTTTTCTGTCTCTCTGCTTGTTTGTTGGTGTAGCAGCAGAGTGACATCACAGGGGGAGAGAAAGGAAAGACACTTGCAGCTGATCCACTAACAGGGGAAAGGGACTTGTTTAGACCCCTACGAGGCACTTTGTGCTAATTACATTTTCTGTCTGACTTTAGGCAGAGTTTTTTTTAAAAATGAGGCCGCATCGCCCGTTAATGATCTCTCCTTTCATTAATTCCTTCACTCAGCTGCGTGTTCCTGTCTGCAGCCTTTTATTAACGCACATGCGCAGTTGGAGAAAGGTCGTTATGCACACACACACACACACACACACACACACACACACACACACCGGAAACCAGCTCTTTCATTTACATGACATTTAAGAAATCAGCTTTCCAAAAAAAAAAAAAAAAAAAAAAAAAAAAAAGTATTCCGGAAGTCACCGAATAAATGATAAACATGCTCATACCTTTCAAAGGTGTACTCGCTCTCTGCTCTGAAGAAGTAAACGTGGGACTTGAACTGCAGTTTGAAGACATACTCCTTGTGAATGCTGTCCGACTCCTCGGGGGTGCTCACTGTGTAGCCAAGCAGGGGAAGACTAGCCAATGGGAAGTCATCCTGCAAAAACAGAAACAGACCCTCTTACCTCAGTTGTGTGTTTGTACATAAGCAGAAATAATAAACCATGGGCTGTGAAGCCAAACCTGATGAGTCTTGTAGAAGAACAAGCAGAAGTTGGTGAAAACCACCCACAGTTTCTGCCACCCATTACTGTTCTTGAACTTCCTCAGAAGGTAACCTGAGAGCTGGTTCTACACAGGTGCAGGGAGAAAATTTTAAGTTTAGACAAATTATGCAAATGATTAATACGTGTAACTGATGTTTATACATTAAGTCAGTGAGTTGTGGTTCTATGCAAGTGTATGTGGTATATCTCACTAAATAATTATTGGTTGGGAAAACTATGGTTTGTTAGTTGTGTTTATGTGTCTCTTGCCATTGGTTTCATCAGTTGAGAACACTGCACCCACAAAAGGAAATAATGAAACATGCTGATAAGGCTGAGCAGGCAAGACAATCATGCAGTCTAAAAAACACACTACCAAGTACAGTAAGTCACATGAATTTGTAAGACAAATAAAACACAAGTGCTAAACTAGCTAGTCTGTTGTAAACTGACATCACAGTTTACAGCCTGACAGCCCTTGTTCAACTGTGATCTACTGCTGTAGTTGGCACACTTAAAGCTTTCCTGTGCAATAATGGATTCCTGATGACTTCCAAATAAACTGACAGCTAATCTGGAAAAAAGGATGGTTTGTTTGAAACCAGTTTCCAGATTGTTTTTTGGATTAGGTGTCTTTGGACGTGCAAAGGTTGAAATAACAATAGCCTAATTGCCATTAACCCTGTACTATTCTTGTTAACATTTGTGGCCCACAATTCCAGTACCTGGTTCATGCGCAGGTAATCAGTGAGAGAGAGGTTCTGGTTTCGATACCAGCAAACATGTGTGATGGTGTTCGGTCTTTGGCCCTGACCAAGGAGATAGCGAGGAGGAAGCTCTGGTGAGATGGCTGGAGAGCCAAAGACTAAGGGGGTGAAGAGAGAAAAAGCAAGACAGGGTGCAGAGAAAGTGTTAAACTGTTAACTTCGAGAAGAACACAGAGAAGAGAAGAACCAGAACCAGGAAATCCTCCAGGTCTGCGGAGTGAAAAGGTTACCGTCAGTGAAATGATCACAGGAATGTTCTCGCATTCACACGATTATAATGCTATCACTTGCATAAGGACTCAACAAAGCTGAGCACTTCAATGAAACAGCAGAGACAGTAAAAGTACAGGATATTAACAGTCACAGGGAAAAAGGGACATAAGAAGGAAACTGAGGAGTTAGAAAGAAAAGGCCAAACGCCAAATTGGAGCCTAGAGCGATGACAGCTGCTTTGCTTAAATCCACCAGTGTGATGATATAACATGGGTGTGTCAGTGGATGTATATTTGTGTCGCTGTGAGTAAAGGAGGAGGAGGAGGAGGAGGAGGAGGAGGAGTACCTCCACAGCCAGGCTGTGATCAGACATAGACACACTGGTGTTGCGGTGCCAGCACACATGCATGGTTGTGTTGGCACGATGATGTGTCTGTCTATCCAGTGAAGTACGGGAAGAGTTCATGTCATCCTCTGACTCTTGCTCCAGAGAAACCTCATCAGATGATCCTGAAGGAGGGAGGGAGGTGGGACAGGAAGTTGTGTGGAGGAAAGGGATAAGCTAGACATTTGAATCACTAGTGTCCCAAGGAAAATACAAAACAAGACCATACGGCTAATATTTCACTCACTGAAGTGATTGCACGTTTTAACATTAGTAAAATGAAGCTCTTACGGTTGGAGCGGTCACCAAGTTCAGCATCGAGGAAGATGCTGGATTTATCTTGAGACTTCTTGGCCAGGTCAATAGCAATGTTCAGATCCTCAATCCACTTCCCCATTTCGACTTTAGAGCTGAAAATGCAGCCAGTATAATAAGTTATGAATTTATAGTCCTCACATTTCTTCTGTCCTACTTAATGTTGATTTATGTCTGCATCGCCTGACTATTTCTAAACATTCATTTTAGTTTATGAGCACTTGGGAATAACAGAAGCAACACTTCCCACAGCTTCATTTGATCTAATTACATGCCTGGTCATGTACAAAATGTTCACGTTTCTTTCTACCTCTTACCTGGCAGCCACAACAATGGTTCTCTGAGCAGAGTAAATGGTGAAGCAGTGGGGAACGGACCACTCATTTTCACTTTCCTCAACCTAGAGACCAAAGAGAAAGTCAGACCTATTCAGCCAAGTGAAGAAATCAGTCACAGCCTGTGACCTCACAGCACAGGATTTAAAATAAGGAATAGAAAGAGTGAGGAAAACATGTAACAATGTGACTGAAGTCCGAGAGAGAGACCCGCCAAAGAGCCTCTACTGGAGCATCTCTGTATACTATACATCTCTGTATACTATACATCTCTGACTTGTCTACAGAAGCACGGAAGAAGAAGGGAAGGGGGTTTGGGCATCCACACTGGCAGAGCTCAGAGTACTTACCGGTGCATCCAGCACTATGAGCTGCAGCCAGGAGTAGAGCAGAAACATGCAAAGTTAGGAGACCCAGGCCCTCCTTCATCAACACACTGCCACACTCAGTCAGACTGAGAAAACCTTACGTGTTAACATCCTACATTCACTATTCTGCTGTTGCCGTACCCCCGAGCTATTGTGAGGCTCTTTTAGGACTGATGCAGGTTAATGAGGGACACAAACAGTTAGTGTACTCACTATCATGCCATGAAGGGGCAGCTGTCCATGGACTCTGAACTGATTAGTTGCTGTGACACCTTTACTTGTGTAGAGGAGCATGTCTGAGAACTAAAAAAGAAACAACAGAACAGAAACAATAAAAAGTAGATTAAAAACGATTAAAGCCTGAATTAGAGTTTAAGTAATTCAAGCTATTTCTTTTTTTTAACACTTACCAGAAAAAACATTCTTTGCTGCAGTCCTTTCTTGGTGAGCTTGTACAGACAACCCTCCCGAATGAACTCCTAAAAACACAAGAAACCCATCACACTCTGTACATTAAACTTCCAACCCTGTTTTCCAGCGCCCTCTACCCTCTGTGCTGTTGCTCTCACCCTTCCAGGTGCTATTAGGTTGTCTATACCGATCAGGTCTCTCTGAAGCTCTGTAAGCTTCTGGAAGTTCTCCAGCCGGATCAGACTGCTCTGCAACTGAGTAGCTATCTCTGCCACCTCCTTTAGAGCCTCTGTAGGGAAAATGATTACAGTATAGATAAGTTACATCTCCGTCTTGTTATCACCATAGATGAGAAAACAGTTTTTAAAAAGTCAGTCTTGTTGCTCATATTGACAATTTGGACAAAGTTATTTATGAAAAACAAACTGAGTACTAAAAATTAATAAATAGTAAAAACTAAAATGGTGCCCATGGTATTAGGTTGAAAAACTATTTAGATTTAGACAGCCTACCCTTGCAGTCGTCATAGTCATGGTGTGCAGGGGAATAATGCTTGCATAGTCTCTCCAAGATGAGTTTGTAGTGCATGAGGCGCTGGATGGGTTTGAGTAGAAATGTGTTGAGGGGCAGGTAGCAGACCTTCTGCAGCTCAAACTCTTTGTAGACTGTCTCCAGCTTCTTCAGCCTCTTGGTAGCTTTCTCCAGCTCAGTTAACACCTCATCATGCTTCTGTAGGTAGCTGGTGAACTCCTGAGGATCATCATAAAATACAGGACATGTGAAAACATTTAAACAGAAATGATGTCAAGGTATTGTAAAGGATTCTCACCTTCAGAGCACACATGTTCCTCAGCATCACATCCCCGATCCTCTGGTAGTCCCCTTTGGCATGAGCGTTAGAGCGTCCCTCCCTGGGGAAATCGATTTATTATTATATGATCAGAGGTTTTCATACATCTCATCGAAGACACAACACAGAATAAGCGCCTACCAGAGAGCCAGCCTCTGGTCCAACTCCTTGAGGAAGCCTCGGTGGAACTCATAGATGGGGTCAATATTGGAGAAAAGGAGGGTCATCAGGCCTTCTGGCATGGCGTTGTCTTTGATCACAGCACTGCGGAACCACTGGGAGCAGAAGGATCGCATGGATAGTGATGCAAAATGTTTAGAACACACAAACGGTTATGCCAACATAGGACAGTAAAGAGTAACAAGCGTTGGGTTACTTAACGTAATTCCTGGCTAATTTATAAAAGTGAGGTGTTTCATCTCAGTGTGACCAACTACGGAAGCTCCAATGACACCACATCTGTCAGTGACAGACAGATCAAGCTGTGCTTCGGGCTCCACCCTCCTCCTAACTCATTCTAGGCAGTTTTCCCTCCATGCAAGGAGGGGAAAATTGGTGAAACACCTGCCTCTGTTATCAAAGAACCAGGGATTACATTAAGTAACCCAACGTTCTTTTTCAGGATTTGAGCCATAGACACACCTTAGCCTGTCCTGGGGCCCACTTTAGACATAAAAGGGAGGATAACCAGGTTTGTAAATCACTCACTTGCTTAGCTGTGCTCAGTGCTAAGAGCAGTGCGGTTTTAATAGAGAGAAATTTCAGACACACACTGCTTATGGGCTCAAAAGGGTGGTGACAGAGGGCGTCCAAAACATCTGTCAAGTCCAACAGCAGAACAAGAGGTCTAGAAACTGGAAGCTTGTGGCGAGTACCTTTCATAAAATGACAAACAAGGGGATGCTGCCCAGCTGGTTTGTCACAAAAACCCACATGACAAGCAGAGATTTCTGCCAAATAAACTTTACTTGTGGAGAAAGCCTTGCCCTTATCCAACAACTCATTAAGGAAGCTCACCACATCCACCACTGAACACTCAAAAGGATTGGTGTTCCTGGCACCACACCACTCTTCAAAAACCTGCCTTTTACCACTGTGAAGGGATCGGGTGGAGGCAGCCCAGGCATTTTGAATATGACCCCAGGAGGCAGGCCTGCTGCATTCAGGTTCCACCTTTCACGTGTCAGGCCCAGAGAGTCATCCGTTCTGTGTGAGGTTGGTTGATCCTTCCCCTTGAGCCTGGGATAGGAGGTCCCTTCATACAGGAAGGGGCCATGGTTCATCTGCTAGCAGCATAATTCTCTGCTATCCAGTGCTTGGATGGCCAATGAGGAGCTATTAATATTAGTGACGGGCCCTGCTCCCTCACTCTGGCTAGTGTCAGGGGAATCAAGCTGAGAGGTGGCAAAGCATACAGTAGGACGCTCGGCATACTCTGTGTTTTCTTATGAGGCAATGAGATCTACGGATGCCCGTCCAACTCTCTGCCAAATCTGTTCCGCCACCTGTGGTTGAAGCCCCCAGAGATCAGATTCAAAATAACTGGCACGTGTTGGGCACACAGGGAAATAAATATGTGGCTGCTCCACAAAATTATTTTCTTGACCAGTCTGTGTAGCTCCACAGATTGAGTTCCCCCTCGAGTTGATATAAGCCACAACTGTAGAGTTGTCTGTTCTCACCAACACATGATGTCCCTGAAGAAAACTCAGAAAATGCTTCGGGGTCAAAAGTACAGCATCCAGTTCCAACATGTTTATTTGAGCAGCAGCCATCCTCTGGGACCGTACACCATTCACTGCCCTGCCCATCAGAGTCGTGCCCCAATCTGTCAACGACGCAGCCGGTTAGCACCTAAGACCGTAGGATCTTTCTATGGTTGGAGAGCCGTGATGCAAGGCTGAGTCACTGTGTGGTTGAGATCCTGCTCAATAATAACTGTGTGGTGCAGAGCTGCCTCCACACACTTCCTGGACACCCTAAGGGCTAGTAACAAGCCGAATGGCCTGGTCTGATATTCGTAAGCTAGCAAACCTCAGATCTGGTCTGTGCGGGGTAAAAGGAGATGTGAAAATACGCGTCAGAGGTCGATTGGTACAAACCAATCGATCGGGCAAATCGAGCGACAAAGCACTTTGTGTGTTAACAGTCTGAACGTGAATTTTCTTAGGTGTTTGTTTAATACACGAAGATCTAGAATGGGGCAAAGAGAAGAGCCACATTTCTTTGGAACGAGGATGTATCCGGAGTAAAAACGCAGATGAGCTTCCTCGCTTGGAACAGTTCGGATCGCCCGTTTAATAGGGATGTGATTTCGTCTTCTAAGACTTGGGCTGAGTCCCCACGTTCTATTGAAACCAGCACACTACTGGATTAGTGGATTCACAGTAAATTGATGTCTGTAGCCTTGAGAGATGGTGGACAACACCCAAGGATGGACTCCACTGTTCTACTGAGGTTTAAGTCTTCCTACTTAAGGGTACTAACTCTGCCCTTGGCTCTGTGCCTGGCTGCAGAAATGCACCTTTTATGTCTTTTGTGAAACTCAGAACAGTTGAGGGTGCTTGGTAACACTGGGGATGCATTTTAAAACACTTTGTGACACTGTGGTGTGTGTTCCTGATTCTTCCCTCTAGGAAACTGATGAGAGGGAGACTGAAAGAGGACATCTGAAAAACTCTGAACAGTAGAAGCTGGTTCCTAGCTGCTACTGCAGCAAATGATTGTAAATTGGGATGAAGGTGATAGGCCACTGAAATCTCCACCACTTGGGACTCAGTTAACCCCAGCTCATTCATCCCCAGAATTTAAAGTTTTGAATAACCATTGGTAGAGTTTACTTTTGATAGGACTAGACCAGGACGGCTCATCTCTTTCATGCAGGTTGGGACTGCCGGTAAAAGTTGCTTAGCTGGCAGCTGGGCTTGTGGAAGCCTCTTACCATCGTACAGGTCCAGCTCTGCCCCTAATTTGCATGCAGCTCGCATACACACCTCATACAGGGAACATATAATAGCCCACAAGAAAAAAGCAAGAATGAGTTAGGAGCCCTGATAATAAGAGGGCGGAGCTTGATCAGTGTGTCACTGACAAACGTGGTGTCATTGGAGTTTACCGTAGTAGTAATGGGAGGTCTAGCTTATTTCAAAGACTAGGCTCTTTTGGCTCGGCTCTTACAGCTCCCAAATGGCTCCTAATTTATTATCACCCAGAGCCTTATATTTTAGTGTCATTTAGCAACAGTGTGTTGGTAAGCAATTATTTTAATTCAGGGTTTTCATAAAATCCTTGTTTTTATGTTTTTTGTTCCACACAGTTACTATTGTTTACCATTTTCACCAAACCCTTCAATGAATAACTGAAGACAGAACCACTACAATATTCGAATAAATAAAGGCTAAAGTCTTAACATAAGGGCACATCCGCCCCCCCCTTTCCTTCTTATTGTCTTCCTTCAATTTACAATGTAAAGGGCACTATTTAAAAATGCACTCATATCTAAAACATTGCTGTTCATATAGACCAATGACACCCATCATGCAGGATACGCCCTTGACCACCTGCAGCAATTTGGTGGTCAAGGAACCCAAAGAGACTGCATTGCAATTTCAAAACAAAATAAAAAAATAAAAGAAAATTGAAAAAGGACAACTCACCACAGTGATGACCTCAAGGTCTTTAAGGTACGTTCGCTCTGTGGTCAGAATCTCTTTGGCAATAAAGTAGGCCTTATCTGTGGGATATCGCTGAAAGATAAAACCATAAAACCATAAAAATCTATATCCCCATTAAGAAATACACTGCAGGCTTCTGTGATTTCTACTCTTTAAAAATAATTGTTAGGCAGGGGGGGTGGAAGGGTGGCATGTAAACAGTGTACCTTCCTTCTGCCCTCCTCCTCCTCCTCTAGCTTGGCATAGCTGCCCACCTCACTCAGGATAGGGCTTTGCAGGGGTGATGGAGCCTGGCCTGGGAGGCTGAGGGTTGACATCTGGAAGGAGGGTGACAGGCAGAGAGGGCCCTTTGAGTTGAAGGGTGAGAGCTGAGGGCTGTCCACAATGGAATCTGTGGAGGATGGGGGAAAAAAAAAAAAAAAGTAGATGAATTTAAGATCTGAATGGAATTAGTGTTTCAGTGAAATAAATTTCCTCTTAAAACAAAGATTATAGTGGAGAGTGTAAGAAAAATATTAAATAAAAAAGGAATCACAAGGGTTAAAAAAAGACTCTACACAAAACAGGCCCAACATGATCTTTTGAAATGGGTGGAGTTTAAGTCAACACATATAAATTGGAACTTAGCACAATAGCATATTTGCATTAGTGCTACAAGCATCATATATTAAAGTTGCACACAGGCATATGACCATTTTTCCCGCCTTAACGACCTTTAGTCTCCTCAGAGAAATAAAACGGCTGCTCTTTCAACACAAGTGAAATGGTTTATCACACACACTGGCCGCAAACGAAAGGAAAGACACCAGACTAGGGCCAGTAATAGTTCCCACATTTATCCACAATTGTTTTCAGAGCACTCCGCAGGACGAGTAAAAGGTTTCATTGCCAACTTATACAAGCTTGATTCCATTTCAGACCACTGACTCTGCTGCTTTTGTTCTGCATGTAAGCTACACAACAATCATCAGGAGACAGAACAACAACAACATAACCCAGAAAAAAAAACAAACAAAACATACTCGACCCGGAAATAATTGCTCATGCAAAGACTTTTGAGGAATGTGGCTTGTCTGGGGACAAATAGTTGCTTGTAGTTTATCTGCAATGCCCGACAGGGAACGACATTAGGGGAAAAGAGCAAATCTCAGTCTCCACAGCGGGAGGATGGGGGTTTGCTGTGGAATGACTTGGCACAGAGCCTGTCCAAACAGGGAGCACACACGCTCAGCTGGAATCAAGTTGAAGAATCTTGTGTATGAGTTTCACCCAACCTCCCCCCCCCCAACCCCAACAGCAAGCAAGTCTGTTACAAGGAAAACAAGTGTGTGTACAGACTTACTGCAAGACCATACAGGCTTCTTTTTCTAATGTTTTACTAGCTAAATAATTAACTTAACGTTTAGGTGTACTAATGAGTCAGAAACTATTTTCACATTTCTAGTTCTGCATTTGAACCCATCTTTTAATGAATTTATGTAGGGGGTTGATCTTGCAGTTTTCAAAATACTTAAAATATCAGGATACAAGAGCACACCTATACACACGCACACGCACACGCACACGCACACACACAATAATTTCAGCCTGGGTTCTTTGCATAACCAAAAAGAATGTTAAGTCTGACATTCAAGGTACCCAAAAGTGATTACTTTATTCTTGAGAGTAAAACATACATACATTAAGTACAGATTGTTTATAATTAGTAAATATACAAGTTCAGGATTAAGTGATGATTACTCGATGCCTAAGTGCAGTTAGCTTAGCTGGTTATCATTGTCAGCCCCTCGGTAAATAAATCTCTAGTTAAGATGTCGGTAGTATCATATGTTAGAAAAATTAAGGTCGATAGCATGTGAAACAAAATGGTCCTCTCCAATGTGATACAGAAACAATGGTTAACACAGATTTTCATCAAAGTATATTCATATGGTAAATAAATGGCTATGAACTGTCCTTTAAAATGACAATGAAACAGGTGAGTGTTTACCACGAGTCTTCTGATTAATAAAGACAGAACACTCAATGTAGAAATCCATATTTCCATTTACAAGTTTAGCGGAACCATCGCTAACCTACTGACAAGTAAACAGGGACTTACACCTGAGATAAGCGCGAAACAGTATTGTATGAGGAGTGAAAATAAGTGCTTTAAAAACTTTGCAAAAGCAAAGTTAAAAAGGTACCATCAGGTAGATAAGCAAGCTCAAATCAAAAGGAAATAATAATAAACTACTATTGATTAATTTGAGGCCAACACAGTATTGGCATTTTATGTTCTATGGCACGAGTGAAAAATCTTCAGAATTAAAAAAAACAGACTATAGCCTCAGAGACCTGGAGGTTTTATAAAAATTATTCACAAAAAAAAAAAAAAAAAGCTTTGTACATTCTCGTGTGTTAGTGACTGACCACGATATCACAAATAATCGTTCCTTTATAATGCTTTAAAAAAAAAATTAATTTAATTTAAACGCCAACAAGTTACTATTACTGCAAGTCATGGTCGCCATGCAAAGGTCTAGGTTTCCTTCCACTACATCGAGATGCTCCACATTGTAAGTTAATGTCTAGGAAGTACTACTCTATCAAACACTGTTCTGTTTACTAAAGCCTTACATACATGTAAGATGATACATTCATTTTGCAGAAAAGTGGTGTTAACAGTGTACTTAGTGGCTCATTTGTACACTGCTTACATTCCTCAACTAAAGCAAATGTGTTAGTTGATGTCGATTTTGGTGTTTGTTTTTTTTTAAATCCTTCAGATATCATGAACTTAATACAAACTTAAGTGAATGACAACTACTGCATGCTGTGGACAAGACTGATGTTAAAACTATTTTAGCCAGCAGATGTCAGTGAGGCACACAAGTGCAAATGGAAAAGTGGCTCCATGGCATGTCTTTTTTTTTTTTTTAATTAGGAGGCCTGTAAGGATTATTAACCCTGGACAACTGTTGGCTTCATTTGTACCCTGAGATTAGAGACAGATTAATGATTACCATCTACTGGAAAAGGTTGCACAAGAAGTACCATCTAAGAAAAAACATTAAGGCAACGGTGATTAGTACCGCTCATATTAATAGTTATTGGGTATATTAATTACATGGTAAATATTTATACCATCTTTTTAAGCTTGCTTTGTGAATTTGTAATAAGAACTATGATTATAACATTTCTTTATTCTTTAGTTTCATTAAAGTGAAACTATTAAGTCAGGTAATCAAATTAAAAGATGGGTGCAGAACACTAGCTTTCTAACAACCTGAGTTAAATTCCTATGTATTCAGCAGATAGAAGGCAACTAACCTTATAAAAAGGGTGTAAAACTAGCATTTAGGATACAATGCTTGATGATTATACATGTTGAGCCTATCCAACAGTCCCACCAATCAGGCAAAGATAAAACAACTAGATGGGAAGGCAGGAAAGATTACAAAATAGCCCCATAACTTGACTATGGCAGGAGTACCAAGAACACCAGGCAAAAGAGAGAATTAAAAATTTAAGTCCGTGACTGTGAACAAGTGTACAGTTACATAGATACACATTAACATTGATAGGAGTGTACGATGCTGGAAATTTTCTTGACATAAGCCATAAAATCAATCAACTGCATGCATGTGAAACTACAGTTTCAAATGGTGTAACCATTTGTTATCTGTATTATTTGTGAAATACCTTATTAATAATTAAAATGTAAATAATTGTTTCCATAATTTGGACAGCCCCGGACTGAAGCTGAAGTGCTATACAAATATGTGCTTTATATTTTTGCAGAGGGGTCTGAGAATGCCAGGGCCTGCAGGTTGTGACACTGAAGAAGAAAACCTTCTATTCCATTGCTCCCCGTCAGGGGATTACTGTAAAACAGGTTCTGCTCAGGGGGAAGTACGCTGTCGGAGCCCCAGTCAGAGTCCGAATCTGAGCTGCCGTTCCCAGAACCCTCAGTGGTCGTGGGTGGGTAACTGAGCTGCTCTAGCTGCTCTACCAGGTCACTAAACTGCACAGCAGAGCTGCTCTCAGAACGCACAGAGTATGCTGGAAAGTTGACCATTGAGCTGGCCTCAGACTGAATGTCAGACCCTGGTAGACGAAGGGAGGAGGAGTCAGCACCTCCATAACCCACTGACATGGACTCACCTGCAGAGCTGAGCCCCAGGTTGTCCATGGAGCTACACTCAGAACGGTTATTAACCAAAGAGCTGGTCTCAGAGTGACCAACAATGCCGTCAGGGAAAAGGTTGCTATTCCCATTCAGGTCCTCTATTCCCACACTAAAGATCCGATTTTTGCTGAGATCAATGTTTTCCGCATAATCAAACTCATCTATTTTATCATCAAGGCCATATGAGTAGGCCTCAGCACCTCCGCCATAAAAGGATATTTCTGTGGGATCATCATCTATAAACTCCTCAGTAACATGCAGTGGGGAGTTGGGCATTGAGAACATGGGATTCTGTTTTGTACGCAAAAGCTCTGCCTCAAAGGCCTCAGGTGTAAGCACCCCTTGCCTAGTCCCTCCACCACCTCCCACCAAGCACCCAATCCCCCTTCGTGCACCAAGCTCATTATCCTCATTGCCATTTTTGGAGGGATGTGACTGGCCAGTGCCACTCTCTACACACACAAACAAGGGGCTGCAGTGTCCTGCTGCCTGATTACTAGGGGCACCTTGAAACGCGAAGTGAGATGGGGAAGCAGCCTTGACAGGTTCTTCCTTCAGAGGACTTGGGGGATGGGCAGCTTGCAGGGGGGACTGAAGCTGCTGATGTTGCTGCTGTAGAGGTGCTGGAGACTGGTTCAGCATGGTCAAAGGCTGGGGTTGAGGTTGAAGTTCTGATCGTGGGAGGATGCCAGAGATGTGGGCTGGTTGGAAGGACACAGTAGCAGAGGAGGGGGATCCTGGGGCCTTGAGACTGTCACTGAATGACAAACTCTAAAACAGTGTAATGCCAAACAGATTAATGGGGGAGAAAGGCAATAAGGAAGAATATAACTGTATTATTTTACCCTCTATGGTGCAATATATGTTGAAGTTTTTTGACTGATTAGTATTTTCTAGTATATCACCATTGTAGCTGTACTTACCTGTTTTGAAACATCTGCTGCTAGGGACCTTGTAGACAGTCGTACTTTACTGTTCCTCCTAGCAAGAAAGAACCCTACATCAGAACTTTTGTGATCAGCACAGTGTGGAATACTTCAAAGCAAAGAATTAAAGGGTAAACAAATTTCTGTTGTTATGACAGAGAGTGTTTTTTTTTCTGTACATTCAAATACCTTTGGTAAGGTGTTCTCTTTGCTCCATTTTCCCTGACATACTCCACAAGTTGCTTCTGTGTCCTTCCACTGACAGAAAGAATTTTCAATTAAAACAGTGAATAATTAAACTTTAGTTTGATTAATCTAGACACTGCAGAAACCCAATAAAAAGAACATTAAATTAAACATAAGCCATTGTTTCTATGTCAGTGTTCAGTACCTATATCTGAAGGAAGAGCCTCTAGTGAAGAGAACAGTTTTAGATTTGGGTTGGGGCTGGTCTAAAAGACGAAAAAAAGAGTGGTATTCCACACAGATCTTCCAAAAGATTTTACATTGGTCACGACTGGCCATCATGAACTCCAGAGTATCTTGATGAGGGCCCTAAAAACAAACATCAAGACTGGTATTGAATTCACACAATACACTGATGAGAACAGAGCAGATACGTTTTTCAGTGATACCTACATGGACCTCTGGGTGGAGTTTGATGAGGAACCGTTTTCTTTTGAAGCTAAGTTTGCGAATCTTGGACCAATTGAAGGTATTAATTTTTGTGTGGCCCTGTTACAAAGAAAAAAAAATAAATAATAACTTTAATTACCCAACTTTTATTAGAGACTAGGGAAACACCTAGAGAGATATGTGGTATGAGAGAAGAAATCACCTGGAAAACCTGAAGGCCCATGTGAGCAACAGCCAGATTGATCTTGGTACCTTCACGGTCAGCTGCTGGGTGGAAGCGGACACCATACATCTCCAGTTTACGAGCAATCTCCAGGATTTGGAAATCTGATTCAGCAGGTGTCTGGCCGCTGAAGACGGAAATGAAGCAAAAAGATCAATGTTGGAAAATAACATATCCTCTTCATATATTTTAGTCAGTCTTATTGGTTTTCATTACTGTGGTTTACAGGACTGAAAAATTATTACTATTAAAAAAGAAGCTAATCAGCATCATCCTCCACTTGTTTCAACACAGAAACTAACTTTTCTCATACGAAAACGAAGTATCCAAATGCAAGGACCTATATCCTGCTGAATATTTATACCATTTGTGTGTGACATAGGTTTAAAAGAAGATTGTAACACATCCATGTCAAGTAGTGTGACTTTAAATCTCCTGTAACTTCCAGGATTTGAGAAGCATTATCTAAAACCATGTGATTACAGCCAAACAGCATGTTAGGAAGACATATCCATCCAATCATCACCACATTCTAATTTTGTTCATCCGTTAAGCAGCGAAATCTCCTTAGGTCCCTCCCCTGCCCCACTGGCCTTATGGCTAATAGACTGGCTAGAGCAGAGGATTAGGCCAGAGAACTCACAGCTTGTACTTCCAGGCTGGAAACCAAAGGAAGAGATTAGCAATGGTCTTCATAGCCACCTAAATACATTAAGTTGAAAAGAGTTCATTTTGGCCATAGGATAGTACTGAGCTTAAAAAACAAACAAACAAAAAAAAAGGTTGTGGTGGTGGTGGTAGGGGGGCTTCTGGTGGTGGGAAAAGTGCAGTAGTAAGACTCTGAACCCTGAAATAGGAAAAACTCCCTCATAATGGCTGTTTAAAGCCACCAAAAGAGGGAAACTTTGTACATGTACATACAACAGTGGGTATAAAATGCCAAAAATAATTATATTTTATGATACGCATTCAAAATCTAACTGAAATGTTTTGTCCTCCCACCAGTAAACACCCTTGCAATACACTACACTAATCAATAATAGTCCAACCTGGAAAAAGTTGGGGGTGACAGCAGAGCTGTGAAGACATCACAGTAAAGTGACCTAATGTGGTCAGGACTACAAAGTAGAAGTGCTCCTGTTTCTCTAGTGGTTGATAACGTAACCTCAATATACAGCAGGTTAGGTTATGCTGTAGTTATACTTTTACTTTTTATGACTGTATATTACACTTTGCTATATTTCATGTAACATCTGTTAAGAGAGAAAAAGTAAAAATTGTGAGAAATCGTACACACGAGAGCCTTTTCAGCTACTGTTCCAGAACATTCTGCTGGCAGCTTGTCACTCAGCTGGTCTTAGGTAGGGGAAAGTGGTCCACATATTAACACACCACATTTAAATATTCTATGATTTAAACGTGAAAACAGCTACAGCCAAAAACCCAACCAGCAAAACCATGTAGCAAACACTGAAGACGAAAAATGAAGATAACATCTCATAAAACTTACAGGTGCCTGCGGTGGAGCTCCATGATTCTCTCCTGCACCTTGTCTTGGTAAGGCAACAGCTTGTTCATCCTCAGAAAGTCACTGTCTGCCATATCTTCATAGTCACCAATCTCCGCTGTGGTTTATGGAGGAAAGGCAAAATATCAGTTTTTTTTTTCTTTGTACAAACAAGACAAGAAAAATGTCTATGAACAGAAGTCAATTAACTATGTTTTTCAGTATGCAAACATTTGCTTTAAAAATGTATCTTCAGTCTTTTTCTAAACTAATCATATTGCTCTCAATCACCATACAGACACCAACACTGAATATTCTCTACTCATGCTTGGTTAGCTGTCAGCCTGTAGCCTGAATTAGCTTGTTCATATTCCTCCATCGTTGTCCAAACTATATAAACAACATCAAACACACTGCTCCACAGGTTGACATTTTATCATTCCAGACAGAGGAGATCTTTCCATTTTAACAAAGGTTTTCCCAAATGCACTGATTCAGTTTCCTACCTGTGGCAGGTCAACTGTGCATGCGTGACATTTAGGGTGGAATTCCAACAACTCAGATCAACATTTTGGAAATAACAAAATAAGTCACTCTGTGGAGCCTAGTTTTCGTTTTGTGTGCTGCACTTCTGGCAATTGTTCAGCTGATTAATCATGTTGTTGCTCCTGTCGATAAGGAAGCCTACTGTCATTGGCTGTTCATCTCAGTGAAACAGTGCATTAGAAGAGACCACAGTTTTAATAATGCCAGGACAAATAGTATTTCCCTAGCATTTGTGTAACAAAGTTATAAGTGGAGGTGTTTGAGAAACTTGAATATGCAAAATCTGCATGTACCAATAATAATAAAACTGCAAGAAACTGGCATTTTTAACTTTTGTATCATTATTAATCATTATGAATAAAGCTTTTTGATATAATTAAACTTTACACTGAAATGTACTCATGGCATTAAGAGCTTGCCTAATATGATTATAGTTCATTGTCTGTATTAAATGAACAACCAATGAACTCACATTCATTAAAAAGAATAACCAAATACTGTATACCAGCTTCAACTTACACTGGACAAGATGAGAGACCAACAGGGCTCCAGTATTCTCTGTGCAGACCAACCTGCCCTCCATCAGATCTCTTTTCATCTGTAGTGAAAATAAATATCTAAAGAAAAAAAAGCACAGAGGCTTAGCATCCATCCATCCATCCAGCTTAGACATAATAACACTTAAAAATAACTTGAGACGTGTGAATGTGCATTAATGTCAGAATACACAAGGCCAGATTTCACCTCAATGAAAACCTTGCAGTAAAATGTTTGTGATGCACAGACAAAATGTATTAGTGGTTTCAACTAGGAATTGAAAGAATTTTAATTTGGAAAGACAAATACTGTAATATCCTGGAAACCATAACTAGCTTCTGAAAAGGAGAGAAACATAGAAAAAAAAAAATCTGTTAAAAAAATAAATCTGTCTAGAGCCTATCTACACAGGCATGAGAAAAAGTAATATCCAGTAGGAAATTACAGTCACTGACCTTGTGTACTCCTCCTGCAGCTGACCGGGGTCTGGAGGAAAGAATTTCACTGACAGCCTAAAAAGCACATTTGCTGGTCCTGACAAACATCAAAGCACATCATCAGCACAGAGACATTATTTTTCATTGAGCAGAATATGAGTTAATGTTTGAGCTTACTCACTTCTGACTTGTTTCACAATGGGCTTTGTGGGTTCCAGCCAAACCTAAAAGAAATGGAGCTATTTTCACTTACAATTGGATAAAATCTCTACCTGAAATGTTTCACTTACTATATTAAATGTTTACACCTTTATGACTGTAGAGTCAAGGCAGCATTTTGCCAAAAGCTGTGGGCAAACACTGGTTTTAAAACGTGCTTCAGGGTGGAATGCAAGATTCCGGCGGATATATTGAGATGTTGGTATTAGCTAATTATTAGCCCACATTCACATGTGGAGCATCAGAATACCTGCAGGAAAGTACAGATACTTGTCCTTTCATGAGTAAAATATTACAGCCAGTAAGTTGTTCTATTGATCAGATATTTTGATGCCTGGGTTAACTGCACTGAATAGATTGTAAAAAATGCTTCTTTAATCCCAAACTGCAGAGCATCGAAGACACTGTATATATTCAGTATCGGCTTCAATGGTCGGTCAGATGGGTCTTATAAAACAAACAGCACCTTAACTCTTTTTTAAGAAGACTTTCCTATCTCTTCTTTTGGTTTTTGGTGGTTTTAGAAGTGCATTTTTCTGGAGCAACACTAGAAAGTATGATTTTTGTATATACCAGAAAAGTTTAAAAATTCCTACATTACATGCTTGACAGTTCCAATAAAAACAACACAACTTCACTGTACGCACAAAAGCTACAGAGCAACTAAGAAATTGAAAAATAACTTGATTGTTCATGGATTCAAGCCTTGTTGTAGTCACCTTTGACCTTTAAATACTGCTTTCGTCCGCTCTTCAGTACTAAGCTGACATATGTAATCAAATTATGTCAGTTTCTGGATATTTAATGTGTGTGCTTCAAACAGGAAACAGTTGTTAGTGCACGTACCCAGTTCATCTGCATATTCTGAAACTCAAGGCCAAAGTAATCACTCTCTATGAGGTTGCCTCTGTGGAAAACCTCAGAGAGGAGAGCCTGTCCAAGAGCTTTTGGCTGAAAGAAAAAAAAAAGAAAAAAATATATTTTTGTCACCATGTCAACACAAAGATCCACAGTACACAGATAGTATAATTAAACGGTTATAGTTTGAGAAATAATTTTAAAAAAAAGTTTTCACAAAATACAGACTAAATGTAACTTATCAAACAACATGAAAGATGACCAAAGATGAATAAGAAGAATACAATTTTACCAGGTTTATGTGGGGGGTTACATGGTCTCTAAAATGAGGGCTGGCTGTGTGGTGCCGAAAGTATTTGGCATCTGTAAATGAGCCACTTCATTGTGCGTTTTATGTTCCATCTGTCAATTCATATCATTTCCTTGGATGAACTAGTAAACTGTATAATGTACATGTCCTACTGAAAATGTGGCCTGGACAGTGGCCCTGGATAATGTAGCAAAGTCACAAGCAGGAAATCTGCCCAGATTTACCTTCTCAGGGCTCTGGGATTGTTTTCACTAAATGAAGAACTAATTACTATGTACTAAAGACACACCGCACTTGAGGTTTAGAATCTTAGCCTGTGACTTTGAGAAAATTATAGCCTGAAACATCTGGTTGTAATGTAAAATAGTATTTTTAAAGCCTTATAAAAAGGAACTTCTTTGCATTGGCTAAAGGACAGCATTGAAACCTAAAGAGTACCAGAGTTACTGTAGTTAAGTCATTACTTTGATGCAATCATATGTTGTGCATTCACAAAATCTATAAACTGCAGGTGAAACCTACTAAAAACCCATCAATAAATTCAGGAATCTGTTGTCAAAAATGCAAATTTTCCAGGCATGTACAGTGTCTAATTACAGCTGATCTCGACCAGTAAGCAAAAACTGGTGTGCTAAAACGTTTTGTCTGGGTTGTTCTTGAGTACAGGCCAGACATACTATACAGACAGGCCCATAAGTAGCAAAGTTGTTACAACCATATGCTTTTGCAATAAGCAGAATGAAAACTGTTTCTGAAATGTTTTGTTAACAAAGTTATTAGACAAAAAACAAATCTCCCCTGTGGATAAATATAACTGTATAAACCATTTCTTCCCCCGGTATATTGCGTAAACACATTTAGTTATACATAATAAAGCCAGGCTAAATTCAGGTTAACCAGTGTTTAATTTGCATATTTAAAGCATAAATAGCAATAGCTGTGGTTTGAGGAGAGAGTCAGAAACCTAAGGCTAATTACAATAAAAAATAAGATAACAATTTTCTCCACTGTATTAGTCAAGAGCAACCTACTCTGCACTGAGTGCTGTGCTTTCAGGAGCCCCTCCTTTGTTACTCATTAACCCTCTGCAGGAATGTAAAACTGCACTCTGCTATCACGCGAGAATAAAATCCTCCACTGAGCCATTCAGCTTATCTTCTAGGAAGACAAAAGGACAAGGTACACTACTGCAGATCACACTCACCTCCTCCTCCTGCGTGAAGAAGTAGAAAATGTTGCGCATAATTTCAATGTAATTGCATCACAATATAGACGTGTGCAGATAATCTCCCTTCCAATTACTTCCTCATAGTGCTGACCAAGTGAGGATGTGTGTGTGTCCTCCGATACTGTATGGGTACAGTAGTTGCACCACTCTTTACTGAATTTAAGAACTCATTAAAAAAAAAAGAGAGAAAATGAAAGCATCATAAATGCTCATATTATGGAAATCATAAATGCTAATGAAGCATTACAGCATCATACTCTGAAGCATTGATAGATATTTGGACATAGCATCAGTGCTGCAGTATTCAATTATCCATATGCTTTTTTTGTACCTGTTTTAAAGGTTGCTAGTACATAAACAATTCTGACCCTATTCTTTTATTCTATTTTCATAACTGTAGATTATACTTCAGAACACTGCCTTTTGCAGATATTTGGGTGCTATGAAATGATTTGTGATTTCAATTGTCTGGAGAAAGGGCTATTGGCTAAAATCTCTTTATTCGCTACATTAAATATTTAAATTGTAATGAACGAGCGCTGTCTATTCAGTTTTTTTATAACCATCAAAAAATATGCCAGACATTCCTCGTTCCAGCTGATTATTTGCTACATTCCTGTTTCTTATTGTTGCAAATTGGAATATTTCTAACAATAAGAGATACACAGAACAATTACAAAATAAAATCTGAATAATTCAAATCACTACTATTATTTCTCAACGTTAGTATCTTCTGAATGCACAGTCACCCCCAAAATATGCTAAAAATTGCCATGATATTTAAGAACTGTTTTGGTATTTATGCATATTACAAATAGTTGCGCTGCCACCTAGAGCCTGTCTGGCATTTTAAGGTCAAGCACATCTGCGATGGGGCAGTGAGACCACATTTAGTGTGTTCACACCCTATGTGTGATTTGGACTGCAGTCTCATTTCAGAGCTCAGCTTTAAGGCAGGTCAGTGGGTCACACAATCAAGCTCCAAAAGCTGTTCTTGGATTATGACAAACAGATGTCTCTCTGGGACACACATCTTTGTGTGTATGGGTGTGCATGCAAGTGTGAGTATAAAGAATAAAACATAAAAACCACAGGTGTAACCCAGTATTTTTCAGCTTAATTCAAATCCAGGGCTTGGGTGGACCTTGCACGACAGGTTCAGCTTAGTTTACTAAACACCAGATCTCTCCCCAGGTATCAGTGACTGGTAGTGAGCATGAGTACAACTGTCTACTGACAGCAGGGGTGTGTTGGGGCTTGTATTTGGCACAGTGGGATGTACATTGTGTAGGTTTTGCAGGAGCTTTCCTGCTTACATTTTAAAGCATTGCACACCAGTGGCCACATTCATGAGTCTGCGAGGAGAAATCTCAAATTTTAATAGGTTCTTTGACACCTTTAAAGCAAAAGCAGCTGTAATTCTACATGACCACTGCTGATTTATTTTATTTATTTTTTCCCCACCTAGCATCAGAACATACTGGCTGGGGCCATTTGTTGGCATAAACATTGCACTGTGGTAAGTAGGATCAGGCTATTCAGTGGGCCTTCTGCCCATGTCACCTGTGCGATATTTGCCGCCTTCAACTTGGCTTTAAAAACACAAAGAAAACCGCCTTCTGTGGCAAACATATACTTGACCAAAATAAAATTTTAAAAAAGGAACAACATTATGGAACAGATCCATAAAGTGCAGAGAAGAGAGCTAGAAGTTAAACAAGTCTTTCCAGGTGCAGCCATCAGATTAGAGTACACAACTGGGTAAAGTGAGCACTTTGTAGAGATGAGTGCTCAGCTCTAGTGGCTCTAATGAAGAGCCAGAGCACTCCTTTTTTGACCATGCCCATGAAACACATGCTTAACAATTCCATCCATTACGCAGTCAATCATGCTTTCGTACAGTACAAAACTAAGCTAATCTAATATAGCAGGATGCTCAACAAGAAGTAGTTGATTTTCAGACAGACAGTCTATGTCACATCATAATCCAGCTTAGTAGGAACAGACAAAGGTAACAGCAACACAGTATTGTTGTATATGGTTCTAGCAAAACTAAAATGATATTTCTTCTGCAGGCCTCTAGGTTGAATGGGATTCCATAGCCAAACTTTCAGAGGAGCTTCACTCCTGAGTATGCCCCCTCCCCCCACCAACCCCTGCTCAAACTTTGTACTGGCCATGAGTGCTCCCTCTGAACTGCTCTTTTAACACCAGAGGCTGGCCCTCCCTCTCCCCCTCAGCACACTTGGTTGTCAACCTTGCTATTTATGTGCTTGTTTGCTAACACTAAAAGCAAGGACTGCCCAGATTCCCTCCTACCATTGCTTTGACCATACTGCATTTTTCACACAGCTAGGTTTCACATCCCACTCTTAAGTCTTTTCCCGAGTTTTGAACTGGTAGTTAAGGCCAGCAAAGGGGCCGGCTGAGCTGGATAAAAGAAGCCTGTGTTTCCCTGCCCTCCTGGCCCTGCCTCCCTGTCCAGAAACCACAAGGCCGAGCTTTCTCCTGTGCTGGCTGTGGGAGGGGTCTGTGGACGTGAGCCACGCAAACAAATGTCTGCTGATGACAACCATGCTAGGTACCTGCAGCTGATGAAGGCCAACAGATCCAAGCATGTGTGATCTCATTTAAAGTGTCTGTAGTAGTTCCAGGCTAAAGACAATATATGGCCACAAATCTATGTGTTCTATCAAACCGTCTGTTTGTAAAGCCAGCTATTTTCATAACTCTGCACAGACAGAAAATGGTACTAGAAAGACAAGACAACTGTATCGTGTGAGAGCACAACATTAACACTTTTAAAGTGAGCGTATTCATTTTTCACGTCTCTATGTACAGTGACAGTGGAATGAAACAGCAGGTGATAAAGTGCGTATAAACGTACAAGATATTTGGGCAGCTGAGCAACCACACTACCACACTGAGAGGAGGCTTTTGCTTGAAGGCCACAACCATTTCAACCATTCAACACTGCAATTTTGTATCTATTTTTGCATACAGTATACATGAGGAAAAACTACAGTTACAATTTGGAAAACGCTATGCTGCTTCTTTCATTTGTACTTACCACCAAGTGTGGTCAGAAAGACTTTTTCATTTAGATACGTTCTCTAACAGGAGTACAATTCTGCAGACATTCAATACACACAAATACTGACTCCCGCCAGCCCACAACTACTCAGACTGAATAAACAGAAATATTAAGCGATGCTGAGCAGTGGTGAACAACAGTCTCTCAGAGGCCATCTTGTTCCTGTCAAAGTGCAGTCTCCTTGACACCAGTATTGTTGTCATTCCCCAAAAAAAACCTCCCATAAACACAGTATGTCCAGAGCTTACTTTGAACACTCCAGGCCAACTTAAGCTGGGCTTCAATGTGTAGAGTAGAATAACTTCCTACATCTGACAAAAACGAACTTGGAAGTTACTTTTCTCTCTACAGTCTATTTTCCAGACAACTTAAACTTGCTTAAGACCAGCAAGTTTGACTAGCTTAAGACTTCGAGAGAACATACGGTGCATAGGATTATGAAATGCCTGTCTCACCAGTGACCCCCCCCCAAAAAAAACTACATCTGCAAGAACAGTTAAAGTTGGGGCTACTCAAGGATTTAAAATAGAGCTGTTACAAGCTAAATACAGCAAACTATTTCCAAAAATTGCTAAGTCCAATTGTATTCTACAGAAAAGTAAAACCTCCCCATTAATGGATCATTCACTTTTTTACTTATTGAGGAAGCCTCCCCTGTGATCATCTCACCACAGAAAAGACAGGAAACTTGCTCTGATATAGCAGCTTCCTTATTGCTTCCCATTTGCCTACTGAAAGACTCCAGCAGCAACTTGGCAACATAGGCCAGCACACAATGTAGACATAAATGTTTGTTCGAAACAGCTGTTCTTATAAAAAAAAATGTTTACAATGTAAATAAAATAGATATTTTCTCAAGTCAGAGTAATTCTGTTATCATATTTCATGTATATAAATGTGTGCAAATTAGAGATAAAAAATACCAATGGATGCTAGGACAGGATGATAATTTAGCAGTGCATCAATCAAACAGATTTGATAACCACCCTGGTAAATTGTGAATGTAAACACATTCAAACTTGAATCCTGCACAGTGTTATGTTGCTTTGGAATAGAAAAGAAACTACTACTACCACCGCCACCGCCACCACCACTTCTTGGGTCTTAAACAGAAATCACAGCCAAGAAACTCAAAACTGCCTTGGTGAGCTACACGAAGTTGCCTGAATAAGGAGCCTAAAAGGAGGAAGGGATTTCAGTGCCAAAGCCATCTGCCAGCTGTCACCACCCAAAGCAAGGGGTAACTTAGGAATAACCTGCGGTGTAACAAACTGCCATCTTATCACACTGTAAATACAAGCTGATTGTAGGAAACAATGAGGCTGTGCAACAGCAGAGGGGAAACTCACATCTATATCAAAGAACTCCTGGGAGTCGTCCAACCCCTGAACACGGATTTGCAGTCCTCGCCCATGGCTTTTGCTCCCGCTGACCATGTTGCCACTGAGGCTCTGGCCGGGCTCCAACGTGCTGATACCAGCATTAAACTGGGCTCCCAGTCTTGTGCCAGGGGTCTGCAGGACCCGGTATGAACCCTCGAGCTCCCCCATTACCGCACAGATTGGCTCCTCTATTTCACGCCTGCGAACAAGGGGGGGGGGAAGACGGCAGAAATGATCAACAAAGCAGGGACAAACAGCCAAACATGACTGAACACTTGTGACTAAACATATGGATTTTCTCCATTTTGTGGGAGGCGAATGAAGCTGCCACGAAACTTCGAAGGCTTGACTCCGCGCGATGACCGGTTGAACGAGTCTCTGCACGTTTCATTTCAAATCGAGGCTGTTTATGACCATGTGAGGTTCATTCATATAACGCCTAACACAAAAAAAGTGCACATATCTGAGACGTCAACAGCTAATATATTCACCAAAACTATATGGGGCATTCAACGGTAGCAAAGACTAAAGGAGACGAGCTAAAAATATGAAAAGGGACGACGGCGTACCGACTTTGCAGTTAGTTATTATTGGCGTCCGCTGCATGCGGGCCTAACTGGGTCAGCAGGACTTGCCAAGAGTTTAAAGCGAGCAAAACAAACGAAAAAAAACAACAACATTCACGAACAAAAAGTAAACGCAAAAAAACGTCCAAAGTAAGGATTCTTTTCTGAAGCAAGGCAGCTCAGTGGACACAAGCTTTACAAAGGCGGGGAGCAAATAAGTCGACGTACGAACGCCCTTAACCACGTTTCCCCCCCTTCCGACGAAGCCGTCACTCCATAATATTTAAGCGTTCGTAAAATAATATTACACTTACCGTTTTGCCGTTTGTGGAAACTAAACGCTAAAAGTTTGTAACAGCGAACAGGTCACTACTCCAGTCCATGGTCGACGTCGACCGAAGGAGTGCGCACTCACTCTACTTGGTCATTGGCTGCTGCGGTGCCTTCGTGCTGCGATTGGTGGACGTGGGGCTGCGGGCTGAGCAGCCGACGTTTACCTACCTTGGCTTAAAATAGCTGTCAGGGATGGAGGATTAAACTTCCAGGCTGTGGCTTTCTAATAAGGTAGCGTGGGATTTTTCATACAGCTGCGCGTTTCCGATCGACCGACATCGGCATCTGCCTGGCTGTGAACCACCAGAAGAAATCAAATAGTGGTTTGTGGTTCTAATTAAGGCATTTTGGGTTGATATCATCTGAACAGCCTTGATGCTGAAGTTTGGCCCGTAGATTATAGGAGAAAAAATGTTGAATTAATACATTTAGTAACGCAACTTTCAATTAACGTCAGGTATGTGTGAGTGCACGCCGCGGTCTGGGAACAGTTCACAGCTTGATCACGTCAGTCATGATAGATCTGACGGACAGATCACGCTTGGGGTCTTTGTTCAGTTACAGCCCTTTAATGATAAGAGTCGGACTGAACAACAGCACGAGTAAGGGAAGAGTCCACGTCTGCAGTAATGGGGCTCCCCCTACTGTTTTCTTTATAATAAAGAACAACGTTACATACTTAGAAAGATAGATAGATATTAAATAAGTAAGTAGTTGTATTTTACAAGAGTAATTATATTTTATGTTATACTGTCCAATAACACAATTTGGCTTCATTTATTACATTCATTTGCCAGCTTTGCTGACTTTAACAGATGATGAGTCTTAATAAAAAAAGTAATCTGTTAATAAATTATGAAATGTGATTATGAATGAACCAGCTGTTGGTAAGCACACAAAGTGGTTATCTGTCTTTATCAACTGCGCCTTTTGTTCTGCTCCTGGATTTAATTTTATTTATCAACAGAGATCTTTGCCCTTTGTTTTTTATTAATTATTAAAAATCTTTCTTTGTTTGCCATATTCTTCACCTTTGAAGGTTTCTCAGACAAATCTGGGATAAACTTGGTATGTAATCAGCAGATTCAATACAGTGCTTAAAAGGGTATTTGCACGTAGTTATACTCCAACTTGGGTGAGGAATTCTTTAGTTCGACTTCATTTCAACTTCATTTACTACACTTTATATCAAGTACTTATATTGTTTTTAATAATTAGTTTATCACAAACATTAACATTAGGCCTATATGTGCTAACATGTAGCAGAAATTTTAAATAATGTCCATGTAGGGATACATAATATATTTCAGTTGAATATATTGTGCAGTTTGTTTCCATATATTGAATATAAAAATGTTGATTACATGGAAGATTAAGTATTATAGGAATATGTTTATATCTTACCCAAAAATAACAAGTACAAAATGTATCATGTGTATCATGTGGGAAAGAGAAATTTTAGTTTGCTTTTCAAAATGTTTTAAAATTAAATGATCTTATTATCCAATCATGGGTTTGCTAATACACAAAGATAGGAGCAAAACACACACACACACACACACACACACACACACTCTGTCACACACACACACACAAATTGTCATAATTTGGACATTAAAATGAAGGCTTTCATACATACAATATTAAGAAACTGGCTGACTCGATGGTTAGAAGTTTAATATATGTACATTAATGTTATTTAAATCTATATTGATACAAAGCACCAACTTTGTAGTGCAACATAACAAAAAGTGTCAGAGCCATAAAGCCAAGTCTGCCCAAGTAAGACACTATGGTCACTGGTTCATTTACAGTGATGCTTATCTGTGGAATGTCTGTACTAATGACCATCATTCATCCACCCCCAAACAAACTTGTCTTCTTGTCTTCACTAATGATCATATGATGTACTTCTCAATTGTTCTTTTCTTAGTCTTAGTTACGTATTTATTAAGTTTATTGTTCTCACGTCAGGGTGTTTTTTATTTGTTTTAATTACTATATTCAGTTTTTCTCCTTTTTGTTTTTAGTTCTGTTGATGTAAAAAAAAATGTAAAATGCTCCCAAAATAAAGAAGAACCATGGAGTCTGGGCTGCTTAACATTAGTGTTCCCATGCTGGCTTTTGATCTGTGTTCATTCTCTTCAAAGTGGCCTGGGATTCCTTACAGTGCCTAGAAATAATACAATTAGCCCGACAGATGTGCGCTTCAGTTGTGACACTAGTGGTGTTTTTGGATGAGCACATAAAATGTTCTAACATGCAACGTAATAGTGTTGTACACAAATATTTTAAGGAACTGTTTTTTTTGCTAAAAAGTGTGGTGTCAGGTGACTTTTTTATTTTTCAACACAATTGTAATGTTACTCGAATGAATTGAATTACGACTGCATTATAATACACATAGAATGAATAAGTAGCCTACTCTTTCTCCGTTTAAAAAAGTGATGATTAACAAAGTGAGAAGAGAGATTGTAAGGCTGCTGTTGAGGTTTTTCTTGATGTCTGCATATCTTCTGTCCAGATGTGGCCTATATACTCTGATTAAATCAGACAAAACACACTATCTCCTAATGGGAGACGAGAGAAGCACCAAAACAATATTTGAGGTGCTTTTCAATAGGCAACAGGAACCTTTGCAGATGTGGAAGGTTTCGAGAAACTGCTAGATTCAGTAGAACTATGCAAAGCACAACATGTTTCACTGGGAGCTAAATAGCCAACGATACTTCATGCTTCGTTGGCAACTGCAACTTTCAATGTGTCGTACAGGGATTGGTCAAGACCAAACCCATAGATGAGGTCACAATAGGGCACCTTTGGCATTTGTAAAATCAGCTAATAATCTGAAATCAGCATGGATACCTGGAGAGATTTGTCTTATTCATTGTCTTTTTTGCTCTTTGCAGCTGTAGCGGACTCATGATCCCAATCACCCTGATCAGTGGACATCCAAAGCTGCAACCTGTTAAATGTGGTTCAAAACTTCAGAGTGTATGTTTGAAATAAAGGGAACTAAAATAAATGTTTTGTTTGACTTGGTTTATATTATTGACACATTTCATTCACAGTAGACTCAGCGGCGGCCCTGCAACCATACACAATGTTCCCAAAGCTGCCTTCATCACTGCTGACCTACCAGTGTGCACTCCCATCTCAAAAGAATCAGCATTTTATCCTGTTCGGAAGCTGCCTACCAAAGTCACACATTTAGAGACAAATCTATTTTCACCAAATTGACTTTACTTTTTTTGCATTCTTAACAGTAAACTGTGAACACAGTACGCAAATGTGGTGCGCTTGTGCGTCCATAACTAAAAGGTAATGACTAGGCACTGAGACTGTAACCTCTCTGATGTTGTTTCGTCTACTTTGTCCTGGAAGAAAACGGCATGATTGTTACACATTGCAGATTCACAATAATAACAATGTGTGCCTGGCTTGGATTCATAACCCAAAAACAGACTGGCACGGCTCATCCATTATATGATCTTATAGGGACAATGAGGAATATACTTCTACTGGAGTATGCGAGTAATAGGGGACTGGAACGTAGGCCTACTCTTGCCACCTCCTCTCCGTTTGAATGCCGTACTCTAGACGGCATTGCAACGCGTACATACTTTGGGCCAAGTTTACAACGTCCAAGGAATACAACATTAATCCTATTCTATCGTACATGCAACCAAAGTTCAGAAGTTACACAAGCGTCTGGCATAGTTGAAAAAGAAAAGTTATTTGTAATCGGACTCTTTGACGTGACGTTGGAGGATATGATTGGTGGGCGGCACTGGTATATATCGGTCAGGCTTCAATCCCACTTTCTCGCCAGTAGAATTTCATCTCAGCTCCTGCACCTTCAGGGCAGACGAGAACACAAAACAAGTAAGTACTTTTCAGCATTCTAATGAGCACGACCGTATTCGCATAACACACGGCTTCTTCGTCTTCGTATAGATCACGTAGAGAGACTTGTTACGAAGGCAGTTTGTGGTTGAACCTCTAACGTTTCTTGGTGTTCTGGCCTGACTCCGTGTCATTCCTCCCCTGCTCAGCTGTATGCCTACGTGGACTTAGCAAGCTAGTAGAACAAACTGAGATGTTAGCTAGCGTTAGCTCGCTAGCTAAGGGTGCTGTTCACTTTCTATTTTATGCGAGCGTGTTTGGGTTAAACGATAACGTTACAAACTTACACGGCCGTAGTGTGTGAGTAACTTTATCGTGGAAGTATTTGAAGGTTTTAGTTTTCAGTACACTGTTAGCTTAACGCCATTAGCTGGCGAAGGCACAGCCTTGAAGTTCTGTTTAGCTGTTGGGTTCTGTTTAAAGAAGCCAAGCTACCTACTAGCCGAGGAGCTACGTGTCACTCTCGTACACACTACAGTCAAAGTTTTTAGCAAGTTTGCTAACTAGCTAAGGGGTTGGAGCTAGTAACCCACAGTACAGCGATTTGACTAGAGATGAGCCCACCTTTGCTAGTAGGCACACAAATGTGCTCATCACACAACGTTATCTGAGGGCATCTCGGCATCAGTACATTTTATGGCTGGCCACGTTAGCTAACAGGACGGGAGTTAGCATTAACTGCAATATGTCGCTGGTCACTGTCTGCTAGTTAACTTGATATCGTGTTAGCTAGCTCCCACACTAACCGGCTACTTAACAACATCCTTTAATCTGGGATTTGGCTATAATGTTACATAGGCTCGAAGGTTGTCATACTGCATCTAACTTAAAAATGTAAAGTAGCTAGAGGAGGCGGTACGTTAACGTTGGATCACCAAATGTGGGTAACAAGGAAAAAGTGCTAACGTTGACGCTATACGATGTTGAGAGCCCTTGCTACCAAATACCTACCGAATAATATCGATTCGTTAGACTCGATCAATTTAGTGCCTCATTTATAAACGCTTAATGTAGGCAAAGGGAATAGATCAGTATATGCCAATACCAACTCAGGTGGCTGTTTAGGTGTTATTACGTTTATGGTGGATTTTGTACACCTTTTTAAATAGTTTAACAGTTAGACCAATATGAGAATGCTGCACTAAAAGGAAATTTGGGACACAAGTTGTAAACTAGTGGTGGAAATCCAACTTTCCTGTCCAAAGTAACAAGCGTTTACTAGACTCACTTCGTAATTTTGTTGGCTCTTGTATAAGAACATGACACCTTATTTAAATGGTCCACCCAGAGATGCTTTATTTATTACGGCCTCTGTTCTTTTGTATGACAAAGCAGTGTCCTAATGATCGGACCCAGGTGCTGGTGGAGAAGGACAAACTCTAATGGCACCTATACTGTGATGTGCTATTTGTCATCAACATTATCTGGACACTTTTTTAATTCCCAGACAGTTTCAGGTGTCTGTGTTGGCACTGTTTTGGCAGTATTGTAGAGAGTTTTCACAGTTTGGTTCTTGGAGGGAGGCTGCTCAAATATTTCATGTCTTTGTAATTAAGAGGTCTCTATCTAGACGGTTGTTTTTCTTTTCTTTACAAGTAATTCTTTTTATTTGTGGTCTTCAGGCAAAAGCTGGCAGGCTGACGGGAACTTGCATCTTTACAGGACGGATTATCTGGTAACTGACCATTTAGCTGGTAAGTTGTTGTGTTTTTTTTGTTGTTTTTTTTTGGTTTTACACTTTTTAATAACCCTGTGCCCACTGACACTGATCAAATCTTCTACCATTGAGCATTTTTTTTCTAGCCCAACTACAACCGATTTACTAGACAAACATTTTCTCCCCAACACATAGTACCAATCAGTGCTTTTACGTACATGCAGAATAGTCTGTCCTGCTATGGCTTGAATTTTGGCCACCAGTAGTGATGTGATGGTGACATTTTCCTACAGTGTTTGTATCCACAGAACTTTGGTTTTTAGAAACATTTTCTTTCCAAGCTTAGGAGGGCGTGGCGCAGTTGGTAGAGTGGCCACCTACTGACCATGTGGTCAGGGGTGGCCCAAAAGATGAACGGTTCCTGGGCAACTGAACACTGAACCCCCAACAGCCCATCCCCATCCCGTTCCCATAAACATTTGTTTCTAAGCTTAGGAGCTTGGCGTTCTCTCGATATTTTCAGTTCTTGACCTAGCTTCCACATAATGATACTTAAACAAACCCAACTCTGTGAAAAAAAGACATTTTAAATAAATCTGTTTAGCAACGATGCCCCCCACCCCCAAATAAATTAATAAATGACTGACATGTTATAAACTTTTTCTTGTTACAGAAATATGATCAAAGTGAAGGAAGCCTTCTCTCTAAAATTAACACAAGGAATACATATTAAAAACTGGACAATAGGGAAAAATGACCAAAGTCTAATGCGTACACTTTGATAATGTCCTGTTTGTGAAGATACTTGTTCATAACATTATTAAAATGAAAGAGATTTGCCGACTTAAATTGGCAACCATGTTTGTAAGGAGTACTAGGCAGAGCTGCCATACGTTTATGGAGTCTGACAAGGAAGAGGCCACTGAAGGGGTGTTCTAAAGAGTGCATGTCTGCTAAACTAACTCTTACCATGTTAAACATTGAAGTGTATTTCCTTCAATGGCATATTTCATGGAAAAACTATCAATGATTTCTTTGTGACATTTGGAAGTTTTCTCTTCATGCTTTCAGATGAATTTCAGGTATGCTCGGCAGTAAATCCACCCTGAAACTATTCATTCCTCTTCTCATGTTTACTGTAATTTAGTTTTGTCTGCCAGCCAGAAAGCAGTGTAGTAACTGATTTAGTGAGTTTCAGCACTGATAGGAAGTGTAATGTAGCTCTCATTCTGCACAGCAAAATCCTAAAAATCAAGCTTTTAAAAACTAAATGTCATTGTGATTTCTTTCTCTGAACACAATGTTTAGTTCCATGATCCTAGACAGGGAATTCAAGGTTTCAGTTGGTGGGTTTTTGCTTTAATCCTGTCTAGTGTGGATATAGAGAGGGGCCAGTGTAGTAAAATCCTCTTAACCTTAGAGCCTACTCACCTGGCTAATGACAAACTGGTTTCATTTTAGAGAAACACAATGTTCTGTAGGTCTAGTCCTTCCCAAACCAGTCTTTCCTTGTTGTTATCTCTGCTCACCACTCTTAGTACTATCCTGTATGTTAAAGTTCTGACAGTGTAACATGAGTTTTTTTTTTGTTTGTTTGTTTTAAATACTGTGAGACCGGCCTTTTTTTTTATTTGAAGTTGATTAAATCCACCCATGACAAGCTTGCGCCATGTTAAATCTGAGGATGCTTTTTATTGTATTTTTTTTTCCTCAAGCATTTAAACAAGGACCTTGTTTATCTGCAGTAGTTTGAATTATTGTGAGAGCGCATTTACGTAAAACAGTTTCTTAGTTACATAAGGAACCCACCTTATTCCTTTTCTGCACTGGTGGTGCTGATGTTTATATACACAGCTCAAACAGTAACTCAGTCAGAGTCAGAAAAGTCAGAAAAATGAGCACATTTGTGTAGCTAAGGTTTGTAATGACACAGTAAATATAAGGATATAATAACATTTATAGTGAATATCAAATGTGTACCTTCTATATCAGACCCTTAAGCAATTGATTGTACTTTCACAAAACATTGTTTGACTTTATTACAGTGAATTGGATATTTAGCACTAAATCTCACAAACAACTAAAACTTTAAACTTTAGAAAGGACACGTTTCAGATATTTTGCTGTAGTTATTTTTGTCTTTCTAAAACTCCTGAAAATGTCCACTTTGCTTACAGTGACACACTCGGACTCTGTGTTAACGTGGGATTTTGACCATGAGCTCAGTCGCTGTACTTACGCAGGAAAGCTTCAATGAACACCGCAGTGGGCTCTTGCCAGAGCAGAGTGGTGGTTAGTATTTTGACTTTTTAAAGGTTGTTAGTTTTGTAAAATACACAGAACCAACAGTGGACATTTTTGTCTGTGTTCAGCTGCTGTGGCAGGAACTAGTGCTACTGTAGAGGATGAGGATGACCTTCCCACCTACAAGGATGCCTTCCCACCTCTGCCAGAGAAGGTGGCCTCAGCTGAGGGGACCCAGGAAACTGTCAATGCCTGGACATCCAAGATCCGTCCACTCAAGTCCTCCATTATCACCCAGGTATAAATCTATTTACTGTTTGGTTTTTAAAGGTATAACATCATGATCTCAAAAGATGTTACAGGTTCTGTGAATATTTGTAGGTGAAGAGAGTTGTAGTAAGAGCAAAAGGTTTAAAAATATACCCTCATGTCAGCTAAAAGTTGTAATCCGGCCTTGGCCACGATGTCCTGAGCTTATATTTAACCAGAAAAATTAAAACCTCATTGAGTGTCATTTTTAAGAATGACAACTTGTGCCATAGCAAGAACTCTATGAAAAAGCCATTTTTTGTGAATACTATTGTTAATTTCAGAGACTAGAACTTGTCCATTTCTGAAATTCAACCAAAGAACTTTTTTTGACAATGACCTTTTTAACTAATTTAATCAATGCACTTCAAAGGTTTGTGTTGGACAGAACACATTCTTGTCTCATGCCCAGAGTTATTTCTTTCATCTACTATTACTAGTATTAAATAATCTTATGTGGTCTTCTCTTTTGGATGCACTCCCTTTCATGAACTAGGTTTTCCATGTGCCACTAGAGGAGCGCAAGTACAAGGACATCAACCAGTTTGGGGAAGGAGATCAAGCAAAGGTCTGTGTGGACATCATGCATAAGACCGGAGCCCACCTGGAACTCTCCTTGGCAAAAGATCAGGGTCTCTCCATCATGGTTTCAGGAAAGCTGGATGCTGTGATGAAGGCCCGTAAGGAGATTGTGTCCCGACTGCAGACTCAGGTCAAGACGCCCTTCTTGATTTCTAAAAATGTATAATATGGATGGTTAAAGGCAACAGTACTAACTCTACATTTTATCTCTAACAGGCCTCAGCTACTGTCGCCATCCCCAAGGAGCACCATCGCTTTGTCATTGGCAAAAATGGGGAGAAGCTTCAAGAGCTTGAGCTTAAGACTGCCACGAAAATCCAGATTCCACGACCTGATGACCCCAGCAACCAGATCAAGATCTCTGGTACCAAAGAAGGACTAGAAAAGGCAAAGCACGAGATCCTGTTGATCTCTGCTGAGCAGGTAACGTGGCTCCTCAAACATGCTGTTGCGTTTTATATGTAATTTGTTTTTTTTTTTAAGCCTGTATTTGACTTCCCTTTTCCTGCTACAACATTTAAGGACAAGCGTGCTGTAGAGAGGGTGAACATTGACAAGGTGTATCATCCATTCATCACCGGTGCCTACAATAAACTGGTCTCGGAGATGATGCAGGAGACTGGTGCACGCATTAGTGTCCCCCCTCAAAGTCTTAACAAGACTGAGATTGTCATCACTGGGGAAAAGGAGCAGGTGGCCCTTGCTGTGGCTATGATTAAGAAGGTTTATGAAGAGAAGGTATGATAAAATTGAAATTTGATATTGGATTATACTGCAATGACATAACTGCATTTCTAAGGTTAATGATTGCAGAATTCCTGATGAGCTACTATTTGTATTGCAGAAGAAGAATGCCACCACCATTGCAGTGGAGGTGAAGAAGTCTCAGCATAAGTATGTGATTGGCCCCAAGGGTAATACCCTGCAGGAGATCCTGGATAAAACTGGTGTGTCAGTTGAAATCCCACCTTCTGACAGCAGCTCAGAAACTGTCATCCTTCGTGGGGAACCTGACCGTCTGGGTCAGGCCCTCACTGAAGTTTATGCCAAGGTAAAAATCATGTGCTGCTGATTAGTCAATGATGATGGTTTAAAACTACGCAGAATAAGGGCTAATCTAAATATGTTTTCTTTTGCAGGCAAACAGCTACAATGTTTCCTCGGTCTCAGCTCCTTCTTGGCTTCATCGTTTCATTATTGGCAAGAAGGGACAGAACTTGGCCAAGATTACCCAACAAATGCCCAAGGTTTGAATGATAGGATATTTCTTAGCTGCACTGCTTTAAATAACCCTCTGGATTTAATTTAATAATTTCTTTCATATAATTTGGATGCAGGTGCACATTGAGTTCACTGAGGGAGAAGATAAAATCACCCTGGAGGGTCCCACCAAAGACGTGCTGGCAGTACAGGGCCAGATTGAAGTAATTGTTACAGATTTGGTGAGTATTGACTTACCTGTGGAATTATGTCTTGGACCTAGACCTGAATGGTTTTTGGCAATCAAGAGTTCTTGTAATATAAATGTCATAATACTGTCTTTTGTTTTGGTTTTTTTTTAATGGAGGAATAAAATGTTACATTTCTTGCACTCGTAGGTAAGCCGTATGGATTACACAGAAATCACAGTGGATCCCAAATTCCACCGGCACCTGATTGGAAAAGGAGGTGTTAACAGTGAGTACAGATCTACTGTTACAAAGCAGGTGCACTGCTTTGTAGACTGTACAAAGAAAACTGGCAATCGTGTATTTATTTTATTTTTTTAAAATTCATATTAGTTAACCGCATCAAAGAGCTGCACAAGGTGACTGTGCGCATCCCCCCTGATAATGAGAAAAGCAACTTGATACGTATTGAGGGGGATCCCCAGGGTGTACAAGAAGCCAAAAAGGAGCTGCTTGAGCTTGCGTCACGTATGGTCGGTACAATCTTGAGTTCACAGGCAAGATGTTACTAATTAAATCTCTATATGCCAACACCAAATATGCTGTCTCTTGCAGGAGAACGAGCGTACAAAGGACCTGATCATTGAACACCGTTTTCACAGAGCCATCATTGGCCAAAAAGGAGAGAAAATAAAAGAAGTGCGTGACAAATTCCCAGAGGTGAGTAAAAAGTTGTTGATGTGGTTTGGTATATGCTCGCTAATGCGTTTGGCTTCTCCTTACAAAAATTCATAAATTTTACTCCAATTTCTGTATCCCAGGTCATCATCAATTTCCCTGACCCAGCACAAAAAAGTGACATCGTTCAACTTAGAGGCCCACGCACTGAAGTGGAGAAATGCTCAAAGTTCATGCAGAAAATTGTGGCTGAAATGGTAACGTTTTTTTTTCCCCTGTATTAATGTAAAATCTTTAAGTCCTTTTTTTTTATGGATGCCAAATTTAAGTGTAGTTGAGTGTTAACTACCAGTTATTCTTTCTATCAGGTGGAGAACAGCTATTCTGTCTCAGTCCCAATCTTCAAGCAATTCCACAGAAACATCATTGGTAAAGGAGGCTCAAACATCAAAAAGGTACTTTAATTGCAGTATATTTACAGTAGGGGTACATTGAAGGGACAGGCTGGAAATCTGGCAAAGTAGGAGTTGATGATTGCATCCTTCCGGATTTCTAGATTCGGGAGGAAACGAACACCAAAATTGATCTGCCTGCTGAGAACAGCAACTCTGAGATGATTGTCATCACAGGGAAGAAGGCAAACTGTGAGGCTGCACGGAATCGTATTTTGGCCATTCAGAAGGAGCTAGTAAGCAAACCACACAGACCTTTGGCAGAGGGTTTCACATATAGTACATATGCCTAAATAAAGTCTCATTGTGTGCAGGCAAACATCGTAGAAATCGAAATATCCATTCCCTCCAAGTTGCATAACTCCTTGATTGGGTCAAAGGGCCGTTTGGTGCGCTCCATCATGGAGGAGTGTGGTGGCGTACACATCCACTTCCCCACTGAGGGCTCAGGGATTGATAAGGTCACCATCCGAGGCCCTGTAGAGGAGGTGGATAAAGCCAAACAGCAACTGCTTGGACTGGCAGAGGAGAAGGTTTGTGTGACTGTCTGTAAATAAAAAGATAAATGAAAGGTTGTACACAGCTAGTGACAGAAATTGATTAAAGAAATTAAACTGGTCTTGTGGGTTTTCCTTACTAAAGGTTAAATCCTGTTTAACCAATTAAAACTTGGAATCAACCATTATGTTAAAATAACTGCTGATGGGTTTTTTTTGTTTTTTTTTCCCCTCAGCAAACTAAAAACCACACTGCTGAGCTTCGTGCAAAACCAGAGTACCACAAGTTCCTCATTGGAAAAGGTGGAGGAAATATCCGTAAGGTTCGTGACAGCACCGGGGCCAGGATTATCTTTCCTACAGCAGAGGATAAAGACCAAGAGCTCATCACTGTGGTTGGCACCGAAGAAGCCGTGCGGGAGGCCCAGAAGGAGCTTGAAGAACTCATTAAGAGTTTGGTAAGGATCCAGATGAGTTGTGACAAGCTAATTTAAGAATTGGTTCCCATAAAATGCCTACATTTTCAACATTCACTTTTTTGGTTCAAGGACAATGTTGTTGAAGATACTATGAGTGTTGATATAAAACACCATCGCTACTTTGTGGCTCGCCGTGGCCAAGTCCTGAGAGATCTTGCGGATGAGTACGGTGGTGTGATGGTGAGCTTCCCGCGCACTGCTTCGCAAAGCGATAAGGTCACCCTCAAAGGAGCCAAAGAATGTGTGGAGGCAGCCAAAAAGCGAATGCAGGAGATTGTTGATGACTTGGTTAGTAGATAATTTTTGGTTTGCTTAAAAAGGTGTTTTAAATGTACCTAATGTTAATATTTCCCATTTGAACGTTTTCTTTTCCAGGATGCTCAAGTGACCATTGAGTGTGTGATTGCTCAGAAGTACCACCGTTCTATCATGGGTCCTAAGGGCTCAAGGATCCAGCAGATCACTAGAGATCACAATGTACAGATTAAGTTCCCAGAGCGTGAGGACCCACAAGGTAAAAGCATGAACTGTATGAAAACTTGGGAGTTGTTTTGATGTGCTTAAAAATAATATTATATAAATACATAATTTTTAAACTCATTTACACTTTCAGCAGCAAATCCTGCAGATGTTTCTATTCAGGAGAATGGGGAGACTAATGGTGACGGGAAGGAGCTTGATTCAAACGCACCCAAAAAGTGTGATGTGATTGTGATTTCTGGCCGCAAAGAGCGGTGCGAGGCTGCCGTTGAAGCACTGAAGGTTAGTATTATCAAAAGAAATAGGTTGTCTTCCTACAGCTGTCTTTTTATTTATTTATTCAAAAAAAAATGTATTTATTTATTTTTTGTTAGGCCTTGGTTCCAGTCACTATTGAAGTGGAAGCACCTTTTGAGCTTCATCGGTACATCATTGGACAGAAAGGAACTGGAATTCGCAGGATGATGGATGAATTTGAGGTGTGTGTGTGTGTGTGTGTGTGATGTGCCCTTTTGTTTTTGTTAGGTTTTTTTCGCTCATTATTCTGGCTCATATCACTGTCTGCCCACAGGTTAATATTCAAGTGCCTGCTCCTGACCAGCAGTCTGATAAAATCTCCATCACTGGCTTGGCCAGCCACCTTGAGCGTGCCAAAGAGGGCCTCTTGGAGCGTGTCAAAGAACTCCAGGCCGAGCAGGAAGATCGGGTTGGTACTATGTGAAGCGCACAAATGCTTCCATAACGTGAGATTTAAAGGCTATGTATTGAGTTAGAATCAATGTCTGGTGTATACTGAAGGGATACTTACTTTGAATGATGATTTGAAATGTTTCTGTAGTGTTGTTGATTCACATAGTCTGACAAAACATTTATCTCTAAGACTTACTAAAGGGCACAAAAAAAAAACAACTTTAACTTTTTCTATGAAAAGTGGTGACCGTTTCTAGCAGAAGTGGAAATAAGTCAGGTTTCAAAATTGTTGCACTTCTAACCTACTGTGTTGGGTCTACCCCCCCCCCCCCCCCCTTAACCATCCCCTCAACAGGCACTCAGGAGCTTCAAGCTGACCATCACTGTGGACCCCAAGTATCACCCCAAAATCATTGGCCGCAAAGGAACCATTATTACAAACATCCGTACTGAGCATGATGTAAACATCCAGTTTCCAGAGAAAAATGATGAGAACCAGGTAAAGCACTTTTGCGTTTTTGTTTTTTTTTTTGTGTGTGTTTTTTTTTTGTTTGTTTTTCTGGATATCTTTTTTCCCCAGATGCCTTTCCTCTTTAATCAAAAAATATGGGCAAGAAAAATGATCACACTACTTCATCTGCACGGCTGGTAGTGCTATATTACCAGTTAACTCATGTTAAAGTTGCATGGGAATGAACTGACCCTACACTTACATTATTACATTTATTGCCTTGTCAGAATACAAATTTACATTTTATTTTTTCAGGCTTGGTGTTTAAAATTGCTGTTTTTGTTTTGTTTTGTTTTTTCCCCACAGGATCAGATTACAATTACAGGGTATGAGCACAAAGCCATAGCTGCACGGGATGCCATTCAGGCTATCGTGGACGATTTGGAAGAGATGATCTCTGAGGACATCACCTTGGACAGCAGGGTCCATGCCCGCATTATTGGAGCCCGTGGCAAGGGTATCAGAAAGCTCATGGATGAGTTTAAGGTGAGGCTACTTGGAGTCTGTGAAATCAGTCAAATACAACATAGAATTGAAAAGCCGCCATTTTTTATTAATATAAAAGGTTTCATTACATCCAGTCACACTTGCATTCTGCCAACATAGATGACCCTAACTGTTTGTTAGGGCTGGGTCTTGTGGCTAAACTTGACCACTCCTCTGGCAGGTGTAGCTTGGCACTAGTTAAAGATTGGATTCTTGTAATCACATTAAATCTTTACTTCAGAAGCTAAACACAATCTTAGTTACAGGTTTGTTCCAACTAGTCTAAAGATGTAAAAAGCAACCAACATTGGACGCATCAGGACCAAACTCTAATGGTCTTTTATTTAGGTGACGCAAACATGAGAGAATAACTTTTTATTTTTTTTTAAGGTTGATCTCAGGTTTCCCCAGAGTGGAGCTGCAGACCCAAACCGTGTAACAGTCACAGGTCATCCTGAGCTTGTGGATGAAGCCATTGACCATCTCCTTAACCTGGAAGAAGAATATGTAAGCCTTCTAATGCATGGCCACTGATATGTGTGTGTGTTCTATAATAAATGCCTCTAATTTGAATATTGTTTTGATGCGCTTTGTCTGCTACACTCATGTTTTCAGATGGCAGATGTTGTGGAGAATGAGGCAAAGATGGCTTACATGAGGCCCTCTGGGGGTAGTGCTGCTGCCGTTGATGAACAACGTGGCCCATCTAAAGGCTTTGTGGTGAGGGAGGCCCCCTGGGCCAGTGGCAGTGAGAAGGTAATCATTTTCCTGCAAGTCTGTTTAACTAAAAATTGTGACATTTTCTTAATGGTGTTTGTCTTCCCCTCTTTTCATTTAGGCCCCTGATATGTCCAGCTCTGAAGATTTCCCCAGCTTTGGAGCACCAGTTGCAACCAAGACCTCACCCTGGGGCCCTAAGCGCTTTTAAGCTGTGCTGCTACCAATGGGCCTAAGCCTCACAATCTTGTCATTGTCCCCCTCTTGACCTGGACTGACCGCTGACCCTAAAAGTTTTGAGTGTCATCCTTCTCTTGTCTACCTTTCCCAGTTTCTTGCATTCATTGGTCTAAAAGTGCTTTCAGATACTGTAATTGACTTCTAAGCTATCTGCATTAAATAATAACGGCTTGCGCTTTAATAAAAACAAACAAACAAAAAAAAAACGTAACATGTTGCAGGTAAGTCTGCAAAAGACGGACCTTTTAGTGTTGATTAAAACTGATATTTCATCGTGGTTTGAACTGTTATACCAAATTCAGTGGTGGCCAGACATCCCTTTTATTTTTTTCTTTTATTTATTTTTATTTTTTTTTTGAGCTGCCCTTCTTAGTTGCCTTCGCAGGGTGGGGTAAAGGTATTGAATTACTGCTGGTAACATGTTGGGACATGTTGCATTGGAGCCAGCAATTTCAGTATCCCACCACTGTCCTGCTTTACTCATGTAGCTGAGTAAAACTTGTCAATTAGCCCTTAAGCACAATGTAGTGGTTGTTCTGTCACATCTTTCCATTTGCTTGTTAATTGTGCTTCTGTGATTATGGTTACGTACCTCTGTAGCCTTATGAATGGGTAAACTTTTAAGGTTGGTGGAGGTTTTCAGCCACTGCAGTTTGGCGTGTACTCTAACTGCCAGATGCTTGGAGATCATGCCAGAACTAATGGTCTTACAACACTGGGCTTGAGCTCCAATTTATCAAAGTTCACACTAACTGTTGAAAGAATCTTATTTTATTTTTTAAATTCAAAAGTGAATCACTCTACAAAAGAAACATGTTTGAGCTAAACAGCAGACCATCTCGTGCCAACATTATGTCTAGTGATGTCCCGTGTTCATCCTGTGCGTGTGGGTCAGTGTCCAGTCCCTTTGTCTTCCAGTTGCTATGCAGATTGTTCTGTTAAATAGCAATGGCCCTTTTTTATCAGCCTTACAACTAGAAAGATACAAACCAGGTAGAGATGATGTCAAGGTGTGTTTTTAATTGACAACTGGAAGGTATGTGTGTTCCTTTTGAAAGCGCTTGGAACACTCCCACCCCAGTTACTGTAAGTAGTTTCAGTCTTGCTTGGAGTGTAGAGTTAGCTTGCTAGCTGCTGAATCAACATCTAGCATCAGCCTACCTTGGTTTATATCCTCCTAGCATTGAATGAAAGATTATGCAAAACCATTGAAGTTGAACGATTACGGATGACACTGGAAAAGGAAATTGTCCAAAAAGTCAATAAAAATTGAAAATATTTGAGCATCTCAATGTGGCTTTTGTAAACAGCAAAGGACTTCGTTTATTTATGATACATCATTTCCAAAGGAAAGGGCCACATTTGCCTAACACCCCCTTGGCCGGGTCGTAGATGAAAAGATGGCAAATGAAATCTATATAAAACAAGTTTAAATACATATACAGATATATTTCTGTTGTGTGTTTATTGCACACAATAGTGTCAACACTGTCAGCCCCCGTCATGGCAACATGTTGTGCATATGCAGCTCCACACAGACAAATATACACTCAAGTGTGCACAATAAAAGACCTTCACTTTCAAATTTTTGCAACAACTGAGAGACTACATCCAGGCAAGGCCATGAGAACTTTTAAGTTATCAAAATTTGGCGAACTTCTTTTGAAGAATTTGACAATGATGCCATTTCATTTGATTTTTGAGCTATCCCCTTTGAAGTTTGTGGGTATAATAACATTAGAGGCTTGATAACTGAGAAACCTGGCTGTTCATCACACCAGACATTTGTGATAAAATTATAGCAAATATGTACATTAGACCTGTTTTAATACACGGTGGAATAAGAAAACAATTTTAGTCTTTGACATTTTCCTAACAAGGGCATCACCCCTGAGTTTGGAGAACTTTTCTCTTTAAACAATATTAATCAGCTTTCCATTAAAGTGAAACGCATCATGCAACCTCTGGGAAACACTGACTAGCTGCCTGGTTAACGACTCTGCTGCCGGATGAGTTTCTGCTCTTACATAAATGATTATTTCATATGCATACATTTGCCAGCCAACCTCCTTAGGACTTTCAGGTATATCATTTATAAGCAGGAAAGCAAAAGGACCCATTACTAGATTTTTTTTTTTTCGTTTACATTTTTAAAGTAGTGATACCACATTTTAGAACACATCTAAACCAGCTTAGAGACTGTTGTTTAAGCAGTATACAAGTGGGCAACCAAGAGAGCCAAGTTGTTTTCACATGGAACTGAACCAAGGCTCCAAAAAGGCAAAGAGACTTTTAAACGAGCATTTTGGCAAATTAATATAGGATCTCTGTAGCCTACATGGAAAAGGCCTTAAGTTGGCAAACAGTAAAAGCTGATGATAGTGAAGTGCTCAACTCTTTGGTCTCTTTCTGGCCAGTTGTGGAAATGCAATGGCAGATTTAGAATATGTGGAAGAGCTCGATGGTGTGGCCAACATGTGGGCTATCGTTTCTAAGCTTCCATACAAGTATGAGATTCACGAGAAAAACGGGGGTACGATTACCTTTAAAGACCTAATGGATGCATGGTTACACATAAAGTCTCCTTCAGGTATCAAACCAGGGAAAGCAGTTTATAGCAAAAAGAGTTTCACTACTGTCTGTGGACGTAGTGGCCGACTCCAGCAAGAAAGGCCCTTCCAGTATAATCGAAGCCTCGCCTAAAGCCCGTTTCAGACATGAACGAGAATTTCAGGAAGATCACGCTTTCAGACATCGGGAGAAAGTCCGTGTGTGATGCGTTCTCACTTGGGAAGAAATACTCCGTGTATTTGGGCAACGCGTGCTGCTTGGGCACTTCTAGCAGGGGGCAGAATATGAAGGAAAAAGCTGCACAAGTGACAGTGTTTTGCTTTGTAATCTGCTCTCACGCTGTTCCTTGTGTTTGTTTGACGACCTCCAGGTCTGCTCATACCCGACAGACGTTCGCCAGCTTCGTTGTCCTTCCAATTGTTGTGTTCGTAAGAATGAATGAGTTCTTCACCGTCGGATGTTTGTCTTTGCCCGGTTTCGCGGCAGTCGCCGGAAATAGACGTCACCAAAACACGCCCACTCATTCATGGTGAATTCTCCGGAGCGTGACCTCCACTATTCACTAATGGGTTCGGTTGGAGATAATCCAACTTGTGTAAAATCCGAGTAATGTCAGGGGCAACAGTACCCACCCCAGAGAAAGTCTGGAAAATGTCTGAATTCCAGTGCATGTCCGAAACAGTGTAAAAATCTCCAGAATTCTCTTATTAAGGCTCAAGGACCCACCTCACATTGCTGCACATCAAATTCAAGGAAAACACAACTATTAAAGAAAGGTAGTCAGTGGATTTGTGAAAACCAGACGTAATCAGCATTTGGATACTAGGCAGCATTCTTTCCATAGTTCCTGTCTGAGTAAAGGCAAAAAAAGGCAACAGAGGAATTGCTTCTTGGATCCTGGTAGCAAAGCCAGATTTTGCACAGATAAACCTCTCGATGAGCTGAATCTACATGGGGAAAAAGTTTAACCTTCTTAACCTCCTCACAAGCATGTGGGAAAACAATGGAACCAGAAGAGGTCGTCCCTGGCATCAACAACGGGCCTTATGCAGTAAAAACTACGCTGGGATGGACAGTGAATGTTCCACTGAAAGAAGGTGGTTGCAAGAAAAACCACAAATGGAGTAGCACAGGTTGTGTCAAATCATATATCTGTAGACAAGCTGGAGGATCTGTAGAGTCAGCAGTACAAATATGACTTTCCAGAGGGAGGTCAAGAGGAGGAGCAGGAGATGTCTAAAGCAGATCATCTGCTTTTGGATAGAGTGTCACAAATCTGCCAGAACAGTAAGCGGAAACTAGTGTTTTAATTTACAATTAAAGGACATGGACATAACATTGCCAAACAATCGTGTCATGGCAGAACAACATGTTGCAACCTTGAAGAGAATGTTTCTTAGGAATCCTTCATTTAGAATGGATTATATTGCCTTTGTGAATGATATGATTACCAAGGGATATGCAGTGAAAGTTCCAGATAAGGACCTTGGCCGCGGTGGTGGAAAGGTTTGGTGGAGTATATATTATGGAGTATATCGCGCTAAAAAGCATAAACTTTGCGCGGTATTCGACTACGGTGCCTCATTAAATGAGCAGCTCCTTTAAGGACCGAGTCTTATCAGCATGACGATTGATGTTCTGACTAGGTTTTGGTGGCAATAGTGGCTGATGTGGAAGCAATGTTCCAAAAGGTAAAGGTCCTGCCAGATGATGCTGACCTACTCAGATTCTTGTGGTGGCCAGATGGTGACATCAGTAAGCCAATTGGTAGAATACGGGATGGAGGGGCATCTATTTGGGGCAACCTCATCACTTAGCCAATCTCTCAGGAGATCTGCAGCATCAACACACATCTGTTCGATGCTTGCAGGCTAAATACTTTTGATGTTGATGACTGCTTAAAATCAGTTGAGTCTGTGAAAAAGGCAGAGTCTCTGTACCGCAGATGGGTGGCTTCAGGTTAAATAAATGGATCTTTAACAATTGAATGGTGTTTGCAACCATTCCAGAAGAAGAGAAGGGGAAAGAAATAAAGAAAGGTCCAACACAACTTTGGTCAGACTGCGTCCGCTCAACTGCATCATTTTGTAGACGCTAGAGAGGAGGGCTAGGGGACAGTAACATACTTAGTCCACCGAAACAGCAGATAATCAAGTTCACAGTGCCTTTGTGTTGGGAAAGGCAAGAGTTTCTCCCCTGAAGCCAATGCCCATCCCTTGCTTGGAGCTTACTGCAGCAACCTCGGGAGTACGTGTGGAGGGAATGCTAAGGAAGGAGTTGAAGCTACCACTGGAAGACTGATACCACTATTGGACTGATAGTACAGCAGTACTAAAATACATTAAGACATTAAGAATTTGGGTGATATTTGGACCCTAACTTTTCTGACTTCACAGTCAGTCTAGAAATGGCCAAAGAATCCAATGGAACAAACTTTGTTGGAACTGAGCTAAGGCTCCAAAAGACACCATCTGGCTCTCACTACGAAGGGGTGTAATTAAACGCATCATGGGAACGTTTCATTTGTTCCATCATGAAAATACTTGGTACTACACTGAAAGATCTATGTTTGGATGAAGGTCTGCAGACATTACTCTGTGAAGCTGACGCCATCATAAACAGTTGGCCGATACTTACACCTTCCAAATTATCCAAACGACTTGGAGGCATTGACCGGAAGAAAGCAGAAAGAAGACCATGAGAAACTATGTTTTGTTTGGGCAGTTTTTATAGCAAACGAACGGTAGATTAATAAGATACTGGTGGAAAGTTGATCTTGTAGCTGTGGAGGTACATGGTTTCTTACCGTGCTTTGTGGAATTTTCTTGGTTATCATCTCAACTTTTATTGTGGAAAAACTCTGTTATCGGTGCAATTGTGGAACATAGAATTCAATAAATGTTCAGTGTGTTATCATACATTGATCTCGGGAGTGGATATTTGTTGGAGCACTATTTTACATATTATCTATGATTAAGATTCAGGAAAACAGAAATAATGACAAATAGCACAGCATAGAAACATATATATTTATTGTCCGACTTGTTCCCTTTCTTTTCCAGTGGTAACTGTGGTAAACAATGGCATCGTTTGACGGGATGACACAGTTTGGTCAAAGACACCATTAAAGTATGTAACTCTAACTGTCAGACAGGGTCACTGCGGCAGCAAAAAGGATAAAATGAAGCAAAAATAAGTTTTTAAAGCATTTAAACAAACAATTAGCTAACAATTTCACCGAGACAACTGCGGAGTTAGTATTGATTAGTAGCGTTGCAACTGTAGCTAGCGCTAGCATCCGTGGAGCGTGCACGTGGGAAGTTGCGTCAACCGAGTGCAGCGGGACCTGAAATCACAAGGATTCTTCATCCTCAAGAGAGAAACCAGAATTGACCCCAACAACATCCAATGTGAGTCTGTCTGTCTTTGTTTTTATTATTCTTGATTATTAATCGTAACCTAAATATCCCGCCATTGCTGAAAAATGGGTAATGTATTTAATTCCCTGACGTGTTCTCGTTGATGCTGACTTACAGTGGTTACATGCGGTGGAGTAAAAGACTGTGAAGAAGACATGAAGTCAACCATTGCTTCATCTAGTAGTCAAAACTTTACTCATTTATTTTTATTTTATCCATTATTCTGTCAATAATGTGTTCACTTAAGCTTTTGATATTTTATCCAAAGAAAGAGCAACTCTAACTTTTATTAAAAGCGCTGCTTTCTAATTCTTTGTGGACTGAGCAAAATGTTTGAGTTCTTCATCCGTTTGTGGGTGATATTTATATGTTTGTGAAATCCAGACGGAGAAGAGATGACTTTCATTCTGTCTCATCCCTGCTCTTGAGAGCAGTCTCGACACTCATGAAGTGCTCCCGTGTGTTCTAAAGAAGCAGTGTAAACCTCTCACTGGTGCTTTGAGGCATAATCATGACACAATTAAGATAATTTCCCAATGACTGCTGGTGGCGAGAAAAGCAATTTTTACGCCTTGTAATCGAGTCTGGCTGTCAGATTAAGATAGCAGGTGATTTGAGGGAAATTGTCTTGGCTGACTCTTTGGAGTGGGATTCAGGTGGCCTCAGGTATCTCTTTGCCCACTGAGGTTGCCTGAAAGCTAATGCAGTTTTGATTCTGAAAATGAAAGAAACATTTGAGTGGTGGATTCGTGTCTCTAGGCATTTGTCATCTTATTACCTGCCTGTGCTGCCATCTACTTTAGCATCTTGTGACTCAAAAGAGCCAAGTAGTCTGTTATCTCTGTCTCACTTTCCGTCTGTCTCCTGTTACTGTCTTTTACTTGCCATCCAAATGACGCACTCAATATTCGGCATATGCTGTGTGTGTATGATGTCTGTTATGTGTTGAGGTAGAAATCTGGACATAGTGTTATCTTTTTGGGTCTGACATCATATTTCAATAATAAAAGGTTGTGAAACAGATTTCAAATGGTTTTAAACACACATAAAGAAATTAATATAGAAGATAATTTAGCCAACATTTTAAAAATATTTAAACACGTAAATGCAATTACTGTGCAGTTCAAGATTAACAAATATGACCTAATTGATTAAATTAAAAGGTGCAGGACCTGGCTGCAGACTCAAGACGAACAAATGAGTCAAACCCACTACGAAAAATATTTTCTGCTGTTTTTGCGCCTTTGTAGAACAGTCAGAGAGACAGAATAATAATTTTTATGAAATATATATTTTGTAAAAGAGTTCTCGATTTATAGCGTAGCCAAAGCTAATAAAAGTGTACTATTATGTTCACTAAACATATTTATAAGTGGTTTGGGTTGCAGATAAAAATGTAAAGTTAAGTTTGCATACCACAGTGGGACGTGTATGAGCTGCAAGTGTTAACCATAAACGATTAACAGCATTAGTGATTAAGGGTTTGCATTGGTGAGTAGTATAAGCAATCTATTATCTATCTATAGGCTTTTTAAAGTGCTGATGACTTTCATGAAGGGTCAACTAGCTGTTAATAAGCTGTTATGTGAATGGTTTTGTGTATGTGAAAAAGGGGGAAATAAGCCAGAGAGCATTAAGCAGATAACATGCCTAGTTAGACTTTCTCAGGAAGTGTATGCAGAGTAAGTGTATAGCAGAGCTAATATTCCTCGAATAAATGTAAGATGATTTGAACATTGCCGCTGTGTGTAGCATTGTATTTTCATAGGAGCCCTTCACATTAAATTTGTTGCGCCAGTTTTGGTGTGAGTCTCCCAGTTTTACCTTGTGTGCAGTGTGCAGTGTTGTGAAAAATAAAATTCCACTTTTTAAATGTGGAATTCCACAATTTCTACTTTACAAAGTTACCTTAGCATAGAACTAGAATAGTAGTAGTAGTTGTCCCATTCAACAGCTACAATACTTGATCAATAATTGATGAAGCTTGTAGCATTCAGCGTTTGTCTAACAAGTCTAGAGTGAATGTTTTGGTCATTTTTGGAGGCTGTATCTCCTGGCACTGAATTGCGTGGAGTAATATTAACAGATTTCCTAGTATCTTTGGCCTTTAGAATAATTTTATAAAGCATTTGGCATTGTTCGTATTATTGCTATATTTTCCAGCTGACCGTGACTGTGAGTGTTGCAGAGCCACAGGGGCCTGAACAAGATGGCTGCTGAAAAGGCCATGCAACAGGGAGTAAGCTAAATAAAAATAGACAAATATTTATTTAAACACTTGGTGGAGTGAAACATTGAAACATACCTTATGGAAAATATTTTTTCTTACTTCTTGAATAGTCGTGGTATCGGTAAACTGAGCCCTACCTAAACCAGATATGCACCAGAAAAGCTTGTGCCCAAGCGAGAAGATGTGTTTGAAGTTTGGAGGTTTTTTGGGTTTAAAAAATCTGAAGCATCTGTAACAACTTTTAAAGGTGACTTTGCCACAGACTCTCTGTGGCAACAGCATAGATGCCAAACATTTGTATAATACACCAACTGCGCTTGCACCAAAAACATAAACAAGCCACTCGTTTCATATATCGAAGCTATGTAATGTTTACTTTATTGTCCTTGACACTGTTTATGTGAAGCACTTACGCATGTTCTTTTTCTTTCACTTTTTCGTGTTCGACAATAAAACACAACAGACACCTGAATAGGAGTGTGTGCATATGCCCTGTACATGTCGCTAAGCATCTGGCAACACACTTTTTATATAGGCTATACCAGTTTGCTTACTTTTGCTCTCACATGTGCGTGATACATACCCGTTGGCTGTTGTCTTTGCATCTTGTTTAAGTTCTACTTATCAGTTCAGACAAAAGATGATGTGAGTTTATGCAGCAGTTGGTCTTTGTCGTTGCTAGTCTTTTAACATTGGCTTGGTATGTCGCAGCCCTCAAAAATGCGCACAACACACAATTCAGTCAAGAGCCAAGAACAAACACTTGGGGTTTACACTAAACTGTTTCAAACTGGCAACTCTGGGACTGAGAATAGTCTGATCAACAGAGCAAAACAGACATGGAAGCAGACTCTTGTGGTCAACTAGTATGTCAGCTAGTAGCACTTGTATGTATTGTTTGGTAGTGGGCAACACAAGTGGAGTAAAAAAAAAAAAAAACTGGATGAGGTCATGGCTGAGACTACGAGACCATAGTGTTGTATGTGATTTGCTGGGTTAGGGTTAAGGGTTGGAAATAAAGTTTTGTTCTTGGCAAACAAAGGTAGTGGACCCCAGGGTTCTGCATCCACATGATTAGCACCACAAAGACCATCCAGCCCTCCCTCTCCCTGCTTTGTTGCAGTTCAGCTTCCCACTCTAACACTCTAACAAACTCACACTCAGTTGGCACAGTTCTTTCGGTTGTAGTCGGTTGTAGCATTGTAGTCAAATTAAAATAAATAATAATCATAATAATATATGACTCTCACATTGCCGCGGCAGCTAGATGCTGTGTTGCTGTGCCTGACACTTCAGTGAGAGGGTGTTCCTCATGGGGAGGGGGACAAAGAGGTCTATTCTCCTCCCAGACAAATGCTTTGGAGCACTTGTGATGGTCATGGATGTGTCCCTGTTTTGTCGGTACTGTCGACGTGATGCAAATTTGTGACAAAATAAAAGTCTGCTGCTATTTCCACACTATTGTGGTTTACAAGAGTCGGTGGCAGTAATGTGAAGCACATGCACCAGTAAAGGCAAAGAAACAATCTAGCAAACAATCAGTGGAAAAGGACTTATAGTAAAATAAAAGGCACGACTTGAGATTTTGTGAGGACAGACTGTATTTTGGCAACACTAAATGTTTTATTTAAATCTTGGATGTCTTGAATGCTGCATTAATTCAAATCATGGGCAAATGTTGCTTCTTTGAGTGCTGTAAAAGTTTGAGAGTCATAAAATGAAAACTTATGACCGATTAACAACCATTTTATAAATACATTACTGTTGAGCTCGTCCCTTACTTGTTCAGTAACGCTGGAACGCTTGTGAAATGTTTACAGAATAATTTCTAACTTTTATATTTCATGTAGCCCAACTTACGATTGACTGAGCAACTGTGATCCAGATAATCGGCAGTGGGCAGGGATAGTTTGAAAACAAGCAGGGCAGGGGTCTCTGGGACAAAGATGTTTTGGCTTTCTCATTACTGGTTGTTGTATACTGAATAACTTGCCTCCTAAAAGTCAAATTTAAATGAAATCTGTAGCACACAGTGTGCAATAAACTGAAACTGTGTCGCAAATGCCATCTATCCAAATCCATATTAAGTTCTACCAATACTCACTTAAGTTATTAATAATGTAATTAATAAAATAAATTTACATTTTACTAACTGTATCTACTCACTGGCCACTTAGAGAGGTGATTAGATTAAGAGGTGTTTTAAATGTTTTGACCCCCAAATTCATTTTTAAATAGGGTGGCCAAAATATTAGATCCACCTCTTAATATGTCCACTCCAGTACAACTCTACCACCTACTATCACCTCAATAATAAACACCTAGTAGAATTATCACCTTTCTGTAAGTTCCAACTTAGAAACTGAGAAATTATAAGCTTGTAAAAAAAAGAACTCATGGCAGACCTACTGTATTCAATTGCATTAGATTGTTCAGGTTTACTTAATGAAGTGGCCAGTGAGGCTCTGTTGTAAAGAATCAAATTCAGAACCATAGAAAGTCAAGTGGCAGAGTATGTAGTAAAATTCCTCCCTCCACTAGATGGCATCAATAGACTTGAATTTGAGGACCATCCTCCACTCTCACTTACTCAGTGTGAACAAATCTCATATATCTTTTATATATTAAATGTACCCAGAATATCCAGAGCCCTTGTGTTTTACTGAAATCAATTGTTCCACTAGCCAGTTGCTAAATGAGGGAAGTCTTTTGCACATTATAATCATTATTTGGTGTAGCCATTTTAATCTCTGTGCTTCCCCTTTTCTTAATTTAAAATGCGCATTGAAATATTTCAGTTAAAACAACAAAGAATACAGTTTTTTTACTGAACAGAGAGTGTCTCATTAAGACATTCGGACGCGTCAGAATAAGAGCAATAATCTATTTTCCTGTTGTATTTAAATTGTATGTAGTTGAATTACCTAACAGCATCATGCAGATGTAAAGAGTGTTATAGTTTACTAGTGCTCGGATTTATCGATGAGGTGATAGCTATTATGTCAGTGACAATCAACTTTTGCCACAGTTTTGACCCAAAAAAAATATGCACAAGGGTCTTCTGGCTTGAGACTCAAATTTTCATATTTTATTTGCTCAAAGAGACCCCATCTATGTGTCTGTCTAGGTCAATTTGGATTTTAGGTCCCTGGGAGTAAATGGCCCAGACAGACTGTGGAATCCCCCACGCTTGGGACTGGCAGGGCTCAATCAAATGATGAGAGGCGACACATTCGCACGCTCGTGAATACAATAGTCCCTGACACACCCGCCCAGAAAAGGCTTGACTACAGTATATGAAATTTTTGCTCAAGTTAAAGACTTCCATGAAAAAAAAAGCATCCAATTTGCCTCCTGAATTGTCCTGCATCGGGGTTTGGCTTTGGTCAAGTAGAAAATCAGCAACCACATTTCAGTGCATTCTTGAATCCGTTGACAGGACATGAGCACCGTGTCCCCAGATTTTAGTGACAGAATGGGCAGTCCACACGCCCTCAAGTATTTATTTGACTGTGTCAGCACTTCTCTAGTTAAAAAGATGAGAGGTGAACGGGAGGGAGATGTGTGAAAAGGAAAGGCTTTAAAGGTTGGACTGTTACAGTGACCAGTAGGGGTCATGTGTGGCCATGGAATTCACCAGTGACTTAAAGGACCATTGCAGTTTAGGTTAAGGTTTATTGTCATTTCCACACGTATGAATTACTTACACACAAGGAATCAATTTGTAAATTAAACTCCAAACTGTAGAAAATGATCAAGTACTGTACCAATACCACACTAAACTAAAATTGGGCATGCGGGCACCATTCCTTGTTGATACATGATAGATGTGTTTAAAAAGTTTCCGTGTAGCCATATTTCTATGAAAACAAGGATCTTTTTCTTGTCACACTAAGGGGTCTGTCAGACTCCTAATGGAACTTTGCCAAATAGGTATTAATAAAAGTAATACTACAAAAGTGTCTGCATGTGCCACAACAGCCAAAACCACAGCTCATCTGCAATCTGCAAAATCTTCCCAGATGTTGCACTGTTGTTGCAAGTTTACTCTTTTTACTGCCATCTACTCTGTACATACTATCTCTTGCATAGCGTTTAGTTAATCAAAGTCTTTTAATAGTAAAATCAAGCATCAATTTGTTAAATTGAAGCTTTTAATATTTTAATATGTGTTCAATAATTAGATGTAAATATGTGTAATTTGCACAGTGCAGTGTTTCCTGTAATATCACCATTTCTTGTATCCACTAATGTAACAAATAACAATGGAAAAAAACAACACCTGTCTGTGCCAATATGTTCCTTACAAATTATAAATCGGATCAGTGTGACCCAGGACCCCCCACATTAGCCAACAGACACACACTTCTTCCTTCTCTCCCACTATTTCTTTCTCAGAATTAGGTTCGCTCATCTCATGTTCGATCTGTATGAACATGAAATGGCGTCAACGTTGCATCTGGATTGCATTTGCCTTTTGCCATTAAACTTAAAGGAGCACCTGTGCCAACAGTTTAAGTCCTCTTTTCTTCTCGGTTTTTGTGTTGTTCACCGACCATCACAACACACACTTTGGGTTATTTTAGTAAGTAGTTAGTCTAGTTGTTACTGAAATGGATGAGAGCCGGTGTCTTCGTGAGTTTTCAGACACATTCCTCTTTTTGCAAAGGTTAATTGTGTTTTAATTTTCCCTGTGATATGTTTGGAAGAGACTGGCCAATAACGTCTTGATAAGATATACACTTTATCTATCTAGAATAAATCACATTGGGACTATAATTATGTGAGAAGAGGTAAAAAATATTTTATTATAAGTTTAGGGGCAGCACTTTATATTGTAGCTACTGTATAAGGCAAGAGTAAATACACTTTTCAGCTATAGCTAAAATTATTAAAATATCAACATATAGTTCTCAATAATCATCCTGTACCATTGGTCAAATGTGTTGTCCTTAACTGAATGTCCAAGTGTTTCACAGCTACTTGTTTGAAATGAACAAGAACAAAACAAAAATCTTTTTTAGGGGTTTTCCTCCAACACATTATCTATTACTACACTCAACTACAAGAGTTGAGTTTGGTCCTATTTCCTTCCTATACTGTATCTCCGTCACAATAAGATTACAACCAGTTACTTAAGTGCTGACATTACTTGTTATTCTCACAGGTAAAATTACACATTTTAAGATTAAAGGTGGCCTGTGAAGCTCTAGACCACAAGTGCTTTCGGAGCACACACTGTGTCCACACCGTGTCCCTGTTTCCTTGGTACAGTCTGTGTGATGCAAACTTGTGACCAAATACACATTTTCACCATAACCTGGTTAGCACATGCACCACTCAAGGCAAAGAAACCAACTAGCAAACAATCAGTGGAAAATATTAAAAAAATGGAACCATCCTAATTTACTGGATGTAGTACTACATCAGATCACCTCAGCACCCTGATGTGTATCATAGCAATTAACAGCATTCGTGCTCATTGCGTTCTGGGATGGTGCGCCCCAGAACTCGACTTGCTGAAGGTTCATGGTAGATGATGATGAAAAATGACTGCAGGAAAGGGGATTTGGTGAGCCACTTTTGCACAATGACATTGTCTGAACTACAGCCTCCTCAGCGTGCTGTGCCTCAGCGACAGCCCTTTAGTATTTCCTGTCAAACAGAGCATTGTTGCTTTTAGTTCACCTTAAGTGTCTAGACAGTGGTTTTCCTGCTCCGTTGGTTCTCTTGGATTGAGGCCAAATCTTCACTCTTGGAGGCGATAAGAGTCTTATCTTGCTGTTAGAGGGGCTAGAGACTGGAGCAGAGCTCAAGTGAGTGTCACTCAGGTGGGAGTGTGGGCACCTTTAAGAGCAGGAGGGATAGTCATCCAGCTTATGGTAGTGACAAAGAAGCCTCACACCAGCATATTCACTTTGACTCTAGAGCATTTATTTCAAATCAGACTCTGAGGCTTTACGATGGAAATGGTTTCAGAAGCCCTGAGTTTAATTTTCTCTCAGCTCTACAGAAAGTACAGGCCTTATTTATTTTCTTGCTCATCATTGTTTTGGGTGATTCTGTATTAGTAAAAGAGCACGTGAAAGTGTGAAATATACAAATATGAGAGAAAACTTCCCAAGTTATCCACAACCACACAAAATAGCTTATGGACAATGCACAACAACAGTTTCAGTGGGCAGCTCTTTACTTTTCAGAACCACAATGATAAATTATGAGATTGAGGTCATCCGCTGAAGTACAATGAACAGCCTACATTCTTTCTGACAAAGGGCAAAAGGGTAATACAACAACTATTCAAATGCTTCCCTTTATGCTTGTCTTTGCTGCAAAATGTTTGTTGTGAAAAGTCCAAGGTCCCTCAAATAAAAATCAATCTGTGGATTGTGCGCTGGTCCTTGTTTGAAGTCCATTGTGGCTATATTCCCCAGCCAGGTAACACAAGAATGCTGCTTTTATTCTCAGCATAGTTGATCCACAATATTGGCAAATGGTCCTTAATTCCTCTCTATGCAAGGTAACTCTCCAGATTGAAGTAATTCAGGCTCCTTTCTTTTCACACTGAATGGTGGGCTTGTGTTGCGAAATGAAAAGGATTCAATAGATGTGGATGATTTATTCAAGAAAAAAGCATTAACACTTCGGAATGAGAAGCATGACGGTATTCTTTTGCGAAGGACACGTTATTTTTTTTATAACACAAGGCAAAATCTATGGCTGCTCAACTCATTCTGTGCTCACAAAAGAAAGAGAATTGATAAAAAAAGGAGAGAGGGGAGGGAAAAAAGTTGGTCTGGATTCATAGATGGGCCCCGTGTTCGGGCTGGGTACCAGGGTGAAATGTCAGAGCGGACGGCTACGTGGTCCATTTGGGGGCACTAGGATACAGAACCTTGCATGTACTTTTCGACTCAGATGTGCTTGTTATGACCTTTATGTGAAATGTATTGTATTTTTAAGCCTTTTTCATAAATACAGAATATAATAAATTGCATGCGGGGGACTACTGGCTCATTTTAATCTCCATTTCTCATCATCTGTATCACTATCGTTAAAAGGCAACAAAAACATAATCAAAAGTTGGAAGACTTAATTCACATTGTGTCCACAAATTCCACTTTGCCGCTGAATGTTTGACTGGTTATATTTTTGCTGTATGTGCAGTATAATCACAATGTTTTGATGCTTCAGTTGCTCTGACATTTGATGGTGCAGGCTGTCAGGCCTTGTCTTGGATTAAGGGCAGCATCAAGCAGACACATGTCCTTTCTGCTTTTGTATTGGCTGTTTTTTTTTTTATCTGGGCAAAATATAATTTTTTATCTCACTTCATTCAGAATGACAGTTCCTGAAAATCGCTCCACACCAAGGGATATTCATTACTTTTTGTAGACCTGCCTGGGTAGCCCGTCAACTTTTCATCTCCCTTCATCTCTCATCTATTTCACTCTCTCAGAAAGCCTGAATTTTTTTTTCCTGGCAATTTTCCTGCTTTACTTTGCTATGACCTTCCTGCTTAAATTGCTTGGCTTGTGTTATTCACAGTTTGAGATTTACAGAGAATAATATTGCACCATAGGATTTCTCACACTGTTAGGTGCCCAATAACTTGTGACAGAATTTCTGTGACCTGGTTGTCTGTATTTCCTCAGCTTAGGTCGAGGTGATGGGGGCTGTAGTTCTCATCTGGCATCGCTGAACAAAATTCTCAGCCCGTCTGCACCGAAACTGCACCTGCAGTTCACAGAAGCTGATTCATTCAAAGACCTGCAATGGAAAATAGAACTAATAAAGCATATTTTTCAGGTTTTGGAAGTAAATCAGGGGCAACAAGCAGGTCCGTGTGCATTTGTTTGTGTTTGCTGTACATAGTGCAGGGGGAAAGGAGGAATAAAGGGTTGGCATAATGAGCCTTGGTAAAGTATCAGCACTTGCCAAGGTGGAGTATAATCACAGGGAAAATAGATGATGTGAAAGCCTCTTTACACTTTTTACTTCATTTAAGACATTGAGCGATGATCTCTTGTCTTGTCACCACAAGACAAAATGTATGAAAAGAGATGTTCACAAGTAGACCTTATTCAAGTTTCTGTCCCTCTCTCTTTTGCAAAGAGGCTTTCAAATTGTCACTCTCATTTGTGGCACATAATGGTGTCTGGAGCTCGCTGTGGTCCATTGTCACCTACAGGACTGGTTGTCCATTTGGAACACCTAAAATACTGGGAGAGCTTTAATCTTTCTTCATTATTTTCCAATTTCGGATAAATGTGCTCATAATACCTCCCTACTCTTATAAATGAAACTCTTTGACTCTCTCCCCATCCGTCATTTTTCTCTCACTACACTTTTCACCTGCTTTCATCTTTTACACAGGACAAATAAGTAGTCCAAGTGTATGGTCCAAATGTGGAGATAGAAGGATAATTGAGTCGATAAACATTAGGGTCAGGCTAAGATCATTGTTGGAGCTTGTTGAGGAGGTGCTTAGTCTAATGTTAATACGCATATTACCATATTTTTTTACTTCTGCCGTAACAGTGAGAATTGACCCAGGAAGGGCTACTTTGCAGAACTGGGATTGTGTGGATAGTTAACTGAACATTTAGGGTCACTCTGGGACTGCCTGCCTGCTACATTATTTTCTGTATGGAGCTGCATCTTAGAATGCACGTAGCAACCGCTGTGCAATATATTTCGATATTAGAGATGAAAAATTGAAGAAGTATGACCATTTTAATTCTGCCACAGACTGCATTTGTGGTGCGAATTTGGAGCAATTTGCAATATTCTCTGTAGAAATAGGCCACATGAAATATCAGTGGGCCTTGATCTGACCCGGGAGAATGTTGTGACTGTGACAGATGTGATTGGCTACAAATGGGCATCAGCCTGAATGCTTGGAGCTGTTGATGTCGGTCACCAGGACTTAGCAGCTGGTAAGAGCAGCAGATATGAAGCATGTTAGTGACTGTGCCAATAGTGACACTGTGCCTTGTTTTTGGTGGAGTGGTACAGTTGGTACAGGATTTGGTACAATACCAGTTCTGCTCAGGTTAAGAAAACCAGTTTAGAACAAAGCACCCCGCAGTATTTTGTGCATTAAAAACCCCGTAGCAACATATACACAGAAAGAAGTTGAACAGCACTGTGCATTTGACTGTTTTAATGAAATACAAGTAAGAGTTAAGTGCTGATAACACTGGATTACAGCTCTGCTGATAAACAGAGCCGTCGTGTTGGATTTTTGCGGTTGGACTTCATGGGGCGTTCCAGGTGAACTTTCCGAATGGGAACTGGAAAATGTTTCCCAGTAATTCAGTTTCCCCAAATCACCAAAGCCCGAGTCTTTGCAGCAAACTTTATTAAATCTATTTAATTTAATGCGTAGTTCACTGTTCTGCATGGATGATTATTACTGCCACACAAACGGTGTGTTTGATGGCGCAGGTTGCAAAATGGAGAAAGAGAGGAGACAGAGACAATGACCGAAAGTGTCCAAAGGGTTCAATTTCAAGCTAAAAAAAAGGAAAACTTATTTTATTGTAAAACTAAATAGCATAATAATAATACTTCATTCTCTCAGCAGAAAGGATCCAGTTGAACTCACACAACTGGGACTTCAGTAAGTTGCTGTGACTGTCAAAATGCAAGAGAATTGACACGTGTTTCTCCGAATTTAGAACAGTGGCGTCCTTTTAACATTCAGCAGCTGTACCTTTATTATGTTAAATTATTAAGTTATGATCTTACTGTAGACCTATAAACCTGGGGTTTACACGTTTGCTCACAGATGCTCAGTTTCCAAAATCAAACTAGTAGCTATGTTCAGGATGTATCTATCACCATCAAGGCTGCTGGTACATTTTTATTTTACGCATATTATTTCCTTTGCAGATTTCGTCGTGCTGACTCTTGGTTTTGCTGCTAGAATGTAATAATACCTGCAAAAGTGCTACATGTGTAGAACTCACATCAGTGATAGAAATTAATAAAAGGCAGCAGGAATGGTTGTAGGGGCTGGCAAGAGGTGGCCATTTTAATGAAGAAGAATGTTTTATAAAAAGTAAAAAAAATCAGTCTTCCCACATTTAGGTTCTTTATTTTACTTAGGGGGGCAGAAGGTGCCCCTCCCACACTGGGTACTGGCCCATGTCGGCCCATCTTTGGGAAAAATGGTCTGGCTCTGCCACAGTAAGGCAGCAGTTAGTCAGTCTAGTAATGAAAACATCAAATAGATCATTTCCAGTTACTTTTACTCTCTTAAAATGTAGAGGGAGTCACTGAAAGCTTTAGTTACTTGGCAGATTCTCAATTGCTTCATTTTTCAATACCAAATAAGATTCTCGAATTGTTAGATTTGTAGTGTTTGTAATATTGGTTAAATATTATGATTGGTTGTTGTAAACTATCTTTTAATGTTTAATATGCCTAAACTCTATATTTACTTCAATAATAAGTAATTGTAACAGTCTTTGAACCGTGCTTGTCTTAAAAATGGTAATAATAATAACAATGTGTGATAACTCCTTCTATGGGCTATAACAGAAATAATACACTGACTTTGATTTTACTAATGATGATATTTTCTTTCAACAAATGCATCTTTCTGAGGTTTTCGGAGGAGAAACCGTGTCAATACATTCAGCTACACCAGATATTTCTTTTATTCAGCTATTCTTTTAGTCAGAGGTTTCATAAAAGCACATATTTTACCTTAGTGAAGTTGATTCAGTTTAATCAAGTATGTTCTTTCAAAATTCAAAACAATTTTCGTTTGAGAGACAGTTTGTAGGAATTTGTGGTCCCAGAGGGAAAACTCTAAAATATATGAAAATGGATTTGCCCTTTTGTTCCCTTCAGGCCTCTAGCAGTTATTCTGACTTGAATAAGACTTCTTTTGAGCAGAGGCACAAAAAGAAAAAATAACATTCTCGTAGTTCAAATCTGTCCACGATGGAAAAAACCCCAATGTCGTCTAAATATCTCTTCATTGCTTTTCTGTGATTATCAAATTTCCTCCTGTTCCCAATTTTATTTTATCACATAATGTATTTTCTTTTAAATTATTGAAGGCTCAAATATCATTTTCAGATGACCCCTCTGTAAGGTCCATCGCTGTGGTCCTAACATTGGTTTTTGGGGCACTTAACTTTCAGGTTTTTTTATTTAACTTTTTTTTAATCAATATTATCTGCAGCTTGTGCCTTAACTTGTCCTTAAGGTCATGGAAACTCATTGTTGTATCACTCATAACAAGAGTGAAATATGTATAAATATACTTTGTTTCATGCTTGCAAGGTGTAAATCCTGGGTTATCAGGAGCAGAATATCAGAGCAGAATTGCGGAATTGTGTATAATTTTAGTATTTCACACAACTCTAGTAATTATAATTTAGGAAATTATTACACGTCTTGACAGTATTTTTAAAAACTGATAACACACTTTGCACAGTTTCCTGTTTCTGCCCAACATTAAAAAAGGGAGCTGTTTAGCTGACTTAGGGGAAAGGAGATATTTATTTCTCAGCTTCACTTAGAATGGTTTTGTTACTGCACCAGCAAATATTACAACATGGCTCTGCTGCTGCATTGACTCTCTTAACACAACTTTTACTGAGTGAATGTGAAAAAGCATTCGGGCACTTCTGCCTTCCCTTGTTAGCAAAGCTCAATAGGATATAGTATAGGAGAGGATCATACTAAGCCAGCAGCTTCTCCTTTCCAACCATGTGATTGATGTGTGACATATGCTAATGGCCAAACTAATCAAACATCTGATTGGATATTTCTCTCTGCTGGACAGTGTGAGTCAACAGTCCATTTATTAAAGGTTTTATCCAGTGCTCATGGCTGAGGGAGTTTGGCAAACCAACTAAAACTATACTTAGCTTACTGGTTAGGGCAATTAAGCAACCCAAAAAAAAAAACAAAAAACAAAAAAAAAACCAAGGAATCTGAGTTCAGTGTGGGTTTGTTTGCAATTATAGTAAAATGAGGACACAATCAAACCAGCATATTAAGCTACTCCTAACACCATACAAAAAACAATGGTAAATAGAAATATTTTAGGAACAGACATTTAAAGACTTCAAAGTTTGGCTAAATCAATTATTATCTTGTAGTGCCTTGTTTAGACCAAATGAAATATAAAAACAAAAATCCAACCTGATTTAAAGGCGAATCAACTCACTGTGACGTTGCTGAACACAGCCCAGTAACAGAACTTGAACATGCATTTTGCTTCCTCTCCGTCTCCTCTGTCTTATCTCAATGACTTTCTGGGTAAAGTCGGTCTCAGTAACTAGTCTCATTCCTGTTTTTCAAAAGGTGTTATTTCTTTACAATGTCGAGAAGCATCTCTATAAGCTTCAGCTGTGGTCTTGGTGAGATGATGAGGATCTTTAGCAGATCTTGTACTGATCAAACCTGTCCTCCTGCAGCAGGGTGGCACTGACAAGCTGGTCTGTAAAGGAGAAGTGTTCCCCTGTGTGTGCCAGTCTGGTATCACAGACCACAGATATTGCTAAATATTGATCAACAAGTTATTTTTACAGCCCCACTTCCATTCTATGAAGTCACGAGATCTAAAACTAATGTCAGAGATTAGCTACATACAGCTGTCTACTGTACACAGTCTGTTAGACGATGACACAGTCTTACTGAAGAACAGATAACGGCAATAAAAGTTATTATATGATCAAAAAACCTACAGTTGAACCCGAGTTCTTATTTCACCTGCTTCTTAGGGGCATTTTATCTCTTGTAAATGTCGGTTAACATTTGATCAATTGATTTTCAAGATCAACTGTCAGCGAAACATTAGCCTCACATCACTATCCACATCACTGTGGCTACTTTTATTCTGTTTACAGAAATGTGTTAAGTCTTATAGCCCTGCAACCTTACAATAACTTACAGTAAAACCAGCAGAGGACATTACTTTGTGTCAACTGCATCCAGCTAATGGTACTTTCCTCTGTTTGTCATATCAAGAGCTGGAGAAACTCAGGATGGAGCTCATCCTTCATCACAAGCCCGCTGCTCTTTTAGACCTGTTTTTTCTTCTTGTAAATAATGTTTTTGTGAGACAACTTGATTTTTCTTTGTTTTCAGTGGCTTCACTTGACTTCTCGTTCTCCTGTAGTAACATTACTGAACTGCGGAGGTGCAGCAACAGTTGGACTTGGGTAGTTATGGTGGGTGCAACACAGACATAAACAAAGCAGACAACTGTGCAGTCGCGTTCAGTATGTATTCAGGACATTAGATAAACCAGCTTGGTAACCTTGAGCACACACAAGGGTCAGAGTTGAATTTATTTGAACTCGGAGCACTGAATGCTGTGCTGAAAGCCATGTGGCCAGTAGAAACTATGCATCCGGCCATGAGTCAGCCAGGGATTCTAGTCCAAATGTTTAAATTTCCTGAGCTATATGACACAGTTGAGGTCAGCAGGAAAGCTGTATTATGCAAACAGATTTCCAGGTAGATTTGTCAGGTGTGTTGGTTTGTTTCTCCCTCAGTAGCTTCACAAACCTATACTGAAACATTTTTAGCATTTGATTCACACTTGACGAGTGCACCCTATTGTAAAAGGGAGATTCACATCCACAATGTTCAGTCCATACAGTATAATTACCACATAATATTAAGTTCCTGATGTTGATGTGTTGGATGGCTATGAGTGACTCTGACATGTGCCAAATTGTAATGGGTAGACCACTAGATCGGAGCATCTGGTCTTGTGGGGTGTTTACTGTGTGCAGTAGTTTTTACCTACCAGAAGTAGTCCAAGTAGTAGTAGTAGTCCCTGCTAACAGGGTCATGGTAGCTCAGAGCTCATTGATGCATGTAGGGAGCAAAGGGCAGCAACGGTAGTTCACTTATATCCTCAGCTTTGCATCCTGCAACCACCTTCTTCAAATCGCACCGAACATTTTCTGTCAAGTCAGGTGACGTTCACTCTATAATCTTTCAAGACTTCTTCTGTAATCAAGCCTTGGTGACCTTTGAGAGAGGCTTGGGATCATTGTCCTGTTGGAAGGTTCAATGACGCCATGATGTTTTCTCCTAGAAGCTCCTTGAATGAAGCCATCTTGCCTTCCATTTTCTGCAGGTATCAAAGCATCCCAGAGCATCCCAGAGCCACCACCATGCTTCACTTCAGGCAGCTGTTTTAGCGAATGCTTTATTCTTCTTGCTCCAGACATGCCACACGTCACTAGGCTGGAAATGTGAGGATTTTGACCATAGTGGAGCAGAGTTTTCTTGTGCTTTTGGGTCAGCAGCCATTTTGCAATTCTGGCAGGGAAACCCTGTGAAAACTGAAACCTCCGTGCCTGTAGTCTTGCTACATGTCGTTTGCAGTTATTTGAGTGTTTTTCTCCACCTGCCTCCTTAGAAATCTGGTTGCAGCCCTTGATAGTTAGCTTTTTCTGCCAAATCCAGGTAGTGTAGCCACTGTTTGGTTAAATTTGAATTCACACATTATGCTTCCACTGGTGCGTCTTGGAACATTCAGTGCCTGTATCCTTTTTCTTGTTTTTGAAATGCAGCGATCTCTTCTCTTAAATGTTTAAACTGTTCTTTGGACTTTTGACATATTTATAACATGCAGTCAAACATGGCACTCAACCAACCCCTAACCAATTCAGGTGTATGACCTGCAAATGTGCGCTGACACCGCAGTAGCCAGTAAAAGTTGAACTTTGCGTTGAATTTGGAGGAACCACTTGTAACATTAGTTGTGCTGAGCTATTTCAATTGTTTTTAAATTGCTCTGATTGCTTTTTTGCAAACAGTTAGAGTTTTGTAAATTTTGCCACTACACATACGACTGAAATGTCTCATGAACAAAAACTTTCCCTTCACACTAATAGCAGCTACATACAGCTGGGATCCTTGTTGTAGACAAAGTTAACTCAGATATGAAAAACTTTGTATTACATCTCTGCGCCCTACTTTTCCCAGTTCTCTATGCGTCAGATTTGGTCTTGGACAGGTCTTGGAATCACAAACCCAAAGCAAATCAAGTATTACAATAAAATAGTCTGATTCAAACCCTGGTCCCCTAATTAGATGTGTCAGTGTTTTCACTGAGTTTTTGCTTTATTAACTTCAAAGGATTATTTTCTCCAGTAGAAGATCATCATAGTATGGGTCTTAAGAATGAGAATACAGTGTTCATTTTAATATTTTGCATCTCCTTAGAAATTAGGAGAAAGAGTGTGTAGAATCATGTTTTCACTGGTACAAGTGATTGTGTCTGTCAAGAATATTTGTACCTAAAAATATCCCGATGACACAGGAGCATATAAAGCCGTTGTGAGACATGACAGACAAGCTAGGAAAGATCAATAAACTATGATGGTAAAGATGAGGAAAACCAAAAATGGTGTGAGGCAAGGAGAAGGAATAGAGGAAAAAAAAAAACAGTTTTGAATTAAGCATTCGTTGTAAGGGAGAAAAAAAGGGGGAAAAAAAGAAATCTGAATTCCTGGGTCCTAATCTTTCGCTCCAAGCACTGCACTGCTAAGCTCTGGTTTGGGATGACAGGTCCCCCACCTGGACAAGCTTGGACAATGTCTCTGCTATGTCTCATTTCTGTGGGAACAGTGCTGCACAGACGGCTAATCACGTCCGGAACCAAAGGCACCTGCCCTATCTGCCTCTACATTTGGTCGGGAATCTTTAAAGAGGCTAAACCTCACTTTCATGCTTGTCTTTTATTCACGGTAAGTGCTTATCGAAACCAAGCTGTTGCCACTGCCCCATCTTCCCTCCCACAAGCTCTGAGAATGCTTGACGTAAGTACAGCCAATCTGGGTAAATACGAATCTCTCCTTACTGTCACTGCTGGCATATTATGCCCCTGAGGGAACATTCTTTTCATAATATCATAAGCTGCTTAGCGGTGTGCTTCTATTTAAGGCATACATATTAATAGCTATAAGGAAATCATATTTGAACTGTTCCCTGCAATCAATGTCTTTGGGTTTGCTGTTATACTTTGTATAAGAAGGTGCTAATAACTTGAAGGCACTTACACTGGGCAATCTAATCCCTTTGTATGATAAAGACTCGTCTTGGCAGAGGAGTGTGCCTGATCGCAGGACAAGGTGCTGCAGAGGTTTAGTCCCTCAAATTACAACCCTGCTTCTTCATTCGCTCCTTTTTTTCACCGGGAGACACTAGCAATATGAGACCCAGCAGCTAAAGTTGAACTACAAAAAGTTGTGTGATGCACTTGACAACAGCAGGTTTAACCCTTTTCAACAGTATGTATTGTAGGTTTGTGTACAGAAAATGTTGGCAGTGCAGTACTCTCCTCTTTGATGCCAGTAGGAAAGAGAATGATAGTGAATTTTAGTGAAAGCATTTGGGAAATTACTGGAAATTAGTTCAGTGTCGGTTTGAATGGTGCGAGTGATAATGATTTTCAGAAAACCCCCCAAAAAACCCCAAAGCTATTCAATTTAAAGTTATATCAAACAAAGAAAAGATGAAAATTCTTAAACAGGAGATGCCAGAACTAAAGAATTTTTGATGATTTGCCTTCAAAAATGATAACGTTTTTAAAAATAGCTTTTTCAATTTTGAAATAACCCTTGCTTTGCTAAATCTGTGCTATTTGTTTGTAAAAAAACTTAAGAAAAGCCAGATGGTAAATGGTCTGCACTTATATTTTCTACCTATTGGTACTCAAAGCGCTTTACACTGCTTCTCATTCACCTATTTGCACTCACAATCTCACACACACACACAAACACACACACACACACACACTCACTGATGGGGGAGCTGCTATGCAGCTGGCCAACACTCACTGGTAGCAACTAAGTTGGCAATAAGTGTCTTGCTCATGGACAATTTGACATGTGACTGGAGAAGTCGGGGATCAAACCAACAACAGTGGGATTGACTCTACCCCCTGCACCAGAGTCGCCCCAGAGGAAACAAAAGCTTGTCCCGAATTTTTTTTTTTTTTCCTTATACATACAATAAATATTGGATTGGACATTTTTCTTTCTCAGACACAATGCAGACACAGTGAGGATAACTTATCAGTAATTAGGTCCTCACAGCAATGACTCCAAGAAGTTATAATACTGATTGAAGTCAGTGCATTGTAGTCATTTTTTCTAAAATATGGCTTCAGTTTTTCTAGCCGACAGAGTTATTGTTTTTTTTAAATAGCTCTCAAACCACAGGAAGCACCAGACACAAGGTGGCATCTGAACACTCGCTGTGGTTTTAAATTAAAGTAATATTGTTTCTCTTTTTATGTTTGCATTTAGGGACAAAAGAGAAATTATTAATGAAAACGGGTCTGTGTGATTGTGCGAACCGCAGGATATGCATGGATGTGGTTTATTTTGAAACATAAGCTCAAATGCTGTTATTAACTGACTGTCAAATTCATGTTGGAATAACTAGTATTTATGCTCTGTCACCGTAGCCCAATAGCAGTAACATCAAGTACAACACTGATGGTGGGATGGTTTTTATTGCTGTTGTCAAAGCCCATGAAGGCTCATATCAAGTTGGCTCGGATGTGGCATTGTGGAGGATTTAGGCAGGCTTATTCTGACACACAACAGAGGTTCAATGAAACGCGGACATGGCCTAAAAATAATAGCAGAATTACCCCATGGTAGTCATCTGAAAGAACTTCCCAAGAACTCTCAAAGTGGAGCTTTCTTTGTGGAAAAATGGGGTCTATCTGACACCTGAGAACATTTCCGTGCTGTTTTAAAATAAACTGTAACGTGAGAGTTCAAAGTTAACCACACAGGTGGAAAAAAAGCATGGCTGTGGTTGATAGAGGGTCTTGGCAGTGTGTAGCTCTTCCAGCAGGGGGTGCTGGCTCACAGGGCTTCGAGTCAGCAAGCTGGAGGAAGAATTGGCGCGGTTGCTGGGGCACAGCTCTCTGAGCCCAGATGAGTGCTTCAATTGTGGGGATATTTTCCTCTAAGCCTGTGGTTGACAGCAACACAGTGCACTTATTTAAAGCAATTTCAAACATGTCTTGTCTGACAAGTTTTAAATCCTACTTAACACCCCGTAACAGCCACGAGTTTACTGTCAGAATTAAAGAAGAGAATTCTCAAAGGGAGAGAAATTATCACTTTCATTTTGTTCGCCGCTGTTGTTTATAAAGGACATGGCAGGGATGTTTACCTTGGGATGAATATATTATTAACATTTTGCTACGCAGTGTTTTTCATGCTGGAGAAAAGGCTGTTTAAAAGTTACCTTATATTTTTTTTAATTGCTGCCATTACAGCTAAAGGAATCAAGGCAAGTCTGAGCCTCTGTGGCGTAGAAGCTAAAAGCCTCCAGAACATTTTTATGGAAATAAAATCCCTTTAATGCTTCACGCTAAATAGCTTGTATGTACACATATGATAAAGTTTACATTTTCCTCCACTTACTTCCTTTCAAACTGTTTTTTTTTCTTCTATTGAAAGCAGACTATGCAACATACAAACACATATTATTCGTACATTTAAAAAAAAAACAAAAAAAAACAAATTCTGCATTTTCATGAAGACATAAAGGGGGGGGGGGGGGAAATCTAGGCCTGCCTCAGTAGCAGCTCATGTCAGACCTACAGAGATGGGCTTTTCCTGCTCAGATTCCAAATTCTTTATCAGTCCCCAAAAGGGAAAAAAAAACAAATCACCAAATGTAACAATCTTCCCCCTGTCCTTCTTGTGATTGCATGTTAGGCACCGAGGTGATAAGCACACTGGTACGTGTTGTTGCTGTGTGAAAGACACCCTTTATCAGCTCATACCTCTGACTTGTGCTTAGTCTAGTCAGCCGGAGAAATATGACGGAAATCTGATAGCGGAATGGTCCCATCTCAACATCAGCGCAAGTGCACGCCTAGCAAGCCAATGTTTATGCTTCCTGGACCTTGTGTTCTCGAGGGAAAAATGTCAATAGAGTGTCACAGGGAGCACCTTGCCAACGAGTGGGTGCCGTCTGACCTAAGCAGTCTAACATCATACGATCATTGCTGAGCTATTATATGAAGATTAAAAGATTTTCTGGCTACCCAAATTTTCATGTGTTTTTTTTATTTTTTATTATGTAAACTCTTCATGTAAAGGGCACGATCTGATCATTTGTGGCTAGTTAACATGCGTGTTTGTACATGTGGATAAAAAGGATTTTTATTTTTTTTTCTTGTGTTAAACAGTAGGGTGACAGCAGGGCGGGAAGCTCAGGATGGAGTGTCTCTAATTACTTCTGCGAGAAAGGTCATCGGCAGTAATGTCACACACTCTCGACTCTGCTGCTTTCTCACAGATGATGAAGTGTTCCATTAGAACTTAAAAGGCTTGATTTTTGCAGATCTGAACTTAATAACCATTCCCCTTTAGCAGATTATAGTAAAGTTTTGTGCTGTAAAGGAAATTGTACGTCTGATGTTTACATGAGGCCACACAATTTGAAAGTCGAGCGTGAGCAATAGTGATGAAGATCACTGCGGGATATTTTCAGAAATTGTTTTTTTTTTTTTTTTCATTTTCCAATCACTTCTGAAAGATCTGTCTCTCTTATCTTGTCACCTTATCGGCTGGTGGTCTTTTCTCATCTTCCCACTTCGACTTTGTATCGGCTGTTTGAGCACCTTTTTGGTTCCCCAGCTCTTTCGAGGTTTGTCAAAGAATGACTGGAGGGGTCTGGGAGTAAGACCGAACAAAGACATTTGTTTCCCGCTATATTGCCTCCATCAATTGCAACATCGTGCTTGTTAGCTGTGCAGAGCGAATGGGATAATGTGGATAGGGGTATTTGGAGGTGGAAGAAAAGAGATGCTATCCCTGCTAAATGAGGGAAGATTCACACAATATAATGAAGGTTGGACCCATGGCTTCACTGCTGATGTGTATCTAAAAAGGCCTGGTAAATACTGTTTCGGAACAGAAGGCTTTATCTGTAGATATACATATCCCCTGCAACAACTGGCCCCCACATGAGGGCCTGAGCTATCTCTTGGATCACTTTTATTCTTGTTTGAAAAGGTTGAAAAATGTAAGACTTCATCAGTTTAACTCTTAGAGAGTCGGTATAAAATTCTGGCAGATAGAAGATTCAAAATACATTTGGCAAACTGTAGTGCAAAAAACAAACCGAATCTAAATGTATTAAAGGTCTTTAATTCATAATCTGCATTTCTTAGGGATGTAGTGTCTATTGTTTCGGGGTTTAACTGTAAAAACACCTAATTTTAAATGTATTTCAGATATTGGGGTCAACAATCTAAGACATTTCAGTACTGAGGGTGACATGTCAAAGCTACTTCTGGCATCGGCAAAGCAGTAACATTCCTGTTTTTTTTTCCAGCTTTTCCATTTTACAAGACAAAAACATAAAATATACATTTCAATTCAATATTCAATATACAATGTACAGGTTTGCTTTCAATGAATTCCTCTAATGTAGATTGTTTATATAAGCAAAGATTCCAATTTCACTTGGATGAATGAGATGAAAGACTCCACTGGACATCTTATTTAGTCAAATGATTCTTCTTTAAATTAAAAGCATATTTGTGTGTTTGTTACGCCCCGGTCTAGGGGGTAGGGGTGCAACAAACAAAGATAAATTAGGCTGTTCCCTCTCCGGTCCCCAAACCAAAATCCAGGATCTAGATGTTCCAAGAGTAAGATTTTTATTTTAAACGAAAGAAAATGTCAAACAAACATGACACTATAACTCAGGGTGAACCAAGGCCAAAATAATAAACAAAATAATAATAATTCTAAAACAAAAAGACAGTCACTAACCCTAACTCTCTACTAATGTGAAAACAAGAGGAAACAATCAAAAGAAAATGGCAGTTCACCCCTAGAGATTCAATAAGATTTACAAAATATACAATATCTATACAAACCCATGGCACAAAGCCTAACAATTCAAAAATGCTCAACAAGGTTTGAAGGCCAAGGTGAGAGAACAGGTGCTGCTGCCAGAGAAACCCCGTCTGGCTGTTTGGAACCGTACTTTTCAAACTCCAGGAAGTGTAGGATGGACCAATCAGCTTCCGGTACTGCCCCCCAATCCGGCCAATCAGGCAGGGCACCTATAACTCAAAAAGAACAACAACACATACGGTCAGGGCTGTAACAGTGTTAAACAACGCTCTAGTCTAGGAAAGTAATTTGTATTTTATGCTTGTAGTCAAAGCTTTAGGATAATTTCACTGTGTACAAATTTCAAAAAAGTTGGAACAGGGGCAAGAAAAGGCTGGAAAAGTAATTGCTGCAAATCAAAAACAAATGGAGGAGCATTTGATAACTAATTAGGTCCATTGGCAACAGGTTAGTAACATGACTTGGTATGAGGGAGCGTTTCAGAGAGTTAGAGACCCTTAAATGTAAAGATTGGCAGAGGTTCACCAATCTGTGACAAACTGCGCCAACAAATTGTCGAACAATTTCTGAAAAAAAAGTTCCTCAATATAAAATTTTGAAGACTTTAAAGATCCCACCATCTACAGTATATAATACTATCAAAAGATTCAGAGAGTTAGGAGGAATCACTGTGTGCAAGGGACAAGGCCAAAGGTCAAAACTGGATTTGTGTGATTTTTAGGCCCTCAGGTGTCACTGCATTAAACACAAGCACGATTCTTTACTGGACATCACTCCCTGGACTCAGAAACACGTCCAGAAATCACTGTCTGTGAACACAGTTCACTGTGAAATCCACAAATGTCAGTTAAAGCTGTATCATGCAAAGAAGAAGCCATATGTGAACATGATCTAGAAACGTGATCCGTGTTCTCTGAGCCAAAGCTCGTTTAAAATGATCTGAGGCAAAATGGAAAACTGTTCTGTGGTCAGATGAATCCAAATTTTAAATTCTTTTTTGGAAACCATGGACATCGTGTCCTGCAGACTAAAGAGGAGAGGGACAATCCAGCTTGTTATCAACAGACAGTTTGAAAGCCTGCATCTCTGATGGTCTGGGGCTGCATTAGTGCCTATGGCGTGAGCAGCTTACACATCTAGAAAGGCTCCATCAATGCTGAAAACGTACATATTGGTTTTAGGGCAACATATGCTCCCATGCAAACAACGTGTCTTTCAATCAAGACCTTGCATATTTCAGCAAGACAATGCTAAACCACATACTGTATCCATCACAACAGCATGGCTTCACAGGAGAAGAGTAAGGGTGCAGAACTGGCCTGTCTGAAGTCCAGTTGGTAGAGTAGAGAATCATTACAGAAAGGATAGATATAAAAGGTGTAGAGATTTTTCAGAACATCACAAACGAGGCAAATGAATTCGTATTTTGAGAATGTATTTTATCAGTATTTTATTTATCAGTATTCTATTGCTGTTTCCAATGGCTGCTTTTGCATTTTGCAGGAAACACACTCTTTAGCTGGATTATCACTCGTTTTTGTGTTATTACTGCCATTTAGCAAACTTTATTGTGCTAGAGGATGAAATGACACATTTGATCAAATAAATTTGAGTGATTGATGTAAGAACATGTTTAAAACTGCTTTTTATTTGAATTAACGTTTGAATGCCATCTTATTACACTTGGTGACAAATTATTTAATTATCTTTAATTATCTAAATTGCCTTATGGATTTGAATGGGCTGTTCACCTTAAATTCTTACAACCATTCTTACAATATATATAATATATATAAAGGTAACTTCTTGAAATCTGGCACAAATTTGCACTTATACTCAAGTAAGAGCTGACTAGATATTGGGAGTCAGAGGTCACAGTAAGTGGGGGGGGGGTCAAAGTTTAAGGCCACTGTGACATGACATCTGTCCCGTTCTTGTGAATACCATATCACAGCAGCATTTTGAAAGGGATTTATTGAAATTTGGCACATGCATCCAGCAGGAATCAGGAATGAACTGATCAGATTTTGGTGCTCAGAGATTTAAAAGGTCAAAGTCACTGCACATTCTCGTCAATGCTATACCTCAAAAAAAGGTAATGTCATTACTTCCAAGGATAAATGCCCACATGAACTTAGGTGTACATTTATAGTTATAGTTTTTTTTTCTGGAAAGACTTGATATGGTCATGTAAGCATACAACCACAATGTGGTCATTCTAATTTTTTAAATCTGAAACTGTTTAAATTTGTCTTGGTGAAATGTATTAATTGATGGTATTTTTTTATTTTGTCTTGATATTGTTTAAATATCAACTAAATGAAAATAAACGTGACTTTCACGTAAATTGGAAACCTGGTTTCCAAAATTGTAGGGTTGGAAATTACGGAAATCGAAAACGAGGGAGAAATCATTATGGAGCAGTGCTGCCTCATTTTAAATCAGTCTAACGAACACAAAGTGCCTTGCAAAAGTCTGAATTAGCGACTTTTTGTACTGCCGATTGTTTTTAACCAGACAGTTACTGTTCTCCTCTGTTTTCCTCTCCCCCCGTCACTCTGCTGTGACAAGAAGACAGCGAGAAAATCTGTGTTTTCTGACACTATACAGTTAAAATCTGTCAGCCATGAGGTGTATGACAAATCAGATTACTCGTCTGCCAAATGTATACACAGATTCCCAGTAACCTGGCTTCTTAAGTGCACGTAAACCCGAGAAAGCTGGTTTCTCTGAGTAACCTAGTTATTCATTCACTGATCCTCGGTCCTCCTCTCTCTACCGCTGATGGGATTTATTGCAGGTAGACTACACCTGGAGGGGCTTGTTTAAGGGAGGGCCCTGTGGATGATTGTGGGACTGCTGTATCCGTGAGAAAGTCAACCAGAACCTCCTCAGTTTTAAGATGCTATATTAGATCGGACATTAGCGCACACACAGCTCCCATTTAGCGTGTTCCTAGTAATGATCAATAACCAAGCTCGCTGTGTTCACTGGTACTTTATACCGATGGTGGATGAAAAACCTTGCAAGAAAGGAAAATGAAATAAATGGATGATTTAATGAACTAAAATTTTCTCTCTGTATTTTCACACCTGCTAATCTCACCCAGTTATAGCAAAACACTGAGAATCAGTTAGCAGCATTTTGTCAGGTTAACATAGATGTAATTCGGGATTCCACGTCTAACAGGAATGTCTTCACGGCCAAAGGTCAGTTGGTCAAGTCATAGAGTTTATGGTAAACATTTTTAAAAATGTCACGTCATGTATTCTCAGTTGTTAAAAATATATTTGGAAAGAAACACTTTGTAACGTAAAATGCTGGTCACAACAATGACCTAAACATAGGCGGCGCAGTAGGCAAAGAAACTGAATCCGACCATAGTTTCGCAACCAAGCAACAATCTTATACTCATGTAGCTATATAACTCTACAGATATCTTTCTCTTTGTCTTTGCTATTTTCAGATTAAGAGAAAAGCTGTACATGATGTACACAATGTAGACCTGCATTTTTTTAAGTCAATGCAATTTAGGAATTTCTTATGTACTTAAGACAAACATTAGTATCTAATACATTTTTAAGGTTGTGTTAGTTCTCGAGGTGTATTACTTTTTCAGCTTTCCTTTTTAATTAGCACTATAAATGCAACAACATTTCTGACGTTCTTCCCAGTCCATTTTAAAATTTGAGTTATTTCCGCTGTAGAGTAGATAAAATGTGAAGCATGCACTTTGAATATTGTTACCTAAAGTGTGGCTGGTGAGTTATGGCTGCTGGAATTTAAAGGAGCCTCACGGGATTTTCTTGTAAGCAAACTAAATAATATTTTGCATTTTCTGTTTGTCACTAAAATGCATTGTGTTCCTTTGTGTTCCTGTGTTTTTTTTATTTCATATAACATGTGTAGAGCTAAAAAAAAAAACCAAAGCATAACAAAAAAAAAAAAAGCTGCAGTGTTTACATTTATGTTGATCTTTTTTAATACTACCGGTCACAAAAATCATCTCGTCAACTTACAGTCAAAAATATCGGCACCCTTGCAATTCTGTCAGAAAATACAATACAATACATTTACGTGCTTATTGTTTTTCTCTGCACTTCAACAAGCTGCTCCAGGTCATTGAGATTTGAATGATGCCTTCTGCCAACTGCTGTTTTGAGATCTCGCCACAGGTGTTCTATTGGACTCAGATCTGGACTCATTGCTGGCCATTTCAGAACTCTCTCTCACTTTGTTTGGAACCATTTCTGAGTGCTTTTTGAAGTGTGTTTCGGGTCAATGTCCTGCTGGAAGACCCATGACCCCTGGTGGAGACATCACCAGAAGAAAACTACAACTCAGTAAGATATTTTGGTTTTACATCAAATATAATATATATTTAATTTTACAGTTTCAACTTTGATTATATTTACACCTCAACACACTCAACAACAGACAGCAGCACCTTGTGTATCAGCGAAATCTGAGCTCTTTAAAAACTACTGGAACATGTGACTGACAGGTGTTTCTTGTTACCAAGGTGAAAACTTTTTTTCCTCAGGAAATATTAAATCAACATGAAAGTCAGAGCTGTCGATGGGAGAAAGCAAGCTTTTTGTGAAACCGCTGGCGTATTGGGCAACATATAAAAGCAGTTCACTTACATTTAACTTAAAACTGTCTTATAAGAGATGTATTGTGGGTGATCTAATACAAGAGGTGCTATCTTATGTATTATTTAATGTATTGAGGTGTGAATGCCATCAAATGATATCTGATAGTCATCTTTTGATCCCAAATCCCAATGTCATCCCTGTATAGCAAAAAACAATACTTTTGAAAGGAATTAATACGGATCATTTTATAATAATTTACCCTTTCATAATAATTCACGCAAGTAAGGCAAGTTACTTTCATGTAGTACTGCTGTAGTAATGTATTATATTTAAACTGCATTATTTAAATTCTCTTTGACTGAGCTGCACTCAGCTCTGACCACAGCCTTTTCCTTTTTGTTGTGCTTGAGCAACCATATTGTTTTTCCATTCTTAACAGCTTGAAGTGATCCCAGCCTCTGAAAACTTTCTGTCTCTTCTCGTTAACCCTCACTATTTTTTCTCTCGCCATTTTACACTCTGTATCATCAAGAGTTGTATTTTTATTTTGTACAAAGAGCAGATAAATATTAAGGATTTTCGGATGTTTCGCTGTCTTGTGGGAAACACCCTGTGGCCCAGAGCAGGTCCAGAACCTGATGGTCTGGAATCCTGGCTGTTAGCAGCAAAATGCAAAGAGATATCGAAATTGACAGACATAAATAATGAGTAAACCCATGCAATCCCTGTTAGGCCCAGTGGAAATCACAGTATTGGTTGCAAGGAGCCAAGACCTTGCCATTCAGTGCCAAGGCCTTGGCTTAGATGGTCCAGGTTGTGCGTCCTCTGCAGAACAGATTGTTTCCTTTTCTCCTGTCACTGCAATTGAGCTATTGCGAACAAGGAAAAAAAAAAAAAAAAAAAAGTGTAGGAAAAAGGTCAACTGGATGTGAAGCTCCTATTATCAGCAATCTTCCCCTGGCTTCTATAAGCAGCTTGTTTCTAAGCTGCAACCTAGCCAAGCATGAAGAGAATATAATTTCAGCCAATCTCCTGGTAGCATGGGTGCACAGAAAGCCATTGTAAGGCCAGCAAAATAGTCACAATAGAGTCACTGGCCTTCCTGATAAAGATCTGCATAGGTAATGCCAGGGCAGCAATGAAAGCAGTTTTTGCCTCCTCGCCTTTAACTCGACTCCTTCACCGACCACTGTACACTGCCAGGGAAAGATGGATAGCAGGTTCTTCTGTATGTGATTATGAATGCTGCAGAAGTGTTATCTAGCAACTTAGCTCTGAGCTTTGTTTGCTTCTTAAACCCCCCCAAACCCATTGTTCTTATCTTTAAACGGGGTCATTTTTAGGGACACTTTACTTTTGTTTTAGAGCGTTATTGAACGGATAAATGTTTTTATATTTATGAACATTGTAGAGCCTGTGATCTGTAAGGACTGTATACCAAGATTGCAAGACCAATTATTTCAGCTCATTAAATTAATAAGCTAATAGTGAAAACTCTGTTCACTTATTGCAGCCTTTTACTGTTTTATAATACATCATGTGAACAGAGATCAGCTTTTATGCAATGATGTACATTATTAATTCCTTACAGGGACAATAGTTTCGTCACAGATAGGGCTGAAATGATTCCTACAGGAACCTGAGTAACTTTGTTACTAGACTAAATTTCCATCCATGGAAATTTAAGCTTCGTTTATCCCATATTTAACTCTGTTCCAATGGACGACTTTGACTGTCAGACATGAAAATGAAGAGAGACCAAGACAGCGAGGGGCCCAGAGTCTGTTAAGGCCTTATTCAAAAATGCTTAAGATATGGCAAATACAATAAAATACACACCACACCGCACATGACATAATAACTTATAGTAATACTCCGTAGTGATTTATAGTTCACTTATCCACATTTCTTTGCATCTAAATTTTATAACTTTGCATTCATAGCTTGACAGTTATCTTAGTCGGACTCTGCTTTCATCAGCTTAATCAAAATAAACGGCTTTCGGCTTGTCCTTTCGCAGCGGAACGTGTTCTGCTCCCTAATTTGGCACAGCAGCATTTAGTTTATTATATTTATTCATTAATATCTCCACTTACCCCTATCTTGTTGTTGTTTTTTTTCGCTCCCAGAATAGTGACCCTTCTTCATTTTCGTCAGCTGGTTTTTTTGGCACGGAGTGAGAGTTGGGGTCTTCTTAGGCCTCTCTGACTGGTAGTGTCATTGTAAATGCTCTAAGTGCTGTACATATTTGTTAGCACTTGGGGCCCCCTACTGCCATGGGCCCCCGAGCAGTAGCCTGCCTTGGCAGCTGGCAGTCAGTGCTTCAGCATCTCACACATCTCATAATTTGACAGGGAAAACAGAAGCTTTCTAGGTTTGGTGATCTTTCTTTCACCAGCCAACATTACGTGAGTGCCCACGCCAAACTCAGTGACCGGTTATTACTCCTCCGTTTTTAGGATGAAGGTTTATTATTCTACTATGTGTTCATTATTGACTTCAAAGTGAGTAGGAGAGTCACACTGTGCATTATAAGAAGAGGTGGTTCCAATTTATTGGCCACTCGTTTAAAATGAATAAGGTGTCCAGGAGTTTTTGTAAAAGTAAAATTAAAGTCAGGGCCACTGTATTGGGTTGCGTTATGTCTGATCAGTGTACTGTAAGTGGGAAGTATAGAAACACCTGTATGACACAGGTGAGCTGTAGTTTTTAATACCACTGAACATTATCACTTTCATCTTAGGACTACATGGATTCAACTGACCTACTTTTAGCTGTAGGTCTCCCCAAATAAAATGACAAATGAGTAAAATGAATCTCTGCAAAATAAAGTAAATACAACAACATGAAGTGAATATCTCCCTTAATTAAAGTGGTCTGCTGTCAGAAAGTCCTCAAGAACTTTAAGATTTGTCGTAAATTGGGATAAATAGGAACCTACTGTGCATACAGTTACATTTTGGGCAGCATGGTGCTAGAGTGGTTAATGCTGCCACCTCTGGACTGGTTGCAGTGTCTTTGTGGGTTTTTTCCGTTTTCCTCCGACAGTCCAAAGACATGCTTGTTAGGTTAACAGGTCATAGGTGTAAAAGTGAGTGTGAATGGTTGTCTGTCTGCGTATGTCTCTGAGTTGGACTGATGATGCGTCCAGGATGTACCCTACGTCTCCCCCCTATGACAGCTGGGATGGGCTCCAGCGCCCACTGTGACTCTGAACAGGATAAGTGGTAACACATAATGGATGTATGGACAGTCAGCTTTCAGTTAAGCATGTTCATAGGAAATTATGATGAGCCAACAAGCTCACTGTGATTAATGCTATGGTGGATGAAAGATTGCAGGAAGAGCTGATATTACTGTCATTCTGGCAGTGAAATATTTGTGCTGGTAAAGTATTTTGTTTGTCTTTTTCTACTTGCTTTTTCTGCTGATGCGCATACAATTACAATGGCGCAACAATCGTAAGTCAAGTAAAAGTACTAGGCATAATATCTATATTTTAATTAAAGTACGAAAGTACAGATACTCCACTAAGAAAAATTTATTTGAAACAATATTGTATGTGTAAATCTTTCGTTTATTCTTGCAGATTTCCCAGATCACCCTTCTTCTACATCGACACTCTTCTCCACATTTCTCTGTCCTTTAAACACATGACCCTACAGTTTTAAACTTATCTAACTTTGCTACTTCTGTTCCTTGTAAATGCATCATTCTCTCTTTCATTTACATGCATGTACTCTTGTCTTGCTGCAACTGACTTGCAAAGCCCTTCTCTCCAGCCCTTCTCTACCTACATGTCTGCTTTTTACTTTGGCTACAGATCACAATGTCATCTGGGAACGTCATAGTCCATGGTGACCCTTGTGTGACCTCATATGTCAACCTGCAAACCGGAAGGGGGCTGAGAAACGGTCCTTAATGCAAACCCACCACCACCTGGAGCGAGTCTGTCATTACTGACGCCCACCTCCCAGCTGGCACACTGTTCTCATACATCATCCTGTACCACCCTCATGTCCTTCTCCACCACTCCTGACTTCCTCATATAGTACCACAACTCCTCTCTCTGCACTCTGTCATATGCTTTCTCTAGATCCACAAACACACAATGTAGCTCCATCAACACTCTCAAAGCAAACAGTGCATCTCTGGTGCTTTTCCTTCGTATGAAACCATATTGCTGCTGACTAATCGTCACCTTTCCTCTCAGCCTAGTTTCCATGACTCCTTCCTTCAGCTTAACTGGTTAAGCACTCCTCTGCCATCTGTTCTAAACATTTTGATGTCCCTACTTGTATGACATCTGGACCAAATGTCCTCATCCTCTTTAATGTTGTCCTCTCCTTATCCTTACTAATTCCTCAAACGTCCTGTTTCTGTATATCCACTTCCTCTAACATTCACTCTCCCTCATTAATGAGGTCTCAAGAGTCCGTCCTCAACCTTTTTAAAACACTACCTTAGCTTTTCAGCACATCTCCATCTGCATCCTTTGCCACTCTAACCTGCAGCACATCCTTTCTAGCTTGTTCCTGCTCTCTGTCCAGTGGATATAAGTCCCTTTCTCCTTCCTTAGTGTTTACATTCTCATATATCTCATCATATGCATTTTCCTTAGTCGCCGCTTTCTCGCTCTTGACATTGATTGAATTCACACATCTCCTTGGATTCTTGTCTATATTTCTCACATGTCTTCCTCTTTAATTATGTTTCATTTGTCTCTGTCCACTTATGCTTTCCCGAACTTCCTCATTCCATCTCCAAATCTCTTTGTCTTTCATTCTTTGTCCGGACGTCATACCAAATACCTTCCTGTCTCCCTCACCACTTCTGTAGGTGCTGCCAAAGCGTCCAGCACATCTGCACTGCCATCCCGCATTTGTCTCAACGTTCTCTATGCATTTTCCACAGCAGGATTCCTCTTTCAGTTTCCACCATGTGACTTTTGATTCGGTCCTCGCTTTCTCTTCCTCACTTCCATTGTCATCCTGCAGACCGACATCCAGTGATGTGTAGCTACACTGCATCCCCCTTACAGACTCTAATCTTTCAGGCTGCATCACCTGCATAGAACCTAGATCATCTGTGTGCACCTTCCTCTACTTTGGTAGGTAACAGTCAGCTCCTCCTACTTCTTAAAGTAGACATATTCAACACTGTCATTTCCACCACCACCGTTTGGCTTTCTCCTTTGCTCTGTTTGTACCCATCATCTCCTAATTACCGCTATATGTCTGTCAAACTTCACAGTCCTCCCCCTTGTCCTCTAATGCTGCTTCCACTGGTACCATGCTGGTAACAGTACCTTTGGTGCTGGTTGGTAACCTGGGTCTTGACCAATCCAGTATGAAAATCTGGAATATTATCTGCATATTTGATTTGGCACAGGTTTTACACAAGATGCCCATTCTGAGGCAACACCCCCCATTTATCCTTGTTTTTTCTTTTTTTTTATAAAAAAGTGAACACTTTTACTTTAATATTAAAACCCCAATGTGGTATTAATATTTTGGTGATCACTGTAAATACACTTGAATCCAGAACCTCCCGTTACTGCAAAATGCCAACCTTGGCAAGAAACTACACTGTGACAAGAAAATAATCTCTGCTCAACGGTTACAGAAAAACATAAGTCAGTCAAATTCAATGTTCCCAAGTGACTGAATATTGCTTGGAGTACAGTAAAATCCGTAATGAAGACATGGAAGGAACATGGCCGAGGTATCAGTCTGCCTAGAGCAGGCTTTCCTATTAAACAGAATAACTGTGCAAGAAGGAGAATAGTGATGGAGGCCAGAAAGACACCTATGAAGGAGTTACAAGCTTCTCTGACTAAAATAAAAAAGACTAAGTTTCCCAGGATCTTTGCCAGTCATAGCATCTAGTCTTAAGATCAAAGAGCTCAGTTTTACTGTCAGAAAATAGAACCTTCTCCTATTTGACTTGAGGTTTGCACACTATCTTCCTAACAAACACTAGCTGACCTTTATTCCCTTTGCTGCTCTCCCATAAGTCACTTTTAGTAAAGAGCCTAGATGATTGAAAGTCTAATTAAAATTGTAAGTAAGTTAGTCAACAACTTCTCAGAATTAAGCTGGGATATCACCAGGACTGACAAAGACTTGTGCTTTTTAAATAAACTTTAAGGTGAGTTGTAGTTCTAATGTAAAGTGCTTTCAGATTATTGGTGCTATATAAATATAATTGAATTATATAGCAATACAGCAAAACATTTGAAAAGATAATTTAAGAAGATACAGAATCTACAAAACAACCACAAACAGAACTCACTGTAAACTGGAATTTAACTTATAAAGCCTTTTAAAGACCTGATTCACCTATAGTTGGGTTTTTGTTCATCAACAATACCTTTATGACCAATCAGGGAAGGGCAATAATTTCTGCTTGATAGGTAAATGTATTAGCAGTCTTATTTATTGGAACTTGACAGCTTTCACTACCTGTAGGGTTTATGCAGAGTGGGATGGCGCGTGAAGAGTGAGAGGGAGGGCTGGGCAGGACTGAGTCCGAGTCTTAAACTAGTGCTTGCTGACGTTGCACAGTAGCTTTACCACAAGGTTTTACGAAACAATCTCTCGTGTAAAAGAGATTGTAAGAGAGGGTCAAAACAGCTTGTGGCAAATGCGTCATGGCCCCTCGTCACACATGTAGATGAAAATGTGTCTGTGTGTGAGACACAGTGTCAACACAGCATGAGCGTTTAAAAGCATTCAGATCAGTCAGTCTTAGAAATTTGGTTGAGATTGAAGATTACTAACAAATTTCTTTTTTTGACAGTTTGTTGAAGTTTTTCATGTTCAAATTGTTAAAATTTTGTGCCACATTGAGTCTACATATCATTTGTATCACCCAGCCCTAAATTAATAATGAACCGAATTAATAATTTCCAAGGCTAAATAATCTTTTCTAAAAGCAATGTGTGAGTTTTATAACATTTAAATCTCTCCGTCGTCCTCCAGTAAAAGCCAACTTGACAACAGAAAGTCATATATCATAACTCATGGTGTATTAATCCACCTTTACGGTAAATCAAAGCCATGTTAAAGTACAGTAATTTGAATAGAATTTGATGTCACATTGTCCTTTGACAAGTGAAGGGCAGGTATCTGTCCCACTATGAGATAGGTAACACTTATTGTTTCACAGGATGAATTGTGTGCTGAACAGTAAAACTCCTCACACCTTGGTCGTAAATGGGATAAAGAAGCCCACTGCAAATTGATCACGATGACTTCCATCACCGCTCTCTAACAGCATATTTGCTCAGATTAGCTGTGTAAAGAGGGCTTTAATTAAAATGTATCTGACATTACCTTGGCCCAGTCACACACTAATAATAGAGGAGCTGCCCATAGAAAGCTGATTATTGCAATGGCTGCATTATTTTCAATGTCAAGGTTTATCTGATAAACAAGCTATGGAGCAGCTGCATTTCTGATGACCAAAATCGCAAGGAAGAAATCACAGCTTGCTGTCGGTGTTTGCTGAAGTTTCTTACCGTTTCCCTGTCATAGTGTAGCCAAAATCAGATGTTGGAAATTTCAATCTCATCATGAAAAAGCAGTGCAAACAGTACTATCCAGCTTTATTTTGAGTGTGTAGATGCTGCATTATGAAAGTGTCCTGTCATTAAGTCCACGATGAAATCCTTAAACCTAAGTTTCTCAAAACAAATGCCAATAGGGCCCACAACAATTTAGCTCCTGTCCGAGCAGCTCCGAGCTCGAACCCAAGGCTGCGACTTCACCTGAGCCTCTCGTGTGCTGTCGTTTCTCGCCTACTTGGCACCTCCACCTGACAAAGTAATTCATTGATCATGCTTGCATGCCATGTGAACACAAAGGGTGAGGCCGCGCTAACTTCATCTTCTGTGCGTAGCCATGGTAGACTACCACATTGTGCCTTAAACAATGTACTGTAGCTCATAATTGAGTGCGGCACTTTCATCCTTTTTAATTACACAGGCACAAGCTCTAACACCTCACCTGGGACCAAGCGCTTCAGTCTTTACTGTTGTTTTCATGTAGCTGCAAGGCTTCACTTAGCCAACAGAATGATGATACCGTTTATTGTTTGCACATTTAATGAGTGTAGGCTTATCCTCCTTTCACTTAACAGCGAGGTTTCCCATACACAAAAGGAGCCATTATGTATTCAGTATACTATATCATACTATATTATACTATACTATACTATGCTATGCTATACTAGGAAGTAAGCATTAACCACAAATTCATCACCGTTTACTTTTACTGTGCTCTGTGGCAGAACAAGTGCCTTATGTGATGTAGTTTGACATGTTAAGGACAAAGCTGTTTATTAGAACAGTGCTCAAAAGCTCCACTTTTCTTCTGAATTGCTGTTCATTAAAATTACTTTTCAAATGGGCATTTTTAGCAATTGGTATGAATGTATTTTGAAACGAAAAAAACCCAAAAACCCTGCAATATGCACTTTAATGAAGCGTTAGGATTCTGTTTAAAATGTGTGCAATAAGCATTACATTCACAACAGTTGCATGTTTTTTGCCTTTAAATGATCAAACAAAAAAAATACATGTGCAGATCAGGTGCCTATGTAACCTTGTTGTACAATGGTATCGAACAGTGTTTCTTTATGGTTAACCTGAACCAGACCATAATCTGCACCTAACCAATACTAAGCCTTGGGAACTAACCTTATCCCACATCAATCCACAGAGTCTAAGACTCTGTGTACCTTTAAATTAGTTTATTTTATTGTAGTCAAACTGAAGTTTTCAGGTTTTTCAGGCAGTGCTTTTATTTATGCTACCAAGCTTATTTTAACACGGTGTGTTAAATCTTTTTCTTGCATTTATTAGTTTTAAACATAACTGGTTAATTATTTGAGAATAATAACACACAATAACACATAGACATCTTTGGTTTCAGTTCTAAGTTGCATTTAAAAACCTATGTAAATTATTAACGCATAAAGTAGCTTAGCTGCCACCGGTGGAGATGGAAAGTGTTGTTTGTTCACTAAAATATAACCATAAATGCTTCCTGACATAAATATTTTTATACCGTCTTGTTTGGTTCTTGTGATGTACTAAGTTGCAACCGGAAGTTTCAGATATAAAAATTCAATATTAGCATTCTGATGCAACTTTTACAAATAAATCTTTAATAGGGTGGTAATAGCAAATGATAAAATATGACAGATGGGACAAGTATAGAGTAGTTTGGTTGTCAACTTCATTGACGTTCAGGTTTTTATTTATCCTTCTGTCCCTGCTACCACTTTGTTAGTGTACAAATTGTTGCATGGTATTGCATAGATCACTGACAGAACAGTAGAACAAACAACAGTCAAGTCATGTCTAATCAGGTCTAATTCCTTTTTTACTTATCTTTACTTAATATAGCTAGTGTCTCAAAGACTTTGTACAACCCACATTATGAAAACATTAATGGAAATGACACAATTCAGCCTCAAAATCTCACTTAAAGATTTTCCTGAAAACATTTATGAAATTTTGCTATTGCAAACTGGCAGGCAAAAAGCTAAAGGACGTTTTAACAGTGTTGGATGTTAAAGGTCTTCAAACTAATCAATGAAGATGTTTTATAAGATTATACTAAATGCCATGATTCATGTTATTGGTATAATTAAACAATCTCTTGTGAGAAAAAAGTCTTCTCACTAGCATCTTTTTGGGAGACAGTTTTTCTATAGTGCCACCATGAGGTTTACTATTGTAAACTTTGACAAGAATGTCTCTTTAGTATTATTATAGCCATTCACCATACAGTACCAGCATGAATTGTAATAGTGGTCATCATTATAATAATTTTTTCAATTTTTTTTTTTGTCTTTTAGTCCTTTTGAGTTCAGGGTCAGCACATAATATCAGGTGAAAACCACATCCCCACAAAATGTAGTTCTTATATTTATTTGTACCACTAGAATAGACAAATAAATACAAACATAAATATATCTTATGCAAATGTTAGTTTGATTCCTGTATAATTTAATAATTTCGGACTTCATAGTCGACACTATGCTGTATGTCCACATTATCACAAAGCCAAAGTTAGCGTTTGAAGATAAAATGCAGACAAAACACTAAAAAGATGTTGTGGAATTCCAGCAGCAGGTATGGAGACGATAAAATTCTCTAGATCTGTGAAGTATCACTTCCAGCTGTTGTAAAATCCATCAGAGCTGTTTACAGTTCAAACGCTTTATTGTCTGATTCAACTTTAGTTATAATAGAGGGGCATGATTGTAGCCACAATACAGATTCCATCTAATCTTTAATCTTCTGCAAAATCTCAACTGAACCAGGAAGGTGATGTTAGAAGGTGGACAAGAATGTCAAGACTACATTTTTTCCAGTGATTGACTGCTTTGAAAAAGAATTCATATTTCCATATTTGAAAGTAATATATTTCATTCTAGTGAATGTTTGCATGTTTAGGGGCAAATATCAAACCGCTACATTCCTGCATTTGAAGACTCTTACACTAGTAAGCTGTTTATCTCACTTCATACCTTAAGAGTGGAACTCATGCTAATGTTTAACTATGTTTTGGGGATTTTGCAAGGACAAACCCCAAACTGCTGAACTACACTGTAATTATTTGAAATAGGCTTTATGATGGCAAGAATTGACCTTTTCTGCGAACAGTAATAAGAGGCATTTATATACAGTACGTAAGTGTTTCAGAATTATCTCTGAAGCACTCAAATTTTGTCCTTAATCATGCCTGACACACAGGCGCTATCTCACTACTTTTGTTTCTTTACTTTCACTGTATAGCAGGGTTCACAGGAAGAGGTCACAGTTTTGTATCAACATTGTGGAAGATAAAAAAATAAATAAAAAATTAGGAGATAAACCTTTTTTTTTTTTTTTCCCACTTAGCACAGAAAGACGTAGCCGTGCACTCACACATCTTGTGCAGCAGAAAAAAAAAAGCCACATTCTCTTGCATTGGCCTGTCTAGGGTGGAAGAATGCTGCTTTGCTTGAGGTACGGAGAAGCAATGGCCATTTAATTAACCTTTCCTGCCTCAATCTGCTCACAACAATTTTGCCTGTGACTCCCTTTAATAGTTTAATGACCTTGCTGTCAGTAAGACTGAGAAGGACTGAGCCAAGATATGATTTAATTAAGCGTCCATATGTTTAAGACTGCACCTACGGAGATGCAGAAACATTGGGGCTCCTGGGAGTGACAGAACTGACCTTGCTATTGAGTTTCAAAATGACAGCATATGGCACAGTGTAAATAATTAGACGACAAAAGCGAAGGAAAAGCCCCCTCTGAATAATGCGACTGTGTGTTTGTCACTAGCATTAGGTAGTTTTATAATTAGTGTCCAGTAGTGCTGACTTTATCCACAATATGGTGCTAGTGTCCCTTTCAATAAAGACACAGCTTCATAGTCAAACCAGTTGCATGACAGAGGAAAAACAGTGCATTGCAATCAATGTGCTTGCAGCGTGTGAGCAAGCCAAGATTGTCTGGGAGGAGATAGAATTGGCTTTTTAGTACTATTATGTGGGTCACAGCTTCATTCAACATGGGGAATAAACACTACTGTAAAAAGCACAGAATAATGCAAAAACTGTTTCAAGGTTTTGGACTAAAAGACTAAGAAACTTGATGGAAATCCATAGATAATAAAGCCGAATGCTCATATTGTTCAACAATTTACTTAAGGTCGACAGAGTTCATCTACTGTGTATTTAGAACATCACACCCATACATGTAGTTCACGTATAGATATATATATATATATATAAATATATATATTTTGTAATTGTGTTTACTAACGACTGTCATCGAGTTATAGTGACAAGTCTGACAATTAAAGCTAAACACATCAATCCCAGTGATTTATTCATGTTGACAAGTCCCCTTTAACCACTGAGCTAATTTCACATTTGCCACTGTTAGAACCCGACAATAAGAAAAAAAGCATTGCGAATTCAAGTTGTTTGCTGAACCATTTTCAAACAACAGATAACCCTTTTTTTTAACCCTTCCAATGTGTCGAGCTCAGCCATCCATCATGCTCGTTAAGTGAGATGCCCACCTTACAGCGTGCACGTGCAAATAGTCAGTGTCACAATGTCAGATACTTGTACCATGGTAAAAAAGTATCACAGTAGTTGATGCAGTATGGCACAGCCCTATAGCCATGTTGGTAGTTTCACGTACTGACAACGATCCGCTTGAAATCTCCGGAGATCCCTATTAACGGCGAATAAAATATCAAAGCATAAGTTGTCTGGTATGTACTAAAACTAGATGTTGGCACAGAGAAGTGGTCCTCATATAACGTATTTCTACAAGTTCAGCGTGAATCGAATTTACGCTGCTTCCAGTCGTGTTCTCACTATCCAACACCGACAAATGCGTTCGCCTTCTCCTGCATACTTAGCTTTTTCTGTTATGAAAACTGTCAGTGGTGTGAATTGAAGCATTGCAACCTTAGCGTTAAACGCTTGCCTGATTGACAAAGTCTAGCTGAGGTGACTGACACTTTTCTTCTTGAACTCCAGGGTTTTCCAGGCAGTTAGTCTGTTGATACTTGGGCTGTTAACCTACAAGCAGTGCCTTGAACGGCAGGCCAGTAAAGTTTTTCAAGATTAAATGAAATGTGAATAAATGGAAAACATGCAATAAATGAGCCTACTAAAACTAGCTCATTCTAGTTGAGTACAGTCGTTGCATGGGAAGAAAAAGTTTCTTTAGTCAAGTGCAACAGCTTCTTAGGCTTTTTTCATTTTGTGGTTCAAATGAAGCCGAGCCTCCCTTTCCTCCTGTACAGCAGACTCTGGCAGAGAATGATAGAAGATTGCCATGGTCACCTGTGACAGCTCAGCTGACTGTCAAACACAGTACTGGTCCACTGATGAGAATGAAATTACCTCATACTAGTAGGGGTGTTCCTGGGTTTATATAACGATATGATAATCCTCTTTTCGCACAATGATGATAATGATCATTATTATGGCAGGGGAGTAGGGGGCGAGGAAACTGCTCGGAATGGAGACTTTGCCGCATAATCCTCCTGCCTTGAAAGGTTAAATACGGATTTGAATATTATGATCCCCCACTCTGAAAATGATAGTACCGTATTTGAAGCAAATGTGCTCATTGTGCACTTTGCCTTGCGGAGCAGCATGAGTAGGACATGCCGCCAAAGAAGACATGCTCGTAGCGCTCTATTTGTTATTTGTTAAAAAAAAAAAAGAAATGTGAAAAAGATTATGATGATGAAATACTAGATAAAAAAAAAAAATCAGCTGTCAAAGAAGTCGCCGATAACTTTAATTGGTGTTGCAATAGTCCAAAGGTTAGCAAAGCAGACATTGGACCACTCGGCTCAGTAGAGCAGAAATATGAGCATCTCACTTCATCCCAGGTGCACAAGTGGAATTAGTATTGTCAAAATTATTATTATCTAGCTAGATTTGCCAGGTTTGAAGACTCATTTTTTGTTTTTGAAGTGACAATCAACAAATCCAGTGACCCAAAATAAGGTCACTTGAGAACAGGGGCAAGTCTTTTTTAGTGCTCTGATGTCGCTGTGGCCCCTGGAGCGACTCATTCTGTGTGAAGGAAGACAGCTACATGTTTACTCTACTAGTCAGTGGTCAAAACGAATGAACGAATGACTTTCGTGTCTAAATGATCAATCACTAATACTCATTGTTTGCCTAGTTGAACTACTTTATCTTGCTTTTGTTAAAGTTACAAAAAACTTAGTTTAAATTAGAGAAACAAAAATTGTGTAAAAAGTGTATAGATCTAGTTTGTTCCCAGCCAGCAATTCAGTGATGAATTTACGTCAGATTTAGGGACAATATAGTATTCTGGAATTTGTCACCGAAGAATTTTAGTTACCAGCACCCAATGTCTCATCTATAGTCAGTCACAACAAGAAAGTCTTCACATTCAGCAAAAAGTTGCTACAATAGAAAGTGTTGCTTGTTCTGAAGGAGGTTTCTGCCATTAACGGGAGTTTTTCCTCTCATGAACTGCTGGACTCCATTTGTCATTCGATCTGTCAGAACATTTGACTGAAAAGGTGCAGCTTTTGTATCAAAAAGGGATGTACCAATATGTTCAGCCTCTGATAAATGTAAAGTGTTAATATTCTCAAAAAAAAAAAAACACAGTAGCTGCTTAACAATAAAGCACAGAAAAGCAAAATTGAGCACAGCTGGCTTCTACATGGAAGATAAACAATGTATTTCAACGTTGACCTGATAGTGATCCTGACATTCAACCTTAGCAATGTAAACATCAACCCGCTCTCTATTATTTATATATTAGTCTTTTATAGACAAGGGCAAACGTCTTTTAATTATTTAATTTGGGACCACGATATAGAAAATCTATTGTTAAGTATATTTCGAGTTTCCAAACAAGATTTCTGTTGATCTAGATAAGCTTTGTCATGTAAACTCTAAACTCAGGACACCGTGTGACATACGCATGACTCCATGGCTAATCCCCAACATTTGGTGTAACTAAATCACCTGTAGAACATACGATGTACCACAGCCATTGGTTAAGGATTACACGGGGAACATGTAATATCTTAAATGGAGGGCTAACAAAAACAAGGGGACTATTGATGAGCTCTATGTTTTTGCAAACATTCCCCGGACTCCCCCCCCCCCCCCTTCCTGTGAGACCCGATACTGGAAACCATTACCAGTGTTAAGCACTAGTAAACAGCAGCCTGCTTATTGAACGTAACGCGCACAGCCTGGGGGGATTTATCGGTAACCCCGTGAATAACGAGAGGGTCTAAGCGCTAAATTAAACATAAACAAAACCTCTCAGAAGTTAACAACAATTAAGTTTTTAAAAGTTACATATAGGTTAATCTATTTGCTATTTCTTAATTTTTTTTGCAATGTTTAAAAAAAAACCCAATACATTTTACTTCTACATAGAATTGCGATCTACATAAAATTTGTATTATTGAAATGGCATATTTATCACATTACCACAGAATTATGAACTATTTAACATGCTGATGATGCAGAAACACTGTAGAAATTCAAGAGCTGATGAAAAGGTACATGGGGTTAACTATCAGTAACAACATGGTACTAGTGAGGAAGCAGTTAGCTAATGTGCCTTCAATAAGACTATTGGAGGGTCTATTACTCCGATATTACTCCGACTGCTTTGAAGATTAGATGGGGCGACAGTGGCACTGAAGAGCCAAAACACTTTACAGGTTTAAGGCAAAGTGACACCTTGAGCAATGTGCTGACATCAGCAGCCTGGACTGCTCACAATGATACTGCTAACATTTTCCTTTTTACCTGCGTTAATGTTCACCAGCCTCTTGGTTTAATTGGTGAAAGCTAGTACTGTACTAAGGTTGGTTGTAAAACGAATGGTTTTTGAGGTCATGTGCTAACTAAAGACTAAAGTTTTACACAACGTGAATGACGTGAATGTAAAATGGATTCAGAAATCGCATTTACAATTTTTCTTTTTTAATCATTTAGTCTTGAAAGCAAATAGCTTTGACCTGTGAGGCAGGTTCATAGAATCGAAATGCTCTTATAAATAGATGGTGGCTTTTGCATTGCCTTTTGTTTTGACTATGTTTAAATAGTAATTACAAGAAAAACGAATCTACACAGTTTTATGCCACATTATGAAATGACACAGCACCCTGCATACACGTGGTAACGTTTTACCCTGTACATAACATATGTGTGTATAATGTGAGACTAGCATGTGCGATACAGTGCGGGTGAGTGCAGTAAAGGCTGTGTAGTGTGGTTTGTGCCAAATTTCAAACATGATTTACATTCTCAATGTAATGTATTAAAACGTTGACAGGGCAAAAGGGATTCACAAGATGCTGCATTAGAAACTCAATTTCTGTGATGAATTGCCTGAAGCCAGTGAATTACAAACTGCTCCCTACCACCTTCCTCGACTCACCCCCCTCCCATGGCTCAGAAGTTTTTTTTTTTTTTTTTTTTTTTTTTTGTGCGTGTCAAAATCTTCTTAAACCTCTCTCTTAATCTGATCTGCTGAATGTGAGAGGGTGAAAGGATTTTCTGACTAAAAAGCATTCATTTTTCGTCTTGTTGTGCATTGCCTTTTCCAAGTGCTGGGTCAGTAATATTCAAAACTTGCTGCTTTGCTCTTCCATCTCCCAGCACCACTCTGCTTGTCTCGGGGCTTATGGATGTCCTTTCCACACCTGCTCTTTCATCACTAAGTGTGAGTGGTGAAAAGCTGCCATCATACTAAGCCAACTGTAAGCGTTATTAACTAAGTAGATACAGATTGATGGTAACAAATATTTATATAGGTTACCAGTGGTGTATAATGTATAGTTATGATATGTATAACCTCCCAGTGGGACCTCACTGGATTTCATCGAAGGAAACGGTGGCTAAAACTGTACCCGTGGTGATTGGTCCCTCTCACCGTTTCATCGGTCTTTTGGTAGGTACTGACCACTCACCGACAAGACCTGCCATTTTGAAGTTGCTCTGTCCCAGTTGTCTGGTCATTACAATTTGTTGCTTGTCAAAGTCTCAGGTCCTTATGCTTTTTTTTTGTTTTGGCTTCCACACTTCAAAGTGCAGTGTAGATTTTCTGTTTGAAAGAGTAAATCGGAGATGACTGTCCCCCACACTGGCAGGTGAACGATTGAAGTATGTCGATGTCGTCCTTATGCGTGAAATACAGTAGTTGAACACGAACATGGTTAAATGGACATCCCAGGAAAACAGAGTAACTTTCTGCACCCAGCCACCTCTCACACTCTAAAATTACATCATAGCTTTACTCATGTAAGTTTATGGACAACTGAGATCCACATCAGTTTTTAGAGGTAATTTATGGCAGGATATTGGCAGAAGCACAGTGATCTGAGGATGTTTCCCAGCTAGTGATACTAAAAAGAAGAACCCCGTTAGCACATAAAGTTGGAACAATTTTGTTTTCAGACACATTCCTCTTTTTTGCAAACGTTAATTGTGCTTTAATTTTTACTGTGATATGTTTGGAAGATATTGAGCAATACAGTTTAGAGAAGATATACACTTTATCTATGAAGAATAAATGACATTGTCAGAATAATTTCATCAGACGAGCTAAAACATATTTTATTCCAACTTTATGGGCAACAGTGTATATTGCACATAAAAAAGCATGAAATTGATTTCTAGGAAATGTTGAAACAATATGTGATGCAAACATGCAGTTTTTTTATTTTAACTGGAAATAAATGCTACACATTTGGCTGAGAGCCAATCATCTCACCATATCACAATATGAGCATATGATAAAGACTTTTTGGTTCTCCTATTCAAGAAGCAGGCGTATATTCTAATACTTACAGTTCCTGGTCTTGTCCAACCAGGCCAGTGTTATTCTTAAAAAATGACTTTGCCAATTTTTTACTTCCTTTCTTTAGTTCTAATTTGGGGATTATGTGTATTTCAATGTTGTCAAACTTTCCTTTGCCTTCTTTTATAAAAACACATTGCTTTTATCTGAAAACCTCTCCAGATGACATGCAGAGAATAACTTTCTCTCATTACTAATACAGATGAGGCCAACCAAGACCAACAAAGACCAGAGCCTCTGCTGTATGAGCATGGAGGTTCATCAGAACTAAACACACCTCCAGATGATGGCATCTGGAGGCATGAGGCTCATCTAGATGCACGCAGATCCATCCATCCGCCCATTATCTGTAACTGCTTAGGCTGGAGGCTGGAGCATATTCCATCTGTCTTTGGGTAAGAGGCAGGGTACACCCCTGATGGGTCTCCACTCGATCTCAGGGCCAATACAGAGACAGATCTCAAGATTTCAAGATTCAAAAACTTTATTGATCCCATAGGGAAATTTTGTTGCCTTGTTAAGGTGGATCTCCGTGTGAAAGTAGAAAGAAAGGAAAAGAACATCCACCAAACCAATACAACGAACAAAATGAATCTACTGATCAATGAGTAAGAAAAACCCGAGCTAGACAACTATTCACATTCACAACCACAACTACTGGAATTTTAAAGTGCCAATTAAAACCAATTAACCTAACATGTCTTTCGACTGTAAGAAATAACCAGAGGAATCTCAAGCAAGAGAGAACACGCAAACTCTACACACAAAGGCCAGAGCCAGTTCCTGATTAACTGGAACCATGGACTGGGTCCCATCTACCCTTTTGTACCATTGATAGACATGCACCCCACAAAGCAGACAGACAGGAATCGAGTTAAATCAGTGAAGTGGCACTTTGTAGCATATCTCCCAACAATGTGCAGTTTACAATGTCACCACATGATCAGACTGTCAGACAAGTTTATTTATCCACACATGATATGACCTTGGCTGATCCGTTTGCAGGGGTCATAGAGGGTGCCCACCCAGAGCAAACTCAATGTCTGCCTTCATTCTGGAGTCTGGTGTGTCACCAATAGGATAATAAAAATATAAACAGGGAATAGAGAGCTGGAAGATAAACACAGTAAATAACTGGAGGAGGAAAGTCTTTTTTCATGCAAGTGTCTGATTCATTGTTCTTTGGGTTCATGTTTTATATGGATGATGGTGCCGGCCTGTGTGATTGTGCCTCTTCTCATTGTTCTTGTTGATTTACAGCAGCAGTACAATGGTGTAATAGGAGTTTGGCTTCGCTGCTTGAGAAGAGGTTTTGAGTAATGCAAGCAGCGCCTTTTGTTTGTGAGCTTGATTGCGAGGAGTGGGGAAGCCTCTGAGCTGTCATCCCAATAAAGAAGGCTCCTCTGTACAGTGTTAACACCGCCATCCAATCAAAAGAGGGAGAAAAACAGATTTAGTTCACTGCTGTTTGCTTTTCACACAGAAAGGCCATGCATTAATGGAAATCCAAATACTCCAGCATTACCAGAGGATGATAATGTAAATTCAAGTTAATATTGGTACAATGTGTGTGTGACAGTTTGCCATAATGCGCTCTTCCTGGATTAGTCATTCATTAAACAGGTTTGCCATGCAAAGCCACTGTCAGATTTTTGTCAAGGAGGACAGAAAAAGAGAGAAAACAGTTGCCAGCAGAAGCTCTTACAATTAAAATCTGTGCCGTGATTACGGTGACCAGTTTAATCTCAAGCATGTGAGTTCCTCTGTAGATTTGGAGCAACAATTCTTTGCAATAATAGAACAGAAAGACAGGCGAGACAAAAGATTGTATTAAAGCGCTGTGTTTGATTTAAAAGAACCTGGGAAGCATTGTCAGGAAAATTATGTTGTTTCCCATTAGATGGTTTAGAATAACAACCATCTATTTATACTTCTTTTTTACTCCTTCAGTGTGGTGTGCATTTACTTTGCACGCGAGAAGGATCAAATGCAATTGTGTTCGGTGTGTGAAGATCTCACTGAGATTTGTTGCTTTTGTCTTGAAAATGCCTTTATTGTGTTCAAATACTTAGTCTGTGCACTTTTCAGACTGCGTGTACTCGCAAAGTGCTTCAGCAAAGTGGCTTTGCTCTTAAACCATGTTGTCGCCATTGTCTTAGCAGTGTGCATGTTTGGAAAGCGTGTACACATTCTTCCATCTGTTGTATTAATAGAAGCAGCGGCATGTTCATAGTGCAAGTATATCTGTCCAAATGATCATTTTACTTGAGATAGTCTAATATTATTTTTCAAAAAACTATTACTTTTTCCTGAACCTGCGTAAAACATGTTGGATTTTTGGAGGCAGCAGAGACAAGCTTTAACTTTCAAACTGACATATGGAAGTTTATTGAAATTTGATGGATGAGTTTCCATAACTTGACTTACTTACAAGTTGGGCAGGCATACGGCAACATTACCCTTAATTTTAATTTGCAGATTTAAATTGCAAAGGAAAAGTAAGCATAGGATTTTTGTCCATAGACCATCCTACTTCTGTTTGCTACTTACTTTTGGATATAATCATTTATACAAATTATTCTTTATTTTATTATACATTTTTTCCCACATTCAAAGCATCGTAATGGGATTATTACATTGTATTGCAGATCATCTGGTCGCCACCTGTGGTTGTTGCTAGGAGGGTTTGGGGATGGAGTGGAATCAGGGCCTTGTTTTGGTCAACCTCTGTCTATGTTGTGACATCCATGCTGCTGCAGCTTCCTATTTGTGAGGATACGTGACCTGGTTCCACTGTATCAACTAAAAAGTGTAAGTAGAATCGTTTTCCCCTGCAGGCACACTTTTTCAAGGACTTTCTGTAGGGTACAGCTAGTGGCTCTTTCATTTTGAAATAAAAAAACTAAAAAAAAACTAGACAAAGTGCCTATTTGAACCGTTCTAAGTAAAAACGGCAAATAGTAACGCGACTTTGTTTGGCCGCTTTTGTCGTCATCGCCATCAGGACACACGCATTATAAATACTCAATACATTCTCTTTTACAATTCTGGCTTTGGGTGTGAGCCGTTTGTCACTGCCTGAATTGATAAAAAAAAAAAAAAGATTGGTCTCTGGAGAATGTGTTGTTACTGTCATAAAGGGAAGGCCATGTCCACATTATTATTTTTTTGATGGCGGGCAGCAGTGTGTGGCTTTTCAGAGCACTTTAATCTGCTCTCCAGCTGGACACGTGGGACTTGGCCTTGCCCCCCTGTCACCCCCAATACACTAAATATCAGATGGGCCTTTGCCACTGCATGAGGATGATGCAATCAGCCTTCAGAACAATCCCCGACATAATAGAAGTTTTTCAACTGGTGGTTACCCGAAAGTGGAGGAAGGAGCATTCTGGCCCAAGTCCTATATAGACTGATTAGCTATATGAACACATAGCTACAGTAAAACTATTACATTTAAAGATAAAACCATCTATGCATGAAGTTTATAATCTTTTTTCTTCTCCACACTATTTTACAGAGGCATTGCTTGAACTTCATGATCATGCAGTCTGACACTGCATTTTGTGGTGGTGTTAATTATTTTGTGTGATACAGATGGTGTTTGGCCTTCTGCCTGCATCAGCTAAGCCATGTTCATTCTTTCCCACTTGTATCACATTAACCTGCTGTATTACATTAGGTGTTACGCCGCTGTCTGACACACACTACAGTGTAACAGGACAGAGGCTGCATGTCCTCGTCTTTTCCATTGTTGGTTAGTTTTTAAGCATTTAGTTATTAACAGCATATAATCGCTTTTATTAATCATTGAAACTCTTATCTGCTTCTAAGAACACATGTTTGATTCTGACCTCACTAAAACTATCTCGGTTCTTCTTATATCGGTATAGAAACTGCAATACATGGGTGTTTTGTTATGCTCCATCCTACACTACACGTAGGAGCCAAAGAAACCAAAACTAAGAACTTCAAACCATTGCAGTGCATGTGACCACACCACAGATAATATGTCCTTGAAGCAATAGTGTGTAGCAATTTGAAAAATGCATTTCCAATGTCTATGTTTTACTTGCTTTTTGACAATTCTAGTTATGTTTTAGAACAGCTGTCATTATTTTTTTCTTTTTCATTTTTTTCTTTTTCAACAGTTTTAATGATAATATAAGTAAACATTAAAATAACAATATATACATATATACATAAGTGTACACATTTTTGGCATTATTGATTTTCATATTTAAGAATAGTCTATGGAGAGTTGTTCAAAGTACTCTGAATTCAAGGTACTTCTTTGGGCTGTGGGATTTAACAAATTTCGACAATTATAGACCATAATTATAATTGAAAAAATAATACTGAAATACTGAAAACAATTATGGCTACAGCCCTGTTTTACAGTATTTATCTATTCCGAATGAACCTGTTCTAAAACATAAGGGGCACATTTTTAAGGAAGAACCAAAATCTTGCTCTTATGTAATAAAATGTATGAATAAAAGCCACGAAACACAGCTAAGTAATTGTTTTTACTTTCACACTCAATGACATTTCTTGTTATTCCTATTTGAGCACCGTTTTGTTATTAATCAGTCAGGTCATATGGTGAGTGCTGTCACTGGTGAAATAGCTTTAATATGGACTACCCCTCTGGGACACACTTGGTCATTAAGTCTAATGCCATTTTCTGCTAAAGAACCCTTCCACCCTCCCTTTTCACCCCTTCATTGATTCCAAAATCAAGAGGCAAACGACTCCCCAGACATTTAAACAAACTGTCTCTCCCCTCCTTGGAAACTAAGGGCTCTGGTCTTTTGGTTGAACTCTGACCTGCACTTGCTCAGCACATAATCTCCGACAGCCTGAGGACATGGTATTCACTTCACCTAGACTGTCTGTCTTAAACAATTTGTGCCTTGTTAAAACCTTGTGGGCACATAATTTATGGGAGAGAGAGAGAGCAAAAAAAAAGCCTGTGATACAGTAAAGAAGTGACGAGGACCGGTCAGCAAGCTGCTATTGATTTTAACTTCATCCCATGGGAGAGACAAAATGTCAGATGCACAGTGTGAGTACGTAGCAGCTCTGTTTGTCTCTACAGTATGTGTGTAGAGGGGGGAGCGTCATGGGACTGAAGCCATCAGGCACACACAATACACGTCACTTGTAATTTTAATGTCTTACACAGGATGCACACAGAAGGGTGACTGCAGCTTTAAAGTGTGTGTTGTTGTATTCCATATTTCAAAATGCTTAGTTGAGAAATAAATGATTGCGCCAAATGCTCCAAATCAAGCATTTTACTCAGTAGTACCAAATACTGAGCCTGTAACCATCACTTAATAGTCAGACCTCAAACTTACGTCAGGAACAGGTTGGTGGTGGTGGTTGGGTGAAAAAACACGAGACTTTCCCACAGGAGACTGTAGTTCAAGTCGCAACCCCTCGCACGAGGTGACATTGTGTCGGTTTGTAACCTTGCTATTTCTGATTAATCTGTTACTTAGCAGTTAGCAAGACACATTTGCACAGTTTAATTTTAAAATGCAGTTAAGCATACATCCCCATCCCCAAGCTGTGCAGCGCCGGTACCAAGCCCGGTAGAAATTGGGGAAGGTTGCGTCAGGAAGAGCATCAGGTGTAAAAACTGTGCCAAATCAAGATGCGGACTAACGATCACTGAACTCACAGGATAAGCTGAATGGACAAAAGTAAATTGCAGTTTAACATATAGTTTTTAATTCAATATATATAATTTAGGGACAACACGAACCTGTGAAGAGGGGGCTTCAGTGACATATTCTTAAACATTTACATATACATATATATATCCATATGCATATACGCAGCGGACGGAAGGGATCTTAGACCTGAATGAGGGAGTTGAGGGAAGCAGGAGCTGTTCAGGTGATCACCCTGTGGGCGAGAGCTTTGAACCCGATGCGAGCAGCTACAGGAAGCCAGTGTAGAGATCAACAAAAGTTGAAGCTAACAACAGGTGACAATGGAACTATCGAACTTTAAAGTCTGGATGTGGTGTTGCACTTGGTTTTCAGTGACAACATTTACCACGTTTTCAGATACTATTCAGTAGTTTTACTTTAAGTTTAGTTTAAAGAAGTTTAGGAAAGTTTTATTTAACTTGAATTTTTTTCTCTTAAACACACAATATAGTTTTATTTGCAATCTTTATATTCACTCTATGAATGATTTGTTACTGGATTCTACTTAAGTAAATGAAATAGTTGGCATTTCATTTAACACTGTAAAAACTTGAAGTTATTTTGAAATCACTGTCAAATGTAATTTTGTTTTAGTAAGTTTTATACTAGTTTTTATGTTTGAGTTGAGAAATTATCATTTCATATTATTCATTCCATATCATAACATTTCAAAAATTCTGATCATCCATAGATTCTCCCTGATAATCAGGCAACTTTGAGTCTCATGCTGCAAAAATGGGATTTGTGATGAAGTAAAATAAATGATAGAGCACATCATGAAAGGATAGACATTTTCTATTGTCACATCATATAAGCATATAGACATATTGCACAGTCCTATACACAAATCGTCTGTATATAGACGATTTCTCTTAAACTTTCTTTGAGAGAACACAGTCAGTTGGCATAACTCGTACTCACAAGTTACAGAAGACCAGTCCCTGTTATTACTTTTGATTTTCTCTCTTCCTTGATTCCTACACTGCTGCCATCTCTACCTTCCTCTTAGCTGTAGCCTGCAGTTCTCCATTTGTCCATCATCACAAAAAATACAGTAAACATCCACCCTTGCTCTGTGTATGAAACAAAGAACAAATTAATAATACAGCTGCCAAAGTGCTATTTTTATATAACTATGTGTTTATATTCTGCTGACGCACCGGTGCATTGAGGTAACGTTAGCACAGCTAATGTACCCAAGCTTGGCTGGTGCTGCCGCTGGCCCGTGCGTGTTTTTGCAATGCATGAGCACCTTGAGCAATCAACCAAAAACACAGGGACTCAGTCGAGGTTGATTCTGCATCCAATCCCTAAAACACATTTTTATTTTAATGTATAATAAATATATTCACTTGTACTCAAGTGTTAATCTTAACAGGAATTTAAACAATAAGCAGCACCACTGCGTGAACCACGTATTGTATATCGAAACATTTCAAGAGAAGGGCGTCTTAACCCATCGCTATTTCCATACACAAAGTGCAGAGAATACAGATTTCCGTTTGACCTAAAATAGTTCTTGGACCACAACATCAAGTGGTTTCACTTATTTTATATAGTGTTGCATTTGAATTGGATAACCGTTAAGATATGTGTTAATAATCAGTTGACTCACAGTACACTGGTGTTATGAATGTTATATGGCCTCTGATGATCACTTTTCAAGAATATTTCAGTCAGGGTGGACAAATTAGGCCAGAGCAGTTCATTGAAATACTACATTGAGCATGGGAGAAAGAGCTTGTCCAAATGCTCTTCATTTAACTACCAATTCTCTATTGTATATTGAAGAGGTCAGAGAGAAATGCCTGTACAAGTACCAACAATATATAGAGTGAAGCAAATAAAGCATTAAAGCCCCACTCTGAAAAAAAAGGAGCCCACTAATGCCTGTTGAAGTAAGCAATAAGGCATTGAAAATGATTGATTTAAAAGACAAAATATTACCATTTGAAATGGACTCAGCTGTTGTCTGTTAATTAGATGTCCTTGAGAGATAGGGGTTGCCTTCAAAAGCAACAATAGATCTTTTCAACATGTTTCTGTGGCTTTGCTATTTAGGCCTTCCTTTCCAGACTGTTCAAGGCAACCAGTAGTCCATCGTTGGACCATGCATTTTTTTGGCTTCATCATTTCATATCATTTAGAGTCACTGTTATCCTTATCGAGATATTTCAATTACATAGCTTCTTTGCTAGAATGTATTTTACTGAATCACTGCTTTAGACAGTATTATTGGTCCACTGTGTATTAATAATGGTTTTGCAGACCACAAAAGCCACCAATCATATGTGTGTACAGTATACGGTCCACTCATGGGAGAGATTGTGGCCTAATCGTGGACTATTTTTGTGCTTATCAAGTAGCAATATTGCACTTTAAAAATGCTGTTACAAGTAAAAGTCTTGACAGCAGTGCTTAAATTCTTTTAAATTCTTTTCAAAGGATTCTGTTAGCTCAGGTAACAGCTGCTCACACTCCCACTGCGAGACACTGGACTTTGAGATGTATCTTGTTTTCGTGATCATTTAGCTAAAGATGTGGGAAAAGAGCTTGGAATGAAAACAATGGTAAAAAATACCCATCGATCACGTGAATCCAAATTTGCACATTTTGAGGTGGCACGTTGAGTGCGGCAAGAACCAATTTTCTAATAGCGGAGTGAGAGGGGAGACTTGACGCAGCAGTCTGGTGTGCATAAGAGGTTTCCCTTCCCTGAATCGGTAGTGCACAGAGCAGGTTAACAGTCCTGCGCCCAGGGAGATGAAAAAGCATAAATTAAAGCACTCCCTCAAGGAGAAGAGGGGGTGCTGGGTTACCAAGGCATTATCAGCGCTGGGTGAGAAGCACACAGAGCTCAGTTTCATCCTCATGTTCTTTGTTAACACAAAGGGGGTCACCTCCATATGAAAGGAAATATAATAACACAGAGACCCCGCACAATGGTGGACTGCTGACAAATTCTCACCTAATTCTGCCCTTATATTCACCATTCTGAAGTTGGGCCCTTTCAGGGACAAGCATCAAGGCTATGGTGATACAATGCAAAAGAGGCTGTGTGGAATACAATACGTTTGCTGATGAAAAATATAGCTGAAAAATAAAACAAGCACGCACATGCTCACTTGAGAAATGTTTTAATTATATACAAAAGAATGTGGCTAATAAAGGAGGGAATTAAGGCAAATGCTCTGAGCGATTGCAGGAATTTGGCCAAAAGGAAATGAGTTGCCTCACAACCTCTCTCTCTCTCTCTCTCTCTCTCTCTCTCCCTCTGTCTCTCTCTTGCCGTCTCCCTCTCTCGGTGTCTCTCCTGCTCTCGCTCTCCACCATTAAAAAGCCTGCAACTTCAAGCAGTTTTTTAATCAGCTAAAAAACATATGTGGCTTTGCAGCTAAGACAGCTTGCCCAGGCGCTGATAAATGCCTATCACTAATTTGCATATGGTAGAAGCTACCCTTTAATCAGAACCTCTAATCCCTGACGGTATTAATGATTTTTTTTTTCTCTCCCCGTATAGTATCATGTTTGCTAATTCCAAAGTGATCAGCTTCTTGTATGCGTCTCTTTTTTTGTGCTGGCATAATGGTCGAGTTGAGAACTTCTGTTATCCTACTTTGGCACATAATTAGGACTACAAAGGGGGACAAATCGTGCTGAATGGGACTCACAAAGAAGAGCTCCTTTTTTCAACCTCTTCTTTTTGCTGAGCTCTCGTTAACAGTTGTGTCACTTCATATAGAGCTGCAGAAATGGGGAGAATTTGATGCCAAATCTCGAGTACATGACAGTACTTAAGAGTCCTACCCAGGCGAAGAGGAAAATATCAAAATTTACCATGTAATTAAAATGTCTATCACCCCTCGGCTGGTTTAAAGGTTTTATTTCCTCTAGGCTGTAAAACATTCCTTTTCATTTCTTCAACTAAGCACCTTGCAGAGTACTTGCCTTTGACCTTATTTTCTGTTTTCATACAAAATAAAATTCCCCATCACTTTGAAAAAGAAAAGAAAAGAAAAAAGAACTGAAAATATGCTAAAATAATATCAGTGAGTAAGTAATCGTCTCACTAGTTCTAAAAATAAATAAGGGGCTTAAAATCAGTTCGGCCTGTAGTCTTGGGTGATGATACTGTACGTGTAAGAAGTGGATTAAAAATGAAAGGAGAAAAAGACACACAATGTCAACTAGGTACACATGACAGCTGATTTATACAATTCATTTGGGCCATTACTTTTCATTAAAGATCAAATGAAATGGGTACTTACTTACTAAGAGGCCTTTGGGGAGCTGAATTGCAGAGAAGAAAGAAGATTAAACTTTACATTCAGCCCCAAATTTAATTCAGAAGTAATCAATCGCATAATGGGCCAGCAACTGTAGCCGGGGTGATTGAAATGAAATTACCATATTTTTAATCTTAATTTTCCACACTGTTTATCTGACACTGTCAATATAAAATACAAACAGATAATGAAATAGCATTATATTGACACTACAATCATCTCTCGAGCAGCCCTCTGTGATTAAACCGCTGGAATGTTTGATTACATTTTGTTGGCTGACATTACAAATGACACGGATGCTTCGCCGAGACTTGCTGCCGGCTGGAAAATGAGCCTATCCATCAAGGACTCCTGGCAGCTTCTCCCTTCCAGTCGATGGCTACTGCCAACGGTCTGGGCACCCTTCTGTCAAGCTGTTTAGCACCCTAGAAGAGGGAGGGGAGGTGCGGGGGGGGGGGGGGGGTCTGTTAGGGGGTGGAAGGAGGTTGAAAAAGATGGGGGGGTGGAGGGGGCCAACGGGGGGTGAGACAAGTGATTCACGGCTCCCTTGCTCTGCTAATGATACAAAAGCAAAGGAGTCACAGAGTGGGAGAGAGAAAAATGTCCCAGGCAACATATCGCCCATGCAGGTGTCTCTTGGCGTTCCATAAAGGGACCATAAAGCCCTCACAATGCAAGGCCCACAGTCTGCAAATCAACGGCTCAGCCGCTGCCCTGGATCAGGACGGACGGCACTGCAGCCACCGAGTCCTGTCCACCGCTACACCTAACACCGTGAATGGCCTAATTACTTTTTAAGGGGCTCATCAATTATTGGTTTGCTCTTTGAAAATCTGGAGAGAACTCCAATGGCCCCCCAAAAACAATATGAATAGTTTATTATATTCGTGGATTTTTTTAATCAGTTTGCTTCTTAACTTTACGAAACAACTTTTCACTCAAGCTTAAGGCGACCTGCTGCTGTCAATAGGTGATTCCAATCACCATTCCTAACTATTAAATGTTCTTAATGGACCGTGTTGAAAGGCTTCACCACAAACAAACTGAAGCCATCTCCTAATCATTTGGAAGCTCTAAAGCTATATTTGTTTGTTTTTTGTGGATTTGTAAGGTAGAGACCACTGCTCTCTGCCACATTTACTACTGCTTCAAACTCTGGACTAAAATATTCTCAAATGAATCATTGTCTCTAATGCTGACACAAAGGATTGTGTGGCAAAAGGAACAGAGCCACATAATCAGGGCAACAGTTTAACATATTGGAATAAAAGCCAGAGTATAAATGCAATCATGCATGCACCACATGGCCAGGTTAACAATATGTAACCCACGGGCAGTTGCCACAGAAATGTTGTATTTAAAGATTACTGGAATACATCGTCAACAGCAAAGATACACACTACTTATGTACTTTGTATTACTTTACTTGAGTTATTTGTTTTTGAGCACATAAATTAACATCACAACGGTCAGAGATGGTAAGTAACAAAGTATATTTACTCAGATATTGTCCTTTGCATCCTGTAGACATTGCAGTGACTGCGATAACACCACTTGTTATTTGCACCTGTTGAGGGGCTTTCACTTTTACTGAAGTGGCAACTTCAGGCAGTGTTTTTAATCCTGCGAGGGTTTGGGTGCAGTGTGTTGCAAAGGAAGTGGAGCTGCCAACTGCTGTTTTGTACTAAAGAAGTTTGGGTTTAACATCAAAAGATGGTAATTGGACAAAAGTTTCGAGTTTAATTTCCTGGTATTTACATCTTCCAACGTAGATGTCTAGAATATACACGATTAGAGGCGTCCTATCACGTGGGTTGCTCGAACAGTAAATTTGTATCGGAGAAAAGAGGGTGTATCTACCAGGGGTATTTTAGAAACGATGGGAATAGCTAAATAGAAAATGTGGAGTTGATGATTTTGTAAGATTTCCCGTGGTTTTCACTTTCTGTCATGATATTAAAAAACACCGGGGTAGGTCAGTAAAGGAGTGCCGCCTTACTTACAATTTAAATTCTCTACTGTAGGTAGGAACCTTTTTCTTGCTCTTCATCTCATCCAGTCTAAATAAAAGCTGTACGATTTTGACAATTTTGAGCAGATGAGTAAATGCAAGATCCCAACCCCTCATGTGCATTAAGACTCTGAAACCTGTAGGAAATTTGCAAAAGACACTGGAACAACTCTGGAGCAAAGTTTTATCGACCGATGAGCCTAAGATGAACAAGCTACCAAATGAAAGGAAAGGCCAGATTTTACCTGTGATCCAACACACACGAGCTCATCTGTGAAGCACAGTGGAGGTAATGTCATGACTTCTGCTGCATGGCTGCCACTGGCACAGGCTCACAGATTTTTATTGATGATAAAACTCATGCTGGTAGCAGCAGAATAAATCCAGAGGTCTACAAACATATAGGTGCAGCAAGACAATGATCCCAAACATTCTACTTATATAGATTGTAGAATGTAAGACTTCTATCAGAGGGGGAAAATAAATCAATAAAAGGTTGACTTGTCCATCACCTGACCGCAGACCCCTGTGGTTTGCTTACAAAGATGGTTTTAGTTTTTGAAATGTCTATTGCAAGGTTCATCCGCAGGAATGACAGTGAAGCCCCTGGTTGTTGAATCACAAGCATGATTCCACTATAGTAGTAAAAAACAAGGCAGCGCAGTCAGTCTGAAGGTATTATTACAAAGTCAGCACAGTGCTAAATGTCTTAAAACACGTTTAAATGTAGAAAATTACGATGTTTGTTCAACTAAATGGCTTTTTTAAGGTATAAAAAATAAACAAACAAAAAAGTCTCCAGTATCAGAGTATGTGCATACTCTTATTTACAAAATCAAAATAGATGGAAATGGGAGTTAACTGCACCTAATGTTAGAATGTCACCTAAAGGTTTGTAGCCGATCCTAAAATCTTTGTCTCAATTTTCATAAATCAAAAACTCTTTGCACTAAACTCACTGACAGACATGCCAACAACATCTACAAAGTCAGACTGGCATGGAGGGCTAATTGCAGTAGTCATCACGGCAATCTCCTGTTTCACACAATCCCTAAACAGTGAGCCACAGTAGCACAGTGGCTGAATCATTTGTGGAATCAGTAGTATCAGCAGTCCAGAAGGTCACACTGATAAGACCTAGGATTTCCTCCACAGAATTGCATTGTGCTCTGACCTTGAGGCCCCCTGAAGTCGATCAAACCTGCATAACGGCCGCTTCGCCACAGGACAGCCAAGTTCACAGATATGTGAAATAACTGAGGATCAGTGGCTGAGACCTGGTGAGGCAGAGCCTACTAACACAAGAGAATTATTCAGGATTGGAAAAAAAACTCATTTTACATCCAACTTTGTACAATATTCCTGTGATGTGACGTCTCGTTATCTCACTGACCTCCTTTCTTTTATTTTTTTACAAAAATCCAGTCATGGAGGGCCTCACAGTTGTAACTCTTTTCTGTTTCCCCCTATTTAGCATTTTCAATCACTATGCACGTTTAAGCAAATTAGAAATGTACAGGGAAAACACTTAACCCTCCATATGTCTCCATATGTCCACAACTGTGCAAAAAAATCGTTTAATAAAGGCCATGATTTAAAGCTAAAACATCAAGGAGAAATACTGTGATATGTAGTGATTGTCAGATTTCAAAAATGAAGCCAACATGCTCAACATGTCTTTATAATATTCAAACCTGCTTTAAAGACTATGTAAATGATATGTGCTATAGCAGTTAGATGTTTTACAGCACATTGCAGGAAAAATCCCTATGCACAAATAACAGGAAATAATGCAGCAAGTTTAAGCGCAGTTATTTAGATAAAAAAGTGTGAATCCCTCAATGAAGAGTTGCAATTTAATGAAGTTACTTGTCCCTGAACATTCTGGGTAAATATCAGATGACTGTTTAATTTTTGTGTCGAAACAAATGTTCTCTTACTTATTACTTTATGTCAAATAGGGCCTTGATCTGTAACCCAAAAACAACCTCATTTCCACAAGCTAACAGAATATTTAACCCATTGCTCAGAGCGAGGCTACATTGTTGCATGGTGAGTTTACTTGCACGGATGCTTCAACAACATAAAACACTGCATTTTTTACAAATCCTTTTGTAAAGCTCATTCTCTGCAAGCTTTTTACCTAACCTGCTGACATAGCACTTTTATCCTTTAAATTATGTCATTTTATAATCCCGTCGAGCTAGTTGACGTTGGGGAAACCTCTTCTTCTGCATCCCGCACAGCATTTTGCCCCCTTTTGAACCATTTTCAACCTTTGCAAATTCCTTTTGGCTTCTTTAGTTCCTAGTATATCGTGTGCAGTGGTGGATGAAGTACTTACTCAAAAACTGTACTTAAGTAAAAGTACAAATAAACAAACAATAATGTACATTATTAAAAGTATAAATACGTGCTGAATTTTCTACTTAAGTAAAAGTAAGTAAGTACATGATTTATATTTTACTTAAAGTATTGAAAGTAAAAATATTTGACTGTTTTTTTATTATGTCATCAAAAAGTGGTTTATTATGAAGAACAGATACATAAAAAATGTACTCGAGTACAGTTACAAAGTACTTTGTTACTTTCCACCACCCACCCTGCACCACTTGAAAGTGAAGAATAATATGGTGAACAAATTAAAGGTAATGTCTACTCAAATATTAGTTGATTGATCTGTTATAAACACTGAAGGGGCAGAGAACAATGTTGTGAATTATCAGTGTCTTTTCTTACCATCACCAGCTTTAGTACAGGTCAAATCTGAGAAAGCGAAGTCTCATCCAGTGGTGACAATAATGTAAAAAAAAACACTTGACTCGTTCCAGTGACGAATAGAGCTCATGGTCAGCGTAGAGCCACGATGACATTGACATTATCGGTGTTTACTCAAATTTCTGGACAGAGTAGATTTATATACATTGTGGTATATATATTCATAGTGTCTAGTTACTTACTAGCAACTGGTCACAGGTTTTATTAAAAACAGCAGGTGTATTATCTGAACATCTACTGGGTTGGTTGGCATATTTTTTGTAAAGCCATTTATAGTTTTCAGGTAATGGATTCCAACAGCTGTAAGCACTTTATAAACTACTTGTGTTTCCGTGGAGGTTTTCAGTTGTACTGTGTGGGTTGGTTTGTGTCTATTGTCTGATGTTTTATTTTTTATTTTTTTTATGCCTCTAGGGGAAAGATACTTTGAATTGAATTGATCTGAGTTGAACTCCTCGTGATCCCCTGGCTTTCCACCACCACCCGGTTGACGCTTTGTGTCTTGTCTTAAAGGCCTGGTAAACTACTGGAAATGTAGATTAGCATTAAATGCAGGGCATCTTACTCCACTTAACTGGCAATGTTAGGACCCTAGCACACTAAATTAAAATGGTGAAGGTTTTAATCATTATACCTGGTAATCATTAGCGTGCCCATATTGTAACTGTGAAGTATGTTAGCATGCTGATATGACCATTTAGCTCAGACAGCCATTGTGCCCACATAGAGCTTTACAAGCATGGCTGCAGACACTGTAATTTATTTCTCAACATGGACAAAAAGTCATATTTGAACTCCAGCCATCCTGTCAGATTTCAGTGATGGAAGAAAAAACATTTGAGTCCCCGCGAGAAGCTAGTTGAGGGATGGCGGTCACTTAGGAATCACGCCACCTGTTGGAGGACAATGAGTCTTTCACATAAAGTGAGACAGACATCCCCTTACTCCCCCTTCATTTTGTCAAGGCGTAACCTTTTCCCCCTTCAAAATGCAGCAACTCTTTCCAATTGAGTTGTTGTTGCTGCCATTGCTATTGGCTTTCAATAAGGCACGGGGTTATCAAAGAGTGAAGGAGAAATTGCCTTGGCTCTGCCGTAGCCCTGATTGCACTATCAGAGCCGTCAGGGAGGCTCTTTATAAAGGGAGGGCACGAGGGAAAGCGAGGTGGCGGCTGGCGTTGCCCCCCTGATAAATCAGTATGTGCTGGCAGCCACTGCTTAGTGCAGCCAGGCAGCACCAGAGTGCCGCAGTTCAGGGTCGGTACTTGGCAAGCCCCCCTCTCAAACAGTGCTGTCTGCACCCGACTGTAGACCTCACTGCTCCCCAGGGTGATTCTCCACCGCTGCCCTTGTCAAGGTTTGTTTGTTTATCCCGGTTCCCCCTCTATCCTCACCATACCATATTGTTTCCCACCATGCCAAATTATTCTCTCCTCTTTTTCCAACTTATTCTGCATATTTCCCAACTTCATTTATGAAATGAGAAAACTGTGGTGTTAGGCTATTTGAATATGAAACATGCCTCCATTTTTGTTGATAATTCATTGTTTTCTGGGGGAAAGGGGGATGGGGGGTGGGTGGGTGGGGTATCAAAATAAGTTGATGTCTTTTGCTTTAAGTTTTTTTATGCTTTGTTGGGATTTCAGCGTAGTTCTCCAATTGAAAAGAAGGTGTTTCTGCAATGAGATCAATAGCTTTGTCAGTCACATTTAGAGACAAATGTTTCTACAGCCGACACATTTACGGTCCAGAGAATACAATTTTGGTTTAAGTACATATTTAGATGGTACTTAAAAAAAAAAAATCATACCATCTGGGGAGGAAATTATGCCACCGTTAACATTTCTCATAAATTTGTACTCTTCATCTCCAATTGGATGCTGGAGTTTATTACTTGCTATAAAAGTCTTGATTTGTTGTGCTCTCAAGTGTTTTCTTGATAAGGTTGGAGCACAGTCATCCCATCCGGAGAACTGACAAACCTGCTCCTCCCTCCTGCTTGTCTCCCATATTCATTTCCTTACCGACTTCAAATTTACGCCATCGTTATAATTGTTAAATAAAATCAAATAGCAGCCCTTGTGATAGAAATGTGGGAAATTATTAAATGAATCTGGCCTCTTGCACTGCAGGTGCAGCAGGTTAATGCAGATGTTCTGTTCTGCAGCTTTGAGATTGCCACGTGTTCAATTACACATACTTAAAAAGCCAGGGGTGATGTCACACACTGACCCCTTATTTAGTTCAAGCCCTGATTAATTTCAGATTTATAGTGTCATTTGCTTCGCCCCTATCATTTCTCATGCTGCTAGGAATCGGTTTGAAGTTGTACAGGACCTGCTCAACTTTTCCAATTAGATAGACATGAATATAGTGGCACATGTCATTAACAGGGTGTAGGTGTACATGAAGCCCTGGGACTGCGATGGCACCTGGAGACCAACTGTTCTGCAGTGTTTTGAATATCAAGAAGCAATGTTCTTAACTTCTGACAGGTTTGAGCATGCAAAAATATGCATTGGATCATCTAACTTGATCCTAAATGTATCTGGGATTTCACACTGTGAGAGCTGCTTGTGTATGACAAGCCTAAGGGAGACATTCAAATGTCTGGATGTATGTGTGCACTTCCTGGAAGTTTGTACATGTTGTTCCTTAAAGTTGAAATAGGAATTTTTTTTGTGTAATCACTTTTTGTGTAAGGAAATTATAAACTGCGGCCATTGAGCAGATTTTTAACATTTTTTTGCAGAGAGGTTGAAACAATTTTTGGACATTGTTCAAGCTTCTAAAGCCCGTGGGTGGGTTTTTGCCTTGGCAGCAGTTGACTGACATTTAACAGCTGGCATTGTTTGGACTTTCAACCACTGTGGTGTTCTTCTGGCTTGAGTGCGTCATTGCTTTGGAAAGCTTACAAATGTCCTTTTTTTTTTTTTTTTCAAGAAGCTATCAACTGTTACAATTTAAGAAAGTCTGTATGGAGCCAGAACAGCGACTTTAAAGTTTATCATTGAAAATAATATCTGGCATTAAAAACAAAGGCTAAACCAGCATTGACAGAATTGCGCTGTTGTAGCAAAGTTGTGGGCTGTTGGCACTGATGAAAAGTATTACAACTGACAAGTTAAGTGCAGGTGTTAAAAAAAATCCAGCATTTGAAGAAAAGCTTGTTTTAGATGACAGATGACAATGACAATGAGCTGCCAATTCACGTCTGTGCGGCCAGTAGACAGTTTACAGTAACTAAACTTTGCAGTTGATATGATGCTTAGAATGAAACTGGTGAGAGGAGATGGATGAACTGACAACTGGAGAGGTCCAAATTTTCCTGCCTGATGAGCATCATAAAACACTTCTACTAATCTATGTTGTCAAGATCAGATTTTGATGGTAAAGATCCACATTTCTCTTCTTTGAATATGACTCACTTGATCTCAATAATTTAAAAAAAACATCTGTACTCTCCTATAAAACGCAGTAATAATCTTAGACATTTGTAAACCTTTGCAACAGAAACGTTACATTGGTTTGTATATTAGTTTGGATTAAGAAAAAGAATCAATGTAATGTTGTTGTATCATTAGTTTATTTGATTTTAGGAACTATGTGAAAACGTTCTGACCTGCTTTAGGTCATACTGTATTTAAACAGAATTACAAAAAAAGGTTCACAAACTTGTAAGTAACATTGTCTCTGGATTTCAATTTGACATTGACTCTAAAGATTTGTGTCATTTATGTACCGCTGTGAATAAGATAAATAAAAATAAGTGGCCACTTATATAACGATTTTATCCAAAGCGCTATACAATGTTGCCTCCCATTCACACACACACTCACACATCGATGGCAGTGGCTGCCATGCACGGTGCTCACCTGACCCACCGGGAGCAACTTAAGATTTCTTGCCGCCGTACACTTTGACATGTAGCCATAAGGGACCGGGAATCGAACCACCGACCCTGTGGTCCATGGCCACCGCCTTAGCAACTCAGCTACGGCTGCCCCTGTAGCTTTTTTTGTACATGACTACGATTTGGTTAAAATTGCTTTTCTGTGTAAAAAGCAGCTGGAACCCGAAATCAAAAAGCATCGTCAGACAAACACCAAGCCAGACGTGTCCTAATTTGTCAAAGCGATGTCAACAGGTGAACTTGATCATTGCTAAAAGATGCAGTTTGTACACCAGAGGCCTCTTATCCCTCTGGCCCTCAGACAGGGCCTTCAGCCGGGCCTCCCCCTTCTCCTCCTCCTCCTCCTCCTCCTGAGCAGTGAAGCCAGGGGACGCGTGGGGCCTTTTGTTTGAACAGTGTGGGGGGCCGCAGATGTCATTCCCCAGAGGCACAGCTGAGGTTAATGATCTCATAGCCTCTGCTAAAATAAATAAATCATTTCCAGTCAGGAGTCTGCATAAATCTTGAGTCAAACGGTGATTTGCTGGAGCAAACACCACCAGTTGCTAATGACTGTTTTTTTTTATAGGCTGTGACACAGATGAGCTCTTTCCCCCATTCTCTCTATTACCCTTGTCTCTCACTCTCTCCCTCACTCACTCTCACACACACACACCTTTTCTGCCCGTTCTAATACACAGCGTGTTTTGTCAGGGGACATTAGCTGGCTGACAGGCGTCTGGTTTGGGTGGGGGGTGCATTTGTAGTGACAGTGGTAGCTGTTTCTTGTTTCAGCTGAGATGATGGTAAGCTGTCATACTAAACGCAACAATGCACAACGCCGTATTCAATCTCTGTCTTGTGCCCTGCATGAGCGTATGTGACATATATTGGGAGGAACTTTAATAGAAACCGTTTAGAATTATGATGTTTTATATGCTTTATTTGCCACCCTGATTTCACCATGATTACCTAAGTCTATGTTTTACAGTGGTACCACATGCAACCTTAGTTACCAGAGCCTTAGAATTCCACTAATCTGATCAGTGGAATGTACAATAATTGAGGCATTTTGTATTATAAACAATACAATTTTAACAGAAACTTTAAAAAAAATGTAAATGTGAATCAATGATTAATTATGTTGCACTTAATTTGTCAGTTAATCAGTTAAGTGACAAAACATTATTCTGCAACTTTTTTCAGGTTATAGCCAACTAGAACGATAATTGCTTAATTCCAAACTTTGCATGATTGAAGTAAAAATAGAGCAGTAAATTTGTGGTCACGTCTTTTCGAGTGTTGGCATTTGCCACTTTTTAAGTTTTATACCATTGTGAACTTAATGGCTTTAAATATGACACTTTGTTCTCTAGGAAATACTAGTTTCTATATTTTTTCTCTTTCCATACTAGTTTTCATCCCTTCCTTTTATTTTCATTTTTGCTATTTCATTGCCGTAACTATTTGAGAAAATAATCAAATGAAATGTAAATAGTTGCTGTTATATGTAAATGCTTCTTTAACATTAGTCTGGTTACATCACTTCTGTATTTAAACATTGTAAATAACTTAATGAACTGATAAATCAACCTAAAAACTCTCTCTAGTGCTCTTGTGCACTACTCCACTCAGCTCCTAAAGGTAAAATTATACTTTAGCCATTTGTGCTAATTTATTTGTTTGTTATTAGCTATGACTGAGAGGGTGAACTACATACAGTATAATGAGAGTAGTTGCTTGTGTCACTAATTAGAGAATCGTCACTACTTGTGTGTACTTAGCTGTTTGCTGCTTAAGTGTCATCAATAAACATGACTCAGTGATCAATGAACCCATTCACAGCTAATTAGGAGTCACACTCATGCAGTAAAAATTCACAACAGGAATCGTTTATCCTAATATAAGCAATTAAAATAAAGTCGTGTTTTTTTTTCTTTAATTCAATACATAAGAATTACTAGAGGCAACTAGATTTCTGTTAATAGACTGAAATAGGAATGAAACCTGGCTCATTTTGTGTCCGAGATCAGCTTTATCTAAGAATGTGTCTACTATTCTGCAGCTACATGACAATCAGGTCGTTCATTTACCCCAGTTATCACATTTGGTGCTTAATATATCATCTAGAAGAACAAGCATTAGAATGTGTTTAATGCTTTGCACCTACCCCTGCATGTATGGATCTTTATTTCAAGGTGAAGAAGTCAAACACACTTAGAAATTATAGATGAAATCATAACTATATTGACTGGTGAGGTGTTAAAAAAGCAACAACAAAGTAAATAAATAAAGTCATTACCAGAGCTTAGAACAGAGGCAGTCGATTTTCTCTTTTATCCTGCAACAACAAAAAGAAGAAGACAGAGGAGGAAGAAATAACAAAAAAAGAGAGAGAGAGAGAGAGAGAGAGAGAAAGAATTGCACAGAGGCTTTTCTTTTCTTTAAAATGCTGCATTAGGTCTTTTCCTGCAGTCAGTTTTCATAGTTCAAAGCTGGCAGTTCAATAAATAGCTGGAACTGGCACATCTCTGTTCTTGCAAAAAGAAATCAATGTTAATCCTATTACCGGCAGTTATCACCTAGCCCAGAAACGGTGGCAAGTAAGAAAAAAAAAAAAAAACTGAGATGTCAAAGCGGGAAGGGGAGAGAGAGCGAGAGAAAGGGAGAGAGAGAGAGCGAGTCACCCTTCATTCACTTTCAAACACAGTTTTGATAATTTACTTCTGTAGAAGAAGAAGAAGAAGGGAGGCAGGGGGATGGGAAGAGGGGACTGAGCTTCAGTTACTAGGAAATTTGTGTGTATGTGTGTGTCTTTATGTGCGTGTGTGTGTGTGTGTGTGTGTGTGGTTGTATGCCTGTGGAGAGGGGGGTCCAGGGCTACTGATGTATTCGCACATAATGCTTGGATCAGACCCTGCTGCTGTAAGCAAGATGTTTGAGGCACAAAACATCATTTTTGAAAAATGTTCACACCGCTTAGCAATCCTCTTCCTGGAGCGCCCTGACATCTGCCCTTTCTCCTTCTCCCCTTCTCCCCTTCTCCCAATTCCACTTCATCCTCTTTGCCTCTCAGTCAGTTGTGGGCGAATTGAGGGGCCGGTGCTGTGGAATAGTGAAAGAAAATTATCACTGTACTAACTGTGCAAGTGCTTCTCTTGTAAAGTTGTTTTTAAGATAAATATGGTCAGTCAGCTTGTAATTAAAACGGGAGATTTCTTAGAGTTAGAGCAGAGCGATATTATCAAATGTAGGTCTTCAATGAATCATTATTTGCTTTACTTTTGATTATTAATTTAATCTTTTTGTCCATTAACGTTATGGGCCATAAAAATATCATCTCACCATTTCTTCACAAAAAAGACTAAGTTTTATACGGTAATTTTAGAGAAGGACAGGAAATATTCACAACTGATAACTGAGAAGACCAGGGTAAGTAAACTTGGAGCTTCAATAATTTGCCAACAAGTTTTGTTTCGAGCAACAATGGCAAATAAATTGAATCTTACAAAGTGTAAATAGATTCTGGTTCTCTAACCGTTCGAATTGAAAAGAGTGTTTACTTGTGCAAATTAAAAAAAGGCCTATTATGACATCACCATGAAATCTAGAAAATCTGGGGGAACTGCTGACATTTTGTAGACAAATAATTAACCAAGAAAATAATCGGCAGGTTACTGATACTAAGCATAAGACTGGACAATACGACATTATTGATATTTTATGTTAGGACAGTTAGTTAGTTAGTTTGTGTATTAATGAACTGACAATGAAAATCATCATTATTCTCAGCACAAATCATCATTATTATAAAAACTATTAAATTACAATTGATTGATTATTACCAGTAAAGTGGAACTGTTGTAACTAATAAACCATCTCAGTATTTTCAGTCACGGCAAGTCTGACAGTTTGACATGGATTGACATGGATTGGCAAAAGACAAAAGACATGGATTGCACTCCACTTCAGCACTCTGTAACCGTATATATCCAGTGCAACTAAAACACTCAGAAAACAAAACATACTGCCATTAAAAATCGCATTTCTCCTATGAACACACCAAAACCCTAGATTAGGCCTAATCACTGTCACCAGGAAGCAGAATCAGGCCCTCTCACTGGCGGATTAAGTCTTCTGTTGTTGTTGTCCTTATTGTTATTGCTGAGAAATAATTACAGCTGAATCTCATCAAAGCCAATTCAACTCTTGGCAGGACTCTGCCTCTGTTTTTCTTTTTTTTGTCTGTCTTTTTTTTTTTCTTCCTCTACTTTTCTTCTAGCGAGGAACCTGAATTTTCCCTGCATGAAAGTGAAGATTAAAGTAGTTAAATAGTCAGAGTGAACTGAGGGGAAACTGAGGCGACGTCTACGAGCTGGAGGAAAAGTCTCGCTGCTTTCAAATACTCTTGTTCCAAAGAATGACAAAGTACATCTTGCTGACATAGGGTTTCACCTTGACTTGACTGACTTTGTGCGAATTTATTTCCTGTGCCGCGTGAAAGCAAGTGACCCCATTTCAGCCTAGCCCATTCTATATTCTTATAATAAATTAGATGGCAATGCAGGGGCTTTAACATGTAAAATAGTGGTGACATGCTAAATAATGAGGCAGGCCAGAATTATGTAGTGCTGGCGAGCAGACTCTGGGGTATTCCCGGGCCTCAGCATAGCCCAGGCCTCCTCCTCTGTGCCTGCTGCTCTAAGGAACCAGAGGGCTGAGTGTAAGGCAGGGGAGGGGACACTGAATATGAAAATGGAATTAATGTACCAACACCCAAAGGTAGATTGCACCGTGGCAACCCTTTTGGCCATGCTTCCCTCTGTTTGGGACTAACAACAAAAAGGGAAACGTTATATTCATCATGTAAATTGGGCCTTTTATTACTCCCTGGTGGAATTTGAGACGTATTACGGTGTGTGTGTGTGTGTGTGTGTGTGTGTGTGTGTTTTTATTTATTTCTTTATTTTTGATGCAATAGGTCATTTCAATCCTGTGTGTTGAGGTATAATGTCTCGATCGTCTTGCGTGCGTTTGGGCAGCGCACGCTCTGGTTTTGGGAGCGATGCACATCCAGGAGTGAGTAATGATTGCGATAAAGATGCAGAGCAGTGTGAGCGGCGTGAATTCCAGGCAGAATGTAATCATCCCACAATGACTTTGTCACTTTGGGAACAGCAGCTGTACGACTGTTAACATTGTTACTTTTGAAGAGCGTCTAGTGTATATTTGGTGTTAGTGTTGTGCAACCTTGAAGCTCAATGGTAAACTCTACGGTTTTATTGCTATTGTCACAGCAGGAGACAGATTTACCAGGTTTAATATGGGCGATTTTAGTTTGCAACAAACATGCTTGTAAACTTGCTTTACAACCCCCCCGGCTTTTTGTCCGGGGGGGGGGGTGGGGGTGGGGGGATTAACTGACGAGCATTGCCTGTCCTTCAGGTGACATCCACAGTGCAATCCCAACTCGCATCACACTTTATTGCTTCATCTCAGTAAACAGAGTAGGGACTGATCTGTTAGCTCATTACGATTATTTAGCACATTTCTTTTAGCATCTTTTAGCTTTCTTAAAACACCCAAACCATAAAGTCAGGATAAAAAAAAAAAAAATGGCTGCATCCTCTCTGTGTTTTTCTCACTTTTCCCCTGCTTCCCTGTCTGCTGCAGACACATCCAGTTGTAATAGGTGATATGTTATATGTGCACATGCCGGCTGGATTAAATTTCTAATGGCTCCAAGGGCAGTTGTCCGTGCCATAAAAAACTGCTGCAACAGTGAGAAAGGGTGTTATTAAAAATACATTTCTTCTCTCAAAGAACTGTTAAACACCTGTGCCACAATAGTTTTCGCAACTTTCTGACACTGATGCTGCAAATTCGAGAGCTTGGCCGCTCCAACTCGGCGGCGGCAAAGCAGAAGTTTCATCAGATAAAATGGCGACAAATGGCGATAAGAGGGCAATCAGTATTCAGGGGCCGATGTTATGAAGGGGGAGATCGCTTTAAACTGGACGTGAGTTATGTGCGCTGATTGTCAGCCAACATTATGCACACTGTTTGAGGCTAAATAACCCAGTGTGTGGATCATAAACTGTTCCTCTTGCATGCCACCTCCAAGCGAGGGAGGCACCCCCTTCATAAACAACTCTATCATTTTAAGTAAGTATCGCCCTGCTTACCAGGCACCTTTCGTGCGTGAGCTGCACCTAATTTAGAAGCTTTTAAATCTTTCGCAAGTGTTGTTGTGAGAAATGCCTGGTTGCAAATGTCTTTTATTGAATGCTGACTCTGTAGTATTACGGGCTTGCAGATATGCCTGGTGTAATATGTCCCTATAGCTTTATCTTGTAATAGTAAAGTGTATTAATTTTCCAGGACGGGAAGAGTGTGTGAAGGGGTTAGAATTGACTCTATTTCGGATTGGAGCGACTTGCCACCGACTCCAAACATAGGTTTTCACGCAGGGACGGCAAAGGATGAACTAGTAGTGGGGAGGAAAAAAAAAAAAAGTGCTTTCAGTCGGTAGATTCCTTAAGCTAGCTTTAAGGTTTATCACAATCCATCACGAGGACTGGGATCTTAGTAATTAAAGACTCGTCCGGCAGTGGCATTCTTCAAATTGGAAACGAAAAAGTCCACTTAGCATGGTCACTGACAGGCATTCATCTATGAAGTTGTGGTTTATACTCTTTTTCTGTGTAATAAAAGTCGAATTTGATAGGGAGTTATTCTCACTCACAGCACCAGGCCAGTTCATTATTCATTTTACATACAGCACAGAAGCGGCGTTACATGGAGGTGGTATGACTTTATGTGCAGTGTTGTTGAAAGTCTCTCATAATTGCATACTTTCCTTGACTGTACTGTATGTAATTTGATTTGCACATGGAGAATTCATATCCCAAACCTTTTTTGGGATTGGCTTATGTACCGACATAATAAACCGATACAAGTGTCTGTCAGCTTTGATCACTATAGAACCAAATGTCTTCAAAGTATTCATTTACAAAAAAAAGGTTGCCCAAATAGTAATAGTAATAGTCAAAATAAATGTTTGTGTTGCACGTTGGAGTTTTTTTTTATATCCCTTCTAAATAATAATACGGAAAAATGTGCTATTTTAAGGTGTTTAACGTTGATCCCCAAAATAAAGCCGACTAAAAGTGTCTTCTATTGCTCAGATAAAAACACTATACACTCATCGGTAAGCGGTGAGGAAATAGTCAAATGGAAGCGACTACCACTGGTCCCCCAAGTTTGTACAGCAGTGCTTTTCCTGATAATGCCACACATTCAGGTTTCTCCTTTCAGTAGCCTTCGCACGAGTGCTCCAGTCTCACACGGCACTTAAGTGTGATTAATAAGGTGCAGTGTTGTGTGTGTCTGTGTGTGTGTGTGTGGAGGGGGCTGCGAGGTAATGGTGGTGGTGGGGAGTTTATGTCAAGATAAACGTGGAAATGACCTAGCAGTCACCAGCTTTCTCCTTTCGGCAACTGCACAGTGCCTAGCTCGAGAGCAGGAGAGGCTGGGGTTTTTATCAAGCCGAGGGCTCAGACCACCAGAGGCTCTTGTGAAGGAAGAAAATTACCGGGTGCAAACATTCACAATACCCCAACTCAATTCCCCCTCCCTCATCTCTCTCTTTTCCTTCTCTCTCTGACTTCCACTCTCCTGTCCCTATGTTTATCAGGTTTTGGGGCACTGTATTTTGATGTCAATAAGCAATTTTTCTTGCCTGGTCTCCTGCCTGACCCCTTTAATCCATCAATATATTATTAGAGATAAAGTTTTGTGGACGCCTGCTGCAGTCACAAGATAAATGACATCTCTGAAGTCACGCATTAAAGACTAGATTAAGGCCTTGTGACTGTGTCTTCAGTGCTCATCTGTGCGCCTCTGTCCAACCTATCACACTAAGTGACAAGAAAGAAAAATAATGAACTGAGGCAGAAAAAGCAAAGAGATATTTCTTACACACACAACCCGCGTCTGTCTTCAGCCAGGATTAGGACGCATTAGAGGCGTGCTGGAGAAGGGGAGAGAGGCAGCAAGGGGGTTTGTGTATGTCTAGGCTGAAAGAAAGGGAATCTCTGTCCCTTTTAAACTAAAGAGAAGAAGACATGCTTGAAACAATGCAAGCTTCAATTTTTGGCCAATGACAAGATTTTAAGTTGATTCCAGTTGCGTGTTGGAAACATGTGTGAACGACTCAAATTAGATTTGCATCTAAAGGTGCCGTTAGGGCATGAAGGTGAGCTTAACCATGCGTTTGGATAACATTCGAGTGAGTACGCTTGGTTGCACCATTAAGGACTAAAAATGTACGATCTTTTATTGAAGTCTCATATATAGGAAGTGTAATTGGCGATAAAACAAACATTCAAAGTAAATCTTCCCGCCACTTTGCTTTTGGATTGTAAGCAACGAAATGTTACCACGGCTAACGGCACTAATGAAGTTAGGGATGCAGATGAGTAGCCGTGCAGTTTTGCAACAAATCCAACTATGTGAACATCAAGAAACAATTTGTCTTCACCTTCCTAACATATAACAGACCAGTCCAGATAAAATAAATAAATATGTTTCTTGATAAGGCTCCTGGTTAAGCTTAAAATAAATACTTTGTCACGGTTAGAGAAACATTGTGGTTTGGATCATAACCACTATTTTGCTAGGATTAAGAGTCTTTGTTGTCATAGTTACAATAATAAATGTGAACAACTGCGATCGTGGTGTAAAAATATCTGTCAGTTTGAAAATCTAAACAAGCAGCATTCTGCTTGGGTGGACAGACACGTCGTCTTAGCCCGAGATGTACGTTAGCTAACTGTGTTGTGATGAGCAGAGCAAAGCCATGATAGAAACACACACACACACACAAAAATAAACCAAATGTTTTTACAAGAAATTACACATTTGAAGGATTAACAGAAAGTAGAAACCTCCTGCTTTTCTGATTCTGCCATCTCCTAATATTTTTTATACAGTCCTGAGAACACATACTACATTTAATAGTGGTACATATAATGTTATCTTATTAGTTAATTTGGCTTTATTTGAAGCTTATGTCTGTAGGAAATGATGTGTAGACAAACACCACAAATTAAAAATGATTCTAAGAGCTAAATTGAATCATATTACATCTGCTTCCTGCTGAACATCTGTACAGTGAGGTTTTTTTCCACCGCTCTCTTTATGTGACAGTGTTCCCTTAACAACTAGACCCCTAGAATGTCAGACTAATAGACAGGATTACAGACATAAAATGACATTTTTATGGCTTAAACTCCTGAGAACCTGGACTAGCAGATATTAAACACATATCTGGTAGCACTTAGTGTTAAGTGGGACCAAGTGCTTATTAAGTTTCTGATGCTCTAAGTCCATGTCTGTTCCGGCCTGGACTGATACGAGTTGCTAGGCCATGGCAAATGAACGGATGGACTCTTGGATTTGTGCCGGACTTAGACACGGTTATCAGTAGTTCTCCGTGATTACGGCGCTGCGGCGACATTGTCACAACTGTGCAAGCGATTGGCGATATTTGAATTTCCCATTAAGCTCTTGCTGCTGCTTGTGTTTCCATGTGGAACATTCTCACCTGACTAGTCATTTCCCCTGCACAGAGACGTAGCTATATTATCCCTTCAACGTTTCATTAGAAAAAGAGAGGGCTGTTGTAGGGGCCACTGGAAATTGCTTGTTTTTCACATCCACGTGCACCGCGACCCCTCCATTGTTCACCCTACGAACTTCTCAACGTGCGCTCCTCAGAGGCTGCATAGTTTGGGGGTCAACTATAAATAAGTTGAAGGCACAGCATTTTGTGTTTATTCTCTATAGACATTCATGGGAAAATTTGGCTTCTAAAATCAATTAAATCCTTTTCATACAAGGTTGAGATAAAAGATGGGTGGGGGCTGTTGGGCGGGGGGGTGAAAGCAGATATGAAGCAGATGAACCCCTTTAATTCAAAGCTTTGCATTCATTTGACTGGCTTTTAGAGAAAAATACCCAAGGTCTGTCTGTTACCACCAATTATATTAGATCTTCTCATTCTTTGCGTGCATGACTTTTAAGGGAAGGTTTCAGGTAAGAGAAGCCCTTCTCTTCTTTCATATTGGCCCCTTTGGAAAGAAATATCTATTGACATTTATTTAATTTTATGCAATTTATAAACTCGGTCTACAAATGAATTTCTTTTCTAGCAAAATTATTGCATTTCGAAGGTTCATCTTTTTCGCCTTCGCTGTGATTGTGAACATCGTCTCTTGTACAAGCTAAATACGACTGATGTTCTGTGTCAATAGTGGAATCTCACTTCATTGAATGGCTTGCGCCTTTTATGAAAGACAGTCCTTTTAGTCTGTATTGTTCAAGTCTAACATTTAGCGAAATCAGTGAAATAATCCCAATTGTAACCGAACTGCAAGGCGGCTAAAATACAGCCATTGTTAAGTCAAAGTTTTCATACAGCCAACTTTACTTTTAGATTCATATTATTTAGTTTTATCACAGTTCATATTGTTCAGTAATTCTATTGCATCTCTTTATCAGTTGCTCATTGGGCTGGAGCTGTCTGCCTGTGAGAGGCTTCTTCAAACATTTACACTGTAGTGACATATTAATTTTTGCTTTCTGCACAGACTGCTCCCAGTGAAAATAGGTGACAGGCAGCTTGTGGTCAGAGGGGTGTGATATTCTGATGACGTGTCATTAATTATTAATGCACCACTGCATTTTTGTCTCTCCTCACAAATATATCTTACTGCACAAACCCTTTGCTTGTCATGTTTCATCTGCAATATGATCACTCACACGTTGTGCACGGTGCTTTACTACTTTGCTCGTGTTTGAATCTTGTCATCAATGTGCAAGATGAGCCAAAGCTTATCAAAATGGTTTACTGGACATTGTTTTTGCTTCGTATCTTAGATTTTTTTTTTGATTAGACCTAGAATTAGAAGTAGATGCCTTGAACCATTTTTTTTTCTTTCTTTCTGAAGACCTAGAACAATTAATCCAACAACAACCAACTCACTTATTTTGAAAGCATCCAAGTAAGCTTAAACAGCTTACTTGGATAAGGAGCAGCTGAGAGTCAATAATGATGCATATTACAACAAGGCTGCTGTATTACAACAAAGTAGGAGAAGCCAAATGTGATTGTTCTTTGTTACAACTTAAGTTTCTGTATGTAAAATGTTAATAGCATATTTGCTCCATTCTAAAAGTTTGGAGTTTTTGACAGGCACCGGCCACAGTTACATTGTTGTGGAGGTTTGTGTAGCCTTTTGGAAAAAGGATGCAGCTGTGTTAAATCTGGTTTGCCAATGTCTTGGTGGATTCCAAAAAGAGCAAAGATCATCTTATACTAAATCAGTACGTCCGGTTCAGCGTTGGTCTAAGCCCTGATGTTTTGTTGCTGTGCCACACTGGGAAAAATCCTGTTTTTTTGCTGATGTTGGCATTAGTGTCTACAATTGAACAATTCAGGCAAAGTGGAACATTGTGGCAGCTCAATCCAACTATTGAGCTAATTTTGTCTTATTTTTAAAGCTCAGAAGTTTCCGAAATTAGGACCAGTAATGCAAAACCCAGGAAGTTAACTTTAACACAACCAAGCTACATGTGGATTTGTCTTTGTTTCTACTAATGTCGTTGTAAATGATCGACTACAAACTTTCCATGTTTCAGCTAGGGGTGCTGACGGGCAGAGAAGGGGGCATGACATGACGCTGAAAGTGGAAATCAAAAAGCTCAACGGCTTTCGGCTTGTCCCTTCACGGGTCGCCACAGCGGAGCGTGTCCCCCACGTTTTTACGCCGGATGCCCTTCCTGCCACAAACCCTTCCTGCCGCAAACCCTCCCATTTTATCCGGGCTTGGGACCAAGGTGACCCTTGGTGGCCGGTAGGGGCCAAGCCTGGTGGGGTGGGATTTGAACCTGCGGCCACCTGCACAGAAGAGGCTGCACTCTCTTCTGCAAAGCGATTGACTTAGTGGAATTTAGTGGAATGTATGCACACATGTCAATCAGTCGCTTTCTCTACTGTTTCACCTCTTAATATGCAGCTCACGGCTGCACAGATACTTTTCCGAGAGGGTTATATTATGTGCCATCCCGATTGTTTACTTCATAACATGCACCTCTCATACTAGAAGGGTGTTCTCTGCATGTCTTCCAACAATATGCAGCTGCATTAGGTGTTTCTCAGATCAAGGACAGCAAACATTCAGAAAGGAAAAAGACTGGATCACGCTGATAAATGTGCTGCTTTTAATGGTGCAAACAAACTAGACTTGAAGTTGAGACTCACAATCAGAGTCAAAGGCCGGTGGGGTGATGGGGGTGTTGTTGAAAGCAATTATTTACTTCATAACGTACAGAAGGGTGTTGTCATCAGGTGCTTCTCAGATCAAGGACAGCACATTTATCAGTGTACCCCATTCTTTTCTTTTCAAACTACATATACCCATCAGCCATTTTATTAGGTACAACTCCTCAACGGTTTATCAATGCAAATATCTAATCAGCCGATCACATGAGAGGAACTTAATGCTAGTTAGACATCTGAATTGATGTTCCAAAGAATTAAGACAGTCTGAGGGCCGAATTCTGTTTATCTGCAGCATATTTCTGTATTTCAAATGAGTACAGTTGTTTACTTAATGTGTTTATGTTTTGTCTATTGGCACATTTTTTCGTAAGCTGCCATTTGTTAAAGGACGACTTCTCCAAATTTCAACCTGTCTTCTATGTCCTTAGTTTGGGCTGTAAATGTACATCAATGCTTTTAAACTTCCTTCTGACTTCTCTGTATTAAAACGTTTCTCTAATTCTAGCTGAAAAACTCCAGATGACATCACCCATAAAAGGTTTGGATCATTAGGAGTTCAGATGATGTCATCTGGGGGAGCTATGGAAAAGCACGTTGACTATGATTAAACAAACTCCATAGTCTGAGCAACAAATTGACATATTCTGAAGTGATGTCATCTGGAGGCATTTATCAGGAAAAGGTAGAGACATATTTTGATATGGGAGAGTCAATGGGAAGTTTAATGGGATTTATGTACATGTGCTACCCAAACTAGAACCATAAGTAGCAGGTTCAAAATCAGTGAAGGTGTCCTTCAAGCTCTTACAGCTTTTCCAGTCCGCCACCATATTATTTTGATACAGACCAAAAACAGAGAAAGTATTAAATATTCAACTTACAGCTAATGCAGTATGGAAAAAAAACTGTTCTTGCATAATAACTTTTTAAATGCTGTAGTTGTTTATTAGTCAGGAGAATAGACTTCCTAAGCTGATGTTTGCCATTTCGTAACTTTTCTGCTCACTGACCGTTATGAAGTCCTGCAGTGAAATCACCTCTGACAGATGATGATAATTAATTATCAATAATTATGTGTCTTCCTTTTTAATCCCAGCATATTTTGGGTGGCTAAGTGGTGGTGGGGAATTACTTCTTTTTTTTTTCTTTTCTTCTTTTTTTTTTTTTTTAAACAAATTAATGTGATGACACTTTAATAACTGGGTGTTCTCAGGCATAGACTTACAATGGCTGCTCATTGAGTGTGGTGGGCTGGGGCTGGTGGCATTGTGAGTTACGAGCCCCCCGCCCCCCCATAAGAGCAAACCAAAATAGATGTGTAGATAGCCTTTCTGAGCATGCTGGGTGTTTATCTACACTGCGGGGCCCTGTGGAGTGCATGATGGATCTGTAGTGATCAGTTAAAACCACACTGATGATAAACTAATGAATCAAGGCCCACATTAATCACATTGCAGCTCGCACAGAAAGACGAATGGAAATGCAAAAGTTCCTTGCTAATGATGAACTACTAACAATTTGGTGGTGGACAAGGAGAGAGGGAAAATTACACACCGGGGTTTCATGCATAATCTCGGAAGATATTAATACCAACCCCCCACCCCCCTTTGCCTGCCTAACATTGCTTCCTTTAGAGGCATAATCAAATTTCATTACCAGCCAAACCGACATGATTAAACAGAACAGAGTCTGAGTTCAGAGCCTCACACTGCGGCACACGTTGGCTGCCACTCAGATTTGTCTCCACCCCCTCCATCATTCACAAACTCCTGCCTCCTTTCACTACCCCTTTGCCCCAGCATGGCCCCAATGGCTCACACAGATCAAAATCAGCATTTCATGACCGGCCACACGTCTTTGACCGCACGTTTACTCTGCTTGTGCCCTTGTCTGTCAGTCATGTGAGTCCCCAGGGGGGGCAGCTCGTCTGGAGACTCTGCCGTTGGCGACCTCCCTTGTGGATGTGCCGGTGTCTCTCACCAACAGTCGTACAGTGAATACCTTGCTTGTATCGTGTGTCCACGTGTTGATAAAATACAGAGATGTAATTTTAAACACATAATATGAAAGAAGAAACACGGTACTGGATACAAAGGTAAAATTAAATATTAAAACCATACCAGCATAATTCATGCCGAGCAGCATAAGTTGAGATAAGACTGTGAGACTCCTGATCAGTGTCTGAGTAAAATTGTGCTTTCTCCTGTGTTGTTTCCTCAATTCAGTCAATTTCGGACTTTATCTACACGCTAGTCTGGTCGAGTACAGAGCAAGACACTTGCTTCCCAGCCAGACTTTGGCTTGATTCCACTGTGCCGTTTGCTCTGCTGACCCTTCTGGTCTCCTGTAATCTCACCTTTCACACTTCAGGATAACTGCTCGTGACCTGCTTTCTTTTCTTTCTCTTCATTTTTTAAAATGTATTCATTAACTTAACACTAGATCACATGTGTACCCTCCTGTGAATGTGTGTGACGCTGAATGAAAGGGATATTATATATATTTTTTTGTATCTGTCATTTTCTTTTTATCTCCCATATGACTTCTTAATCCATCTGAATGCATAGAAGATAATGTTTTGGGCGAAATAACATAAGAGGAAAGATAGACTCCCAAGGACCAATATCTTTATTGCTAGGAGGATAAACGGATTATGTCAGCCATTTTCTGCTGCTGACAGCTTTTCTTATTAACCGATTTTATTTTTAATCTGCCAAGGAAGAAATGCGGTTTTATGTCACAATAAAACGCTGGTCACATCTAATGCTGCCCTCAAACAAACAGATTTCTCAAAGCCTTGCTGGGAAATTTGAAATAACTTTAAAGAGGGGTTTTGGGGAAAAGGGTGGTGGTGGTGGTGGTGGAAAGGAAAGGCGGTAGGAGGGGGGGGGCTTCATCCACAAGCTTGTTCGACTGAGGAGTCAAAGAATTTTAAAGTCCTTCACAGTTGTATTCTTTTACAAAAATATTTATTTCTTTATTTTGCTGATCTCCGTAGAAAAAAAGCCTTCCCTCTTAACAAAATGGCTTGTGTGTGGGCTTTCTGCTGCGTCCATTCATGCAGCTTGCATTAGGATAATACAAAGAATAGCGTGCATGCTTTACTTACACCAGTAAGTCTGCGTGAGAAGGACACTGCAAGGCTTAAGGAAAAAAAATACCAGGACTAGACAGCCTCATGATTTTTATTTCTTTCCTTTGCCATCACTAAAATCAGACCTTCTATCTTTGGTGTGTCTTGTTTAGCTTCTTCCCCTCGCTTGAGTGTGTGCAGGAGATTCTAGGGATCATCTAAAATGAAACCATTTGGCCAGATTTATATGGAGGGGTGTTGGGTGCATGGTGCCAGGGAGCTATCATTAACCTCAGGGCTTTAGCGCTCCCTGCTCTCTCATTTCATGCTCGTGATCTGAGGGTGTGAATTAGCCATTGCCCCGGGCAACCCAACTTAGTTACCGGCTGGACAACATGAAAGCAATACACAGAGCTGCATAAAGAATCCTCTCAAACCTCCCCCTTCACCCTCATGCTCTCCTCCACACCCTACATCCCTACCTTCTCCTGAGGGATTGAGGGGGGATACCCGTGTCATGTCTGTAATGGACAAGTGGCAGGTTCACCTTTGCCAGGGCTGGGGAGCTTAAAGTAAAAATATTATGATTTACTAGGAGATTTTCACATACATTAAAGCTTACAGTAAGTCGATGAGGATAGGTGAAGTCATGCTGACGTGATAGCAAAACAATACAGTCACACTCCTAGATGCATTTAAAAATTAGGAATATGAACACAAAAAATTGTTTAAGCTAAGTTATAAATAATCTTATTATTTGCGGACAAAAGCGAATTGCACTTTTTTACGCGCTATAAACGTGCAGCAAAGGATTTTAAGATGCGGGAATAGATTTTGCCAACATATTCACTTCACCTGTGTGACTTAAAGCAATTGTACTATTATATATTGTTAGTCTACATTTTTGTGAAAATATTGCAGGATTTTAAATGGATTTTGTTTGCATGTACACCGTACTGTACCAGCTGACAGAATGACAACACTGTTTATTCAGGGAGGAATAATTGAGCTGGATACTGTGTGTGTGTGTGTGTGTGTGTTTTATGTGCTACTGCTGCAGTAATACTGACATCAGTGCAGATATGGAGGCAGGAGCCCGAATCAAGCCGCATGTCATTAAGGGATCCAAAATTCTTCACAAATACCCATGACTCCATGCTGACACACTCTGTTGCACCCAAGAGAAAGAGCAATATTCACTCCTGTTTATATGTTGACTGGAATCTTGCAGATTTCTGGAAGCAGAAATAAGGTATAGTGGGCAAGCAAGATACCTGCAGGCTGAATGCACTATTCAGCCTCACAAGTCTTCTTTCACTCTCCTCCTCTTCCTCATAATACTGACATCAAAATAAATACATCTTTTTTCTAAGGCATGTGTTTTTAATTCATTATATAAGATTAAGTAAATACATTTACAGGTATTTCATTTACTAATTTACTAATTCGTGTACTATTTACGTTCCGCTTGGATTCTTTACACTGAATTGCTGAGCTGCAACATGCATGAATTCCCAGTTTGCTCTAGCGAGCTGCAGAGCCTGCACAAGCTTCCTCTGTGTTCGTGACAGCACCTCTGATGTTTCCTCCAGCCACACAGCGGCGCTCCTTTTTCAAACAGCCCCTGTTTGCCTGACATCAACCCCTTGAATAAATGTCAGGATGTTGTCCCTCTGTACCTGTAACAGAATGGTGGCCGGTCCATGTTGTATGTACCTCAGCCCCCCTGCACCCCTAGGTGCTAGGTTTTTGTAGGGCTGACCCACTTTGCCCGCTCGGTGAGGCATTCTCACATCTGGATCACAGGTGTTAAATCTGCAAAAACAATATCATTGTTTTATCATTTCTTGCAAATAAATGCAGAATTATAAATTCCCAATGTAATTTATTTACGACATTGCCAATTTCCCCGTTGTTTATTTAAGCAGTGCTTGTTAAAACTCCAGTGTTCAGTGATGATGATCGGTCTTATCAGTAAAAATGGAAGCAGTGGAGGGAACATTTAGAGAATTAGTGGTGATAGATTCGTTCCCTATCATTAATAACAATCCTCCTCATTTTCTCTTCAGACTTTCAGATGTTTGCATATCATTTGTATTTTTAATTGGTGAAGTTTGATTAAACCCAGCCCCTAGTGTTATATGGCATTAGGCGCTGCCATATGTTTAGTTGTGTGCAGATACCCATTTCCATAATCATTTTGCCTGTTTGAGGCACTCGTGTATTTGCCGCGCAGCTCTGATTGCATCTGCCTCAACTTAAATGATGCCTTGTGAGTTTTTCAGTTCAGCGCTGTGACCTTTAATCTACCACTTACAGAATGCTGCCATCTATCATGGTTGTCACTTTGAAATTCCTAATCTTGTCTGAAAAGTCTTTACAAGTGGAGCTGGATTACTCAGTGATAATTAATCATATTCAAATGCATGAAAACAAATTTTGTTTACATATTTGCGATCACCTAAAATGAGAAAAACGAGGGTGGAGTGTGAGTTAGGTGAGCTGTGCATTTGCATAACATTTGGTTTAAACAAGCAAGCAGAGAATAATGTGTTTAGAGCAGCACTGAGATGAACAGGAACCATGTGCTTCTTTCATTTTTCATTCAAATTACGTTGCAAGCATTTTATTTTACTTATTATTTTTCTTAGAGGCGGAGCCATTCATTTGACATGTTGTGTTCATTTTAGAAATAAGCACTGATGTTAACAAATCTCAGCAATAATTTCTTGTGCTGTCTGATTGGCTGAATGCAAATCTTTTACAGTGTTACAACAAAGGCAGGCAAAGTTAATCTGCTTTATCGCACAAACAACCGGACGCAGTTTTTGTTTCCCAACTTACAGATTTGTTGAGTCAAGTCAAACAAGAAATTTAATTTTTGTGCAACACAACTAATCCTTGTGTCCTTTTTGGCTAATTACACTTTTGCCTTGATTTCATGCATTTCATTTGACACATTATCTCATAATGAAGGCTGACACTGAATTGCTACACACACATCTCAAATTTTCTCCACGTACAGTATATGAGACATACAGTACACAGTATTGTATTCTTGCATAGTTAATATTCATGAAATATGGCTTGACATATGAGATTTTTGATTGTGCCATATGGACTGCGTTTTGCTACTGATTACTCTAATAACCACTATGAAGGACTTGATTACGTGTTGATGATGTAATGTGTACATGCCAGTGGATCTTTTAAACAACAGTCCCTTGAACCGTAACACACACAAAGGTCATTTGTCTCCACCCTTTGATATGACCCATAGGAGCAACCCATAGTCATTTGCCATGCTTCTCTTGAAATGTGATCAAGTAGTGCCACTGTTCCTTTCATGGCATCAGGTGAGCAGTTCCGTTTACTTGCATGCTGACAGAAAAAAAATAAAAACAAATAGTAATTTGTAGTAATGGAATTTCTTTTTATCAACTTGCACACTATGTGATTCTGTATATTTAAATTTCAGAATACATAGGATAAAGTGACAAGATAGCGACACTATTTAATGATATTTTTCTAGTTGTGAAAGCTTCCCTACATTTACTGACAATGTACTGTTTTTTTATGATATGGTAGAGATTATGGCACAAATTGAATCAATTTCCAGGGAACTAGCAGATTTATTATCAGATATGGTAACTGTAGTCGTAAGAAAATAAACTGCAATCTTTTCCAACCTCCAGTGAAAGAAGGTTGATATCTTTTTAGACTTTCTGTGCGATGGACACTGCTTAAAGAAGATTTCTATAGCACAAGTGAGTCTTGGTTATGTTTTCTGTTTTCTAAAAAAAAAAAAAAAAAAAGACAGTCTTTATAAAGAGGAAGGAAAAAAACGTTTCACTTTTCAATTACCCCCAGCTCCTTCACCTCTCCCATCCTCCCCAGGTCTAGTTTCCAAGGAGAAGAGAAAAAGAAAAAGGGATGCTTTTCACTTGCATGGCAGCACCCCTCCTTCTCATTCTTCTCCTATCATTCTGGCTACCACTTTTATGCATGAAACAGAGAGGTAGATTGAACGCATTCACTGGCCATTCAGACAATGAAGAAAGGAGATCCTCAGAGCTTTATTAGATATGAAGATCTACAATAAAAATCAATTTCTGGCCTCTTTATGCAGTTTAAATGACAAAGCCTCAACCCATTCAGCCATTGTGTGCAGGAAAGTAATTCTGCAGCTCCGGCCGAGACAAGAGGGCCGTATACTTTCTGACCTGCGATTGCAGATTGTAATATGATACAGAGCTACTGAGATAATAGGAGGCACTTAATATCATCTGTTGAGAAGAAAAAGAAAGTTATCTCATATCTTTTGGTAGATAGATGGATGGGGGATGAGGTTTAAAACCTTTCATGGGCAGAATACTAAGCAGGTGAAGATGGACAGCTAAACGTTACACATTTCACCACTGCGGTTTAATGTGAAAGTTAACACTACCACCTATGAACACACTCCACATCCAAGGGGATCATTAGTACAATTAAAAATAAGGGATGTCAGTTTGGAAAGTTAAAATGTTTTCTATGGCAGTTTTTCTATTTGATTATGTGTTTATTTAAACTAAAACTTACTCAGATACTAAACTTGACAGCAACAGCTTAAACATGCAACAGCTACTGCATTATTTCTGTGTAATACTGCTTTATACTGCACTTCCTTTAGTAGTCTAACATTGTACTGTCTTGCTACTGCTTTATCAGTGACACATGCTGGTTACTTATTGTAGATTTGAGTTTTACATCTTGATGTATTAGGAATCTAAAAAGATTTTAGACACAAAATGTTTCACCTCAACCAGCTGAAGCATTACATCCTGCATCAGCAGTAATTCAGTGAATTTCTATCATAATACTCAACCTAGTTTTACTTTCTTTGGAGCAGCACTGTCTGTGGTGCCGACAGATTCATTGCTTTTATATTTTTCATCCTTCATTCTCGTTTATCATAATTTCGTGATGCATGAAGTTCTAGGAAGACGAGGGGTTCTGAACAGATATCCCCCTTTCTAAATGGCTTTTGTGCGAGGCTCGCCCTTTAGACCACTGAGACAAAAACAACAAAACAAACAAAACAATTTCTGCTTGATTAGTATGTGTTTTTTTAAATTCACATTTATCGTAATTTATTAACTCCAACTACATGAAGAGCTGTGCAGAGTGTGCTGGACCACAACAAGTGAAACTAAGCTGTATCAGAGTTGCGTGTATGGAGTGCTCACAAATTACCTGTTCAGAATGTGATCCAGGAAGTACAGTTTGATCCACGAGTCTTGGTTTACATGGTGGTTGAACACACTAGGAAACATGATAGCAGCCTCTGAAAACAACAAGAACAAGAGCGTCATTGTTTATTGAAATTGACTGACCAACATGAAAAAGTCACAGTGAGTCCAAAGGCAGGTGAGTGTCCAGTTTAAGTGTCTAGTGGATTCACTGTCAGCGAATCTTGTGGCTTTGGCCGGGGGTACAAATTGCCCACCGTGGACATGCAAAAAGCATTAATTGTGATTTTACAAGACACACTAAATGATTTCAAGCACATTTCAAAATATTTGTGTTTTTATATTTATATAAAGAAACCAATTGGTCAACTGAGCATCCTTTGTATCGTTTTTAAACAATATTCACCTAAAGAAAACTGGATTTAATCAAAAGGTTTATCTTCTACCATGATCCGGTTATGACTGGACCCTTCAACTGGACAGGATGATCAACAGGATTAGCAGCCAACCGTACACCCAATCATTTCACTCTATCTTACGTACGCATTCCTTTTGCTGTTTTAAGACATCTGCACTGAGATGAATTCTTTTATCCGTTGTAAGATACAAGTTTACTCGGGTAGCATTCTAATCAGGGTAAAGCTGCAAGTGTATAATGTTTAAAAATAACAGTAATGATAGGAGGGAACAGCCAGTGCTGCAGCACCACAAAGGTTATGTGTGTGAATGGAAGATGAAATTACAGTCAAGGCTGAGCTCATGTTAAAGTGCACAAGAGTCCCAGATATAAAGGTTCCTGCAGGACACCAGATGCACCTTTCAGATTAAAGATTTTATTCACATCATTACTCATTTCTTGTCTTTCTGTAGTCAAAAACATTTTTCGATAATAATGTCAACTGTCGTCTCCACATTTTGGATAATGGCTTCTGTTAGACCTTCCTACTTGAGAACTGAACTCTGTTTTCCCACTGTTTCAAGAAAACTCTTGTAATCGATGACATGTGATGAAGCAAACTCAACAAGATAAATGATGCACGTTGCTGTGATGAAAAGACTTTTTTTGTGACCATAGTTTCATTCTTCTCTGTTGGAGACATGGATGAATTGAATGAATGTACCACATCTCCAAGGGCAGGGAGATAAATATTATGCCTGACTTCTCCTCCACCATGTCATCTCAAGTGTGGTTACCAGCAGAAAGGCAATTGTTTCACTCTGGCATCTTGACTGCAAGACATGTGCTTTTTCAAATTAAACCCTTCAAGGTCCCGAAGTCATTTATATGTGTCAACATGGAGGCACATGTGGACTGGAATTCTGAAAAACAACAATAAATTCACAGTTGATGTGAGAAATCACAATAAATTCTTAGTGTTTTAGCAGCAAGTGCTGTTTGCTTGTGGAGCAGAATAATATGCAGGATGCTGCACTCCATTCATAGCCTTAACATGTGGAACTAATCTCCTTAAAAAAGACTACTATTTGGTTTCATTGTTTGTTTGGTTTGTGTTTTTTTTTTTTTCCTTTTTTTTCAGGTTGAGCCTTCTCCAAGTGTTGGATACACTAGTGTGTGTCCATGGGGAAAGTCATCCATTATAAGAAGTCATCTCCACCTCCTACACTATGAGAGAGTAAGTTGATCCTGATTCAGTGATAGCGCAGAGAAGCCTCCTTGAGTGTTTGCAAAGTGTGGACCTTGAGAAGAACAGCTCTGCCAAAAATCCTCTTGTGGCCCCAGAGACCACAGCACAGTGCTGAGTGAAAACAAAGATGTTATAAGCTAGCTTAGCTATTATCGCGCCTTCGCACTACATCTCCCCCGACACTGCATTCAAATCAGTCTCTATTTATTTGGTGTTTTGTTTATTATTGCGTTTTTCTCCTCTTTTCTGAAGCGCAAAATCACCAAAAGGATTATTTGTGAAGTAACTAAAATAATTAGCAATGCCCATGTCGCTTTATTCAGGCAAACTGAGCTGTACTTTCCATAAATCCCAGCATTACTATTAGCATTCTGTATTTAAGGTGAGAGGCACAAAGGCTTTTGAGTCTATTACATTGACAAAAGGACAGAAAAAGGAGAGAGAGTTTACAGTATGTCAATGACAGAGACTTTATTGCAGATGACAAAAAGCAAAAAACTGATTTGGAAGAGAATGAAAGAAATTATTAGTAAATGTAAGATTAGTAAATGCTAATAAATCAGGTATTTAGTAAAAGAATGTTTCCTTTTAAATATTTGAGATTTCAAAGTTCATTTTGTTTTTTAGACCTTTACATTGTAACCAGGCCTCTGAGGTCCAGAAAGCTTAATTTTGATCTCATCAGTCCAAAGAAACATGAACATGAACTTTAAAAAAAATAAATAAATAGTGGCTTACTCCTTGCTACTCTTCCACAAAGCATCAATTAGTGAAGAACCGGGGCAGCAGTTGTTAGTACAGTATTGTTATCTCACCAATAACTGGACCTTCCAAGTATTGGTGTATTCATGCCACAGTCCTGCAAACACACTAATTGCACTCGGGTGATTTGAGGATTCCTGATTGTTCCTGCGTATTCCACAGGTGCATGTAAATCTACAAACAGCACTGAAGAGAGTAGACGGATAAAACAGCAAAGTGCTGGCTGTGAAACAGGAATGTGTGTTTGCATGCCAAAACGGGGCCTTGCCTGCCGATGTCACAGTCCAGAAACATTTTAACCAGATTAAACTTACACAGTAGCTTTTTTCCTCGACATGGTACCAGCTCAACTCGATTTGACTCTACTCATCTTTTCAGATTTTCCAACAGTCAAAGACTGTTGATAGAACCTGCTACTTGAGACTTTTTTTGGTATGAACTCTGTCGAAGTTTTCAGGTGATCTGAACTGATGTAAAACCAATGCAGACTATATACAGTAGTGCCATTGACGTCACTTTGATAACCCGCTATATTGAGCGGGTACTACATGTGCAATGTTGGTACCAGAAGTAATAGCTGAGTTTAGCTGCTACAGTAGCATGTGGTGGAAACATGCTTATTCCACACAAGCCTGCAGTCTGCGCCACACCCAGGTTATAATCAACTGGAATCTTTTTATACCTAGTGAAACTTTGTCTGAATGCAGTTCACAGTTACATTTAATCGTTTTGCAGATGCTTTTATCTAAAGGAACTTACAAGTAAGGGGCATGCATCAAGGGCAATGCAACAAAATGATCCCCGGAAGTCAGACCACTGACCCTGTGGATTGTGGACCACTGCTCTCCCAGCTGAGCTAGAGCTACCAGAGTTTAATACTTATATTGGTGACATAAGGCTCTCTCACAGTGCTTGCGTTGAAACAAATAAAAAAAAAAAAAAAATCAGTGCCAGTTTACTTTGTTACCAGTTTGCATCTGCTTCCCAATTACATCAGCAATGTTTTCTCCAACTGTCTACTCAGTGCATTACAATTGCAAACTGTGATGGTTCCCCAGAGGGGGGCTGCCACCTGTCATTGTACACAAAAGAGTGTTTATACAAATAATACGTGTGATATAATTGGAGATGAAAGAGTGAAAAAGCATTCAAGATAAAATGTGTTTTTAAAGAGCACCTGCAAGGTAGTCAAAGAGAATGAGGCATTATTATGTCCATATCAAAAAGAGTATAACACGGACTTATATTTCTTAACAGTTATATACCGTAGAACTGGCAATTAAATGAAAACGTGTCGAGTTGTACATAGATAATATTTAGGGATTTCAGTGGAATAATGAATAGCAATGAATCAGTAAATGTGCACATGAGAATGAAAGCTGAAATGATAAGCTAGTTTGAAAAGAGAACCATGGGTTAACACAAAACACTTTTCAGGCGTTTAAAGATGAACCACATCGTTCCAGTCATCCAGACTGGATTGGATTTTAATTTGATTTCCTTATGATCAAGAGACCCTGTTTACTTAAAAAAGACAAACACTGTTTGAAATATAATCGTGCTGAATTGCACTGATTTCAGACAGTTGTTTAAATGAACCAATGAATCCTTGTGTTTTGCTGAACAAAGACCGCGATCCTGCTATCAGACACCTTATTTATGTCTTCTCAATGGGTGAAAGACAAAAGTGGGTAGCTCGACAAATTCATTTCAAGCAGTGCTAAAACATGATCGGCATCTGTATAAGTGTAGGGTCTTATTGCCAAGATTAATTATATTCATTATACCGCACACTGCATACAAATGACCTTGTTTACTGTTTAATATACATGTATGCACTGAATTTGAATATTGTGTACTGAACAAAATTGGTAGATATATAATATTCAAAAAAATAATCTAGATTCATGATTTCTGCCAGCTCTTTGTCTAATTTATGTATAATGTGCATTGACTTCCATTGTTATAAATGCATAAAGTCTGAAGAGGATCGTGTTGTATACTCATTATTGTTGAGAATGAAGTTACTGCTTTATGTAAATCAGCAGGACATAGTCAGTCACTTACTCTTAGAGATTTAGAGATTAAAAAAAAAACAGTTAAAGCTATAATACGCAACTTCTGGGAATCAAGCTAGTGCAAGCTAATCAATCCACCCAAATCAACTTTAACTCAAAAATATTTAAAAGTGAATATTTCTGCACTGCTGTCAGTGTTGTTCAATGTGTCCGGGTCAGAGAAGCCTTTAACTGTAAGGTTACGTTTTTTTTATTATTTTATTAGTATTTTTATTAAGTGTGAACATTGGTAAAAAGTTATATAGTAAAGATTTAATTTCAGTAACAGTTCAATTGTTATACAAATTTAATTGTGAAACTCAGACCCCCGTTTAGGTTCGGGGTGACACGAGCAGCCTGAAGTGCAATGGGCAGATTTCCTGTCTCTTTTTTTTACCTTTGACATGAACATGACATATTGACAGGGGCAGCGCAGCACAAATAAATGTAGTGGAGTAAAATTTACTTTGTAATTAAGTGTTAGTACTTGAGTAAATGTACTTAGCTCCACAACTGCAAAACACAAGCACTTTAAAAACTGCATAATTTAAAGAGAATCTCAAGTATCGAATTGAATCAGCTCAACCCTTAATCACTGTAATAATTAAGTTGTATTGAATTGTGGACCTCTAATATGCGTTTGAAACCTCACGTTCCCAAAAATGATTTTCTTATAGAAAGTCCACATATGTCTTATGACCCATCGTGTGCCTGTTGCACATTCATAGCAACAATTTTCTACACCTCTATTTCTGTTTACTTTTTTGGTTTATTACTGCTTGCAATTAAGAAATCTTACAGTGTATGGTTGGTTTCAGGTTATGTTTCATTTACAAAACCCTCACTGCTACCTGTTAACAGAACATGGTCAGCAAAGGCTAATTAGACTAAGATACGATCTTACAGAAAATACTGTTGAAGAAGCTACTGTTCCAACCATCACAAAAACCAAGCGGATTGCATGATCTCGGGAGGTGGGATCAAAACGGGAATTGAACCGAAGAAAAACGGAAACATAGAAGAAGAAACGTTAACGTTACTACCTGTCTACATTTTTTACACTGATTATATATCAAATTTATACATGTTGTTTAACATATTCTATTGTTGTACTGCTGCTTTATTCTGTATTTAGTGTATTCATTTTGTTTTCACTGTGTTTTGAGATGAGTATTTCAACTTATGACTTTGTTTTCAAAAGGAACATTTTAAAAAAAGGATAAGAAAAGGTTGAGTTTGACAGCATAATTTCCTTTACATGGAACACAAACTATTTGGTTAAACAAACTCACAATCTACCATCTGGTGAAATGATACATACATCTGCCATTCAAGTATAAAAGAAACACATGTGCAAACGTATCCTTGTGTATGATTGGACATTTGTATAGTGTATAGAAGGAGAAGTATAGTTCAACCATAACTTGGGGCATCTTTATTTGATGGCTGCTGTGCTGTGTTTACTGCTGATCGTTATATTTTATTGTTAGATTATGTTTGTTTTGTCACTTTTTGTATCAAGGTGCCTTATGACCTTGACTCTTGAAAAAGTTTTTTAAACTCGATTGTACAAAGCTGTTTCTCCCACAGCAAACCAAGTTTGAACAGAGTGGAGGTTAATTCTGATTTTCTGTTCAGCATGTCGTTATTAAGATCCACAGAATTTAGGACTCTCTGTACAATAGAAATTCTACAGTGCATTTGTGTTTGTCTTGTAATTCTTGAAACCTGTGTTCGGGCTTTTACACCCAAACAGTATTTGACCTGTGCAAAATTCCGACTGGTTATGGGATCTGAAGCCCAAGTCTTGCTTTGGTTAGACAGAGATATAAGTTACATCTGGTCCCCAAATGTATCTGGAAAATATTTTGAATGGCTCTGTATTCACAGAGACTGTACAAAAGGTAATTTATTTTATCTTTACCAGGCCCAAGACTTAAAGGTGCAGTAGATTTAAAAGAATGTAGCAGAAATGGACTATTGCAATAGTGTGCACTCACCTGAAAATATCTTTATCTTAGAATAGCATTTTACATCTACATGAGTGTGCACCCCCCCCCCCCCCCCCCCCCCCCCCTTGATGGAGGCCACTGTGTTGTGCTGCCATGTTTTTAAAGTAACCACAGGACAAACCAAACACTAGCTATATGCAATTCTGTATTTTCAGATTGAAGTATCAGCTACTACACAATTTGTTCCATTGTCCAGCACCAGAAAATATAAAACACACAGGTCAAAGTTAACAGCATAATGTCAAACTTAGGTATAACGCTGACTCATTGCTGCTCTTCTCTGATTGGTCAGAGGTGTGAGCCTCAATCAAGATGGATTTAGAAGTAATTATTCCTGCATCGCTGCCCGTGCTGTTCAATGAGTCTGTGTAACGGGAGGCTTTTACAGCACCTGCCCATTTTAACATAAGCCTAAATATTTCTCCATTAATGAAATACATTTGGTCTTAGACAGAATAAAATCAAGCATAAACAGACTCTGGTTGCTATCTCAGCCTTAATGAATCATCATGCACAGGTGGAAAATGGTAGAAAGGTGGAAACTATCATTCTCGCTCAGGCTGACGAGTTTGATAACTAACCTAATGCAAATGATGAATGGCAGGATACATTAAAATGCTGCAGATTTTGGGGTGTAGTCATAAATTAGATGACTTCCTCTGTGGTGTGCTTGTGTGATCATTTTTGTTGGCTCATTTCACTTTAGTAAAAGCTGCTGGACAGATCCTGTAGAGATGCAACTTTTACCAAAATAGTTACAACCTGAAAGGAGTAAAGATTTTGTACAGAAATCTTTAAGAGAGAAATGCATTTACTACATCTTTGCAGTATCTTTGTTACATTCATCTCATCCTGCCGTAGTGGATTGTGTAATCATTTTCAGTCCTTTACTAAAGCTTCTTGGACGCATTGATGGGATTAATTATACCTTTGCTTTATGACAGATGTCTACTGTATGATTAAAGTTGTTGTAGTATTTGCACATTTGATTTAACAAGCTGCTGTTGTTGCCAATGATGTGAACTGCTCCATATGTATTATCGATATGCTTGAGTTGGTGGAAAAACAAAAATCCAACCCTTTGAGTCAGTGTAGATAATGCTACAATCAGTACAATCAACCAGTTTCCAATTAAATTTAAATAATGTCTCCTATACACATTATGACTTCTGCTCCAAGTAGCCATATGTCTGATTTCCTTAAACTGAGCAGAGAACAGCTGGATACCTCTTATTGTAATAGAGCGAGATGTTCGCAGACAGCCTTAGGTGCACAGTCTACTGTTTCGAACTACAGTACCTGTGCATTCTCATATGTCTCCTGCAACCTGTGCCATATTTAAAGTGAAAGGACCTTAACTTTTAGTATTCTTCTCCTTCCATAACTATTACCACACCAGTCCTCTGCCTCGCCTCTCCACACTAGAGAGAAAAAAAAAATCAAAGAGGGTATTAGGCAGCAGGGTTATTCCCGACACTTTGCTGGAGGCTGGCGTTAATCTGTGCGTTTTGGAGAAACGAGGTTAGTTAAGCATTTTAATGGCCCTAGCCCTGTGATAATTAGGCCTGCCCTGGAGGGAGCTCCAGTTGAGCCACTTGGGCCTTGAAATGGAGCCAGGGAACTAAAGCCTTGCATGCACACAATGATCCTGAACTAATTCCCTGAGTAAATATTTTCTCCCGTTCACTCCACAGCTTCTTTCTCTTTAAAGTTGTAAAAGGCCTGTTTCTTTTTTTCTCTCACACTTTCACTTTTTTTCTACCCACCCTCCCCGTGTAGATATTTTTAGAAGGAGATGCTTAGAGCAGTTTTACAGAGATTCTCTTTCTTCCTTTCCTAATTTCTTTTTCTCTGTTATTGTGTCATATTTCACTGTGCGATAAAGCTCACACAGCACAGTTTTTAACAATCACCTATCACTTAGAGACAGGGTGCTCTTTTGTGTCCCGTCTGACTGGCGTGGCCCTTGACCTTTAGGCCCACAGAGGGGCCCTCTGACTGACTGATCCGATCATCCTAAAGGGGATAGGAAGTCTCAGAACATTGTGTATAGCCTCCCCTTCCTGTCTGCGTCTGAGGCTCCCACAACACTCAGCAGCCCCTGAGCTACAGCGGCTATTGTTTCTCAGCACAAAAGACAGGCACCGCATTAAAAGTCCTCTGTATCGTCTTCAACTCACATTAGTCTTTATCAACAGAAGAATCAAAAGCAAACAGTGGCTCAGACAATTAAATATATAAAATATTCATGAATATCAGAGACATTCAGTAATAGTTGTAAAAAAGTGAAATAAATGCACACTTCCTGATTTGTTTTTGAAAGAAGGTGGCAGCTTTTCCAAGTCTTTATTAGAACTCGTGATATGGACTGAACACATCCTGCCATTAAGTTGTCAATCTACAAGTTTGTGTGTGGGTGATAAAGTTCGTCAGCTTTCAAAAGTGGTTGTTTGAAGGATGTTTTGACTGACACGTGGCCCTCGAGCTACAGAAGTCAGCATCCAGGTTTCCCAGGGACACTACTTGTTTGGCTCAGGGAACCTTTGTGAGAAGTATCTTCATCTCACTGCTGCTCAGTCAGCCCGTTTCTCCAGGCCACAGTGTCAGGCATCATTTATCTCTGACAGTGAAGCTGTCTGGAGTGAGTGTGTGTGCGTGTGTGTGTGTGTGCGTGCGACCGTGTGTTTGTATATGCGGTTTCACCTGTGTTGCTCCGTTTGGCTGGGCGCATGTGGTTGTGTGTCGTACGGTGGTCCCAAGGACAATCCTCAGAGCAGGCTACAGTGGAATGAACGGAGAAGATGAATGTTTCCTGAACATAGGAGAATATCATTAAAGCTACCTGTGCCGCACTTGATTGATTTGCTGAATCACAGTTGCTGGATGTTAACATAAAACCTGCAGATGGCTTCAATTTAAATATGTTACTTATCAACACTCCACAGTCCATCAATACAAAAAAAAACCCTCTGGAAGCTTTAATTTTATAGGAAGTGTGTAATTTTTCACTATGCTGTAATTAGATCATATTAATTGCAAAACATCAGTTAACGTACCTGACATGTGACAGCTGCCAGGCTGAGTAATGTACATTCTATATACTATAGTTCAGTGTACTTTTAATGCACAGGTTTCCATAAAGGCAATATAATGTTGCAATCTGCATCAAAAACCGCACATGCTCTTTGAGTTATAACTCAGTCGTATCTAAAACACACGGGCATAAAACACATATTTTTAGATTTAACACGAGTGGCACAAGCATACATTTATCTACAATACCAAGTTACTGTATTTTAATATTCATACATTTTAGTAACCACAGAGAAAAGATGCACCTCATAATACTAGAAGTACTCGTATTAGTTATATTATGTTTAATATGTGTTATTCAGTGTGACACTAATCCACTGATTTCTGTACATTTATTGGTGCATTGCTGAAAGAACTAATAATGGCCAATTTTAAAAAGCATGGTAAAGTTTTCATAAATAAGTTCAAATAGCTTTTCTGCGAATATATATGCTCCCATCTTATCCCAATATATCAGCCTAACCCTTGCCTTGCACATTCTGTCTTCGTCATCCACCTCCTTTTCAATCCCTCTATTACTCGGCAAGTCCTCCACACCCCACCTCTTTGTCCTGTCTGAACGCCATGGCCAGTCGTGGCCAGTCATGGGCTCGGGCCCATGCTCCTAGCAGCTACTGACCCTTTGTGCCACCTTTATCACAGGCTTCTTCACCGTGGGCTACTTAACCACAGCGCTAACTGCAGGTCCTGTGGGTCTCTGTGATTGTGCTCTGCATTGAGCAGAGAGATCAGGATTAACACCGACACTCGATAAAGGGGTCAGAGGTGTGCAGTGATTATTTGTGTGTGTGTGTGTGTGTGTGTGTGTGTATTATGGGAACGAGAAAAAGAGACACAGAGAGACAGAGAGTGTGTGCAAGGTAAGCCTTTACTGTATATATGTGCACGTGTGTGTGTGTGTGTGTGGGGGGGGGGGGGTCTCTCAGGGTAGAGGATGAAGCAGGTGCAAGGGGGTTGGGGACATGGCTGCAAGGTTGAGGTGAAATAGATGGATAAGGTTAGCTGAGTTATCAGACAGGAGCATCACAATCAAGCTGTCAGCTCAATGCCTCCCTCTCTCTGCTCTCTCCCTCTTTTTGATAAACAGAGGAATAGGATTACAATTTGGACTGGTCCCGGGGCAGTGAGGAGGCCTCCCCTGCCTTTCAGCTGCATTCTCTGCTCTCTGAAAGGAGCACAAGAAAGGCACATATCTGTCAGACAGGGTTTTCTGGGTGGGGAACGCTAGTGGAGGTGGGAAGAAGGGCATTTTTTGAGGAGAAGTGTACTTTGCTGAAATTACAATACCACAATGTCTCCCTTAGTTTTGCATTATGCCGCCATTCATACCAGGGGGTTTGGTTTTATTTGTTAATATGTTCAATTTGTTGTGAATACAATAATGCACCAGCAGTATCTGTACTGCTTTACCTCAGCTGGTGATTGTAATATTTTTTGATAACCTTAATTATCCTACTGTGATATTTAAAACACACTAAAAACCTGCAAACACTTTTTTCAATGGTGAAAATGTTTCTTTAAGCTACATAGTGGTAACATTTTAATTTTGAGGTTGTGTTACAATTCCTCTTTGCTCATAATATATTTAGGATTACATTAATATGTGTTTTTCCTTATTTTAAATTAAACGTTGCTCATGGTAAAAGTGATAGCATTTATAACAGTATACATTAGCTATTTCTATTGTTAAATATTATATTGTTGTTAATTGGATGACAGAGACTTGTCTTTTCTAAAAGTACTAAATGTTCTTGACAACACAAATGTCTGTGTTGCGCTTGTATTGTCTACATTGTTTGGGACACAAAAGAACTCCTGTTCTCCCAGGCCCCTGCCGACTGATCTGAGAAACTTTTTAAAATGCTAAATCTGCTGAGAGTGGAAAAATAATGTTAGGACAGCTAACAGAGCAGCAAGGCAATTAAGAGAAATTAATTATGGAAGGGGCGTGCAAGCCGAGCCGAGTGAAAACGTGAACTCACAGAGGTGTCTGAGAAAACGGTTGTGGCACTCGTCCATTTGCTATCTCATTATCTACAAGGGAAGAAACCCTCGCCCTGTGACCCCCCCCCAACCTAAAGAGACCCCATGATCTTCAACTGTAGTTACAGGGAGAACAGCCTTCTGATGTTCTGCCTGCTGAATGCATGGCTGAGCTGAAATTAAAAGTCTACTTCTGCTCCCCCAGCCAAAAAAGATGGTCCATCACAGTTGCTGACCCATTTTCTTCCTTCACATCTACATGTACATAAATTCCCTCCTTCCACTAAGAATTGCTCACTGAAATATCTATTTTTCCTGCCATGTTCCCTCACTGATTCAGTGGCGGTGGTGTCCAGGGAGCTAGGTGACCTTCGTCTTTTTTGACTCAGTTCTGTCTCGAATGAGACATGAGAGAAAAATGAGAGATTCCTGTCTTTTTTCTCTGCAACAGCAAAAACTCACTCAAACTTAAACAAGATATCAAGAAGGTTGTAAAACATTCCTATATTTTTATTTTTCGACTTTTTGGTGGATGTTTACGGTTTCTCAATGTGTTTGCTGGGTGGCAGTTTAAGGACTGTGGAACACACACATTTTGTACTTTTATGCTGTTCTCCTCCAGAACTGAATTAAGCACGTGAATTAGCATTGTAGTAGTAGTAGCTTAGATGATCATATGCACGTGTTCCCCTTGTTCCTGAAGAGCAAAAACTTGTTTGGCAGCGCTAACTCAGAGAAGCGACAATTGTTTTGTCCAAATAGGATCAGGAACAGGACGAGAATCATGAACATCTCATCCTAAGCTCAGGCAACAAGTGAAAACATCCCCAAAATCTGAATGAGCAGAGACACTGACACACATCCATGCTCTATTCTTTTGTAAAAACCAAATCCCTCTTTTCCTCCTTTCTCAGCCATAATATGGCTTCCAAGCGAGGTCCAGCCAGAAATCTTGCAGCGTGGCCATGAAATAAAGGAAGTGCTGCCATGCCTGACTATGCCAATGAATAAAGCCAAAGCAAATTGCTTAGGGAGAGTTTGGTCCAATTGGATGCCATCCCTTGGTATGTAATTCCCATGGTGCATCGTTGGCAGTAGCGTTGCACGCCTCAATCAGGTGTGGGGGCCTGGAGGAGGCCTTGCTCATTTGCATGTCCAAGTATGAGGGGAATTCCTCTTAGGAAGGAGTCAGGCTTTGATGTGGGCATTCCCACTGGGATTACAGGACTAAAATAGACAGTAATGGATCAGGGAAGTCATTCATCGTCAGTGTGCGGTTTGCCCAGTCCTCCTTCACCTCTTAAACCACACTTGGCTTCAAAGAGAACCATCCCTGAGCTGCTTTTGCCAGGACACCTACTGAAGATGAGGCTGACGCAAACGAGCCAGGGAATGAGATTGATTTGAGATTCATCAAATGATACATCACCCTTGCAGGTCACATTCATTCAGGGTTTTGTCACATGCTCACTCGAAACAATAACTTTACATTGTTCATGTGTAATATGTTTGTATGTATATGTATCTTGAATGCTTCACATTTATGGAAGAACTTAATATTCTTTCCATTGTAGTTCGTGCTTGTCCTGCTATGGGTTGTGAGGGGACTGGAGAGTAACTTATTTCAGTATAAAAACTAAGGCAGGCCAACATTAAACTGTAAGTTGTGGGTATCGGCACAGAATATAAGGATAGTACTCCCCAGTTTCATGTATTCATTTTGTTATTGTTTCATTCTTATTATATTATTTTGTTAGAAAACATTGTAACAAACACTTAGAAATGTAAGGACTTTGGTTGCCTAAACTTCTACATTTAAATGTTTTGGCCACTTGCTTTAAACACAGCATATTAAATGGTTAATGGTAAATATTATTATTTTATAATGTTACAGTGGTCTTGGTTTGGGTTGTTTCTGTCCAATGTCCTGCAACGGGACACATTAGCATTTCCTGCTACAAAAGCCATGTGGTTAGATGTGTCCCAGACCAACTTAGCAAGTGTTTTAAATGATCGGATCCCAATCCGTCTTGGTGGTTGTTCAAGCTTGCATTTATGGTTTTCCACTAGTGACGCAATGATCTAATATGCATTAGATCATTGCGCATTAGATCATTGTGCAATATTGCATATGCATTGTAAAGTTAAAAAGGAGCAAACAAACAGCACCAAGAGACAGAACACAGATACTACCAGCCACACAATGTACTGTGTCAGATTTAATTGCTGTAGGTGGATCATTCTTTTCACACACTGGTTTGACTTTTAAAAGATGACAATCTACAAGCTGTGTCAGAAATTGGATGCTGTTAGAGAGAGAGAACTCAATGACTAACGTGTTCCGTGAACCACTAGATGGAATCTACAGAATATGAAAAGCTTTACAATCCTCAGCAGGTCTAGATCAATTGAAGTCTCCGCACATAAGAAACAGCCAGAAAACTTCAGCAGATTCATCACTCTGCAAGAAAATCAGCAGATGGACGGACATAACAAACACGCTCTAATTGCATGGTGGCAATTCAAGAGTTTGTTTTAGATTAATTTTGATTAACGTTAATTTAGACCCAAGATGAAAATATTTAAATCCACCGCGGCTGCATGATTGTTGTCACCAAATTGTGCCACATACTTTAAATTGCAGAAAGTTCCACATCTTGCCAATATTATCATAACACCAGAAAAACTACCAGAAATTATCCAGGTAGCCTATTTTAACCCCTACTGCAAAGATTGTAGAGTAACTGCAGAGTCAGATGAAAATTTCTATGAGCATCTCCTTTATGGTAATTTATCACAGCTATTTGCCACAGTGTTAATTGGCATTTTTGCAAGCAAAAGTTTTCACTGATGTTATAGTTATTGTAAAATACAAATGACTACTGCTAAATATCAATAATTCAGAAATGAACATAAATGCACAACTTCCCTCCTTGGTTCAACTCTCCAGGCTCATGCTCTACATCTAATATGTTTTCAAGTTCATGACAGTTAACACTTTCTGAACAATGCTCATCCACGGTCGAGTGAATGCTTTATCGACGTTGGACCTGTTCTCAGTGTGACAGTCAGAACACAGAGGAGACAAGCTCTTTAGCATGTGATACATTAGTCACTTTTGTTTTAATGAAGTAGGTAACAAATGCAACATTTAACATAACAGAACATATGCATTAGGAGGTTAATGTCATTGTCCATGCGAAGCCATTAGCCTCATTTACATGCACTTTTTCCTAATGTGGAAATTCTGTGACGTTTTTGACCTTCGCTAAAACTGCAACTTTTAACAGTTCATTAATGTTTTGAGACTAATTATTTGCTCACCTTAAGTGCATCATATTTGATTAAACTAGCTGGTGTGATCCAATCTGTTGACACGCATCTGCCTGTTTTTGAAACGTACAGTAGCAGCTACCAGAAGAGTTTTATTACCGCCGCTTGTGTATCTTACCACAACAGGTAAACCGAGAGAGGACAGTGGTAGAAGAATGAAGGAGAGGAAGAGCACGGGAATAAAAAGATAAACAGTTTGACCTTCTGTTTCTGCCAATTTCCAGTGGTCGCCCCCCTCTCCTTAGCCTTCTCTTTTCCTCTTTTGCCCTCAGCCCTGTGTCGGACGAATCCTTTTTGGAGGGATAAATAGCACTGCTGCGCTTTGATAGCCCCAGTCCCAAACAGCAGCTACCGATAAATAAAAGGAACTTTCTCCATTTATCTCTGTGAGAAAGAAGTTCCTATTAGGGTCCCCGTAGCCACAGGGCCTTTCCCTCCTTCATTGCACAGCTTTGTAGATTGCCTGCTTGGTTTAAGGTGCTATTGAGTGCTCACCAGGACAATTACATGCCAGGACCCCCCTCCGGAAATGTCCCTCCCCTCCACTTCCCTCTCCCGTCTTGTACCTCTGTGCCAGTGTTGCACGAGATGCTATCCAAGATAGGGCTGGATGGGAATAGTGTGCGCGGTGCGTCATGTAATTGCGTGTGCATGTGTGTGTGAGCTCCCTGCTGCAAGAGGGGACAGAGGGGGTAGAGTGATAATGGCCCTCTGAATGGTATGGAATAAAGTATCATTGCTTAGTGCCTGGAGTCAGACAGTGATGCTAATGCAAATGGTTTTTACCCCCACCTTTCTGGCTGGTATAAAGATAGCCCCCATAAACAGTATGTATGAAGAAACAGAGCGAAGGAGGTGTATAAATAAAAATAGCACACACCTCAGTGAAAATGACTTTTTGTTGCCTTCAGGGAACTTAAGACACACCTTTACACTTTCCCTCAGGTCCTCCTCTATTTCCTACTTCTCTTGATATTTTTTTATCATTTGATAACACATAAAGTAGAGATTTCTGTGAGGAGCAATATAGCAGTGAAAAAAAAAAAAAAGAATTGTGCTCGGTTTTAGAAAGACTTGGCCCTGGACTGGGAATGTCAATCTCATTTCCAACAGCCTCACAAAATCAAGGTGTTTTCAACACATGAAATGAGATGTGTGTATTGGTTATAGGGTGCAGAAGTCGAAGACTTCACCTTGAGAAGATACTGATATTTTCTGGCACATTGTTAAATCATAAACGGCCAATTGGATGACACTGGTGTGCTTTACAAACAGAGTGTATTGCTGGATGAATACTCGCAGAAGAAAACACAAAGAAGTCTGAAGCTATTGTTTGGCTTTCAGCCTCGGTCTCTGAAGAAAGTATCCTCACAAGCGCAAACGTGGGCAGTTTGAGCTACAGCATATTCAGAAGGGGGGGGGGGGGGAGGAGGAGGAGGTAGGGGCGCAGTGTCATAAATCTCTGACCACAGAGGAGAGCGAGGGGAGGGAAGGCTGATCCAGGATCGAGCTGAGGATCTTAGATTCTAGAGTGCCACAAAAGGCGTCTATCAGAGCAAGGACAGCCTCAGCTCTCATCTCCGCAGATACATCACTGGGTTGTGGAAAGCGCCAGCGTGTTTACTGTGGCTGCCTCCTACCCCACAGCACCACCGGAGGCGGGAGCTCATGGACATGGAGGGGAGACCTGCTACTGAGAGCTTTCTGAAGACAGGCAGCCTGTGAACTGATACAGAGGGCAGTGCTAATCAAGAAGCCCATAGGCCCTCGTGCTCGCGCTCGGGGCCGCTCCTATATCCTCACTCCTGTGTCTACTCCATTTACTCAGTTTTGCTCTCGGAGCCTAAGCTCCTTTTATTTCATGGTGTCAGTTTTCAAAGGCTTGTCTTTTGTCTCGTGAAAAGCTGTGACTTAGCCATCCATTTGTGGAGTGGATTTATTGTTGAATTGTTGAAATTGTCACTTGTACAGAAACAGTGGCCAAATCTTCAATGAAACAAAACACATAATAATATAATTCCATACTAGAATTCACTGTGCATCAGGTCTTTAAAATTTGCACTATAAAAACTATGTCTTACTTGGGCCAAAGGATAAAATGCCCACCTCTCTATTTCTGTAAAGGGCCAAAATAGTAACTCGTCCGACAGCTGGGGAAGCCTTATATAAATAGTATAAATGGTCACCCTTTACACAATGGCTTTGTAATATATCATTTGGCTTCACAGTGCCCTAATATCTGGGTAAAGTTTCATAAGGGTGCCTTTTGGCAGCCTGAGCTAAGTGGTCTTAGCTGCCTGTGATAGGCCTGTGTGCTGAGCAGGTTCTGGAGATAGCAGCTCTCTGGTGGCATGGCTTCTCTCATAGGTCCCTCCCTGGCAGAAAGCAAAAGAAAGGGAATAAAGAAGGGGCTGGGAGAGAAAGGAAAGAGGCAGGAGGGAATTGACACAGAGCTTGGCGAGGAGCCAGAGCCGGCCTCCTTGCGTCTAATGTACGAACGGGGATTTATTTAAACAGTGAGAAGAGAGGACAGCTTCACAGTGCCAGATTAATTCCGCTTTTTATTCAGAAAATAAAAGAGACTTTGAATTATTAAGAGATAGCGGGATTAGAAGCCTCTCTTTCCAACCCCAATCTACGCTCCTTTTAATTTCCACTTTATTAGAATTCTTTTTGAAGTATTTTAATGTGGACAAAAGGAGAAGAAGAGAGAGAAAGCAGAAAATATTAAATATCAGTTAAACTGCATTAAACATAAGCCCAAGCCTCAATTTTTTCACAGTCATATTGATCCTACTCTTCCACTTCTCAATTATCAACTTTTATTGTAGGTTCAGCCAAGTGCAGAGGCCGATTTTGAAATGAAACGGCTTCTATCTTCTATTCATCCTTGGAGCTACGGGGGCTGCGGTGGGCTTTCTCCTTCCCTCACACGCTCTGTTCACTTCGCTTCCTTAAACCCCACTCAAAATGTGTCAGGGAGGGCGATTGTGTAGTGCCGGGAGGAAGAAGCCAGTCGTTCTCACGTCTCCTCGGCTGGGGTCAGCTCAGGGGGTCGTTAGGGATCAACAGGAGAGGACAGGCATGGGTCAGACTGCATTGCTGAAGTGTTCTCCGGTGGACAACAACTATCGCTTGTATTAAAAAAAAACAAAAATTAAAAAACTGGAACAGCATCCTCTGCTGTGATGCTACATTTTTAGCCACCCACTGTTTACTTAATATGCACTTCATGCTATATTTGCTTCTTAGCTCTACATCTAGGGAACAACTTGCCCTCACATTACTGGTTTAGCCGAGCAGTGCAGCATTGTGCCCTCTACAAATCTCACCAGCCATAGGAATTTGATTGTGCCGGAGGATTCTCTCTGTCAGACAACCGGTCCATAATCTCTGGCAATTCTTTGTGCAGGAGGATTACCACTGAAAGTGTTACCACATATTTACAACTACTCCACTAACTCTCAACAGGCTCTCCTGCATCCAGCCCAGCCACAGCTAAGCCATGGTTAACATAGGAAATCAAGCTGAGATTTAGGGCATCTCCTTCTAAATCTAAGGATGGGCTGTATCTGTACAAATAAGAAGGTGCTTGGTCTTTTTCACTGTCTTGTTTAGCTCAGATATAACCTTGAGGATTACCTGCGTAAAATAAAACAACAAAAAACAAAACAAAACAAAAAAAAAACAGGAAGAACGCATCTGTTTATTTGTAAAGCACTTGACATTGCCTTCCCCAGGGATAGATCAGTAGCCCCACAGTAAACACAGAAGCATTCATGTGAAAATGATTGCTGTGTGTTTAACGATTCAGGTTTACACAAGGCTAAATTACTAGACAGCTTGTTGTCGGTGTGCGATTCTCCGGTGCTACTGATGATCAATCTTTGAATCTAAAAAAATGCAATGATGAAAACTAAAAAGAACACAAAAAAAAAAAACAACGCAAAAGGTCAGCAGCTTCATTAAACCATATTTGGTGACTACTGTGTCCAGTTTTAGTTGACTCTACTTGATATTAAAGCAAAGAGAGGGTCAAGAGGCCATTTCAGCAGTCCTCCTTTTTAGCATCTGTGTCTTATCGCTCCATCAGTGCCCAAGTGTTTCATTCAAAGTCTGACTAGATAGGCCGCGTGTCTGGCTGTTGTTATTGAAATTTCTGGGCCTGTGCTGCCACACCGGCCTACCCCCCTCTTGCCCCCTGTCTATTCTAAACAAGTGTATCTTCAGAAACACGCCAGCTTGTAATGGTAATGACCTGAATGCTTCTCCCTCATTCCTTTTTGTGTGTGTGTGTGTGTGTGTGTGTGTGTGTGGGCACTGTAGGGTGAGGCTTTGCCTTTGGGGGGTTTATGGGGTACAAACCCGACAGGGCAGACTAGAGCAGGGCTTGTTGTGACAAAGCAAGGTCTGACTTATGCAAAATCCATATGCAATGTGTGTACTCTGTGTACATGTTATATTATTATTTTTGCTCTCTCTATATATATATATTATACAACTACAACTGTAATTATGAGCAACTACTGTATATGAAATATGTATAGAAAATGGAAAAATAGAACTACACAAATATTAAAACCTAAATTTCCCCCGCAGTCTGTCTCTCACACACGTGTACACACAAAACATAAACCAAACTATTATGTCAGCTAGGCTCATGGCATATGTGAGATCTTATTTCCATCATTACAAAAATGCTGGGCACAAACTGACAAGCATAACCTAAGCACTAAATGGAAATCATCCAATATCTGATGCTAACAACAGGCAACAGTAGGTGGAAAAGTGTCGCTTCTTTGACAAGAGAAATCCCTGGCAAATAATCCGCCGGAATGTTGACTGGATGGGTTTAGGAGGAAGAAGTACAACCGCGGCCGGGCAAGAAATATTCCTCACACAGTCTGTCCTGCTGTACTGAGCAGCTATAATTAAAATAGCAATGAATTCAACCCCTAGACAGGAGCCTCTTTAAAAGCCAATTGTGGGGCTAGATAGCATAAAAAAGAATTGTCTGCAAAGAAAAATAAACGGAGAACAATGTCAAAACTCTGTGTTGAAAGAATAGTGATAAGGATCATCCATTTAAACAAACCTAATGCTTGACTGCTTGTTGTGAGCTACATTTCATACATAAAATATGTTCTGTCACTGATATTGCCCCTTATCTAAAGGGAGAGAGGCAGACAAAATTTGCAGCCTGTGTGCAAGCAATGGGCTGTTTGTGGAGAGTGATAGAGGCCCAGAGCTGGAGATGCATGGCAGATAGCATCTGTCTGTCAGGCGTGCAGGCGGGCTGGAGCAGTGGGGAAACACAAGGAGACAGAGACAGAGGAGGGGGCAGGAGACTGAGTGGATGGGTGCATGCGGTGTGGACCATTAGACCAAAAGGCCCTGCCTCCTGAGGAAATAGGTGACTCCCAGCAAGCTGCAGCCCCCCACACACACACACATTCTACAAACCCTGTCAAATGCCAGTTCACTTGTAGGCTATTCCCCAGTGGACCGTGTGACAAAGAGAGGAGTGTAAACAATGCACAAGCTGCCAGCGCTCTGGTGGGCGGTGCACTAGGTGCAGGGAATGCAACAAAAACAGGGACGGCGGGTCATGTTAAGGTAAAACGCGAAACTGTATGGTGGTTGTCTTCAGACCTTTGCTCTGATCCGATCGTAGCTTTGCCTTTATCACGCTGACCCCCCCCCCCCCCATTATGTAACTTGACCTTGGCGTACGGAATCGCCGGTGATGAATTAGCCCGGCGAACTGAGAATAAACTAGCACAGCAAAGTCAAGGCTGCAGCAGCCCGGGGGCAGATAATGTTATAGCTGGTAGGACATTTCACATTACAAAAGCACAGAGGTCAGGTGACCGCTGAGGCCTGAATGCAACAACAAGCCCCCTCCATGTTTACTCTCCCTCATGGTGAAGTGATCATAATCTGCCACAAGCAGTCTATTGTTTGTTATTTTGCATCTATTCCTCATAGGCGCAGTATGGGAGAGGGCAAGGGGGCCTCAACATACATGGATATGCATGTATATAAGTGTTTGAATGCAGTTGCTGATCTGTCCCTACCTATGCTGTGTAAATTAGACCGGATATTTAAACAGGATTATCTGTTGGAATAAGGTCTGAGATGCAAGATGCTACCGTGCTGAAAAATTCCATTTGTCAGATCACTGGCTTTCATGAATACTTAAAAATGGAGGAGGGTGAGAAATCATCTGCTGAGTATCCTAGACTAATTACACTTGTACAACACAGCAAGGCATATGAAAAATAAATATTTGCGCTCGATTTAAAGAAAGGGGAGCACTTTAAAGTCAAATGTGGCATACATTTAGAGGATTGTGGCTACTCGTGCTAACCAGAGGCGATGTCAGGTTGCAGATGATTGACCCGAAGATGAACACTGCTTCACTTCCTTCTAGCTATTTGCACAAAACTATTAGCAGAAGTCAGCTGAGGGATGAGCCTGAGAGCGGATCACAATTTGATTTGGGAAGTGGAGTGGAAAAACTTACTGGTTATCAATATGCAACCCATTGTGTGAAAGCTCTTTTGCCTGTTATTGTGTCAGAATTGTCCAGTTAATTTGAGACTGCCAGTGAAAAAGCACCATTGTTTATCGGACACAGTGGATTCAATTATCAATATTCACCTGCTCTCTTGTATAAATTCATTTTTCCCTGGATGACATTGTTTGTCTGTGCTGTGTACTGTTGTTCACGTTTATGTCCAACCATGAAAACACAGCCTGCACATGAAAGTCACTGTAGTCTATGCACTATGCATCAGTATAGGTTGAGTAGACCTTGCAATGACATTCATGCATTTTACACAACATGGCTGAAGACCTTAAACTTCAAGATAAAAAAAAAAAGCTCTTTAAGATTATTAAGATCAGATATGACGGTAATGCAAACGGCCGCCTTAAAAATCAATGGCATATTTAAGCTCCAGTGAGTAATTATGTCTGTGATTAGTATTGATCAGCAGAGCGACTGTGTCAAGTTTCCATTTTATTGGTAGAACAGTGCTGAGACACCTGACACAGTCTTGGAGACGTGTGTGTGTGTGTGTATTCAAGTGAAGTTCAGTGATAAAGTAGAGTTGTTTTTTTTTTTTACTATTGCCTAAATGAGAATATTTAATCCAACAAGCTCACTCCCACCTAAGTTGCTAAGTACCCTATTTAAAATGAACGAGGTGGCCAAAACATTAGAACCACCTCTTCTTGTAATACACAAACTGAAACAATGTTTCAAGCTCATTTTTCTATCATTACATCCCCACTTGTATCCTGCCAACATGGACTGTCTGTTCACCACCCACTGCTGCTAAACTGAACTTAACTTGGCAGACATGACAAACGCTGTCTTGGATCACAGAGTCAACCGGATATAATTGGAAGGAACGGACACGCTAATTAAAAATATTCAAACCAAATCAAAGATCATACAGGTTATGAGGCCTTAAAACATGCAGCCCAGAACCTAAATCCACAGTACAATACTGGGTAAACCACAGCTACTGTAATTAGCAATGCAGGTAAGCAATATTTCAAAATTCTAAAGAACGTACATTGGTTTGCTTTCTGCAGAGGCGTGTGATGAGATGATTACTCATGTCTGTGCTGTATTTTAAATATACGGTAGACAGGAGAGACAGCTAGCCTGGCTCTGATCAATGATAAGAGAAACACCTACATGTACCAGCATGGGGGGTTGTGTAAACACTATCCAGTGCCTGAAGAGAAGAGACGATTCTTACCTAGTGGCTTTTGTTTGAATGAGACTAACAAGATGTTAATTAGTGGAGTTTCACGTTGCTGCTAGATGCATATTATTTCCTTCTTACAAAACCAGGAAAGCTGTTTTCTCCTCTATACAGTCTTGATGCTAAGCTTAGATAACCAGCTGCTGGCATTAGCTGCTTGCGAGTAGAATCAATATTCCCAACTAGCAATAGATCAAAAACATATCAAACTATTACTTCAAGGTTAGAGAAGAACCCTTTCTGGGATATTACTGTTGATTTTTCAACATAACAACCTCACATGTTCTTAACTCCTAACTTATTTCACGCAGACCTTCAGCGGGTTGTTGCCCCCACTCGTCATCACTGACATTAAGCAATCACCTGGCAATGGCAACACTTTAGGACGTTTACATTCATTAAAATGTATCATTAAACGGATAAATGTGTAATTCCAGTGGCATCACTTTTCTCATGAAACAATCTTTAAGCTACACCATAAAATCCAATAATAATACTAACTTCGATTTTCTTAGTTAACTTTACTCAGTTTTCAACAAATGAATGGAATGGTCTGCCCTTATGTAACTTTTCAAAGTGCTTAACACTGCTTCTTATTCACCCGTTCGCACTCAAAATCACACACACTCTCTCACACAAATGGGGGAGCTGCTGGCCAACGCTCACCGGGAGCAACTAAGTTGGGGTTCACTGTCTTGTTCAAGGAAAAAAAAAAAAACCTTTACTCATTGTTTTTGAGTGAAGCTAACTTAAAACAATCAATTTCAGTAGCAACAAACGAGGCAATGGGGCAAATTCATCAGCAATTTAAACCTTTTTCTGCTCTTGGAAAATCTTCTACTGACATTTGCTGAGGACAGAAGGAGCAGTAAAAGTGCTTTGCTGCAAGTAAAGTCTATTTCCCGTTTACGTAGTACAGTGTGAAGAACGTTTTACACTATGGTGGGACTAATCTGAGCACTAGATAATTAACAAGCATTCCTAGACCCCACAACCTCCCAGCCATCCCATCTGTCTGTCTTAGTAATATAATATATATAGTAATAGCATAATATTGTCTTGTAGTGTAGTATGGTTATAATAGTAAATTAATGAACGTACATTAATTTGGGGGGAGGGGTGTGGTAACAAACCATGACGATGTGACCAAAGTAGAAAGTCGTGCATGACAGAAAATTTGTTGTACGAAAGTTACACAAGTAACCAAGTTTTAGTCTGTAAAGAACTGTGTGATGACTCTGTTGTGAATTGGCGCTATGTAAATAAAGTTGAGTTGAATTGAATTGAATTGAACGATTACTTGACATGTTTAAGGCAATGGATTTGCACGGCCTTAACAAGTAAATCCGATTGCTGTTTAAAGTTGTGAGAAATGTCATGTTTGTCTGCCCAACTAAAACAAGCGTGTTGTTTCAAAAAACAGAGTACTTTTAACTTGAAATGCTTTTATTTGTAATAATAATCCTGACTACTCCATATTGAGTTATGATTACACAATAAGTACTTTTTTAAGTACACTTTTTTTAGCTTTGTAATCTAAATTGTAAGTGTACTGCACTTAATAAGCCTTTGTAAGTAGAAATACAATTTTGTAATATATATTTATAGTATTATTATTATTCCGTGACATTTTTACACATTTTTCTCCACCATCCAGCTCTGTGGTACTGAAAAAAAGGAGGCTGGGATCACTAAGACAAGTGAGTGATCTATAGTTTTTCCTGAGACAGATTGTCTGGAAGGTTGCAGAGATTAGTCACATCTGGGGCTTTTAAGAATGCTGCAAATTGTGGCCTTTCTTCAACGCGGCCGATAAGCCATTAAATGAAGGGAGCTTCCTTATCAGCCCGCTGCTACCCATAAATCACAATTGCCTGCTCCCCTCCTGTACCCCTGGTGGTTTCTATCTGCATCCTGGGGCTGGCAAGATCCCACCATCACTAGCGCTACCACCACCACATCACGCAATAATCACACTATTTGCCTCCTAATTCACCCTCTACAGGCAGTGCATTAGAAGCATTCTTCCATTATGTTTCCCACTCATCTGTTCTCTCTTTCTGTCTGTTATTCTCTGTCTCTCACTGCCCGTCTTTCCTTGTGTGTATTCACAAGTCTTCAAACGGAGGAATCATTCTTCCTGCGAGTGCTATCAGACTTTAATCCACAGAAAAACACTGACACTTCAATACCAATTCAAAAGAATAGGATATGGAAACAGCCTTTAAATGGGATATTGTTCTCCTTTTGTCTCATTCAAACCAAAAGGAAAATAGAGTGGATAGCATAAGCTTTAATGAGCTTGTGTAAGTGACTCACATTTAATTATTTCTTTCTTGCTTCCTCAATAATTATATGGCACTGGCAGTGATTTTGTTGTGCTTGCCTGACAGTCTCAATTGCCTGAGCTCAGGAGTGACGGCAATAGAAATATTAACAATGCTACCTGAGTAACAAGTCAAAACTAAGCGATTCTGTTACAAATGGGGTTTTTCTAATAAGAGACAGAAACCACATACTGTAGCTGATAAATCTGCAGCAGAGGGTTCAACCTTGTTTCATTGGATGCCTTTCAAAATAGTAAGAATTTCTACCGCACGTTTAAAACAATAGTACAACATGCTGGAGAATATTATTATTGGCTTTCTTTGTAAAATGAATTCAATTACAACGTAGCTGAGAGGTGTTTACAGTGTCTTACAGGGAAAATGTTGGACAAGTGGAACCCGCTGGCTGGGCTCTGCAACATTTAAAAATACTCCAAGGAGCATTAACATTTACATCTAGTCATTTAGCAGACACTTTTATCCAAAGCGACTTACAAGTGAGGTACAAGGCAGCAAGAATCTAAGTCAAGGAGAAAACAAAGCAAAGTCTCATCAGAAAAGTGTTTACATTTCATGAGAAAGAGCAGAAAGGAAATGTTTTTCTTCTTTTAATTTATATAGATTTAAGTGCATAGGAAGGTGCAGAGGAGTGTTCTGTTTTAAGCAGTTTTCTGAATATTGGGAGTGAGTTTGCTGAGTGTGCAGAGTTTGGTGGCTCGTTCCAACACCGTGGGGTCACTGAGCTGAGGAGTTGTGCTTGATGTCTTCTGTGCGGTGCTGGGACCACCAGACGTCGTTGGTTGGCAGAGCGAAGAGGACAGGAGGGATTGCAGACCCGGATGAGGGAGTTGAAGTAAGCAGGAGCACGTCTAAAACTCACCAAATTGATTGGTCTGGGGCAGCAATGCATTACTAGTGTAATAACACATTACAATAATATTATCCATTTCTTTCATAAGGAGTTGAGTGAGGGATTACAATTAAAATTTCTGTAATATTATATTACAGTTGCTAATTGGTTGGCCCAGGACTTAACTTCAGTTCTATTAATTTGGCAGTGTAACAGCGTTATTCACTGTCTCGTCGGTATTTGGGTCTGTACACAGACATGGAGTAGATGGTACGAAACTGCCTTAAGTTAAACATTTGACAAAGCTGCGGTGAAAATTGTTTCTGAAAACGTATTAAAAATACTCTCTTAACTCCACAAACTTGTAATAAATCACTGATTTATTACACCTGTTCTTAAGGTGGTGAAAATGTGTACGATTTGATCGATGCCACTAATACTGCCTTAAAAAGTTTCATTCACAAAACTGGCAAACGCAGGTAACAAAAGAACTTTTTATTGTGGAGCTGCAAAACTGCTGTCAGGTACCAGACAAAACATGACTAACTTTGATAACAAACTGTATTACAATACATGTACATGTATATAAAAGTATTATTACAGAATTAAGAAGGAAAAGCTCAAGCTGCATAAAGTTAGAGTCTATCAAAACATATTTCTAAAGCGAAGTGGCCGATGACTAATTCAGAGAGGTCAAGGAGATATCAGATATTCGAGTAACAAATATTCTAGCTATGAAAGAAAATGTTACACTGTCAGGCATCAGAACAGAGGATGGTACTGGACATCATCATGCATAAAGTGGGAGGAGGGAGAGAATTTTCATATTTTCCTGTTTACTGAACAACTCAAAGGTAAATGCAAATATATAATCTGTTAATACACCTGATTTTGTCAGCAGTGTTTAAATTTGTGAATTTTGGAGATGCTTAGTATTCAGACCCACATTTTTAAGGCTAACCTACTTTATACAAAGCTAATTGTCCCCTTGCTCCAGACTTGAGACTTGACAAACTTGTATGGTATCGAGCTTCTCATCTAACTCAGTGAGAAAAATATACCTCATAATGACAAAGTGAAAACTGAATTTTAGAAATGTCTGTTAATTTATTAAAAAGGAAAAAATGAAATATTACATTAGTATTAAGACCTTTTGCCACAGCAATTGAAATTTAGCTCATGTGCCTCCCAGTTCTCTTGATCATTGCTGAGGTGTTTCTACACCTTGACTGGAGTCCACCTGTCAATTAAAATGGTTAGACGTGATTTGGAAAGGCACACACCTCTCTTTAAAAGGCCTCACAGCTGAAATAAAAATATTTTTTACCTCTTCTCCTGAAATTATTGTGACAAAGGGATTTATTCTTGATATAGTGTATATCTTCTTAAAACCTTATACCTTCCAAACAACAGCTGTTAGTTAGTTTTACCTTAAAATTAAAAATTATATACCACTATATACAAGCAGCACAACTTTGGGAACTCACCCACATCTAAAATCCTAGTTTAGATTAGATTAGATTAGATTTTATTTTTTAAATAATATTTTAAGAAGTAGTAGTATTTGCAGCTACCAATTATTTTCAGTATCAGTTCTTATTTAATAGTTTGGCCTGTTAAATTTAGAAAACTAAATGAAAAAAGCTTTAAATCTTTAAGGAGCTTGTTTTGAACAGTTCAGAAACCAAGTAGAGGACATAGAATGTCACCAAATCCTCGTGACTTCCAAACAAAATGTAGGACTAAATGTTAAAAAATCCAATCAACTAATGAAGCTACTGACTGGATTAGCTCAACTTTGGAGTTAAAATGATTTAAAGGCTACTGATACAAAAGACGCAGTCCACTCGAAAAATGTTCTTTAGTTGTGGTAAAATAATGGACCTGAACAAAAGCTGTTTCCCTTAAGTTCATCCTAATTACCGGGAGACCTTTCCAGGGCCGTGTGTGTGCTTATCACAGTGCACCTGTGTGGAAGGTGATAGAGGGGAGAGCGGAGGCAGCCTACATGGCAGCATCAGGGCTGATGGAGCAGCTAAGCCTGAGCAGGAGTTAAAGGCGTAGGCCTGGCCTGTGTTGTGTTGCTGGAGACCTAACTGGAGACAGATTAAGGACTGTGCATTTATCTTTGCTTGTAAATGACTGACTGGCCAGTGTTGTTACTGCCAGGCCAGGGTATTGGAACAAGAGGCTTAAGATGTTATCAGGGAATGCTGTGCCTGCAGGCACTCTGAAGATTATAAGGCATGGAAAAAAGACAGTGGGAAAAGTGTTGACAAACAACCAGGGGTTATTAAACATTAATTATATGCTAAGCTAACTCTCTCTCTGACCCATCAACACAAAGCTTATGAGACCTTTGGGGTCCACCGTCCCTTTATCAAGGTCAGAAGTCATCAGTTTAGTTTGACTGGCTCTGAGCTTTGTGCGTTTGAATACACAATGAGTATCGAGACCCTTTTACTTGTCTTCCTCTGTTTAGAACGGAGAAAAGTCTACAAACGATTTGGTGATTTCTTGGATGCGGTCAAACTCTTGCCGTAGAGATAACAGAATGATAGTAGAAGGTAAAAGGTGGTTTTGAATAGTCAGCCAGATCCTGCTCCTCTGCGGCAAAAGGATCTATGCATATTTATTGGCGGCCTGGGTGGATATTTGTAGTCACAACGCACAAAGGCCGAACTGGCTGAACAAGTAACACAAATAGTCCAGCACAGGGCTGGTGTACTCACGGCAAGAAGGTCCTGTCTTCAAGCCCTGGACCGGACAGGGCCTTTCTGTGTGGAGTTTGCACGTTCTCCCCGCGTTTGCTTGTTAGGGGAAACCCCCTACAGCTAAAAATGTGTTAGGGACCAGGTCATGTTGGGCCATCACAGCGACTCAGGACTAACCCTCCATCTGACCATCTGACGCAATTTTGATTTACACCTTGTACGTATAATGACAAATGAAGCACTTTACCTTTACCTTTATTAAAGTAGACAGGACTGAAACAATTCAGCTACATTTGTGACCAGACAGTATGTTTCAGGACCACACTGAATAATTCAGTTGATTGTACTATTTACTGTGCTACAGTTATTTGACAACTGCATTTACTTTTCATTTGCATAGTCTTAATGCAAAATATAAATGCACGCTCAGCAAACTCACTCCCAATATTCAAAAACTCTTCCGCACCTTCCTATATACTTGAATCTGTAATAAAAAATAAAACAAAACGTCCTTTCTGCTCTTTCTTGCCCTTGCATCTCATAGGACTTTGCTTAGATGTTTTCTCCTTGACTTACATTTTTGCTTCCCTTGCACCTCACTTTTAAGTCGCTCTGCTAAATGTCAAAATGTAAATGTAAATCAGCTCATATATTTTTTAAATAGATTTATTGCGATTATATAGTGTATATCTTTGTACTTTACAGCTGCAACAATGATGTTTGCAGATGAATGCATCAATGATTATAATCAATCAATCAATAAATCAGTTTTAGACAATTTTTTTTATAGCATTCTAGTTTTAATTTATGGTTTTTCAACTGATAAAATAAAGTTTATTTATTAGACTTCTAGTGCGCAGGCATTGTGTGAATACATCAGTTATGGACCATATATAGCGTCCCATTGTCTCATGTCCATAAAACACACACACACAACAAGTGTGCAAGCATTTAATGAGCAGATTCAGCGCTTTAACTCCTCAGTAAGGAGAGGAGCTATTGGCTGTCCTAAAAGTGGCGTCATCTCCTAATTGGCCACGTGCGCGTAATTGTAATGGAGGCTGTAGGAGAGAGGAATATTGTTTTGATTGGCCCTAATAATGCCGCCCTAGTTTTTGTGTTCTGAAGTAAAAAGTAGAGTTGACTACATCTTAGAGCTTAATTGAAATTAATAACTTGTTATTAGTAAATGATTTATGCACCTGTGAAATGAAGTAACATGAAATGTGGTGTAATTATGATAAAGGGCTTCATTAATGCTTAATAGCTAATTTACTAACATTTTAAAGGCAATACATTGATGTTTAATGCTTTCCCTCACTTTATCTTTAAGCATATTTTATTTATTAATAAAGCTCTTGGAGCAAATTGTAAAATACAGAATTGGGGCTACAAACACATTTCTTGTGGGCCTACTCAGCAACAATCTTAGTAGCTTTAAATGCTATATATAAACACGAATGTGGTATTTAATGATTTAGAGATGTAAAAATATTGCATGAAGTACTGTGAATCTGAAATTTGGCGACTTCATACTTAACATGTCAAAATTAATCAGACTTGCAGCTCTACTTTAATTCAAATGCCTGTGACTCGTGACTCACTTTGGGCTCGACAGCAGCTGTGACACCTTGACACCTGCTCTGACGATCCCTCTTTGCCTGGCAGATAGATAAAAGTAATGTTTTTCGGTTTCACATCCGCTCTGAACCAACGCCACCAGAAGCCATTGAGACTACAGTGTGAATGGAGATTACCTTCTGAAATCTCCTGTATCCCTTCTAGACACCACCCAGCTGCAGAGACACTTGGTAAATTGGTATTTGGAAGACATGCTTCTGAAGATAATTAGCTTTACTTTCAAGGATTACACTGTCGACAACAAAACAAGAACTGCAGGCAGGAATGCTGCAACTTCCAATTTGTACAATTTGAGATTGCATAAAGACAGGTTAGATCAAAGGGCTAGTTGCTCGGTAAGGATAGACTAGACATCCAAATAATCAATGCACACTGGTCCTGACAACAGAGCCCAACAAATTGGCAATAGTAAATGCTGAAAGCATTTTTGCAAAAAACACAACAATCAAGGGGTCCTGAGGCATGTTTGGTATTTCCCAAACAGACCAGACCTAAATCTTCCACCTGTGTGCTTAATGTACTCCTGTGAACATCAGAAGGTTGAAAGGCTAATTCTGATTAAATTTCAATCGTATTTTGAGCAATTCTGTTCAGAGACACCAAAAACCAACAATGACTTTCCTGCACTCATAATGAAGGACTTTCAGTCTGCAGTCTCGGGTTGGCTTGTTCATCTGTGCTAGAACTGCATCAGTTATCTAAAATGATTTAGAATAAATAAGGTAGACACACTCCATCACTGTGCCATTTTGAAACATTTGGTTGAGCCATTTTCAACTACTCATTTGACAAAGGATGTTGAATGTAAAATTTAACTTATATTTATACAAATGCACATATATACTGCAATTTTAGCTTTTTGCATGTTGTTCTCTTTTGCTAACATATTGGCCATGTCTGTGAACATGCACGTAAATCCACTGCAAACTACTACAATAATGATACACATCGAGTTCAATAATCTCTGCCACGATCAGTCAAAACTGATTTTATCTATAAGAAGGTAGATTTTATGGCCAAGCTGTTGTATTGGATTAGATTGTGTAGCTAATAACGCGATCACTTGGTGCATATTGCATTTAAACCTCAGACCTTTTGGCTTCTTGTTGTTTTTTTAATGTACAGTTTACTTTCCCTGTGTGTTTCTAGCATTTGAAGCAGTGCCACTAGGCTTTCAGTCATCCATGTGCTGTATCTCTGACTTTGTTTTAGGAACTGGCAAATAGCTTTTCTGCATTCAAGGATTTCCAAAGATAGGCGACACGATTCTCTAGTCCTAATCTACAGCGTTTATCCTGGCTGAACATGTTTTAAAATGCTTTTAATTCCCACCATCCCCCAAGCATCTTGACTCAGCCTGATATCTACACTGTATCTGCTTTTAGGCTAAGCTGCCTTGTTGGCCTCACTGGCTTGAGTGGCAGTTTCATTTGAATGCCACAGTCAATTTAGCAGTCCGCCCATTATCCCTACTCATCTAGCTCCACTCACCCTGCTAGAAGTTATCAGTTATATCTGGAAGTTACTACTCTCTGACTCAGTACACGTTTAAAACATTCGTGAATCCTATCCTCATCCAATCGGATCAAATACGTTGCACCATGATCCGGCCTTGCATCTGTATTGTATTTGCAGTGGTCAAGATACAGGGGCTGACCCAATTTTACCAAATAATCTCACATAGTGTCAGAGATTTGAATGTAAATACTTTTTTTTTTTTTAAAAAGATAAAATATTGGAATATGTAAATACACCTGGTTACTTATAATGATATACTATAGATAGATACAAGATAAGCACACAATGGCATTTACACGCTGGTTTTAAAAAAATAAACCAAAAAATACTGTTAATTTCGGTGATGCCGTCACATAAGGTCTTAATTTGCTCTATACACACTGTTTAGTGTTTGTGCACTATGTGTATTATGATAACATTTGAGATTAATTCCTTGTCATCAGTTAGTAACTTTGATAAATAGACATTGCTTTCTTCAGAAACGAACTGACAGACACCCACCCAAAAGCCCACAGTGGTACTTCATACCCACTGCTGCCAATGGTAAAATAATATCATTTATTACCTCATCTGTAGTAATGATGTTCATTTATCAACCTGCTATAAAATAATAAACAGTAGAAACATCCTTTTTTTCTTACAATGCTTTCCAGGCTGCCTTTCAAACTGACTATGACTTAGAATTCACATTTAAATATGACCAGTGATAATTAATAAAATAATCAGCAACACTCCTTAGGGAGGGTCTAGAATAGCTGTAATGTACTAAACGCTTTCTAACATGTTTTTATGTATTAGAATGTTTAGTGTAAGAAATGCCAAATACAAAACTTTAAATATTCTGAAATAATAAAAAAGTACGTTACAAATAGTACAATGGCGTTCAAACAGAAGTTGACCCTCAGCTACGTCGCCCACACTGCTTGTCTTCCTTGCAGCTCATTTCCAGGGAATATCTTACATAACAATAATAGTGTATAAAAGAAAACATAATACATTTATTTCAGAAATGTGTCGGTGCTTCATTGTAGGAAGCCACAATGCCATTAAATGACTCTAACTTCTAAACAAACAGCACAACATCAAACATACAAAGTGCTTTATTAGCAGAAGATGAAGGGATGTCACATGGATGGAGGCTGTGTGTATCCCGTGTTGGGGTTCCAGCGCTAACACCAGCCGACCTCATATTGTCAGTAAGGACTTGGAGAATACAGATATAAGAGATGAAAGAAGCGACAGATGCAAAACCCGGGCTATTGGACATTCTGAGCAAGATTATGTTTGCCCTTCTCCCCGTGCCCTCGTCAGTGCACTGTACTTCAAATAATCCTGCAGGAGACTGTGGATTGTGTGTTGCTTGTTAACTTTCCTGCTACCACTGCTCAAAAAAGGTTACAAACTCTTGGAATGTACGGCAACGCTACGGGCTGCTTGTGAATGGCTTGGCTGTTACTGTGAGGTTTTGAAATTTTCATTACAGGTCACAGGATAGTGGAAGAACATGGGTGTAAAATGTCATGTTTTGGTGTCAGCCCCTCAGAGTCAAAGAGCAAGGACGTCTTCATACACTCACCACTGTCACACTGGGAGGAATCTGAAGTAGGGGACGAGGACACACCAGCCTCCTTCACACGCTGTAGCTTCAATAAACCCTAATGCTATGCAGCCACGAGCCGCATCGTGTCTTTAGTGTGGACCATAGCTGTGATGATAAGCACACCCCAGTGTATTGAAGCTACCTGGTCCCGTTTCCCCGACTTGGGTTGAGTTTTAACCCTTTGTAAAATCTCCTAAAACACTGAATTAAATTATACTAAGACTTTCGAGAGAAGCACATTTTTCAGACATACATGTTTGTGAAAATACTGTAGCTCATAAAGAAGGCGTTGGAAAATATTAAGTCTAAGACACGTCCAAGCTAACAGTCCATTAGTGTCTGCTATAAAGATTATTTTTACATGTGTGTGGTTTCCAGGTCATTTCCTGTGTCCACAGTCAGATATGGATCCCAGTTGATCTATACTTGACTTTGCTGATCCCTTGATTTTCTTCAAGTGTCATGGTGATAATAACATTCATGTCCACTCTACGCTTTATGCTACGTCTGTGTTGTCAATTTGATGAAGTTTTTTTTAAAATTTGCTTGTGTTTGGTCTGTTTTCATGTGTTTTCTCGATTTGCCGTGCTGTGAGCTCTCTGCGCCACGTTAGGAGACTGTTCAACTTAACCTAACATGGGTCGTGTGGAAAATTTAAAATGTCCCACTACTTTTGCTGTGATACTACCAGTGAGCTGCTGATGCCTGCACACATGATAACAGCTGTTTATGCACTATATTGCCAAAAGTATTCGCTCACCCATCCAAATAAATGAATTCAGGTGCACGAAGCAAGGTCCATAAAGACATGGATGAGTGAGTTTGGTGTGGAAGAACTTGACTGGCCTGCACAGAGCCCTGACCTCAACCCGATAGAAAACCTTTGGATGAATTAGAGCGAAGACTGCGAGCACTGTGTATTATGTATTTCATAAACACACTCCTAAACCTGGTGGAAAACCTTCCCAGAAGAGTTGAAGCTGTTATAGCTGCAAAGGGTGGGCCGACGTCATATTAAACCCTATGGATTAACAATGGGATGTCACTAAAGTTCATATGGGTCTAAAGGCAGGTGAGCCAATACTTTTGGCAATATAGTGTATCTTTCATGGGAGAAATTGTATTGTAATCTAAACAAATCAGCTGTCTACTTCAAACTCCAATGGATTTGATTGATTTTCAATAAGATCTTGAGTAATTTGGTTGTATTGAACAAAATGCTACTGCCAGGAATAACCTCGTACACGTCTCTAACCTGGCTGTAATCTCTTTAGGCTTTCATGTGTGGACAGAACATTAGCAACTTACCGCAGCTATCTTCTGCATACACACTATTCATATTAATGCCATCTCTCATTTTGATGCATGTAAATGTTCTGCACTTATATAGCGCTTTTCTACCTATTGGCACTCAAAGCACTTTACACTGCTTCTTATTCACCCATTCAAACTCACACTCACACACACACACTCACACACCGATGAGGGAGCTGCCATGCAGCTGGCCAACGCTCACTGGGAGCAACTAAGTTGGGGTTCAGTGTCTTGCTCAAGGACACTTCGACATGTGACTGGAGGAGCCGGGGATTGAACCAACAACTGTGAGATTGGTGGACAACCGCTCTACCTTCCTGCGCCGTGTAAGTTTCAAGTTTTCAAATGTAGCGTTTCAATTGAACACACTTGACTAGGAGAAATGTTAGAATAATTGATTTGCAAATATGAATAGTCCTTTGTTTTTCTTTTGTCCGTGAAGATTGCATTGTCTCTAGGCGTGGACAGTACGTTTGCCAGTATTCCTTCAGAGAGGATTTTGAAGAGATGCAACATTTGTTAATCTATGTGTACTTTTTGCTTCTTTATCTTTTTTTCATTACTTTGACAAATAAGGTATGTTTCTCCCCGGTATATTCATCAGCCAAACTTACATGTTACTTTGCAGATTTAGAAAATACACATAAAACCTATTGTTTGTACTTAAAAGATACGAAAGATGGCCCCAAGTGCTGACATACTAAATATCTCATGCAGCTGAAAGCAGGTGAGAAGTAAGAGCAGGAACCATCATGAAAGGACAAACCCCTGCATGGCTTAGATAGAGGAAGTGGCGGATATTGAAAAATCTGACCAGTGACCGGACAAAGCTAGACTGAAAGACAAAACAGAGGCACTAATCCTGGCAGCGTAGGAACAGGTCAGGCTCTACCATACCAGGCGGGACTTCGGGTGCAGGCTGTGCAAACATGCTCCGTATGACTGTTTCTTTATTTGAGACAGTGTTGAATATGGCTGATGATGAAAACGAAATAAATATAGCAGTTAAGCATGAATCATCTAAATCAGGTGATCCGTTTACACTAGCTGTCCTATCGATTCATAAACTAGCTTAAGTGCAAACATTATAATTAGTATAGTAGGTTTATAATTCATCTACCTTCAGACTCTGTAATGTCATAATCTCACTGAAACGAGAAGGTTGTGTTTCATCTCAGATACAGGGAGAAGAATTTTTTTGGTCTTTGACAGAATGTGATGAATAAGCTATATTTTTTCAACATTAGGTTAATTACTATAATTTGTAACAAACAGACCAAAGAGCCGTTCGGCTGGCTACAAGGCAGATAGAGGATCCAGTAAAGTTCTGACTAAATTTGAATAATCTCTCACTGCCGTGGCCCACAGACCATGGGGTGGGTAATCAGTGCTCTGCTTAAATGTAAATGGCTCACTAATGCCGATCAAGTTGGCTTGTCCTAAAATCTAGACATTTCTTAACATAACCTAAGGTTTTGCACTGTAAGTCCCCTGTAAACTTGTAAAGGTCAAAGGATGTTGTCAAGTCTTTGCTCTCCACAGAATCCAAAACTCACCCTGGCTTTTGCAGCCTTCAGCTAAGCATTTCCCTTGTCTCTCTTTTTTTTTTTCTGAAAGTAACCTGAAACAAACCATAGAGCAAGCAATTTTATTGTTCAGTGGTATCTTTAATTGTGATGAAAAAGGATTATGTAGATTTCTGTAAGCCTCCCTGACAAGACATATTTCAAAGTGAATAGGCCATAGAACAGGAATATGTGTCAGCGGTGGAGGCTTAGTGGAACGTCTTCTCAATAATAGGGTAATCCTGGAGTCTAGGGACCCCTCATTTACCCTCTCAACTGAGAGACAATGTGCACTGGTCTTCAATTATAGCCCATCGTCTATTTAAATACAAAGGTAAGGACTCAGACTATGTGCCTAAATGCCATAAGAATATTACTGTATCTCTATTACTTCTTATAGTAAAAGCAGTCATACTGTAGCATAACCAGAACAAAAAAAACTAAATTCAAAGCAAATGTATTTTTGAACACACTGACATACTAGTTGAAACATTGTCAGTAGACCAAATTCATGTAAAACTCACTGGCATGATGGCATGACGGCTTATATATGGTACATTTTCAATGTTATAAATGCTGCAAAAGAGTAAAAATTACTATATTGTTATTTGACGCCCATCCTCACATTTTGAAAACTTCACATCATGCTTTGACAGACGTATGTCAGTTGACATAACAATGAAACACTAACCTGCTGCGCAACTTTTAATTACATATGAAACCAGATTACATTGGCATATGTAATTATATAGGAAGTCGCTCTCCAGGGAGAGTTTATATATCTGATCTCACCAGGGCCTCAGGATCCCTGAGGAGGAGTTATGACAGGTTACAATGTTGTAACCAGCAACCTGATAACAGGTATAAATGCAGAATGCACGGCCGTGATTTTATAACATGTGGGAACAAGATCGTTGCTGTTTCACGTGTGACAGGAAGTTGTAATAATAATATTATTAATAAATATACAACCTACTAATAGGCCTTTCCAGTATCACGGGGCGTGTGCTCTGCTGCTGCAGTCAGTAAATGTGACGTGATTAATTGAGATATCGAGACATATGCTGATTAGTTTTTAGTTTATTATTACTAATGAGATGACATTGTGTTGTTTTGCAGGCCTGTGGGTCATTATGCATAGATGTGGGGCTCAGATCAACAGTTTTCAAGACATGTCTTGAGTGCTACTAAATACACTTAGTTCAGCAACCTTTTATTTGTCTATAGTCAAATTATGTTGCAGCCTAAAAGGCGGTTAGTTTGACTATTTTCCAGTATGGTTCAATGGCAATTTGTGCCCCAGACTGCAGGACAATTGTGCTCTAAAAATCAATCTCACACCTTAAATATAATAAGTACTGGCCTTAGTGCTTAGCTAAATTGGTTAGTGTAAGTTACATTCTTCAAAGCTACATTTTACCTTAAAACATGTTAAAAAAACATTACCGTTTTCCTGAAAAGTAGTGTTTCTCCATCATACATTGTCTCATTCGATTGAACTGTAATATAAATCAGAATGCTCGACACTGACAGCTAATTATACACGATGAGCTAACCACAAGGTCTTCTTATTGAAATCTAAACATTTAATACTTCTCAGCTACTTTGAATCTCCCTACAAACTTTCATGCTATTTATTATTTTCCATTTTGTTGGTCAGCTTTTGCATTTCTTCTGTTGCAGCCTGTTAATGCTATAGTTTTCATGTGATGTCACACACTTATTTTTACACTTATTATTATTACACTTTTTTTTTTTTCTTTCCAGATAATGGCCTCATCAGTTCATGCAATGCCACTCATTGTGTAAGATGCTGCAATTGTGCTGTGTAGGATGTGCGAGTGCTACAGCTTTTAGTTTATTCTCATATGTTTGTTTTGCTTTTGGTTCACATGTGCTTTGAATGCTCATTGCTTAGAACAGATGGGAAATTAAAAGATCTGCAGTTGTTTAGAGTTTCTGGGGTTTTTAGTCCTTTGGATCTCTATATGTCACGTGATTAAAAACTATCAATACCTTTGGAGCCATTTAAAATTAAATTAATGGGTTGTTTAAATCTCCTTCAGTCTAGCTTGGTTAAAACAAAGAATAAAAATACCAAGAGTTGTGTGATTATCTTTAAAGGATGAACAAAGACTAAGACTAATTGCTGCTGCAGGTCAGCTTTGCAAATGTATATTCAAAGCACTGGCTGTTGCTGTAAATTTATAGCCGTCACAGTTATTTCATAACCTGAATAGAAAATTTTGCAGTAAATCTGCAGAGAAAGGGAAAAGTTGTGAAGAATTGATGATGGACCCTCAGAGTGAGTGAGATAAAATTGACCATGAAATCTGGAGGCTTGGAATTAAATTGTTTGGAAAAGAAGGAGGAGGTGGGGGCAGGTGTGATGTGTGATCACAAAAACACGTGTCTTTGTAAAAAAATGCCAAGGTTAATTTGCACATCAGTTAAATGCATAACTAAGCAGTAGAAGATCTGCTTGGACAAAGAAAACCCCAAATGAGAAGAAATGTAGTAAATAGCTGAGATGGTTAAAGAGATTTGTGTTCAGTTTAGCATTTTGGTCTCGGTTCCTGGGGGTGCCATACCCATAAGCATGTAGATTAATCAGAAATTTGTGATATAAAGGGCTGTCTTTATTTTACTTTGTTTCATTTTAACGCACCTTCCAATTACACTGTGTTTTATATATTATAATTAAAGAGAATAGCACCTTAAAGTCATAAGGAGGAACCAGACCAGAAATTGAACTTGCATCATTGAGGCTACATGAGATGCATTTTAACCTCTAGACCAATGAAAGATTTCAACCAGCTGCCCACTGGACCAATGAATTAAAAAATAATAACGTATCACATCAATTAACATACAGTATTAAGCCTCAATACTTAAAGCAATGTCTGAATTGTGGCTTCGAACTTGAATAATCTTAAGTATATATATAGTGTAATGTTGGCAGTAATAAGCTAAGTATCACAAACAATGAGATGTTGTATTTGGTTGTTCCTCTTAGGCTGGTTTACATAAATGTTGAAACAGTATTAAAAGCCACTTGTAAAAAACGCAAAATATCGCTGAGATATTTTCATGAAGAATAGCACAACTTTTAATTTTGCCAAAATATATTCCAGTTCTGAAACCTCTGCCTTGTTAGTGTATTAAGGGGCTCTTAGCATGATGAACAATGGCTTTTATCAATGTACAAACCTTTGACTTTCTTTGGAAAAAAAACACACCATTTGCAGAGGTTGTTAAATCATCACATTGCAGTGAGGAATCAGAGTCAGGCCTCACTGAATGTGTAGGTATCAGTGATGTTTTCCCCTGAAGTGTAAAGGCCAGTTCTCCGCACGTGCACGTCCTCTACGGTGTTTGTTACAGGAATTTCCTTACACACAGTACCAGATCTGTCAAGGGTGGGACAAACTCACTGCAGATGTTCACATGCAGCCCAAGTTTGTGTCCATGTGGACACTGACTGCACATGTGCCATACACTCATTTTACGCAATGAAGGTGTGTAATGTTTATTTCAATATCGGCTGTACTGCATTTAATTATACTGTTGAAGATTTGTCACCTTTCCGTCTCATCAGGCTTTATGAACGATTTGAATTATTTCAAAATTCATGGCTAATATTAATAAGTTGTATCAATTCATCAGTGTGTGTAAAGTGCTTAAGAACATCTGCTCGACTGGATATATTAACGTTACTTAAAATCAGACCATTCTTTATTTCCTGGATGCAAATATAAAAAAAAATAAAATTGTATTTGCATGTTCACCTTAAAGAGAACCCGGTCATAGACGATGTTTGCAGGGTGGATCCACCTCTCACCTGGTGAAAGCTGGAATGGGCTCCAGCCCACTGTGACTAAACAAGACTAACAGTAAGTGCAAGTCTCTTTAGTTACTCCAACAACCTTCAATTACATGGTGAGGTAGGCTGAGTGTAGCTTGGGGCGACCAAGACTGAGTTAAGTAAAGAGAATGTGAAGTTACATTGTGCTGTGTTGACTACAGGGGGATGCGGACGCCATCTTGTAATATATGCTGTTTGTTCACCCGCGCCTGCTAAGGTGACTGGAATAGGTTCGCTGCATATCTTTTCTTACCTAAAAAGCTTATTAACATTTTTTTAATCTAATGTAAAAAGTTAGATGAGGAAGGAAAACAAAGACCCTACCTGCGTAAATTTATAGCAATAGCACATCAAACATCCACGGCTTTTCCCTTGTCCCTTCAGGGGGTCTTCCGAAGGTTTTTTTGGCATGAGTTTTTACGCCGGATCCCATTTTTATCGATACCGGCATCAAGGTGGCCCTTAACAGCTGGGCGGGCCACACCTGGCGGGGTGGGATTCGAACCCCTGACCTTCTGCATCCCAACCCAATGCTCTGCCATTGAGCAATAGCAAACAGCAATGATAAATGCGTGAAAAGCATTGCAGCTGCGCCGTACAAGATCTGATGACGTGAGTACAGTCCTACTCACAGAGTCCTGTCCTGACCGACCGTGGCAGCAGCACTGACTTACTTACCGTGGTGACATCGGAACCAGAACCATGACATGGGGTCAAAACACAGTGGCTGGGGGAACCTCTCAAGATGGTGCCCATGTGCCCCAACAGTTAACACTGAGTGATGTCAGTGTGATTCTCAATAGCCATGTTTTTGGTGTGATAACACACAGATTCAATCAAATGTTGGCCTTTCTTCCAAGACCTGGGAGAATTTTATAGGGAGCCACTCATCTAGTGAGAAAAAGCTAAATCAGAGCATTTACAGTAGGAATTTGGAAAAAAAAAAGCTGACAAGTCAATTTATTTGTTTAATTGCTTTTCATGGTTCATATTAGTAATTTCCATAAGGCATTGTGGAAATGAAACAAAATGGCTGCTCTTAGCGCAATAGAAACAAGAACAAAAATCCACAAAGAACAGATCAATAACAATTTGTTTTATGCTTAAAATAAGAATTTTCTTTGTATCCAAACAAGCTGGACATTTGGAACTTACAACTTCAGAGCCTCTTAAGTTTTACAGGATCTTTTCGCCCAGTAATACTTATTCAGTGGTGCGGCTGTATCACTTGTTGGTGAATTATTGAAACTCCACTAGCAGCCATTTACCCTACTCGGATGTGGCAGAGGCCGAGATGGATGATACGAACCAACTTATCCAAGATTGCCCGATTCAGAAATGGCTGTTCGGTTGAGAATAAAATTAAGCCTCTGATTAATATACGACGCCATCGACATCAAAGTCTCTGACTCTGTCACTTGAAAGAGTCTAGTTAGGACCAGGATGCAATCCATTGCCCAGGGAGGCCCTTTGTGCATCATGGTAATAGAGAACAAAGAAGGCCAAAACCTTATGCTCTAAAATAGATTCACCAAAACCAATTGTAGTATATTAGTCTGGAAATGACACGGAGGAACTGACGAGGGTTTTCAGTGGCAGATGGAGTTTCCCCATACCATGAAATTTGTATACTTGGGAACTAAGAAAACAATTCTTGCTGGTACGTTGAGCAGCCTTGCTGTCTTCACAGAGGAAGTGACACTGGGAAAGTGAGAGAGTGTGAAGCCTCTTTAATTGCCTTCGGTCACCCACAACGTCGAACCAGAGCGCCACGCAGCTTAGCAAAGGAACCGGGCAGAGGGCCTGATAGATATTTTATCGCCCAAGTTAACGGTTAATGAATTCCCAAAGTGAAATCTGTCACTTCAAAAATAAAGAGGAAGGCAAATTAAAGGGAGATAGAGAGAGACAGGGGAAGAAAAGAACTGGAGAGGGTGACACAGTTTTAAAATGCCCTATCTTTTGGCCATCCCCGGTTTTTCAATGGAATAAAGAAAACTCAGCCTCTTTCTTCTCTTCTTTTCTTCCCCCACTTCTTTTTTTCTCCCTCCCATCCTCCTATCTCTCACTCCGTTTTTCTCAGAAAAATTCTCATGAATGATTTATATGTGTCTTGTTATCAGCGACGATTTCTATAGACCCCAACGCATTCACCAAGACATTTGTGGCATAATTGTTAATTTTAATGCCATAATGGCTTCAGATGGGAGCTCTGATTAGACATTTATTACACAATTAAATGAAACATACTCAAGAATCACAAAAGGCCTCCGTAATTATTTCAGACCATTAATAAAATGGGCATTAAATTATATTGGACACAAAAGAGAAGTGAAATAGATTTCCATTAGAGCAATAGAGGCAGAGAGGGGTAATAGATCCTGCCTGAATTCACTCTGAAATTAATTGTTGCCCAGCCTATTTCCACACACAGTGGAATAAATGAATGAGAAAAGAGAGGAAGAGAAGAACGAGTTGGTGGCCGAGCGAGTGAGAGGAGGGGGTTACATTAAGAGCCTCTGATAAAAAAAAAAAACCTTTTGTTTGACGCGCTACAATGGACCCTCAATTCAAGAGAGCGAGCGAGAGAGAGAGAGAGTCAGACCAATTTCAATCTTAGTCCACCCCTCCAGAGTTCTGAGAGGTTATATCTGCTTTTCAAGTTTCTTTTTTTTTTTTTTTTTTTTTTTGCATTTGGAAAACTATCAACCTGTGCATGCACATATCGAAAAAGTGACAATTATTATTTATTAGAAGGTAATGTCTGGGTCATAATGAGAGTCAAAGACAACTGCTATTTAAGGAAATGTGGAGTAAATGCATTTGACAGGATATCAGTCTGATTAATGAAGGAGCTGCGGCAACTACAGTCGACTCTCTGACACCAAGTCACCTTCCAGCTGTAACACGATGGAGGTCAAACTCAATCGACTCAATAAAAAGCTGCGATTCGCTCAAAATCTTGATCCTTCGAGAAAGAGGTCGGCATTTTATCAAAGTATGATATAGTCAGGGAAGATACACATAAACACAGGCCGATGATTAAAAATGAGCAAACACTAGTACGGACAAATCTGTGTGTTACATCTTAAATGGAATGTAAAGTCAAGAAAATAATGAACACTTACAATTGAAAATATTAATTTATTTCGTCCATATCTGAGCAGTAAGATTGCGACAGTTAAGACACATGAAAGCCAAATGTACGGCTGAGACTTTCTGAACCTATTTCCAATGGGAACTCTGAATTGAACCGTCGTTTGAACTAGCTGCCGCTTGAGAGCTTCTGTAAAAGAGTAAAAAGAAATGAAAACTATCTCACAAGGCTAAAACGGATCATTCGACCAAAATTAATTAATCATTTACTGATACAGATTTGTAGAATTGCATTTTTCTCTGCAGCAAGCTGTCCTTGTTCAAAAGCTCTAATATTGTGTAACTCTCTCTTTTTAATTATGTTACATAGGAACCACTGCTGTTTTTGGTTTTTACAATACCTACAGCCCAGGTTACTTTTCACATGCAGCTGTCTGTCCCGACTCCGGATGCAAAAGCCTAAAAACAAAACACAGAGAAAATGTACATGAGAGCACTGAGGGGTAATTGTGAGGCATTCAATAACATCCACATTGAAATATGTTTTTAATTACTTTTTTTTTCGAGATGATTTTTTTTTTTCCAGTATGAGGCCTTTTTTCCTTGAATGCTATGCTTTTGTTTAGCATATAGCATCTAAGGGTCACTAGATTTTTAACATTGCGTTTTGAAATTAGACGTAGACGTTCAGATCTAGTAGCCCTACGCTGAGACATAAAAAAGGTTAAATAAAAAGCTGTTCACTAAGCTAAAATGAATGAAGGTGTTTGTGTATCCATCTTTAATTGTATTGAGAAAAAGTATTGACCTTTGCAGTTATACTGTGATCTTGTATATGTGTACATAGATCTTTACAATTCCACAGACCATGCAAATGAACATTACCAGTAAATGGCACATTTGTTTTCCCTCTGGGCATCTACACTGCTAGACAGGCACCAAATCCAATTTATCAAAACCTTATAAGTCACAATATCCTATGTTGTATTTGTTGAAAAATATTTTTCCAATAATTAAATGGAAATGACAGAGCCTAAATGTCAGTGCCTGGCACGCACTCCAACAGACAAATTATGTCCACTGATGAGATATGGCTCGAGGCTACAATGAAAGGTAATGAGAGAGTATAAATGTGTCAGAGGTGCTATTAATATTTTACTTAAAAAGTTGTAAAACTGCGGTTATTTTATTTCCAAATGTCCCCACATGTAAAACGCAGTGTGTAACATTGCTTAACATTAGGTGTCATCTTCACCACCAGGATGGTATTTAGTAATAAATTTTACCTCAAGCTATGTATGGTATTAAGAATTTACTCAAAAAATATAAATACATTTTTTAAAAAGTATATATATATATATATATATATATATATATATATATATCTGTGTGTGTGTGTGTGTGTGTGTGTGTTAACCTAAATTGAGTGCAAACATTTCTGGCTCTTACTTATCATTTTGAGAGAGTTATGTATGTGAGCAAAAGGATGAAACCTTTTTTCTCAGTGTCAACTCTTGGCGGTATGTTATTCCCCAAAGTACCTGTTCCAAAGTTTAAGCAGGACTATTAGACACTGGATACTATGGCTTGCACAATTTATGGACAATCATTTAACCAACACGCTCATTTAGGTTTAATATGTATTTAACAATCAACACTTTCAGAAACAGGGGCTACAGCAGGACTCAATTTCTGTCCCCAAGGGTCCAATCCACATTAATGCACCCCGTAAGTCTAGTTATTGGACCTCACTGTTTCCAAGCAGCAAAATGTGTGGACCACACACCTTGCGGACCAAGACATTGCATGGCCTTGCTGATTATCAAAAGATTGGTGCTGTTTTTTTGACTAATGAAACCCAGAACAGAAATTATTCTACAAGCACTTTTTTTGAAAAGGTCTAACTTTGTCGGTGGATAAATGCAAGAGTAAGCTGAAGACTTCACAGAATGGAGACATGAACTGGGACTCGGGATTGCACACAAAGTTCTAGGGGAGCATGCAGGACAATGTGGACGGACTTAAGCCTTTGACAAGCAGAGGGCTGCACTTTGCCAACCGGCCACAGTTATGCCAGTGTGAAGGTCTGTGGGGTGGGGGGTCTGGGGGAGGGGTCCTGTCCCTGGAGACATTGGAACATGATGTCATCAAGACAGTCAATGGTGGAAGCAGATCAATGGTGGGATAAGGGAGAGTGAGAGGAAGGGGCATGAAAACCAGTTCTAAATGAGAAGCTGGTGCAGAGAGTGACTAAATTCCTTAATGTGGCCTGAGGAAGTTATGGACTTTACTCAATTTTCCATATCGAATTATCAGACTGGTGACATACAAACCTGTATTGTGATTCTTGGGACAGGATCAAGTAAAAGACGTGGGTAGTTCAACAAGATTGTCCATACTTTACTTCCATTGGGCCTTTGCTCTTTGGCTGAAGGCTCATTTCTTAAGATCAGTCCACAAATAGCCAAAGTTTTTTTGGGGTCTCTCCAGGAAATGCTACTATTCTGCTATGGCCATCTCCAGTCAGAAACTCCCACTGACTGATTTTATAGGCAGTAAAAAAAGAACATTGCATTTTTAGACTTTTATAGCTACTTGAACAGGGGGGCACTGCTGTCTGGGGTCCCTAATGCTCATCTTTGGGCCAGTAACGGATCAAGATGTCATCTACACCTAAACAGAGAAAGACAAGTTTGTTGTTCACACATTCAAGACGTCTTTAACCATTAATCGTAGGTCTAACTTTAAACCACAGAAGATTATGGGAGACTAGTAGAATGGTGTTTCTATGAAAGGTGGATAGATTGTTTTAGGCCACATCATCACAAACGTTGCTGACTGAACAGGAACAGATGCCAAGGAGTGTGTGCTCGGTTGCCGTAGAAACAGTCAACAACCTTTTGAGACACTTGGATGAGTTACAAAAACTTTTATGCCACCTCTATAAAAAAGGGTCCGGTGAGTATCAGAACCAGTGTTTAGTTCCCACTGGGTTTAGCTGTGTTTAACGTCCTGGCATTTTGAATTGTGTGTTAACAGACTTGAATGGCATGAAATTGTGTAACAAACAGCTCCAATACACGTATTAGACAATTTACAAATATAAATCACTGTTTATGGTATAATCTGTTATTTAATGGTTTATTTTATGTTCCAACAGTTCAGACTCTCATTTCTACTTTGTAAATCTTATCTATTGAGTCACAGTCTCATGTGAAAGGCTGAAATCCCCCTGCAAGGAGGAAGGCCAGCTCTAAATGAGTTTTTTCCTCTTAATGAAGGTCAGAAGAGAGTCACATCTTTCCTTTTGTGATAATTTATCCCTATCTCCTGTTATCTCTGTTTTGCCCCTTTAATCCTAATTGTATTGTATAATTGTGTGATGTGGACCTGGTGGTTGTTGAAGTATTGCCCCTATCCTTTCATTTTTACCTGATGCTTTGAACCTTTATTTTATTCTCCTCTGCCCTGTGCTATCCAGAATAAAGAGAGAACAGCCTTTAAATTGTATTTATTTTCAATTCTATTCAGTTCTAAATTTAAATTGTTTCATGTGCATGTTTTATGTAATACATACCCCACGTTGGAAGTGTAGCTCACATACTGCTCATTGCTGATTTGATTGGTCCTCACTGTCAATGAAAGTGGATACTGTCATCTCATTTCCAGTATTTAGTATTTTAGTCCTATTTCCATAATGCTAAATGTATAAATACCCTCAATTTCAAAAATATGGATACTTGCTCTTCCATTTCCGAATCAGCATGGTAATATGACCATAAACACAAGGTTTTTTTTTAATGTGTGAAGCGATGGATGAGAAACACAGACAAATGGTATTGATTTAAATAGTGTCACTGAAAAAAGGTTTCCAGGTCTAATTTGTTTATGTAGACAAATCTAAGCGGTGGCATGCGAGGGTTTGGTTTCTTGAGTGCACAGTTTGAAAAGTACAGTGACGTAGTCTGTGCAGAATGTGAAAAACAATTTTTAAATACAGAAATTAATTTTGATGAATGTTACTAATTATTATTAACTCACCAATGTGTGTGTGTGTGTGTGTGTGTATTTGTGTGTGTGTGCACATTCAAGCAGCTTCTTTAAAAATTTGATCTTTAAGTTTGTTTGTGTCTTGCCAGTGTAGCTTCACCTACTGATGCCAAAGAAAGGGACAGACGTTATTTTAGCAACATGAACGTGTGTTTATCATAATCTATGGTGCCAAATGTTTATTTATAGACTGTAGTTGGGGTTTGGTGTGATAAAATTATTTATATTTGTTAACAGTGATTCTTCTACGCCATGAAAAGGCTTTATAATATTCTGCTGGGAAAAAGTTAGGAAAGTTTTAGACTGCGGGAGTTGTCTCAGTTTCTAATATTTCATTTTTACAGAAAACCATCACTAAATAGGATGAAAATACAATAAAAGGCATTGAAATGTCAACCCTGGCTTTTAAGAGTTTTGAGGGAGGACGCAAGTGAGCAGTAAAGAAAACCACTTACGGCTTCAGCACCATGGACAGTTACGGTGGGGGAGCTTACCTCAATGCTCTCCACGGGAGCCCAAGTTGGCTAATAGGCTCTCTGTGTGTCAGGCCGCTCCCCATTCACTTTCTAAGGCGAGATGGATGGACATGTGTCCTTAGATAATCCTAGTTCTCTCTCTCTCTCTCTCTCTCTCTCTCTCTTTGTGTGTGTGTGTGTGTTTGTATGTTGTGTTTGGCGAGCTGCAGTGTCTGTTATTATTTCGTATTTGTTGTTCATTGCACAAGTTATTTAGCGTTATGATAATTTTAAATAAACTTTAAACAGTCATTGTTGTATAATTAATAATATGAGGTTGAAACAACTGAGGTTGAACATTTGCTGACATTTTTATTTATTTTTTTAAACCGAATAGATTAAATATTAAAGTGAATATAGGCCATCCATATATACAGAAACTTATGCTCTGCTTTTTCACTTTTTTAGTTTAAATTGTATCTCGTGTTGTCACCGTCAAATATGTCCCCGTTTCAGAATGGCCAAAGTTTGGTACTGGAGAGAACTTTTTCCATGATGAAGCGCATCCAGCTGTCACACCACAACTGTAAAAGTTTTTGCCTCTGACAATGCAAGTGTCAAACACACTGTTATGTTTAAGAAAAAAAATGATGAAATTCATTTAATTTTTTTTTTTTTACAAATCAAAGACTATTGCATTTCTGAGTATCCCGTTAAATTGTCAAGGGAACTTTCCGGCGTGCATTTGTTAGACAATCGCTTTTTGAATAAGAAGCATAGCTGCCTTCTCCCTCGTGAATAGGAGGCTCAGCCCCTAAAATAATTTCCGGTTATCTAATTCAGTGATCTCAAAATGAAGCCAAAATGGGGTGGGTACATCGCAGCCTAAGCGCTATGTCAAATTACACATGCTGCTCGAGGAAAGATAGAATAACACAATTTAAAACTTCAAAATCCAAACATGCAACATACTACCTCATGGTTGATGATGGACATCACAGTTTGCCGACTGAGAAGATTTGAGGAGCGCTGTCATTTTGCAGGCATCCGATCGGCGCTTGTAGCTACCGCAAAAAAAAAAAAAGTCGGGGGCGTCCGCAGCTGTGGGCTACATTGTTCTGTGGGTCAGGGTGAGGAAGATTTTTTTTTTTTTTTTCGAAAAGGGTTTTTTTTTCGATAATTTCAGGGTTTGTAAAGAAACATATGATGGAAATCTTCTTGTTACAAGCTGCCGACTGACGCATGCGTGTGCGAGGAGGCAGGGAGCAGAGAGAGAGAGAGAGAGAGAGAGAGAGAGAGCGTGAGAAAGAGACAGATGCTACTGAAATCGCACAGGCAGAAAAATAAACTCTTATTTTTACACTATTTTGAGTTCAAAATGAATAAAAAAAATTTGATTACTTTGGAAAAATATCTTCTTAGTACCCTAACGAAAACATTCAGGGAATTGCATGACCACGTTTATTTTTAAACGCGTTTTATTCATTTTATTTAATTGCGATGCATAATAGAGATGATGCAACGACATCGTGATTTGAAAACTTTACAAAAACGAAAATTATCTTAGAAGTTACATTTTTCACACACGCGCGCGCGCGCCCGCGCAACGATGGGATAATTGCAGCAGGACGCCTGTGGATACGTGCATGTGCGCTCACATAGGGTAAACAATATATACTGTACCAAGAACCGACTTGGATTGTGTCTCCTATCACATCGTTTTGTCGTCGTAAAAAAAAATCAGCTGTCTGGGTTTCATTTAATAATCACAGCAGAAGGAATCATATATCACGCACATGAGCCCGAGGGCTATTAGGCAGTGGTCCTCGTTCAAATTTGCATTTTAAAACGATCAGTCTGCGTCTCCTTAAAAAAAAAAACCCCACTGTCAAAATAATGTGAGCTAATGCAACAATTATAGACATTTACAGCTGATGTCATATATTCTAGGTGGTTTTAATCCTGTCACTGTAGCTCGTCGAGCTCCCCTGCTTCCAACTCGGTGGCACGGACGGGCCTAAAGTCTTTATTTAAATGTGCTGGCGCGTGTTTGTTCATCCTACGAAAGGCAATACTTGGACTATTAACGTTAACGTCCTTTGGTGTAAATGTTACAGATACCTTCTGAAAAACTGGGGCTAAATTTGAGATTTTTTTTTTTTAATCCGCCCTCCCTTTAACAGCTGGATAACACGGGGTTAGACCCCTGCTGAAGTGTCTTTGAGCAAGACAGTAAAGCAGCAGGTGCAGTGGTTGTGATACGTTGTTCATATGCAAGTGAGGGAATGAGATTTAAAAAATCTTTAGGTTAAGAGATTAAAAGCATATTCTTCTTCTTCTGTCATTATTAGTATTATTGTAGTTTTTATATTAATAAAAATTGTGTCTCTATGTATTTTGGAGAGCGAGGTTGGAGGGCTCTCCTACATTTTGTGTAAAGCTGAACAGAAAATTGGTTGCATGGTATAGTCACCTCTCTGGATTGAAGTCAGGTTTTAACCGGGGAAAGAGGTTGAAGGTCCGTGTTTGTTGCGATTCATTACATTAAATTCAATCGGGGAGGGATCCTGCAGTTTTACCCCCCTCCAACACACACACACACACAACCACCTTCCCTGTTTTTTTTTTCCTTTTACTACCAGCCGTTCTTTGTTTATGTTGTAATGTACATATATTTTTTCCTGAAGGTATTATAATAGGCGCTCTCCGTGCTGATTGGGCGCTCAGGTTGGTGAGTGAACGCCCTGCAGATTATGTCAGATTGCGTGCAGAAACCAAACCAGCCCAGCCTTTGAACTTCACCGCTTTTGGCTCGTATTCACGCTCTTCCGCTCATTTCCAAGCCAGGTGCTTGACGACAAACCTCAGAGAGAGAGAGAGAGAGAGAGAGAGAGAAAGAGGGAGAGAGAGGAAGAGAGAGAGTGAGTGACAGAAAAAATAACACTGAACACTTTTACGACTCCTGCAAACTGACTGCGGAACATTGCATTTACCTTTGTGGATTTTTTTTTTTACACGTGTGCATCTTGCATGTATTTTTGTCCTGTATTGCCTACCGCAGGTCTGAAAGAGAGCTGTAACTGGACTTAAACGAACGTGCATCAGTGTTTTAACACGGGAAAAGCAAAGCGGGCGCTGGATTTTTATTTAATGTTATTTTACTTTCGGTCTCTTCCAGACTCAGAACATCCCAGACGTGGCATGACTGGTATCTGGCATCTAGACAGGTGAATAGTTTCCTTTTCTTACGATAAGAACTTTCCCTCGTCATTACCGTTGGGGATAAAAAAGTACACCTTTTAAAGATGTCAAAGCCCGCTGATCATATCAAGAGACCCATGAACGCGTTCATGGTTTGGTCTCGGGGCCAGAGGAGGAAAATGGCACAGGAGAATCCCAAAATGCACAACTCGGAGATCAGCAAAAGACTGGGCGCCGAGTGGAAGCTGCTTTCAGAGGCTGAGAAGAGACCTTACATTGACGAGGCCAAGAGGCTGCGGGCTCAGCACATGAAGGAGCACCCCGACTACAAGTACAGACCCAGGCGCAAACCCAAAAACCTGCTCAAGAAGGACAGGTACGTTTTCCCTTTGCCTTACCTCGGGGACACCGATCACTTGAAGGGACTTCCTGTGTCGGCCGCGGACTCCCTTTTGGGCTCCTCGGAGAAAGCCAGAGCGTTTCTGCCGCCAACGTCCGCACCCTATTCCTTCCTCGACCCGAGTCAGTTCAGCTCCAGCGCCATCCAGAAGATGACAGAGATGCCCCACACATTAAGCACCAGCACTTTGCCGTACGCGTCGTCGTTGGGATACCAGAACGGAGCGTTCGGCACCCTTGGGTGCCCCAGTCAGCACACCCACACTCACCCGTCGCCCACAAATCCGGGCTACGTCGTCCCGTGTAACTGCACAGCCTGGTCAGCGTCAAGTTTACAGCCCCCGGTGGCCTACATACTTTTTCCAGGTATGACCAAGACTGGGATAGACCCATATTCATCCGCACACGCCACTGCCATGTAACCCTCGAGACTCTTTCTCCTCTTTTTAATTCACTTGAATACTGACATGCATGTAAATATATTATGGACAGCGCGCCCCATTAAAAGGCATGAACAGAATTAACTGCCTTGGACTTGTTATGGCAAAAAGAAGAAAAGAAAACAAACAAAAAAAAAGAATAAACAACTTTTTCAGAAATCCTACAAGTTTCTGACCTGAGCAGAGGAGCTGGGATTTGGTGTAAAGGACGGTGCCCTGTGAACTGTAAGAAATGTAAATGTTATAACGTTTATGGCAACCAGAAAAGGAGGCCTTTAACTTTATTTATTGTGTACATTTCAATGCTGATATGCTGATTTGTGTTTGATATTAATAGGCTACTCTTTTATTTTGAAAATTTGGCTTGCACAATTAGCGTTCTTATTTCCTGTATAAGCTCAAGTAGTCTACATTTTGGCACTCGTAATTCTATGATGGTCTGGATAGGGTCGAAATCAGGACTTTTCGGCTGGATTATATACGGGTTATATTGTTTATATTTATCACAAAAAAAAACTGGCACATAAACTAGACGGTCTATTTAAGATGACACAAAGAAAAAAAAAGCGACATCCCAATGTTTCCTTTTGCATTTTACATGTGGTTCAGTGCTAATATAGTCACACGCGTCATTTTTATTTTGGGGTTTTGTTTTTAAGGATAACTTCTATTTGAATTCAAGGAGTTATATGTGTATTTTCTATCTAAGATGGTAATTTAAAACCTGTCATGTTATGGAAAGGATAATGTATCTAGAAGGTTGATACCTCCTGCTCTTTGTTCAATTGCTGAGCAAAGACATTTCGAATAAAGACAATCTGTCTTCAACGATATTAATTTCCTGTATTTGTAGGTTATTGGGTACTTGAGATAACAAAGATAATGTCAAACCGTGCAGGTCCTTTGGTGGCTGGCAAAATAAATACCTAATTTAATAGTTTTTATAACGTAAAAAAAAAACGCAAAAATAAATATTATTTAAGGACAAATGATTGAGAGGAAAATAATTAGATTTAAAAAAATATGTATTTAAAGCAGTAAAACAATTTTAAATAATCCCCTTTCAATTGTTAGACTCAACTTGACCCCAAACTGATCAATACTGTTGATCGGTTCCAGACTGGGCAGTAACAAACAACAACATTAGAATCAATCCTCTTTTTCCACATCGATCCTTTCTCTCGTGAGAAGCTTTTTAAGCTGTCAGACTCCTCCAGCCTGATCATTTCCTCAGTAAGCAAGGCTTAATTATCCCGTCTGGCTTCCCCTTCTCCTTCTTCTTCTTTATTTGAAGCAGGTCTCAGGCATGTTCCGCGGTACAGAACAGGGAAGGCGTTTTTTTCTGACACTGGGATGAACCGGTTGTGGTCTTTTGAAGTTTGACAGTTCAGGAGAGGCCTCCCTGGAGGGATTCCGCCCGTCCGACTTGTCTGACTACTTAATCACTTCGAGCAGGGAGCCTCCTGCTTAATTATAGGTTTAACTAATGGAACAAACTGAATGTGATTTGTGTGTGTGAGTGTGTGTGTGCCAACACTATGTTACAGTGCGGTTTAAATACCCCTGCGTGTGTGTGTGTGTGTGTGTTTACTTTCTAAAGGAAGGAAAGAAAAGAAAAGGAAAGGTGCCCCCCACCTCCCCGGCGCGCGCTAAAAGCCTTTTTATCCTCAAGTCATTCACACCTGTTTATACCTGTACAAACATCTTAACTGACTTTCATTAAGACAAAGCTTTAACCAAACACAGGCTGAATTATACACAGACGTTTAAAGCTCACTTTGCTCCTCCAGTCTGCTAATAACGGAGAGAGCAGGATTTGCAGACCGCGGCCTCTTATTAGACGGCTGTGGTATTAATAATAATAAAAAAAAATCATTCCATATCCAAATTGTTTACTTATCTGCCAGGAACATATGCTAAGAGAAGTTAAGATTCACGATTCTGCACTATTGCCCAAGGTGCAATTCAATCCTGGTGGAGGGAGGAGGTGGGGTTGGTGAAAAAAGAGGAAGGTTGGGGGGGGGGTCCGATTTTTATGACAGACTTAGTCCTTATCTGAAGCTGTAAATTAGGGTGATACTTCATTGAACCGAATGTGAAGTTTTACATCACACCCCTAAAGCATCCTAATTCAACTTTGAAATTAGACGCTGATAATTACTTTCAGGAGAAGCGTTTTTTCTCGAGATGAAAATGAGGCGAATAACCGTTATACAGTTCTGTTTCAAATTTCTTTAATTTCCCACATTTCATTAAAGCAGTTTTAACTTTTCTCTTGTACGGTTCACACATTACCTGTAATTATCGAACTTAGTCACGGAAATTGACTGTGGTTACAACGCCCTGAAATAAATAACGACATCTGAAAGGTATAATGGGAGGGAAATTATGATTTGATATTATAGTGTGTGTGTGTGTGTGTGACAGAGAGAGAGAGGGGGGGGGGGGTTAAATCTCTTTTTAATTCCCCCCCCCCCACCCTTGACGTTTTTATTGGAGCACAACAGAGAGAATTCAATCTGCCTTATCTCTCTAGGACTCCTTTTCTAGCGCGAGATCAGAGAAAAAGCAGAGGATAATTGTTCTTTATTTTATTTAATTTAACGCGACAGCCAACGCTTTCAGGTCATTTATATGCTTCATTTAGTGATAAAAGTCAATGAGGAGGGGGACGCCGAAGAAAAAGCAGGCGCTTTTACTTTTTCCCCATCCACAATACTTAAAAGGCAAATATGAAACAAAAATAGCAGAGGGAGGGGCTACAAGGCGTTTTTTTTTTTTTTTTTTTTTTAATTAAGAGCCATGGGGTCATTTACATTATTGTCTGTTAATGTTACCCTGAAATCATCTGCAGCAAATGAAGTTTGATAAGTGGCTGTTGAGAATGTGCTTTTGTGTTTAGGCGTACTAATTTCCTAAATCAAAAGGGCGAAAAGTACCCCAGAGGAGGTTCAGAAAATAATAATGACGATGATGATGGTGATGATGAAGATGACGATGATGATGGTGTATTAGTGCTGTTACTTCTCCTGATGATACAGAAAATTGTACAAATACCCTCTTATCGAAGATGCCTTCATTCCTGCTCCGTCATCGCGTGGATTTGACTAAACATATAGAGAATTTTATTTATCATTTCTTATTTTCGTGGGGAGAAAAACTGATCTAATTTCAGCATAATAAATATTGTCTCCGAAAGAGCGCAAAAATCATCAGTGGCCAAATCCTAGACTATCTAAAATTGAATCTGGGATACCATTTTGACGGGAGGAAAAGTAAAACCGTACAGTTGTGTTGTTTGAAGACGCGGGGGCTTGAATTTGGGGGTCCCTGAATTCTCATTTGAAAGAAATGAAATCGTGAACGAGCTGATAAAGAAAAAAGGGAACGGATGAGCTGAGAGAAAAGGAATCATGCTACGGTTGTTTAATGTGCTGTGCCAGTCGGGAAAGTGATTTACACCAAGACTTTACCCCCCCCTCACCCCCTCCTTTCCCAAAGATACAAAGACAGTGCATGTGTGTTTCCCATTTATCGGCGCGCACACACATATATGTTTGTGGGGCCCATATGTGATCAATTCTCTGGAGTTCATCGGATACAGACATGGAAGGCATCGTTGGGATACAGACATAATATTCCATGGTTCACTTAGAAGCCGCATCCTGCATCCACCAGGATCATTTTCTGCAGCGGACAGTGTGTGAAACCAAGTGAACTCGGAAAGATGATCTCAGCCTCAGTCTTAACTCTTTAATTGCTAATCATTTCATTTTGATTTTGGCAGTTTCCCTGCTGCTCCTCAGGCCTGGGAACCCACGCAGCCTTATCTCTGGTACTGATGCAGATATTTTCCCGGGTACTACTATGAAGAAACACATGCTCTATTAGAAACCTCATTATTTACTATAAATCATTATTTTAATTTTCACGTCTTCGACATCGTATTTATTTATATTCCTTGATTTGCTTAAAACAAAACAAAAAACCTTTGGACGTGATGCTCCTATTTAAAAGAGATATTTTATTTTGTAAACAGCAGGCCTACAAACGGTGATATTAAATATAATTTATTCTTTTATCCCCAGATGTCCCCAGGTGCAGATCTCAAAGAGATTACTGGAAAATAAAAAGCTTTGAAATTTTGCCACAGAACAAAGACCAAAGGGCACCACTTTTTATTAATATCAGTTTAATGTTAACTTACTCTGGAGTTTCTCCAACCAACTTTTTTTTTTTTTTTTATCTTATGATTCCATAAACTAAGCAGTGGAGCCACTAAATTGAAATTTCTCAGGCTGATTTAAATGTTTGACAGCCAAGATTTGGTAAAAGTCAGCTACAATTTGGTAATTTGGTGCAGAATTATTTAATTATTCAAGTTAACCATACTTAAATACATTTATTGTGCAATCTTTTGGAAAGAGACCTAGAGGATAGAAACCAGTGCTCCAAACTAACCTGTACCTCAAATGTCTCATGGGTCTATATAATCTCGCTGGCTCATTAAAAGCCCTGCTTATTATTTGTAGTTGTTTTTAATGGATCAACAGTATTTCGCCCTCAGAAGCTTCTGATACGAGGCTGCTACGCTTGTGATCACACACTCTCCTCCACAAGTGACCACACACTCGGAGGCCTCTTATCAGTCTTCTTGGTTTTTCTCATGCATATTTATGACTACCGTACGCATATCCCTGCTTGCTCAGACACTTTCCATACATTAAAATGTGTGTCACAATTGCATGCGTGGGTCTGTGAGACATCACATGTTTTCCTGTGTATTTATATTGTTGCTCATGCACTGTCAGAATTAGCATGCTGCATAAACTTTCAATACTTCGAAGTATAGGGATACGTTACTCGCTGCTGTCTTTGTTCATGGGTGCTCCAGAATATTTTTGAGTCAAGCTTTTTATGCATTCATAAGATGCCTGCTCTGTTTGTATGTCACTTATTTTAAAGCAGCACTAACATAATGTCCTGTAATGATGCTCTGAGGAGCACTGCGATCACTGTGGTGAGTGTTTCGTTAAAATTGTTCACCGCTTGAACAATTCTGCAGTCCTGAGCATCTTGTTATCCTGTATAGTGTTTGGTTTGTGATGTGAGAGATGCTAACATCTATTTTGCACTTGTGCACAAATACCACTCAGTAAAAGCTGGAGTTTAGTTTCTCGTCGATTGAAATGTTACAAACACTTCTACTTTGTGAAAAGCTAACAATGAAAAGTTGGCCTCTGGGATGAAAAGGAAGATACAAAGTGTGCCATTACAGGAGCTGTAAAATACATTGTAGATAAGATCATATCAAAATAAATGTCAAGTTTAATGTTACAGGTATTTTTCCAACATCAAAAGAGACAGAATTTCCCAAGTCTTGGCCATTATCCCTTTATCCACACTTTCATTAATAAAGCAGTTGTGTTTTTTTTTTTTGCAATAATTAATTTATTCCTGTAAAGTTATCAGAAGCTGTTTTGGATATTTTTACATTATTTGGGCTGATTACCTGATCAACACGAACTGCGAGTCTTCAACACATTAATAATGCTACTTCTACATTATTATCACTGGGAAGCATATTGAGCTCGTGTGTAGTATGAGCTCGTGTTGCTCACGTGACTTTCTTTAATCGCAGGTCGCTTCTTTATCCAAATAGTCAGGGCGAAACCCACTGAATGATGTATCAAAGCAGAGGACAAAATCAAATGTGGTGGTATGATGGTGCGATGAAAGCTAGATGGATACTATCACATCTACTGACACACCGATGAGTAATTCTTCATTTCCATGTACTGTATGAGTGTATCAGTTCTTACACTCGCAGACTCAGGTTTGTGTTTGACTCCCCCACCGAGGACATCGAGGTCATGGCTTCTGTTCTATTTCTGTGCATTCTGGGGGTTGTTAATGGCATTAAGAAGGATAGGCATATTCCAATATTGTACACATATTATGCATGTTCTGATTTTCTATGGCTGATTCTGGTTCACTTTATTATATATATATATATATATATATATATATATATATATATATTAGAAAAAAAAGCCTCAGTATTTGATGATTAAATGCAATAAAGCAAAAGGGAATTTGTTCTTCCCAGACAACCTATTGAACAGTTTAATGAATAAATCCTATGTTAAATTCTGTGACATTGTCAAAATATTCCAAAAATGAAACAAAGTTTGGTCGATGGCAAGTCAAAATATCTTGGGTAGGCGGGACTTTGGGGGAGGATTTGATCTCATTGTGGCCATATCATAGAATTAAAGACAACAATAATATTTATTAATATTTTACAACCAAAGGCAAACAGAGGAAACACGCCTTCTAACATCAAGTTGTGAAATATTCATTTCCAGGGTTGGATGCAGACACACACACTCAAGCCACACACACACACACACACACACACCTGGCTGATTTAGAGCCTTCGTCGACTCAGGTTAAGGGCAGTACTGGCAGTCCAAGCCAATGGAATCCCTTGGTAAAGAGGATGCTAATCGTAGCTTCTTGTGCCTGAGCATGTCTTCCTGGGCCAAATGAGATTAGAGGGAGTGGGATATGGCGAAGCGACGTGCGTGGGGTTCTGGAGGTGAAAGGTAAAGGCACTTATCAGGAGGGTTCCCCTCGGGGTCCTCGATGGCTGACTCAATCAAAACCCTGCACGCACTTCTCACTGGATTAGACTAATCAGGCAGGAGCAGGGGATGTATAGACTACTTATCTGAAAAAAAAAACATTGGGCTCTCTTTCCCTTTGAAAAGACCCTACAGAAATGTTTGTTAATTTTATTTATTACAGGATGCTTGTCAATGTGGCAATCTTCCATGGAATCATTAAAAAAGGGCTCTTCCGCTCACTGAAGGCACGCGTTGTTTACATGCTACAGAGATAGAGGAGTCTTTGATGTTCCAAATTTCCCCTGTTCACTCATTGTCATTATTATTTATATATTTACTTAGATTATTTCCTTAATTTGTTTTCTCCATTTATGTTTCTGGTGCCACAACAGATCATACTGATGGAAGGTAGTCAACGTAACAAAGACCCTGAAAGGTATATGAATATTTATTACGGCGACATCTTTAGAGCCACACAGGCCGTTAGCAGTTAAAGGAATGGTGAGAAGATAACAGCAATTTTCACACTTATGATTACCTTCAAATTAATCTCTATTTCTTGAAGGGATGGGGGACAGTTGACTAGTCTATCTTTCATTTTTTGATTAAAAAGTTATTTAATCCAAGTTTCAGCTACTTGTTTGACAAAATAATCCAAAAAACAATTGCACATTTTAATGGGAGCAAATGTAGGAAAAGGTAAAAATAAATACGGTGGAAAAATGAATGAATCATTTCTGTCACTGAAGTATCGCTTTTACTTAAAGGAGTGAAGATGTAGCTTCTCAATAGATTCCAAGCTTATGCAGGTTAACTTTTAAAAGAAAATTAACACAATTTCCTAAATCAAAACTTAAAAAGTAGCGTTGCCAACTTCATTTCACTCCTTGGTGTTGCGGCTTTACCCATGTAAAGGCCCTGGTGTGAAACAACTATTATTTTTGCAACATTCACATGATGTATGACATGTGACACGCAACGTGACTATAAGTCAGACCAGGACCAATTTACTGACCCTAACAATTGTATTTAGCGCGTTAGCCCAAACTAACCTCACCCCAACCTAATGACTGTGTGTGCCAAATTTAAATGATGCATTTTGGTGTTCAGGGCCAAACATTAGTGTGAAACTGGAGACCATGTTGACTTAATTGTAAGCCGTGCTATCAGCCATCATGTTAGTGTGATGGCAAAATGGGTGCAATTTCTTCCGATGCCTTGTTCTATGTGGCAGCACTATTTTAACAAATTGTTCACTGGGACTTTAAAGTTAGAGGACTCGTTAATACCATTTCTAATCTGACTAGGAGTAGTAATAGTGATGACATCCAGTCAGCTTTTCAGTCAGTCTGCTAATTTTGCAAATTATCTCTACAAAACGTGAAAATCTCTTTTTAACGGGAATCTGTACTAATGCTCTGTTACTTAATTTAACCTTTCTAACAATCCGAGTACTTTAGGTATTAATGCTTGATCAGTAAGTTTTGCTTTGTTTTTCATTTGTATTTTTTACTTTTTTGTAATTTCATAATGATTACCTGAAGCATTGTACTGAGTGTGGCGCAGCATGTCAATAGAGTAGTGAGAGGGAGGCTGGGCAGAGGGGAGTGGGCATTACCAAGCTAGTTTAACGTACATATAAATATATGTGTGTGTGTATGTGTGTGTGTGTGTGTGTGTGTTAGCATTTATCATCTCATAATTGGAATTTTTGTCCACAGTGGCCAAGTTAATGTTAGCGAAGAAGACATAAACCTTATATACAGTAGTCATTTATTATTAACTTGAGTTATTATCAGCTCCATGAGTGTCTAAAATTAGGAAGCAGACCTTTTTTGGCAGCCTGTCCCCTAGGTTTTACAAATTTGCAAGTCTGCTTTGAGAGAAACATAATGTTGACCAGATTATGTTGTTAATTATCATGATGACAAAATGTTGCTAAGAGTGGTGGATGACGTACTCAAAAACTGTACTTGAGTAAAAGTACAAACAGGCAAACAAAGATTTACTCTACATAAGTATCTACTGACATTTCAACTTAAGTACACATGATTTATATTCTACTAGAATATCAAAAGTAAAAGTCCTCTTAAGAGTACAATTACTGAGTACCATCTCACTTTGAGTACTGCTAATATGTCAAATACTGTAAGTCTTTTAATTAAGGCTATGGATTGAGGGACAAACAGTCTACGCCTGGTTCAATAAAGTAATTCCTGTGTCGCTTGTGACTCGGTTTCATAAAAAAATGGACAAACTAATTAATGATGAAATATGTAAAATATCATGATGATAACGTGTAACTCAACGTTGATTAGAAATGTAGTGGCCTAAAAAGTATAGATATTTGCTCTTAGATGTAGTAGAGTAAAAGTCAAAGTGGCCATAATTAAATCAACTTAAGTAAAGTACTGGTGCGAGAAAAATGAACTAAAATGTTCGCTAAAAACTTTTTTTCTCTCAAAATATAATTGAGATTCGGATACAGTGTTCATTTCTCCTTATGTAGGTTCAGGGAACATTCATAGGTCAAATAAGGAAAAGATGTACTCACTGAGTCAGGTTAAAAATTTACCCAGGAACCAATTACACATAATTATGCTGATAATTACATAATTATAAATTCTTATTCTTCTGTCCCCATCCCTGCTGTGTTGTAATATTTGGAATTTTAGACACACTGGCCCTTTTAGCTATTCCTCCCAATAAACATGACGCTGGTAGCAATTAGCCTAGTAATTCTACCACAACGAAACTGGAAAAACATAAACTTAATTTCTGAGGTAGGGTAGAGTTACAGGACACTGCAAACCAAAAAAACATAAAAAAAAAATTAAAAAAATACAACCCCAATTCCAGAAAATCTGCAAATCTCATCAACCAAGATTTTATTCACAATAGAACATAAACAACATATCAGATGTTGAAACTGTGACATTTTACCATTTCATGGAAAATATTAGCACTTTTTCAATTTGATGGAAGCAACGCAATTCAAAAAGCCGTATTTTCTGTATTATGATGCACCAAATATTTGCCATGGGTGAAAGGCCTGGACTGCAGACAGGCCAGTTCAGCACCCAGACTCTTCTCGTACAAAGCCATGCTGTTGTGATGGATGCAGTATGTGGTTTGGCATTGTTTCCTGAAAGACAAGTCGTATGGATCGGAGCAAGTGTTGCTCTAAAACCTCTACTTTTCACCATTGATGGTGCCTTTCCAGATGTGTAACCATAGGCACTAATGCACCCCCATAAAGGTAAATGGCACTTATATAGCACTGTTCTACCTATTGGCACTCAAAGCGCTTTACACTGCTTCTTATTCACCCATTCACACTCACAATCACACACACACACTCACACACCAATAGGGGAGCTGCTATGCAGCTGGCCAACACTCACCTGGAGCAACTAAGTTGGGGTTCAGTGTCTTGCTCAAGGACACTTCAACACGTGACTGGAGGAGCCGGGGATTGAACCAACAACTGAGAGTTTGGTGGACAACCGCTCTACCTTCCTGCACCACAGTCACCCTCACCATACCATCAGAGATGCAGAGATGCAGGCTTTTGAACTGTCTGCTGATCACAAGGTGGATTGTCCGTCTCCTCTTTAGTCCACAGGACACGGCGTCCATGGTTTCCAAAAAGAATTAAAAACACAGACAGTGATTACTGGAAGTGTTTCTGGGTCCACGCAGTGATGTCCAGTAGAGAATGCTGCCTTTTTTAATGCAGTGACACCTGAGGGCCCAAAGATCACATGCATCCAGTTTTGACTTTCAGCCTTGTCTCTTGTACACAGAGATTCCTCCTGATTATCTGAATCTTTTGATAGTATTATATACTGTAAATTGTGGGATCTTCAGTCTTTGCAATTTTCTGAGATGTGTTGCTACTATTCGAAATGAGCAAATATTTCTCTGTTTCAACAACTGATATGTTGTTTATGTTCTATTGTGAATAAAATATGTGTCGATGAGATTTGCAAATCATTGCATTCTGTTTTTATTGACGTTTTTACATCTTCTCAAGTTTTGGGGGAACTGGGGTTGTAGAACAGCCCTTTAGTTCTTTGTCATTTCCAGCAGCAGTGCTATTGCACATGTTCTGATGCGATAACTTGTGTTTGTCTTTGCCTTCTTATGCTGCAAATCTCAATGAAAACAAAGTGTCATCACCCGGCGCACCCTTAAGTGAACAGTCACAGTATCCAATAAAACTGAAAGAAGGGCCTTGAGTGCTTCACAGTTGTGGTTAATAATCAAATGAATTGTTTTCAAATTCATTTAGAACTTGGGTGTCGTTTAGATAATTTGCACGAAACCTTGTACTGCACGTGATCACTACGGTATTTCTTTTGATTTGCCGGATTGATTTACCTTGGAACAAGAGTCTGAATGAGAGGTGCCTCCGTTACTCTCCATTCATTCTAGCCACACAAAATGATGTGCACTGTACAACGCTGTTATCACCACAAAGCAGTACAGTGTTGATTATGCCAACTAATTATTCCAGCCAGTACTTGAGGAAGCGCAGAGCAGCAGATGAAGAAGATATCAACCTTGTAGAGAAGCCTGATTTGCTGTGTTGTTGAATAATGTAAGATTCAGGTGCCTCCCAGTACCTGACATGATAGTGAGCTTCATACAAGATGCTTGGTTAATTTCATGTTCTTTCAAGCATCACATTGTTTTCAGAATATTTAAACCTTGCAACATTTCTCTTAAACACAGATCCATCAACTCTCTTTGTGTTATAAAGGAATGCTTGGATAGATACCTGATATACATGTGCGAAAACAACACCTCACTACAAAATATGTATAATATTATCTAACCCTCAAACTGTTTTTTTTTTAATTAATTAAAAAGCCAAACAGTTTTTAGTCCTGTTATTGATGACAATAAATATGTTGTCCCTTCAAATAAAGCTGATCTCCTCCGGGCTCATCTAAGCAAAATCCAGTGTGTCGGTTTCATCGGTAAGAAACATCATTGCAGTATGTTGTGTCAAAATGAGATCAAGTGTTGTGTGTGACAGATGGATGAACAAAAACATGCGGCGTAGTGCCAAATCACGGGAAGTATGAATATTTCAGAATGATGTCATGAGATGCAACACTGCTATTTCCAAAACTTTTGCCATGCGTGGTGTATTCATGAACCTGAAGTGAAGAGGGAAGTGAAGGATGTGAACAAAACTGGAAAAACCTACAACCAGGCTGACACTGCTATTGTTAGTATGAAGATTGAAAAGCTGTTAAAAGGAGCAATTTCCCCCACATGGCGCTTTATACCATGACTCTGTTTCTACATCATTTTTTAATGGCCCTCAAAAAAAAAAAAAAAACCTTCGAGGTCAGTGGTTAAAGAACTGTGGTGCCTCACACGTGCATGTTGTTTAATGACGGATCACGTGAAGTGTAATCTGTCAATTTTACTTTCTGTGGGACTAAAGATGTTAATGCAGACTAATGCAAAGCGTCTTGCATACAGCTGAGGCTGCATAGTCAAACACATGGCCTCAGATAGAAATGAAAAGTATTGCTCCTGACAAATTTCTGTCTTCAAGAGTGACCCAATATAACACAAGCCTAACTGGAATTCTGACGAGGGGCCTAGGCGCCCAGAATGGTGATCAGGCAACGAGGTGTCTTTTTTCAAACCTGTTAGATTTGTGAAAAGTGGTGGTTGTATTGTCAGAAACAGTCCGTGAACAAGCACTGCCAAGCCGGCAACATTTGGCTACGCGGTTTGGGGATTGTGGAGTCTGTCAGCACTGCCAGCAGCTGCAACTTGGCATCTCGTTGCCTGTAGGCTCAGTTACAACAGAAAGTGGTGCTAAAAACCTTGGTGCCATTTGGACTACACGGAGTGAGCTGGTAGACTAACGTCAGTCCTAGGTTGACTGCAACAGCTCATTTAAAGTATAAATGAACTGTAGAATTCTCCTACAAAGGCCCATTAAGAGACACATTATTAAAACTGTCCCCTAATATGTTATTTTTCATTATCTGTTTAGCCGACAGTGGCCCACAGGGGGGAGTTTTATCATTTAATAGATGTTTATATGCTACTTACACCCTAAATGTGCAATCTAGGGCATAAAGAGAGCTGTACACACAGCTATTATTTATTCATTTTGTTCCGTGGTTTATGTGATTGTAATTGCCATGGATGTTAAAATGTTTCAGATTCCAAATTTGGCATTTCTGGGCTCTAAACACATAATCAGCACATGAGACTATGTTAGGAGTTTTATATCAGAGGCAAACTTGGCAATAGTACACACATTATTTACCCAAGTAGAAGTACAAATACTATAAAGAACACTATGGTAAAAGTAGTACTGATTCAACTTCTTCACTCAAGTAAAAGTAAAAAGTAAAAGGCCCTGAAACTTCACAAAAATGAACAACTACAAAGAACATTTCATCAGTTTTTTCTAGCTGGACCACACATCATATCAATAAAAGTTTTCATTTCAAAATATATTATTCTGTTTTATTTAGTTTTTAGACAGAATACAGACAAAAATTATTTGAAAGAATCTATTGCCTTACTCCCTTGGCCACCACTTAGAACTGTCCTTACACACACACACACACACACAATCACACACAAAGACTGCAAGCATTAAGTCTTTGAGCCTTATAGAAATACAAGCTAAGTCTTCTAACGTTACAGTAGCTGTCTGTGAACAGCTGCCTCGCACTGTAAATCCCAGAGACATGTCCGGAGCCTCCTGTGAGTAGAGCTAACCTGACATTAGAATACAGCTGAACTGTGGAGGTTAAAACACTGAACACAGCTGCTAGTCAATATCGACGATTGCTGCAAATGGGTAAAAGCTGTGCAGTCACACACGCGAACATACACAAAGGAAAATCATCTCAAACGCAGTAAAAGTACTGAGCCGTTTTTTTAAAATGTAAGGAGTAGACATTACGGGTATTAGTGTAATAAAGAAAATTGCAGATTGCAGTAGAAAGGTATTTGTCCTTTGTTACTCGTCATCTCTGTCCAAAACAACTCTAGAACATCTTTCTCCTCTTAAACACGCTTGTCAGGTTTAATAGTTTTAGTAATCAAATGTCCAGCCAGTGCAACACTTGCTGATTCAGTCACGATTAAATCAAAAAAATTGCATCTATGTTACTGTCATTACCTCAGTGATGTCAGCAGTTTCAGACAGCCAGCACTACTTAATAGGAACATATAGGATGAGAGCGTTTATGGCCCGGTTTCACGTGTGGCTCCTGCCGACATCTTACTGTCTAATGTGATTAGCATCGTCACCATATGACCAACATTTTCAACATTCAGTTCAACTGGCAGTGACTCTGTGGCTGGAGATGAGGAGCTCAAAGGGCAACCACAAGAATGCTATGGATGAGTTTCTGTGAGCGTAAAGCTGAGGCTGAGACTTCCCCTTTGAAATGAAATAAGCCAAATCATCTGAATTTACAGCCAGGTCAGATGCCACCTTAAGGAATATGGTCAAAAATTCATGCTGCCGTACTGTGACGTTTTACATATATTGGAAATGTCCATTCTTGTTTTGCTCTTATACATTTTAATACCGCAGGGATGTAAATTCAGCAACCCAGCCCAAAGTGTTGGTGACTTTTAAAGAAGCCGCAGTGGTCACAGCACCACACCATTGTGGGATATTATATGGGCCTCTTTTGTCTCTCTGGAAAATGTCAAGGCGTAATTGATATTTCTCACTGGGCCCTTTATCTTTGTGCCATGTTTCAGGCTCTATGACCTGGATTCACGCTGACCTTTACCAGTCCACTCTTTTCTCTCACTTTTTTCGGAGGCCTCACTGAAAATAGCTCAATAGGCTTTCGATGGGGTGTCTTTCATTTGAGACAATCTTCTCTTCCTTTTCCTACCCGCAGCCTCTTTGACGGTGGCTATTTATTTTGAGACCCAACTTTTCAGCATGTTGTTTGATCTGAGATTTACTCCCGGTGCTTTGTCCACTAAAGTCTGAAAAAAAAAAAAAACCCCTGTTCCTCAGCAACGGCAGAAGACATGTTGTTGCTGCTACTGTCCTCGGCTGCCAAATCATCAAGGTAACTGTATTTAACATCGCGGTATTATGTTGATCAAAAAGCTGTGTTGTATTTGCAATAATTAATGAAATTTCAAAACTAAAGGTGAAACATGAAACATACTATTTTGGCTCAGTCCAATTCTAAAAAGGTCAAAATAATGTTAACTTGTTCTCCATTATATCTTATTTTTATGTTTGTGGGAATGATTCAGTCAGACTCTATCCCTGCTGCATTAACCTTGGCATGTCTTTCTAATTAATCTCTTTCTTTGCCTTCATGACCACCTAACCCAGCTGTTGAATGTAAACTGTATTTACTCGATGTGTGGAGCATTTCCATTCTTCACTAGGTTAATGGAGAAAATCATGTGCTACCTTTGTCTTCATGGATACAATTCTAAACATGACACTACAACTTTGTTTGGGCACAAAAACTACAAGGTTAGAGGTTGGCACACATGCTTTTTGTTACAGTTAGAGATCAGTGTGATGGTTTGCAATGCAAATAAATGTGACAGCACTGAATAACTTGACTGCATCTTGGACAATGGTGTGTCTTGTTTCACCCTGGCCTCCTAAATGATGCCACACACCGACTTTATGCCTATCAGCTGAAAGTTAGATGGTAAATGCTCTGCTTATATAGCACTTTACAATTTTTCTTCTCTTTCACTCATTCACACGTACTCACAAACCAATGACAGTGGCTGCCATGCAATGTGCTCACCTCACCGATCAGGAGTCACCTGGGGTTCATTGTCTTCCCTAAGGACACTTAGACGTCTAAGGAGGATGGGGAGTCAAACCACTGACTCTGTGGTCCATGGACGACATGCCTTACCCACTGAGCTACAGCAGCTCCCTACAGTTCAGATCTCATGATCAATCAGTAAACATGAAGCTACAGACAGCATAGTTTAGCACAAAACCAGGTTCAGACCACGTGGTTTTTATTTGAGAACCTTTTCACTCTTTCATGGTTGTTCAGTTGCTTTGTTGCTGCCATAGCTTCACAAAAAAAAAATCTTCTGTTCACAGTATTGCTGCATTGTTTGTAATGTCATCATCATGTCGTGTCATGTTATAAATTATCCAAGACAAAATGATCATTGGTCTATTCTGATGTCCAGTTTTTCCCCTGAACCTACATCTATCAGGGTGAATGAGAATGAGTCTCAGAATGATACATTGTTATTAGACTTTGTCTACAGTGGTTTGTAGCTTTGGAAAGAGCTAGAATAGACTTTCTATGCTAAGCTAACTATAGGCAATTTTTGTAAATGATTTTTTTCTAGATAAACTTGAGTGGATAACTGAAATCTGAACTGAATTGTACGCAGTTATGTTTAAGGTTAAATGTTACACCATGGTTCTGTCTTTTTCCTTGTCCTGTGGTGGGACACTGTATGTATCTGTGTATTACCAGGGTCTCTCAGCCCATCATTAAGGGTCTGTTCTTTTAAAGCTTTTGGAAAAAGGCTGAAAATGTGATTTCTTGTGCACAGCGGAAAAACCTGACAGAGATTCCTCATCTGATGCTTAAACCTTCTCCTTGACCAGTCACTGCCGTCTTCCACCCTCTTGTTCACGTCGTTATAAGTTACTGGAAAGCTCCCGGTTCTTGCCCGTGAGGTGTTTGTGCCACTGGTAAACTGTGAAGCAGCCTGCTCACTTGCTCCTTGTCCTCCCTCAGTCCTTATCTCTTGGTCTTCCACACAGACTTCAGCTCTACTGGATTTGCTCCACTGCAGCATTTCTTTAGCACTGGTGACCTTTAGCTCAGGTCAGGAAAAATTCCTTATTCAGGCAGCTGATGGGGAAGCTTCAGCTCAATCTCCTGGTTGGGGAAAGAAATCTACAAGGGTGGTGGCTGATATACCAGTAAGTGAATAATATCATTTAATAAGCATATTCTGAAGAGTTCAAGGTAAAGACGTGTACTGTGTTTTTAATCTGTGCATAGTATAAGGTTTTGTGCCGCTTAGGCCTAAGGACATGTGGGATAACAACAAAATGTGTTTTAGACTGTGGTTGAAGTGCAAATATGTATATATTTAATGGCTTTTTAAAATTGTTTTTTTTTTTTTTGAGAGGACACAGTGGGGCAAGTTACATTTACAGTAAGAGGTGGTGGGATGATTAGAAGGATACTGTAGAAAAATACATTTCTGCTACACAGAGGCCGACATTATCAGAATGTGTTCTAATCTTTACTTGTTAAATAGTGTAAATTATGGGGTTAAAATGTATATATTTTAAATCTGAAAAGGAAAAAATAGGAGATTTCTTGTGTTGACTTAAAATTGCAGTTGGTTGGTTTTATCCATCGATCCGTTATTTCAACTGCCTATGTTGTTCAGGGTCATGGGGGGCTGGAGCTTATCCCAGTAACAAGTCAGAAAAAAGAATTAAGAAACCAAAGACTTGGTGACTAACTAAGCATGTATCAGTTTTGCTGATTAAGATCATGTGATGTGATTGAAAATTGGAGAAAACACAGACTTTTCATTCATTGTACACTCATTCCACGCACTTTTGTCACTTCTGATAATGAAAAAACATCCCTACTAGCTGTGCAGTATTATTATGGTAGGAGTAGGATTGCATCCCCTCCAATGCCATTTCATTAAGCTACTCTACTCTCCATCAGGGTCACTTCTTATACAGCGGTTCCTGTGGAGATACTAGCCCCAAACAAGCCCCACCAAAGAATTTCAACTTCTATGCACGAAAAAGAACTGTGCTTTTATGCTTTTATCAGTGGCAACACTGATAAAAACTACACTACCAGTAGGAGTTTGCCCAACTTGTCACTTGATGCCATAACAACAGCCTACAGCTCAACACATCAAAAACACAGGAACTTATCATTGATTTCTCCCCCAACCCCACTCACAAACCTCCCGTCTACATTTCCTCTCAACCAATAACCATCTCGGACGCATTCAAATTCTTAGGTACACGCATCACTAATAATCTCAAATGGAAATTGCACTCGGTTTACAGTGATCTACAAAAAAGCCAATAACAGACTGTTTTTTTCAAAGGCAACTCAGAAAATTCAAAGTTCAACATAATATTCTCCTCCAATTTTACAATCTTACCTGCCAGATCACAAAGGCTCACAAATAGTTACATTCCCTCTGCTATAACGACAATAAACTGGGTCATGAACTGAAAAAAAACCTGCCCTTGAATATGTTGAGATGTACAGTATATTTGTCAGTGACTATTTCCTGAATCGTTTGTATGTGATTGTTATTGTTGCCTTGTTGGTTTCCCGGACACAGTTCGATGTGAGCTTTGACACACTGTGCCAAAAGTAAATTCCACCAACTTGTGTAGCCATCAATAAACAATTTAGATTCCGATTCAGAAATATTCTTCATCATCAGAAGTAAGAAAAATGATGAAGCAGCGTAATAAAAAACTTTCACTGGTGTAACAGTTTGCATCAATTTGCAAGGAACAGTTGTACTTGTTGATTGTGCAATAAATTAAATATTATGTCGATGAAAAAAAAAAAACCTGGCACAAATATCCACCTGTACTTAAAGATAAATGCAACCACAAGGCACTAATTGATTTTTTTTTCTTCTCTCAGCAAATGTTTGCCAAAGGAGAGCATGTCATACGATCAAAAGATGCAAACAATCAATTAATGGACCTTGAATTGTCGTTTGTCAGTCATATTGTCATTCAGAGGCCAGTGTTGTGTAATGTGACAAGTTACATTCAGGGTTTATGGTTGTTGTGCGTCTGTTCATTCATTTATGTAATCGTTTATCTATTAATGTCACCAATTTCACGTATAGTTTGTTTGTTGCGTTCGCCTACTGTGTCAGGCCCGAACATCCTGACCATGTAACTAGTTGCCAAGGAGACGTTTCAAGTTCAATCTGCTGTATTTTGTGTTGTCATTTGTATATTGATTTTCCAGTAGCGTGACTATCAGCTCAATAACATTAGATTCTGTGAGGAACGCTGACAGATTCTTGTTCTGAGGAATGTGCAACTGTTGTCATTTCCACAAGGACTCATTGTGTAGTTGAATTTGTAATCCCTTTTGAAATGCAAAAATAAGCTTTATATATGACATGGTTGAATGCATCTAATTACAGACTTTAATTTTTTAAATGATTTTTGATGTTGAAACATATTCCAGGCAATATTTTGTACTTTAATCTTGCAGTATGGAATGAAACTCCACAGACTAAAATGGGCTTTCATAACTTAAGTGAAAATCACCCAACCTCACACAAGTGTTAGTCTGATGGCCTTGCAGTAGTGTGTCATTAGCATTCATTATAGTCCTATAAGCCAGAGTAATTACAGGCCCAAGTGCAGGGAGGAATAGCAGTTTACACTGCTAGTAATTTGATTTGCATCTACGCTAATAACTTCTTTTGTGCGTGTTTATGTGCCGTGTCAGAACACAAGTGCCATTTGGCTGCAGGCTGTATGAGGCAAAAAAAAAAAAAAAAAAAAGCCTTTTAAATTCTAAGATTGAGTTGCCTTTGCTTTCAGCACTCGAAGCCCCCAATCTGCTAAAGCGTTCAGATTAGCGTGATCACATAACAAGTGATACCGCATTTTTCTGAAAGTCATTTTGATGGGTTTTGAAGGAAATGTAGGGCAGTAAAGGAACAGGCGAGGAGACGGGCAGCTGAAAGTTTCTCAGTACAGTTTTTCTTTGCAGCCTGCATCTCTGTGTGACATGGAAATTGTATCATTATCACAATTCCAGTGACCTGTTTTGAACCACATCATGAAATAGATTCTATTTATTTCCATACGAAGGCATCACCCTGCACAATCATTTATTCACAAAGCATGTGGTGTATCTTTGTATCATAGTAGCTTCCTTTATGAAGCTGTTAAAGAGCATTAAAGCAAACTCCCATGTTGCCATAAGTTGCAGTTCTTGTAACCTGTTCTGCAAGTGCACCACCGGGCCCTGAGGGAACTAATACCTGTGGTGTATAGGGAGTGTCGTGAAAAGAGCCAGGCTCTCTCTTCTGATGACTGACTGAGTATAGAGAAACATTTCCCAAAGCTGATGAGGTCACAGGGTTAAGACTATGCCTTTGTTGTAGGACAATGGGATTCTTATTTACCTGGTGGGGTCCTGCTTTCTTCTCCATGCAACTGTGACCTCGGTGTGAAAACCAGACCTTTGTCTCTTTAACAAATAAAGGCTCAACGCTCAGATTCGGTTGGTTGCACCTCAGTGGCCCTTAGCCGTGAAGCCTGCGGGCTCCTTGTGGTTACAATGTTTAGCCTCTACTGAAGCTATTTCAGCAACAGCTGCAGGAGCTTTTTGGTCAGGTGTAAACACAAGGATTTGTAAAATCTCTTTAATTGTACTGTAAAGCAAAATAAATCAATCTACAATCATTACTGTGAGCGTTCAGCTGAAGTTAAAACTGCCTACGTTGATATTTCTCTTTTCACGTTCATCATAGCAACTTAGGTGGATAGGAATGTTGTTAATGTTGTTTTTGAAACATTTAAGTTTTTAATGCATCTTTGAAGGCATAATTTTAAAAAAATAAAGTTTTCAAGTTCCAGTGTTTATTTTTTATTTTTTTTATTTTTTGTTTATTTACTGAATCACTGGTGTTAAAGGTGTTTGTCAAATATATGTAAATGCTTTTTTGAGATGTGTTTTGAGTCAACGTTTGTCCCTGAACCATCCTGTAAATGAATCTAATGTAATTAGGGGAGACTGTGGTTAATTAACTCCTCCTCTCATATAAAACCGTACGGACGGTTATTACCTACTGGGTATGATCTTGCTGCACACCTCAAACTGTTCAACTCTTAAATTGTTAAACTTGTTAATGTCCACCAGTTCACTAACCCACACTGAGAGACATTCACAGAAAGACAACCATTAATGCTCACACCTATGGGTATTTATGGTCACCAATTTATCTGATATATCTGTGGATTGTTGTAGGAAATGCGCACAAGCACAGGGAGACCGTGAAAACTCCACACAGAAAGGCTGCGGCTGGTGGATTCAAATCAGGGACCTTCTAGCTGTGAGGCAGCAGCGCTAACCACTCAACCGCAGTGTCACCTGCTCTGCTAGTGTATTGGATAGAAATTAATGTTGAGATTGAAAGAGTTTAAGGAGTTTAAGGATTTGACAACTTGTTAAAGAAGATAACAAAGATGACCACGTTCTAATCCAGTGGTTCTCTAGTGTTTGAGCAGAGATTTGACTCAGTATCTTAATACAATTACATTTGCAAGTTTAGAACAGCAGCTGAAGCGCTGTAAAGGCAAATAGTAAATAATTAAGCAAGTTTACTAGAGTTTTACACACATTCTAAGTTTCCTATCTGGGATATAGCATTTAAAGGAATCATGTCACACTGGTTTTCACTACTTAAACAATTTCACTAAATGATACTCAGAGTGTTGAGTTTAATTTCACTGCTTAACTGGTCTTAATATACTTTACTGAAGGCATCAGTGGCTTCATTAAAACGTCCGCACTGGACTTGAACTCACTCAAATACATTACCTTTTTACTTGGACCACACACACTACTGCTGATTGGCTGATTTATATAACTCGTGTGCTTTGTCTGGATCGTAAGGCATCTTTTCCTCAACATACTGTTATCTATCATACATTGATATTTTAGATGTTTTAAATTTAGGCTTGTTCAATGTACATTTGTTTTTCTCACGTACAGTGTTTTAAGTTGAATAAAAGACTTGAACAGAAGGAGCTGAATAAACAAACTACTTTGGCTGATTAAATTACCTGGTAATTTAAAAAAAACAATAACAGACTTATCAGAATACATTGTTTTAAGATGTAAAAAGATTCCTATTGTGGACTAAAAAACCTTTAGTGTTCTAAGTATATATATAAAATGCGTTCTTTTAGTATTGAATTCATCCCCAGTCCAGGCATTTAGAAATTAACCAAGTAAGTAGCAGCTACATTAATCTCGGTACTGATTTTGGTACAAAATGATCCCAGCAGCTGCAGTTGTAAGTTCTTCATGCTGAATTAGGAACTTAGTAGCATTGATTTCCAATCTTCTAATAACATCTACTAATTTAGGATGTATGTACTCTACATCACAGGTTATTTTTGTTTTTGGATTATAGTAATCCTACATAGAAGAATTATTTACAATAGTACACAATACTTAACAAAATTGGTTAAGTATTTCTTTTATTTAGTTTGCTCAAACAAAGCATGTTATAATAACTTTTGATTGATTAGCAGCTGAAATTTGGTTTTCATGTTTGCTCGGTAAAAGTGAGGCAATCGGTTTCCTGACTTTACTCAAGTCAACATGTTCCGATTTGCAGTGTATTTTCTAACCCTGGATGGTCATCCGTGGATGTGAGTTATGAAAGCCACCTGATAGCCGGCCCCTGGAGCCTTTCCTCTTCCGTTTACCCGCTCTCCTAATCCGCCGCTAATGGTTAGCAATGGAGGCCCAGAGGAAGATTCAACCATTGGTGTGTGGAAATCCCTGCTGGAGTAGGAGTGTTGCGCTTGAAGAAGTGCTCAGCGAAGCGCGCCAGAGACAGCGACGGGACCCTCATGCCATGTGCACCAAAATGCTCAAGGTGACCCTGCAACACAAATTTACCAAGCACACACTTCTAGACACACATCACACAAAGGACACACTTTGACTGTGATCACTGAGAAAAGCTGTGCTGTAAAGAAGGGATCTTCCTTTCTGAAAATGTTCCACATCTGGCGCATTGTTGAAGGTGAATTTAATTTGTTGTGCTTTCTCACTTGTTGTAGCAGTTATGAGTTCTCATGTATTCTGAAATGAGGATATTGGAGGTAGGAATCAACTTTAAGTTAGATTTGAAAACGAGACGGAAAAAGAACCCAGATCACAACAGAAACAAAAGACATGAAAGAAGTGTTCAGTATCAAACCTGCTGCAATCTGCTCCAGGCATTTAGGGCAATTGTAGAGAAGTGGTGGCAGAGATGTGATACATCCCGATAGTAACTAAACTGCTAATTAAATGTTTCAGGGTTGCAGCCGTGTAATTTCCTTCATCAGCTGATAAGGGACTTAAAGGTTTGTTCTCCCCATCTTGCTTGCAGTGCTTTGGCCTCAGCTTTGTTAGCCTTTGATGGAAGGCTTTGTGTCATTATTTCACAGGTCTAACTTTTCATACTGAGTTATTGTCACACTCAACACACAGTGTGAGTAAGGAACCATGTTGTTTGACCTCATTGTTTTAGCCCCGGGGCCCGAGGTTTCGTTTAGATGTGTTGGGGGTCTGAACTTTGACCCCAGCGGTGTCTGAGTGGGATGCTGGTGTCAGTGTTGAACAATAGCAGGGTGACGGGAGGGATTGATACGGTGTGGTCGCAAGCCACAGCCCTCTGGTGCAACACTTAAGCTGCCTTTTAACTGAAATTTGTTTTCTATTTTTATTTTATTTTATCACTTTGGACTGGAAAGCTATTGTTAAATGCATTATTTACCTCCATAATAAACTCAGCTCTCCTTCTTCAGATTACTGCTACTCGAAGAAATACTATCCTTGTGCCAAAGTTTGGACGTGGGGAAGACGTGATCTTTATGTCACCAACTTATGTAGGCTTAACTTAGATGTGCATGTGCTCACAAACATCCCAATTTTGATTTTATTCTTCTTGGGCCAAAATATGTTTCACGCTATTCCTACTAAAGCACAGTAAATGTGAGAATGGGGCGAAAGAGAGGTGCTAATCTCAATGAAGAGAAGTGGAAAAAAAAGATTGATATTAATATCAAATCAGGGCATGTGTGGGAGAGGCAGCGTAGCGCGAAATGCTCAATCTAAACCATCGGGACGTCCATCGAGGAAGCACTAAATGTGGACTGACCTCCTTAACCCATCCGCCAGGATCTTTTTTGCTGTAATGAATAATAGAGGATTGGTCGGGTCAAGCAAAGCACCACTGGGTGCCCTCTCCTCCCACGAGAGGTGTCTGTTTGCTGATCACCTCTGAAGTCCCAATATACAACGTGTCCCAGAAGCTTCAATCAATTATTGATGCTTGATGAGAGAGGAGCCAAGACAATCTCTTAACTTCCAACTTCCTGGAGATATGAAAGTGAGATTGAATAGTCCTCGAGTACACAGCACACCCTCCAGGTTAATTGTGGTTAAGCATCATTTGTGTGCACGCGGCATGATTGCTGCCCAGCACAGCTGAGATGAGACTGACCCCGAAAAATGGGCGCTTTGAAATTGGTTCTGCGTACAGATTTTTGTCTGGAGTCCTATTAAATTGTGAATGTGTTTGAGCTCAGTCCAGTGAGCATGCTTGCATTGCACTGAAATACTACACCTTCGTCGCAACTTTCAGTTTTTCTCTCTTCCTTGCTCCTTTTCCTGCTTCCTCCTCTCCAGCCACCGTCATCTCGTCACCAGAAGATGCTTGGAGCCTGATATAGACGCTGAACAAATATGTACAGATCAAAAACAACTCCCGTGTAGTCTCACATTTCATCCTTTATTGCATGTAGTGTCCTAAGCAGAGATTATCTGGACAGCTGATCTTGATTGTCTTCCCCTTCTCACTCCCAGGTGGCAGAGCGAGGCCCACATGTTTGCACAGGCACAGCAGCGGTCCCTCGGGGGCAATGCTGCTGCAGCTTAAACCCTCTGATGCCTGTGATCGGACATCGCTCTGTGGTATGTGTGTGTGTGTGTTTGCTTGTGTGTGTGTGTGTGTGTGTGTGTGTGTGTTTATCTATCTACTGTATGCATCCAACACACAGACACATCCACACTGACGGTACAGTTGACATCGTATTATGCCAGAGCAAGTTTGTGTGATTCTAATCTCCTCCATAGAAACACAGTTTTAGCTGAAACGTGCAATTAAACACTAGACGTGTGTCATCTGCTGGTCCGGCCGTTAGATATAATAGATATAATTTTACGATGAAGTATAGGAACAATCAAATTGCATTAGTGGCTTTGTGCTGTGAAAGCTGACTGATTTGCCAACACTTGGCTTCATGACAGTTGTTTATTGATGTCTTGGGGCCGGGCGACAAAATGATGAATGGAGAGGAAGTAATCAGAAGGACTCTTGAGATGCACCACAGATAGGTTCCCTCAGCAGGGTCTGCTAAAGTGCCATGTAACAATAAGGCTATTGGATGATCTTATTAATACTATTTGTTTGCATTAAAATGTTTCTTTTTCAAAGGATTAAGTTAAAAGCGAGAACTTTTTACTGAAAACAATGCAGAAAAACCAACTAAATTCCTCCGATCAAATTGCTCTTCATTCTTTTCCAGTTTTTATCTTTAAGTCCCGCACAGTTGTGGTTTATGTGGGGATATTGCTGCCTAAGGTTAAACGCATTTTGTCTGCATTCAAGCCTGCAGTTTGCTCAGCTTTACACAATTACAAAAGAATTAAAGTCTGTTTTCTCCCAAACATAATTACAGGGTATGAAATGAGTCATAGCGGAGACTCAACAATGGTGGAGGAAAAACTTGTTCATCCGATTGTGACTGCCAGAACATTGCCCTGTGGAGACAGAAGGGGAACAAACACATACATGCAGAAAATAAACAAATCCACATTCATCTCCTTATTCTTTCATTCGTGCATTCTTTTAATTTAATACAGATGTATTCACTCCTGTGTCAGTCACTCCTCTAAAAATGCTTTTTACATGAAGCTGTATTCACTTTTTAGGGTGGCTGCTGAATGCCAAAGATTTGACTTTTGTTGTGGCACATTTTCAGCTGCTTGAAGACTGTGGCAGACTAAACTTTTTTTTCTCCAAACCCCCCCCCCCCCCACCAACCCCAACTCCTGCTTTTTCTCGAGTAAATAGAAACACAAGGACACCAAGTGTGAAGGAGGGGGTGGGGGTGGGGGGGTGACGAGAGGTGGCTCACCCTGTGGGAGGATTTGCCCATGAAAATATTTTGCAATCAGGAAAGAATGAAATAGATAATAAGTGTTTAAGAATCTGTGAACCCTATGGAGCATTCCCTTCCATTTTATCTGATGCAACTATCGCTTGTCTTCTCTTTATCAGCTTACAGTATGGGATGCCACACAGCAGCAGCAGCAGCAGCAGCACTTACAGGGGGGAAAGTGCTTGGCTGCAGTGCCCTCTTGTGGCAACTGGTGGAATTTGTACTTAGGAAACTTGGGAGAACTTAAAGAGAGAAGCTCAACAAAGATGTGCAGTCATGCCTGAAGTTGTGCTGAGCCTTATAAAAAGATTTATAAAAGAAAGGACTCTGTTTTTATCTCATCGTTTGGGCTCTGCCATCACACAGAAATAATATATATATATTTATATATTTAGAAAGTATGTTTTTGTCATCTTTTGGAAATAGAGTTATGGGCAGGCCTACTAGAGACAGGTGTTACAGTGAAGTTTGGAGAGTTAAAGGCAAATCCTCCTGACATTTTTGGATTCCTTTGTCCACACCCTACCCAAATGAGCATCTTCCCTCTGCTATGAGGATGAGAGGACAGGAGATAGGATTATGCGATGACTTGTGTTCGCCGATGATGAACAAGCCCTCGTTAGCAAGCACTTTAATGTGCAGACAGATAGCGCGCTCATTAGCTCTAGTAATGACCACTTCACAGTGTACCGCCGCTCTAATTGCATGTTTTGTTCTCTCTGAGGCTCTGGCGCTGCAGAGTGGAAGACATCTCTCCCTTTTCCTTTCCAAGTGCCGAGCTCTATCCCTCTCTAACTTACTGTCTTTTCTCCTCCTCCGCCCCAGCCATCTATCACAGTTTGAGGATGCAGCATATTTGTGGTCACTGTTGTGTGTGAATGAGGCACCGCAGATTAGAAGCTCAGAAAGTCATGTCGACTTAATGGAACAGATGAGACTGGATGAAAACCTCGGTATTACCCCTGTAGCTAGGGCAGCAGAGGTTCCAACTCCAATTGTACTTCTGTCGATTAATTCAGTTATGCGGCAGTAATAATTTGGGGAGATACTGAATGATATGACAGCACTAGAAATGTGAAAACTTAAGATCTCACCTTTTGATGCGGGGAAAAAAATTTGAGTAGCTCCCAGCATCAAAAGCCCTAATCATATCATATTTTCTGAACATAAAAGGTTCTCTGCTTTCCCCACTTTATTTCCCCTGCTCTGGTAATATGTCATGTCAATCGTTATATTATGCACATGTGCTGTCTTTTTTATTGTAAATTCCAGATGGGGTGGGACATTTGATATGGAAGCTCAGAGGATTCTGATGCCCTTCTCTTTTCCTTGACTTCCTTAGCAGTGGGACATTTTTGCCTCCGTATTCTTTCATGTCCCTCCCTTCACTGAAAGTAAGTTGTTTATTCTTCGTGATGACTATCTCCAGCTCGAAAAATATCTTCTGAAAAGACTTCTGAGCAAATCTGTCCAGGCCTGGTCCCTTTTTAAATCTAAGGCTTGGGTAGAAGCCTACAATGGCTTAGACTCCTTGGAGGAGGCAGCTTTCTTTTATTCTTTCAGTCATCTTTGTGATACTTGTGAACACACAGCCTTATGACAAGGAGCTAACTTAAATCAATTTAAAACAGCTTTTAAAATGCCTTTCGATATGCCATTGTGTTTACTTGAAAACGAGTGAAAAGAAAATCTGAATTGTAACATCTGTCATATTGGGTGCCCCCCTCCTGTGCAGCTTTCGTCACACACACAATGAAGTACTGATCGATTCAAGTCCATTTAGGTTTTGAAATAAATATAAAAACACATAGAAACTATCCGGGCTCGAAAGCAGAGAAAACAGGGAGAAAGAATCAGAGGGCCTGCAGGCAAACAAATGCATTAAAGACATCCAGAGCACAGAGGCAGCCAAGCTATGCTAAGCCAGCAGGATGATTCATTTAAGCACATCTCTCGTCTCTGTAAGCTCCACCGTCATTGTTGCTCGGCTGTGTACATTGCAGTGAACAGCAGCTTTAAGTGGAAAAGAACGGCGGTGGTCATTCTTTGGAACCACAATAAAAACTATCAAAGTTTGCCGAATAAAGAGCCGCTCGCTCACTTCGTGCGGTTACTGTACTCCAGACCTGGGCTCGAGTGCTTTTGCTCCCCGAGAGGATCAAGTGCCACTTGAAATCATCGGAGGAACTGACCATGAAAAAGACCTCAGACTCGTGCTCAGTGTTATATCTTATAGACCATCAGCCTGGCACACCATTCAACTCAGGACCCTCAGAGTGACATCTTAGTACAAACAGAGAGATAGAATTGCGCTGAAACACCCCTTTGCAGAAGCCAACCTGAGCTACAAGCAAATCCTTTTAATCCAGTACAGTATACTTAAGGACTGACCATTGGTAAACCCTAGAGAAGAGAGAAGTATTAATAAGCTGTCACAAGGCTTACTCATTCTATGATTTCCACAGACACTTAACTGCCATGGTGAGAGGCAGGGGAGGGCTCGGGGATGAGTGCTCACCCCTGATCTTTACCCCTCTTAAAGCAGTAGGAAAAATGGAAGCAGGCAGGGGATTATGGAGTGCAGTAATTGTGGAGAGGTGTTGGAGTCAGGATGCAGCGTTTCTGCTGGATTAAGACAAGAAGACAGGCTAATCTTGGATTGAGAGAGGAGACACAAGGGTCGGAGTTGTTCTGGAGCCCCGAGGCCGTTTGGAAAGCTTAAGTGGCAAAAAAAAAAAAAAAAAAAAGGACCGCTTATCCACACCTCTCTTGTGCTGCAAGACGTCCCTCTTCAAAATCATGCAATGCCACCATCTTTTAGCTTATGAAATGGTTTCCACGCGTTGTCATTTAGCCCGATAGAAGCAGACTTGCACGGAAGTCTAATTTTCTCTCCTCCAATCTCGCTAATGCGAATGCGAGCATGGGATTTTGGAGAATGGTCACTTTCTTTTCCATTTTTGTGCCATGCTGCCGATATTCAGCCGCCCTTGGTGCTTATTAGCAACAATAATCACGATGGAAAACGCTAGCAAATTGCATCTTTCCTACTTTATTTTCTCCCCTTTGCCTTCCTCTAAATGCCTTTGTGCCGCCACAGTCCCCGGTGCTTCCTCACTTCAGTTTGTTGTTGTGCTTTCATTGTCTCCCTGAGGGGAGGTGACCCCGTGTCTGTTGGTTGTATCAGCAGCCCTGCATTGTACTCAGGGGGGGATTTAGACTCTCAAAGCATCTTCCCGCTGCAGCTTTCCCAGCAAACACCCAAAGTGGTATCTCGCCTTTTCTCTCGCTCAGACATTAATCTTGCTCTACCCTTCTACATCAAAAATGCTTGTATTGTCAGGGAGCGCTAATGTTTGCCTCCTATTCACTATATATACACATATATGTATTTTTGTGTCTGAGGGAATCAGTCGAATGAATTGTTCCCAAATCATTGTAATATCTATTTAGAGTGGCAACAGCACTGGCTGCCGATGCTCAGTATTCATGCAGCATAAACCAGCCTTAAGACTTAGAAAAGCTGAAAGGGCTTATCCCTATATTCTTAAACTCCCCTCTTTTATGTTGGTCTTAGGCATTAAGGATAGGATTGTGAATAGCAATTGTTCAACTGCTGCACTGAGAGTGAGTGTGTATATGTGGGTGGGGGTGTTTTATTCCCTGGCAAAATCTTTTCCCTTTTCTCCCATTTTTTTATTTTTTTTTCTCAACTGTAAATATTAACTGTGTTCTTAACTCTTAACGGTGTATGGGACAGAGTAATGTGCTTTTAAGGATATATTATGTGAAAGATTTTCCACTGCATACACTGCTGCTCGAAATAAGAAAAGGCTATTTTATGGAGCCTGAAAACAAATTTGCTACGGCAGGAGAAAAAGAAGAAGACGAAGAAAAAGAAATAGATAGAACTTTGCAGTATCAAGTCGTCAGCAAACAATGAAGGAGAGCTCCAAAGGGGGCTGGGCGAATCTTCAAAAATGACTGCGTCCCGCTTTTATTTATTTATTTTTTTCCTTTCTCTTTTTTGTTCCGTTGCTATGTTTCAAATCCGTGCTCGGTCTTTCTTCAGAAAGTGTGTAGTGCTAATGCATTTCAAAAGCCCTTTTTCAAAGCACAATAGAATATTGCCATAGAAGTTTAGTGGTTCCGCTAAAGAAAATGGCTCAGTCATTGAGAGCTGTACTCCATTGTGCCTGAGCCCGAGACTTTTCTTGCTGCAAAGTCACCATCATTTTTGAGTTTGCATAGCTGCTGCAGGAGTTTAAAGGTTGTCGAAAAAAAGCTTACATGTTTCCGTGTCGCCTTAGAACCTGTTATCATAATTACTAAACAATACTTTGTAGCCGAATAAGATCTGCCAATGAAGGAAGAAGGAGCACACATTTCAAGTTCAGTGAATCAGTGTCCTGAAGGCCGATCCGTTCCGTACAGAATCATACGTTGACCTAATCTATATAAGCATAGGCTGTATAAACATGTGTTTCATGTATGTGTAGGAGCAGGATTGAGAAAACAATTACATTACTGCAAAGTGCAGTCAACTGTGTCTAATCAAAATGGAGAATGCCACTTAGGGGATTGTGACAGTTGCAGCCCATCCTGTTGGTATCAAATAAGACCTTCTGAAACCTTAAGGATGAGTTAGCATGAAACAAATTGCTCCTAATTGTCAGGAGGATAAATTGTGATGTGAGCGTTTGTAATTCTGTCAGCCACCCTTCACCCTCTCATCTCCATTCATCTGGACCCGAGCACTTTAATTGAGAGGGTCTGGGCAGGCTGAATGAATTGGTAATAGAAATAAGGACCCAGTGTGGATATTTTAATCAGCACTGACTTCTGTACCGGGGCAGAAATGAGCCGCTGCACCATGGAGCGGCAGGCCATCCATCTCCAGAGCCTCAGGTGGAGATGGAGGAGTGGCTCCTCCATTGGATGTGACAGTCACTCGAGGGGGGCTAATGGCTCAGCAATCACTGGTGATGTTTATTGGGATTTATGCTGCACATCAAAAACAATAAAGCCACCGCTCTGATGCTGCACAGGCAGGGAGATCCTCAATGCAACACTCAAGAGGTCATGCTAATGGTTAAACCTTATTATATTTACTTACCCACTGTACTTAACACAAAATATATCATCCGCTACTGTGTAAACAATACAATGTATTGATATAGATTCAATTATCAAACTGTGTATAAAGAAGATAACTTAGGAAATTAGCTCTGTCTCTGATGATATATTTAAAATATTGCATATGAATGCAAGAGTCAGAGAAGACAGGGAAACAGACAGATTCCGTCCAAAGATTTAAAAACAAATCTATGTACCAGCACCTCTAAAGGTCAATACTTCAAACTTAATTTAACGAAGACAAGTTGTAGTGTGACATCAGGAATCCAGAAAGTCTGTCCCAAGCCAAAAACTGGACATATAACTCCCTGAAAATAACAATGTGTCCTTTTTAGAGTTTGGTTTCTGTTTAAATCAAACAAATAAGACGGGTTATTTAGTCATTATAAGATTTGCTTACATTTAGATTTTTCTTCCCCTGGATAAAGCTACACATAAATGTTTCCCCGAGCTTTTGGTCTGTAGGCTGAGCTGTGCCAACCTCTCGGTAGCTTCATACCGAGTGCAAGGGGGAGTCATGAGAGTTGTACCGATCTTCCTCATCTACCTTTTAACAAGAATTGTGGTCAATTGTGGTGACGCTGTGGTTTTACCAATTTGATCGACGAATGGGATGCGAGCACTTTACTGATCCATTAGTGATCACTGGGTGTGTCGATGCTAATTACTCCATGTCTGCAGTATTATTAAACCGACCACTGGAGTCATGTCCGACAAAAAATACATCATGTATTAGTTCATAAATAGGCCGACAGTTCTATTTATAAAAATGGACAACAGGGAACAGATCGAGATGCACGTGGGTTTATTTAGCTCCGGGATATTTGGCGTGGCTCACAGATACTAACTTCTACATATTCTAATTTGTCCTTGTCATGTTTATCATTAATCTTTGGCCCTGGTTTGCTTGGGACATTGTGATTTGCTGAGATGTCCCCTGGGAGAACTAAAGACATTCTCCGATATGATAATGGCATAATGCCTCCCTCAGTGAAATGTCTCATATAAATTATACATTAGCGGTGACTACATGCATCATATGTTGATATGACAGTCTTCAGTCTGGGGCAAAACACTTTGATGTGTCACGTTTAATGCATTTTCACAATCCCTGGGCTCCAGTTATGTGTCACCCATCACAGCTCGCGTGTGGTCTTTGATTATAATTCACACGTACAGTATATAGTCATAGAATACAAGATAGAAGGAGTAAAAAAAAATCCAAATAAAGTGATTTGCAATTAAAGTCTCCCAATGACATGGCTGGATTTATTTGAGGGATTTAAAAATAACACTACACACCATCATAATTTCACCACTATGTTGTGAACAGAGTGAATACAACACTTAAGGGTTTGGATGTTGTGTGTAACAGAAACATGATTCCTGTTCGAGGTGATATTCAAATCCATTTTATTAATCATTTATTTGACAGCTGCATAAACTGTTTTAGGCTGTCGCTTGACAAAACTCATCAATCACATGATACAGTGCAGCCCACTTGATATTACTGGGCATTATTCACCATTGTCCCACAGTGACTACACTTATTGAACATGGTCATGTATCAATCATGTGCTTTGTTACCTATTGATTATTTTAACCAGGCGGAATCACAAGATTAGGAGGAAATTATTAATCATGGGTTTTTGTGTTGTGTTGTTTCGTCAGTATAATGTAAACCCTTTGTGCCTAATGTTGCTTTTGCATTTAAAAAGCCAAGAGGTTGATGAGTGGGTGAATCCGTGGACTTATAGGCCTCATTTTGGTGCAGGCGAGAAGAAAAGGAAAGTGGAGACATGCTGCTGGCAGAGATGAATTAGAGCTTTGGAAAAGCACTCAGATACTAGCAGGTGACATTTTTCGCCCTGCCTCTCTCTTCCCTCGCTTCCATTTTCTCTACACCAAAAGAAGGGAACAGAGGGTAAAAAGGGTAGCATTGTGCAAAATGGGACAAAGTGTAAAACATATTCAAAGAAAGTATGAAATTCCCCAACTTCCGAAAGCCATTTAGATCGTCTGCCCAAGTGACGTAAGGGAAAATAATATACTTGACCCTTTTGTCTGCGCACTTTGAGAAGTTTGTTATAATGGCAAGCCCTGTAATAATTCACTGTACCTCATGTATATTAAGTAGAAATTCACTGGCTTTTATGATAAATTGCCAGGGTAACGCCAGGACACCTCTTTTGCATTTCAATGCAAGAGAGTGTCAGATTCTTATTTCATTACCAGGCGACACATTAGCTGATGGATTTTAATTTTCTTTTTTTTTTTTTTTTCCCCCTCCTCCAAGCAAAATCCTCAGAGATGGGTTGGTAACAGAAAGGGTTTGAATATGAGGATAGGTGAAAAATTAAATAAATAAATACAAATCAGTGTCAAGAACCCTTATTGCAATTTTTGAGGCCATCACCAACAAAAAAAAAAAAAAAAAAAAAAAAAAAAGGGAGGAAAATCAACTTACTTCCCTTTGCATATCTTTGCGGATTGCCTGTCCAGAGTGTGAAACGATGTAGCCCCAATATCACTGGCAGAGCTCTCTTGCTGAGTGGACAGAAAATCAAGGTTTAATTCATATTGTGATAAGAATCGGGATGTGGTTGAATCTGAGACATGCTGAGCAGGGGCAATGTGGAGCAGATGTGAGAGTGGAGCCTTTTCAGAGCGTCACACAGCAGGGTGCTGCGTGGCTCCTCAGCTGTCTGTGCCTTCACTGTAAAAGCTACAAACTCTGCTGAGGAGTTCTTTCACTCGTAAAGGGGGAGGCAAGCAAACCACAGGTGCTAAAAGCAATTATCAAATGATCAAAGTCAAGCAAATCCAGCTTTTAATACATTAGGGTTTAAAATATTGCGCCACTTTATGATGGTAAATATTGATCAGTGTAGAGATGCTTCAGTTTCACTGGAAGAAAAACTAGGTCAGTGTGAAAACTCTGCTAAAACACAAGTTGTCTTTTAGGTTTTCACTTTTTTAATGGTGTTAAATGAGAACTGCAACATAATTGTACCCTTAAACAAGCCTCAATAGTGGTGTTAGGCCAAATTTGTCTTCTCACAAATTACAAACTCACAGAGATGTTACAGAGAGATGAGATGGAACAGTTTATTCTAAATTGTGTTTTATGAAAGAGGATAAATACAAAGGTTAAACCGGGTTAAATAATCAATGTAAAGCTGAAGCACAGAATAAATGCTAAGTATCCTCTAAATGATGCAAAGAATATAACACTAAGGTTTAGATTTGGTGTCAAAATGTAAATTGTATATGTAAACGGCCAATCAAATCAGAGACCTTTGATCTCAGTTTTTAATATCATAACTTACTTTAAATCTCTGGACACGACTAGCTACAGTGTTGTATGTATATGTGTACATACCATTATTGATCTAATATGTTCTCAGTTTAAACATTTTTGGTACCACTCAGTCCATTTAATGAGAATTAGAGACAGCAGAAAAGTTTTTTAAAGCAGTTCAAGGACAAAGTTTCTTAATACATTTAAATATGATACCTTGATGGGCACAGGAATAATACAGCATAACTTTGTTGAGTGTGAGGCATTATCTGGTGTCAGACGCCTTAACTAGTAAAGACTAATCATGTGTAAATCAGTTGCTAGAAAATGTTCACTTGAACATTTTGCATGGTCTTACTGCTCTAAGTTTGCCAGTTCAAGTAGCTTCAATAAGTCCAGTAGTGTAGTGGGCTTCATGTATTTACAGTAGCTTTTGGTGTTGGCTCTCAACTACTCTGTACGTCCGACATTTCCACAGTCTTGCTCAGAGGAACAGCACTGCTTCACACATCTGACTATATTCACTCTCAATGACGAGAACCTCCCTCATTTCATGCCTAGTGCTCCGTCCGTTGAGTGTGTTCCTACAATCCATTGTCACTGCATTAACCGTAGGCTAGCATAAAAGTAATTGGAAACTGATGCGAGCCAAAGCTTCAATTAATGCACCACCAAAGTCCCCGTTCTGTGTAATCGGCAATAATGGTTTCATGTTTGGGAGGGCGTTTGGTCACTCGCATTCAGCACTCACCTCCTGACAGACACCGTTAAACCCCGCTCAAAATCCCCACTACACAGTAATCTTCATTTCAGTCATTTTGCTTCTTTCTCCATCTCTGATGACAGCTCCAGTGTCTTCGCATTGCTTGCAGTCAGATCGTGCGCCCGAGTGAACAGGAGGTGTAATTGACTACTGACAACTCGGCGACAGGATTCTTAATTATTACTCTAGGGTATGGTGGCTGGTTGGCCTGGGTTCAGCTCTCTTACTGAGTATGCTAACAGAGTCATTTTCCTCTTCTCTGTGAATATTGAAATGCGGTTTTGTCTGCTGCATTTCCACCTCAGACCCAGAGACTTTGAATTGAGGGGATGATTGCAAATGAAATGCGTGTGCCTGTTAGCTTAAAGCAGTGGCAATTTTACACAACTGTACTGCAGGCTACAGAAGTGCTTCTCTGGCACGACAACCACATCAATTATTGACCCTATCAGGGCTGCTAAGACTGAGTGTATTAACAAGATATTAGATTGGCCTTCTGTGAGAAGTCTTAATCATATATGTATATATACATACATATTTTGTCGCAACTAAATTTTTCATTACTGACCTTTATTTAAAAAAACACCGTCTTCTGGGCTATAAACATGAGGCTGCGTAGTACCTTCGCTTCCCTTTGCCTTTGTGTGTCATTTCTTCATCTGCCCTTACAGTGATAAGACATTACACTGCTGCTACTAGTACTAACACAAGAGCATAATTCCTCTGGTCCTTGCCTGTTCGTGCCTGCACTGGGCCTGCTCACTGTGATAGAGCAGAGTAAAGAGGGTGAGCATCTCTTTGTGCTGCAGTCTATATCTTTTGTGCGGGTGGATATGGAAGAAGGCGTGAAACAATTGGACAAAATGGCCCTAATGTGCTTAAAGAATCTTCTGTCTTTAATCAAAGCTCACACACATGCACCACAAAGAAAGACAGAGCAAACCCAATTCTCCACCGCTACTGCCGAGTGACTGTTCCTCTCCTGGCTCCAGTGCTTCTCTATGTGCTTAAAATCGGGATCAGGTCGGCTTTGTGTTGTTTTTTTTTTTTCCTCAACTGTCATTCCCATAGATTTATTGCCTCATCTCTTAAGGAAAGGACAACGGGGATTTGGCTTTAAAACCAGACAGCAAAGTGAAACTTTGTCTTCGTGTTGTCAAGATCATATCCCGTTGTTTTATTGCTTGAGCCACTAATAAGTCGTAATTTGCCCGCCACCTTCTTTTCATTTATTATTCATCTTCCAAAAACTAGCAGCCACGAAAAAAATAACACATTCATAATTAAAGCTAAATTGACAATTAGCCCCCTTGTGACAAATATGACTTTACGACTGCTGTCGCGTGGTGCACATTGGTGTGGTTTTGGCAGCCTCCCAATTTTGGAAACTTGAAATTGTAGGAGGTGGGCAAACTGGACATAATGTAAAATAGTTTGAAACAGGCAAACAAAGGCTAATATGAAAAAAGAGGCAAGTAAAACTGGATTTGGTTTTACTACTACGTAGGTTTGATGCTGGTAAGCTCACTACAGGAAAAAGACATTGAACAAAACACAAGAAGTTTCTGTAAACAAACCAACACGTGATTTAAGGAAGTACACATTTTTAAGGCCGACTGCAACAAATTTACTCACCCTGATATGTTCTTTTAGTGTGTAACCCTACAATAAACCAACACTCATGGTTTTTTAACCCAAACTAAGCTGCTGTGTTTGCACAGTTTAAATGTTGCATTTAAATATGTAGTGTTTAGAACAAAAATTGTAAAGTGTGAAATTGGCCGCCATTTTGGCTCTATCTTAAGGTACAGTATCCTCTATTTGTTGTGCCATTTAACAGACACTGCTACAAGTTATTTACTGTCGGACCACTGTCTAGTGCTGCTCAGGGTTTGTTGGTTTAGTTTGCGGTATAACAAATACTGATCTGCACCTATTTTTTTTACAAATTAAGATGTAGACTCCAGTCACGTTGAGGTGAGCTACATGAGACCTTCTTTGATCTTACAACTTGCTCTGCAGCCTGGATTTTGAAATGTACGATAGTTTCACTTATAATTGATAATTCTGGAAATTTTGTACAATTATTTTACTTTGCCAGGATCTGGCAGCACTGGTAGAAGCCGCTCTGCATGAGTGCACCATCGTTCCTGGGGCACCCAATAGTGAAGCCAAAAGGTACCTTTAGCATCCGTTTGAGATGCATTGGAACATAGTAAAAGTCACTATTTGACGCCGGGTCCTGTGCTCTGTCATAATCTGTTGCTGTGAAATGAGAAAACGTATAAGTAGTTCTGGTTCTGTGTTCATGTCACATGCCCCATGCTAAACTCCAAGGTAGACTGTGGATAGGTTGCCAGTTTTTCTGCAACGCATAAAGACAATTTAGAGTCACCAATTAACTTAACTGCACTTTTTAGGAGTCTTGGAGGAAACTGAAGTACCTATACAGGCACAGAGAGAACATAGTGGCTCCACCCAGAAAAGCCACACCAGGCCAAGATCTGGACCTGGAAGCTGTGGCATGAGAGTTCAAACCCCTCCAACACCATACCGCCCTCGTACCCTCCCGTGCATGTTTTAAGACCAACTTTCCAATGTCTGCAAATCTGCAAAGTTTTTAACAAACTCATAGAACATCAGCTTGATTGTGGCTAGTTGAGAAAAGTTGGGAGGTAAAAGTTGTCTCAAAGGACCCTTTGTTTAAAAAAAATGACAAAGAATTTAAATTTATCTACCACTGTTTGTCGGCAGCTGACTTCATGCCTAGAAACCGTGGAAAGACGACAGGCGTTGCCGTGGTGTCTAAAGGAGGCGGCCGAGTTTAGGGAAGTTCCTTACAATCACTGGCCACAGTTCATGTGGTTTTAGTGATTACCACATGGCCCACTGTCATCCGATGTCTTTATTACCGGTTCTGCCTGTCCAGCACAGTTAAGAGATCAAGAGAGTTATCAGAAATGGCAGCTCATCTCATCTGTAATTTGATGATGAAATACATGGGAACGAAAGGAAAAAGGGTGCATACCTGGGAGCAGAAAAAGCATGATGGTTGCTTCATGACCGCTCCTCTTGCCCTTAGTGTAACATTCAGGGGAAGAGTGTCCCTTTGTTATCACCCCCCTCTCCCTGGCAATTATCACAAACTCCACTTCCCCTGCCCTCCGGAGCCCAGAGAACTGAGCGGCCAGAGTGGGAGAATAGCTACATTTATAATTTTTTTCTTCTCTTTTCCATAGATTAATTTTCTAGGAAGCCCTGTCACTGCTGTACAGGAAAGCGGAGGGAGAGGAATAGAGTGTAAAAAGGGGGGAGGTGGGTGGGGTGGAGAGATTGGGGCTACAGTGCACAAGTCTTCTCGCTTTTTCGTTTTTTTTTTTTCCTCTTTGACAGATCATTTTCCATGCAGGGGTATCAGGGGGTCTGGCCAATAATTGGCATGCAGATTGCAGCTGATGGCGTCCTGCAACAGAAGAAAAGAACTGGCTAGTTAGAATAATGAGCCAGCCTGGCTGATGGATGGGCGAAGGAGGAGGTCATACAAAATGTTTCAGACACAATTCCTAACCCCCCCCCCTCCTTCTCCCAACCATACTGCTACCTGCACCTCCCATTTTTATTTTTCTATTTTTCACAATGCCCTGATATTTCATTATTTCCTCCTCTCTCTACCCTTCTAGGGCAGTAAAAGTGTCCCGTCTTCCTCTTTCTTCTCCTCTCCTTTTATTTTTTTTTCTCCTTCTTCCTACTAGCACTAGCACTGACCACTTTCCCTGCTCTGTGCAGAACCATCTATGTATAGGAGGTGCACACTGACAGTACAGTTTTGGGTAAGTGGAGCCTTTGAAATGTCACAGCTCATTAGGAGCCTGACACCCTTAAGAGACTCAAGTGTTTTAATTACAGTAAAGGAGTTAATTATTGGCCCCTCAGTGGATTTCTGCTTCTCACCCTGCGCTCGCTAAGAGAGTCCAAGTTTCAAATACAGGCCAAAATATAATGGGAATCAAACTCTGACATGCTCACAAATGTACTTTTTTGTTGCAAACTTTTAATGGGATTTTGAAGGTGGGACGGTGTGTATCTACATTGCTTTCACTTGATTGTTATTCCTATGGAGGTGGACACTTCTCTCCATTGGAAGCTATTGCAATGAACAGCAGTAGACACTTGTCAACCATTAATTACGTCAGCGCTGTACACTTGCTATGATACTCTGGGTTTGGTCATGAGTATGAACCCGACGAATCCTTTGGTTAGCTTTAAACACATACTCTCTGGGTCTTCACCCTGGAATGTGTGCTTGATTTCTCCATTCTCCATTTTATGGCGAATTCCTCTAATTCCTGGGGTTTTACAGATAATTAACCAACACTGTCATTTTACCCTGCACATCACCACTGTTTTGATACCTTTCACCTCAGGTAGCTGGGTAAACACAGGAATTATAAAAGCCTGTAAGTGTTATTAAGTAGCTTGTTGTGCATTACAGGATCAAGCACTTTTGCTGTTGTTTACCGCCAAAGAGTGAACTGTGCCGTTGTAGAAAAATGTCAAAGTCATGAGTACAAATATGAAAAAGCTACTGCCTAACCATCAGTAATCTACTGTATATTAATGAATCTAAAGGTCTAAATACAGTATGAAGAAAACAGAATATAAAGAATATTTGTGTATTTAATGCAATAATACTAGACCACAAAGTGAACAAATTAATGTTACATGTAAATGTGTACAAATATAAGTTTTAAGACAAAATGAAAAGTCTGTTCTGTCTCTGTACTGTAGCTATGTACTTGCCTTATAGCTTGTAGCTCACTTACCCTCCTCTGGATACGTGTCTGACCACAAGTAGAAATGTTTTCTGTGAAACTCAACAGTTTTCGAGGTCACCGGGCTGCATTAAAAAGTCAGTGTTTAGAGGATATAAAGTTGAAAAAACAAAAAAAAACTGTGTTGCATTTCCTCACTACATACTTATTGTATAAAGTAGATCCTAATTGCCGTAGTTTACGATTTAGCAGTTAGGACACAAAAGATCCACAGACTGACTAAAGATGATGTAATTAATACACAGTTTGACGTGAGTTTGATTTGATACAGCTTTATTTATCTCAGCAATAGCAATTGTATAAATCAGTAAAAACAGCAATAATCCTAATTTATAAGAACTGTAAGTTATAAAGTACAGGAAAATAGTTTAAAATATACTGTTTCTACCTTAATAAATAAATACATACAAATACTGTGAGATTAAAATATACATATCTGAAAAAGGGGCATATTAATCGAGTATAGTGTTTTCTAAAGATTTAATCCTGAATTATTTTTATTTTCAAGATACTGTCTATCTGGCACTGTTTTACCTTTTTCTTCTTTTTAATCTTGGCAGCTGAGAGTAACTCCTTGATTTCTTCAGTGCCTGGGATTGAGGGAAAATACTACCCATCACCAGCACACACAAAAACCAGTGTTTTTGTAACGTGAACACACCACAAAAACCTGCTTAGAATTACAACGTAAGTATGAAACTGGGACAGAGCTACTGGTTAGTCCAATCATATTTATTTTTGAATGCGTTATCATTTGGCAAATTGAATCATTTGGCTTCCTGGGGAGAAGGCGGAACATTCCGGTGCATCAGCTTGGAAAACATATGAAACAGAGGAGTTATAGAAACAATGAAATTGCGATCATGATTCTGGTGTCACTCTTTTTGTAACATCAATAAGAAAAAAGAAAAAAATGATGCTGCAGTATTAAAGTCTAAGTAAAAAAAAAAAAAAAAAAATCTCGTCAATGTTTGATCAAGTTCTGTGGCTGCAGCAGCTTTCTAAGCAGCTCGGCAATGCTTAATCTCACTTGCACCCTCATCAACACAACACAGAAGGGAACAAATTTACTGTTTCATCCTCATTCTTCCAGGCACGCTAAGGAGCTGTATACAGTACACACCAGATCAAAGCCTTAATTGAAAAATAATTATAGGTACTTAATCATAGAAAGCACTGGGCTAATTGAAGTGAAAACAAGGAGGCAAACGCAGACCCTCAGAATCGTGGCAGAAAGAGGATATTGTAAAAGCTTCTTCTTCAATCCCCATTGTCTTCCAGATTAAATAGGAGAGGGCTATTAGCAGAGTTAATTGGCTCTCTAATTTAGATCTCGCCCCACTGAAAGCATAACGGATGCGAGCCTTTCGACTAATGATGTGTGCACTCTGTCACACTGTCCTGTTGGGCTGTGATTGGTTAATTGCTCAGGGATTTTTGAAGTTTTCTCTCATTCTTCAAATGTAACACATTGGTGGGGGATGTGTTTGTCTCCCTGGCAGCCCAGGTAGAATTCATTGTTGTGAGGTTTGAAGTAGGTGAGAGCGGGAACTCATTTGCAACAACGGGATCAGTCAGTCTACCTTGTGGCTCACACCAAACCACTTTTTCTTTTTTCTTTTTTAAACTCCACCAAATGCTGTAACACTGTTTTCACACTGATTTCCAGAGTATGCACCCTTGTTCACAGAAGGAAATATGCACTGAAATCCCGATTGTCCCCATCCTGACCTGCTCATATTCTGTAGAAGTTCCCGATGCCCTCGGAGAAACAGCACATTCACTCCAGGCCGTGTTACGTGAAAGGCGTCCTTATCACACTCCCAGCAAGTTTGCTCCCTGCTGCGACAGCGGCCCGTTTTCTCTGCACTCCTTCTGCCCTCTAGTGTGTGGCAGGCAACAGTGCACTGATTACTGAATGAAAATCCATTTAGGCTCCCAAAAGGTGGAAGAAAGTAAATGGGCCATTTTTCTACAATTTTCCAAGACAGCCTTTCATCATTTCCCCACATCTCTTTCTAGTGTTTTCTTATTGTAGCCCGAGTGGTAATGGAGCTCTTGACTGAAGTTCAAAATAGAAGCTGGTGTGGAAATTTTCTTTCAAGGTCTGTCAGCCAAACTTTTTCTAATCAGATTTTTCTCTGACTTAAAAAAAAAAAAAAGTGGCAAGAAAATGACAGCAGATTATGCCACGCCAAATGAAGTTGCTATAAAACTGCTCTAATCAATACTTTTAGATGGCGGGGACAGATCAACAGGGGGCCAGTGGGACCCCTACTGTGAAGATTCATATCAATTTGATCTAGGCTCACAGAAATGCTAACATAACTCTTAATCTTGTCAAAAAAATAAGGTAAATAATACTGCACATGTGGTTCTTATTAGTGAGAAATCCATAAATAATTATTAATTCTGTGTTAGCATGTTAGCACCTCAGAAAGCTGTGATAAACCCACCCATATTTTTCCTGCCCAGCACCAACATCATACCCAAAATTAGCTAATGAACACAGTGAAGCCTTCAGCAGCTAAATGCTTGTTTTTTTGTTATTTGGGTTATGACTTGCAATGCGAGACTTTTCATAACCAATAAAAACGGACATAAAAGACATTGAAGGAAGCCAACGTAAACTCCATCCATCTAAAAGATCTCTTCAATTTAAATAATTTTGTACTGGATTAATATTATTTTAGGTTAAGGGTTAATATTGCATCTTTTCCCTTTATGCCATAGGATGCAAACTTAACTCTAACCTTCACATAATAACAATGCACATTCACAGGCCATGTTTTCTATGGATTTCCCCAAAAATGAGCCTGAAAAGTTTAGTTTTTTTTGCTCTCCAGAATAAAGAATAAAATATTTAAGAAAGAGTTCTTATTTCAGGCAGAACAAACGGAGAAGTCTTGCATCTACTTGGCAAATACGTTTGTGTGAAGTAGCTTCTGCTTTGTTGGACATTTCTATGGGCCGCTCACACTATGTCAACAGGTTTTCAGAGATTCTTGAACAATTGTTTGCTTAAGGCTCAGCCTGCTCGAGACAAACGGCTTTCCACAGCAAAAATCATTAGTGTAGCAGGTAGCAGGTTACTGTTATTTGTAATGGTGATCAAATGCGGTGGCCTGGGTGAGTGCGTGGGTCATTTGAGTTGCTTTCATCTGTGATTTATTGCACAGTAACCTGAAAGGACAAGTTTGCCTTTAAACATATTTAACCTTTGGCTCGTGTGGATTTTTTTCAAAGCAGCATGATTGATTATTTTATTATTACATTAATGGTGAAAGCTAAGATTCTGATTCTGAGCTCCTTTCCTCCTCTTGTCCCTCTAACCGCTCCTCTCACCCCACAAATATCACCACTGTATGACATTAACTCTGTGTTGTCTTTCTCCTTCTCTGTCTCCCTCTCTCCGTCCCTTTCTGCAGGTGTCCTCGGATTTAAACCGGTGTGTTTTCCAGCATGCAGCTACTGGTCCTACCAACCTGCCCGATTTTTGTTGTTGCTCCCCCCAACCGGTCAAGGCAGATGGCCGCCCACCCTGAGCCTGGTTCTGCTGGAGGTTTTGTCCGTTAAAGGGAGTTTTTCCTCTCCACTGTTGCCTAGGGCTTGTTCAAGGGGGAATTGTTGGTTTCTCACTGTACATCTTTACAGTCTTGACTTTATTCTGTAAAGTGCCTTGAGTTGATTTTGTTGTGAATAGGCGCTATATAAATAAAGTTGAATTGAATTGATTATAGTTTGTAAGTTTACCCAAGATTAGTCTGTGTCATATCAGTTAATAAATCGTAGTTTGAAACGAAGTGTTTCAAATGTTAAATGAAAATGACACATTTTCGACTGACAATGTTTCTTTTAGCGCAGGTCAGAAACAAATTCCAACTTCACGAAATAAGGAAAATTTCACAAGTGAAGCAAAGGTACTATTCAGTGTCTTTAAAATAAGGTAAAAGCTAACACACTGACCATTACCAAAGTTTTTACATAGTGAGCAAAGCCCCAACCCAGTTTTGATTCAGTCCTTGTGTCTCACATATTCTCCTGCACATATCGGCCTCAGTCAAATTGGTTTCAGTTCACTACAATCATATCAGTGTTTACTTTTGCCACAGTGATACTGAGCACCCACCCCAGCAACAACGTCTTTTAGTATCGTTTAGAAGTCTGGCTATAACAATATTCCGTTTTTAATTTTTAAATGACGTTTCGAAAGTTTAAGATACATTTTTTTAGTTACGCTGATGAAAACAAAACCCTTTTTTGGTTACAAGCACGTTTATAGCTTTCTTTCAGGAAGGTTGTTTCTGTATAGAATATTTGTGTGGAAAATAATATATCTAATAATATACGTCTAATGTTACACTTTTGACAAACCGCAGTAACCTGCAGACAGTGGGAGAACATGTTTTATAGAGGCCAAACCTCCTCTTACCTTGTACTGTTGGAACAAGGTTTAGATACAGCTGTTATATATGTCTGATACATATTTGATCAATATTTACCATACAACGGACGTGTGGCATACTCAGTGTTTGTTATGGTGCATGGAGTGGATGCCCTCTCCCCAAAAATGCTTATTAGTATTTATATAGTAGTATCTGGCATTACAAGCAGTAGTGCATAACAGTCTTGTAGGTGGCATCTCTTACAGTGAACAAACACATTCTTTATTAATACAATGAAGTTTGTTTTCTTCTAAAAACAAACTTCTTCTTTTTGTTGTTGCATCTGAGATAGTTTTGTCTCCTCATTTATGACAGCATAGTGCAGGATAAATATCTCGGCCCAAATGACTGAGTAACCCATAAACTAACACAAGCCCACCTGCAGTCGAAGTAATTCCCACTGTGTTTTTTAAATTCACAGTTCACCTTGTGCAACCCCGATGCCCTGTGTCTAAACTAGGAGACACACAGCACAAAAGAAGCGTAATTACACAGTCTCCTGTTTGTGTAAAGGTAAAATATGTGAGCCATTCTTTTATAATAAGTCTCTGTACGCGAGTTTCCAGTAGTGAGGACGCTACAGTGGATTTAAAGGTTTCTAAAAACAAAAATTGAGAACACCTGTAACCATAGAAACGTTAGAGCCTAAAAAAGCTGGCGACAGCTGTTGCTTCAACATGCCTTGACATCGATATTATATAAATATAGAACTATTACAAATACAGGATAAAATGAAACAAAAAATTACTGATGAACTACTAAATCAAATAAACCTTTAACTAAAGTGGTTGCAGGGCCACATTTTAGTCAAAGGCTTTGAGGATTTGACTTATAACTAAACATTTGGCCGAAAACGATTTATTTTCTAAATTTTTTACAAATAAATATGTGAAAAGTGTGGTGTGCATTTGTAATCAGCCCCCTTTACTCTGATACCACTAACCAAAATCCAGTGGAACCAATTGCCTTCAGAAGTCCAACCAAGACATGGCCGTCCACCTAAACTGAAAGGCCGAGCAAGAAGAGCATTAATTAATGAAGCAGCCAAGAGGCCCATGGTTACTCTGGAGGAGCTGAAGAGATCCGCACTTCAGGTGGAGAATCTGTCCACAGGACAACTATTCCACAAATAGTGGCAAGAAGCAGCCACTGTTGAATGAAAGCCATAAGAAGTCCCCACAAGCCATGTGGGGGACACAGCAAACTGGAAGAAGGTGTGATGAGTCAGATGAGACCAAAATTTAACGTTTTGGCCTAAACGCAAAATGTTATCTGTAGCTGAAACCTGAAATTGCACATACCCCTGATAACACGTGCTTTTCTTCACAAAGGAAAGGGAAGCTGGTCAAAGTTGATGGGAAGATGGATGGAGCCAAATACAGGGCACTTTTTGAAGAAAACCTGTTGGAGCCTGCAAAAGACTTGAGACTGGGACAGAGGTTCACCTTCCAGCAGGACAACGACCCTAAACATACAGCCAGAGCTACAACGGATGGGTTTAGATCAAAGCATGTTCATGTGTTAGAATGACCCAGTCAAAGTCCGGACCTAAACCCAATTGAGACTCTGTGACAAGACTTGAAAATCGCTGTTCAAAGACGCACATTTAATTCTCTATATGTGCAAAGCTGGTAGAGACACAACCCCAAAAGACTTGCAGTCGTAATTGCAGCAAAAGGTGGTTTTACCAAGTCTTGACTCAGACGGCGCTGAATACAAATGCACGCCACACTTTCCAGGTATTTGTTTTGTAAAAGATTTTGAAAACCATTTATCATTTTCCTTTCACTTCACAACTATGTACCACTTTGTGCTGGTCTATCACATAAAATCCCAATAATATACCTTTACATTTGTGGTTGTAACGTAACAAAATGTGGAAAATTGCAGGGCACTGTACAGCAGAAAGTTATAAGCTATAAATACCTAATTCCAATGTTGTTGTGTAAAGCTTGATTCGTTAATTAGAGAGGATCTGTTCAAAGGTTCATGTGAAATACTCTGTAATTCTTTAAGCTGTACACATACTACATAGTACACATACTACACTATACACTATAAGATTCTGTAGGATTTTTGTATGTTATGATACTGTAAAACTTTCTGGGTTTGGCCAATGTTTGATGTTGGTGACAGACTGAATTATCTCTTATCTCATGTTTGTGACAAACACAATTTGCACAAATGAAACTAACGTGATTCTAGAACATGATCAGTCACAGTACCACATCATGTTCCGCCTGCACCAACCACAATTAGTGAGCTGCATTAGTCATATTTGACTGATACCCACATGCTCCACCCAAAGTCTTCTGTAGCCTACATGACTAGAGTGTGTGCAAACACACAAGGTCATTAATAAAGTCCTTTGTCACCTCACACCTGCAGGTACCATTTTCAGACACACAGCACAACACAGCACTGAGGAGCGTTCACTTTAGAAATTTCGAGTTTTTGAGTTGTTTCCACCAGCCGATCAAAGACAGCACCATGGCAGCCACACTCTGTCAGGTGATGGGCTTCATCCTGAGTTTGATAGGGGTGGCGGGAATAATTGCTTCGACGGGGATGGACCAGTGGGCCACAGAAGACCTCTTCGACAACCCCGTGACGGCCGTGTACTCGTACTCTGGCCTGTGGAATTCGTGTGTCCGCCAAAGCTCTGGCTTTACAGAGTGCCGACCTTACTTCACCATTCTGGGACTGCCAGGTATGTTTTTAGCTGTCGTCGGCAACACAGAATGAATTGGATGAGATGACTTCATAGACTTATAAGGCAAAAATGAAGGTAATTACACAATCAGCACAAGTCAGTGTAGCTTTAAAGGTTCCTATCCTGTTAACAGTTTCTAATTAGTTAAGCTGGGATTTTGGTCCGTCACCTTAAAATATATTTTAATCTGAAGACGGAAAAGAGCCTGAGAACTATTTGGCTCCTGCAAACCATTTCAAGTCTGTGTTTTCCAATAATGATAAAAGGTTAGACCACACCTTCTCCCACCAAGGGGCGGAAACTGTTTCCCCCGAAACTGGGACAAAGACTCATGAAAATTTTAAGTAAACATCTGATAAGACCCGTTCCTTGTTGAAACATACATATTGATAAGAGGGAGCACCCAGACGGCCATTTCGTGACATTGGTGGTAACTTTCTTTGAGCGGGACATCTAACATGGCTGCCTCGATGATACAGTTAATAGGATTCATGTTGTCTCTGTTGGGGCAATTTTTAATATCAGCAGCAACCGCAATGGACATGTGGAGCTTACAGGACCGATCTCTTACAGTCATAACCAATGTTTACACCTATTCCGGCTTATGGAACTCGTGTGTAGGGACAGCATACGGTGCAACACAGTGCAGGCCTTATTTTACCATACTAGGGCTGCCAGGTAAGAGAATTACACTTAACATAAAAAAAGACATTTATCAACCATTCTCCATCTGTTGGATTAAGGAGAACATTTTTCCAAAGGCCCCTTGGAAGGTATTTAAGAATATTTAGAGTTTTTAGGGCAGATTTTCTCCATTTCCTCCTCACATAAAAAATGCAGTCGACTGCAGAAAACATGGTGTCTCTCCAGAATCAAATGGAAATTTGATGAAACATCCAAAGCTTAGCTGAGCAAGCACAAGCTTTACCAGAGTGTCACACAATGTAAAGTACATTTCCACGCTCTGTACTTAACCGTTGAATGTAGTGTAGAGCAAATTGCATATAAGGTTTTAAAGGATAGAATAATACAGATACAATATCTCTAGACATTGAAAGACGGCATTTAGGTTAGTGTGTAGTCTTAGAATGTGTCTTGGTTTTTGAGCTTTTATGTCACTGCTGTGTAAAAATGCAACTGTTTTTTTTTCTTACTAACTTCCTCACTTTTCTTTTACTTTAATTGAAAGTGAATGTCATGGGTGTGGAACTCTCTAAGCCTGTTTAAAAGCATATTCACCTGTATCAGGAAAACTAATATTATTTGTCAAACAACATACAATACTTCATTTATGATTCATCCAAGGACCATTTAGCAACATCTTACAGTTGTTTACTTTTTCCTTAGCGTTGTTGTTTATGTATTTGTACATCTGAGTGTATTTGTACAGTATGTACAGTAAGCGTTTGACTATCTACACTTTATTCAGCCTTTTCTATAAAATGCTTTAAAATTCTTTAGTTGGAAACAAGTCTAATTTAAACCTCGGATGATTAATATTAATAATAATTTGATGATGTTTGACCTGCTTTCGCCAACCCCAGGGTTTCTGTTCTTGATAAAGCAAAATACTAAGGCCTGTTGTTGCTGGTTTGTCTTCTGTTGCTTTTAATTGATGGACATGTTTAATGTTTAATATTATAAAGGATTTCTAAGCAACTATTTACTAGTGTACTGCCAGAGGTGTTTAAATATTTTAACACTTTTTTGTATGTAACATTTGACCTAAAAGTAATTGAAATAAATGCAGTATTTCCCCCAGAGATGTGCTTAAAACCCTTTTTGAGTAAGTGTGCTTCCACTTGTGTGCGTACACTTACTCTACTCTTACTCTTCGACGACAGGTCCATTTTTTTAAACAGATGATGTGATGACACATGTTCTGAATTGTGCAACTCTGAATTTCAGCCCTCCTCCAAGCCGTCCGGGCCTTGATGATTGTTGGTATTGTTCTCGGAGCTATCGGTTGCCTGATCGCCATATTTGCACTCAAGTGCTTGAAAATGGGGAACATGGAGGACAACATCAAGGCAACAATGACTCTGACAGCCGGGATCATGTTTCTTCTCGCAGGTACTGAGATGCTTTGTTTGTAGTGTCTATTGAAGTTGTGGTAGTTAAGGAATTGTGCACCAATTCTATTGTTTTGTGTTACACTTAGGTGTCTGTGGCATTGCTGGGGTGTCAGCCTTTGCTAACCTGATCGTGCAAAGTTTTCAGTTCACAACATATGCCAGCGGTGGATACAGTATGTATGGAGGAGCTGGCGTAGGCGGGCTCACAGGATCTCTGACTCCAAGGTAAACACGATCCATCAATAACCTGCTTTTTTGCTAAACCAATTCCTCGATGATTTACCATTTTTATTGCGTTATTAGGTACACGTTTGGCCCAGCTCTTTTTGTGGGGTGGATTGGAGGAGCCATCTTGGTCATTGGAGGTGTCATGATGTGTCTGGCCTGCCGTGGAATGGCTTCAGATGGAAAGGAACGGTAGGTTCCACCACTGCAGAAAGCAGTCTGGCTTCCTGTGACCTTTAAGGGGATTTATTGCAAATGGAAACTTTGAGGAACTTTTCTCCTCTTATACTGTAAAGTAACAGAGATAAGCAGGCTGCTAAATAGAGCACGTCCAACTGAAACGTCTACTAAGCAAGTACTATGCAAAAATACTATAGATATTGTATGTTAACTATTGTGAAATAAAACCACTGAACATCTGAAATGTTGGCTCCTGACAGAGCTGAACAACAATACAATCCACCTCTGGATATATTTTGTTATGCCATACACCATAGGGCAGCAAACATCTTAGTTCCTTTAAAATCTAAGAGCGCATTCTCAGCAAAATGTAAATGCAACTCTTTGGGTGTGTGTGTGTGTGTGTGTTTGTGTGTGTGTCTGTGTTTTCATATATAATGCAGAGTAGCAAATGCTTACAAAGCTGCTTACAAAAAACTGCATGTCCATATCTTCCATCTTCCTTTTTTTTAACTAATATTCTGCTAAGTGAAGGACACACTGTAGCTAGATATGAAGACACTTGTCCTAACGTCAGTCTGAATGACATACAGTAATTTATTCCAGGAGCCAAATAGTTCTCAGGCTCTTTTCCGTCTTCTATTTAAAATGTATTATTTTCGGATATTCTTCAGGTACAATGCGATGGCCTACAAAGCTGCATCTCACCACACTATCTACAAGTCTGATGTGAGACCCCAGCCGGTCTACAATGATTCCTACAAGGCTCAGAGTGCAGACGGAAGGCAGCCAAATCAGAAATTTGACTATGTGTAGAATTGTTTCTTCTTTTTTATATTAGGCAATAGCCCTGTGATAATCTGATTATCTTTTTTGTTTGCCTGCTTTCATGGAAAAAGTTTTTGTTTTGTTTTGTTTGTCTGATATATGAGAACTGCTAAACATTTCGTTTTTTGAATTACATTTTTTGATAGCATGAAATAATTTCAAACAATTTTGCTTCTGTGCTTTTTGTTGTGTTTTTGTGCTAAAATAACAAGAATGATGCCTTTTTTGTCTAACACAAAATTTCCCAGCATGACATATGTGACGTATAGTGACAGAACATACAGCCGGAACTTAGCATAGTTTGTACGAATGAACTACTGTAAATGGAAATGTATATGTTGTTGCTAATTTAACCAACATCAAATGCACCGTTGACATTTATTTGCCTGATACCCATCGTACCCGTCGTACCAGGTAAATGAATGCTGTTTAGTATTAATGTAATAATATATTTATGTATTTTTCAAAATTACCCAATGTACCCGAAATGACAAAACAATAGACTAAAAACAATAAACAACAGTGTACATTAGCTTAATTGAATACAACCATATTTCTCCATGTATTTTACTGCACATGTATATATACAGTAAATAAAACAAAGTAAACCCTGCTTTGGCATGAATGTTATGTCATGTTTTATTTTTAGTCAGTTTAAATGTTTTATTAGATTTGCATTAGCATGTGTTTTATGAATATGTAAGAATATAATGAAAAGGCAATGGTTGTCTTAAATTCATCAAAAAGACAACTTCTGTCCGCTGTCCATGCGACAAATATTAATTCAATTTGTGTTTTTCTTGTCATACCAGTGATGATCAAACCATCTGGAACGAGCAGCCATGTTGATGATTGTTTTGTTGTTTATCCTATTAGTGTTATCGTTAGAAAATGTGGTGGTCATCAGTTTATCCATGGTAGTTAGCTGTTATCTGTAGCCCTCCAGCTCCATATGATAAATCAAACAGTTCACATTGTTTCATGGTAATTGATTAAGAGATGGTTCCCCTCAGACAGACACTGCATCTTTGATGTAAGACTTGTTCGTTTGTCATTGGACATTTTGGGTCCGGACCGGTCTTTGATGGCAAGACGACACAGTTTCTGTGACTCCTCTAGGATCTACCTTATTTTCCCAGGGAAGAGGCAGAAAATGATTTGGATGATTTGCATGAAATCGCATAAACAATCACAAACACACAATCAATGTATGTGATATTTACAGCCTAACATTTAATCACACATCAGAGTTATTATTAGTTTTAAAAAATGTATAAAAGTAATGTCCCTGCTCCTTTTTAAGATTTGGTGGGACACTGCAATGAAAACTCTATTATGGCCTGAGAGTTACAATGAAGGTGGACTGGATTTAAACAGACTTTACTCTGTAAATGTCCTTTTGATATTTTGTGATGCATCATAGATCATATGGAATTGAAATAATTATTACTACCTGCCCAGTTATGGGGCTAGACTTACTTTTGGTCTTTTTGGGAATTTTAATGATGAAATAGTTAATGTTATTACTTTTCATCCCTTATGTTTATGAGCCTCTTACTTTACGCATTTAAAGTATTAACTTATTTTTACTTAACAAATTGGTTAATGTGCAATGTCGTATGTACATATAGGACATATGAAGCTTCTTTTAACTCAACATCTATGGTTGTAATATAGGGGAACCCTGAGTTTGGTCCTGGCCTGAGACAGACTGGCAACCTGTCCAGCACTTAGCAGTTACAGTTGATCGATGGATGGAGTTTGGCTCTGACTTGTAATTCCAGTTTATTTTGCTGAAGTCAGACTACGTAGATTCAAACACCACAGCTTCATCCTTAAAACTCTGGCACCACCTTCTGGTTAAGACACACAGCATTGCTGTGTCGAGCAGGACTCGGGTACTTAGTTCTTGACTTTTGCCAGTGGTTTGGTAAAAATACAAATATTTGGAAAACTTGTGTGGTTTGCATCGAAGTCTCACAAATATCCTTAAATTGATACAAAGCTGCAAAGTCCTGTGAGCAGTTTTAAACGAATCACGAATGTGAGATATGTCAGATAAGGAGTTTTCGTTGCTTCCGGGTCCTTTAGCTCTTACACTATCTTCAAAAGCGATCCAGTGAGGTCTTAACAACAGCAGCAGATGAGCTGTAGTGACGCAGAATAAAAGTGGAACTGCAATTATAGTTATCATTGGGAAATGGTTCCAGCTCATACAACAACTCTATTACAAACCCTGGAGGTAGTGGAGTAATAAGGGGGTGGGGGTTAGAGGCTAGGACATGCTGCACCAAGCCCAGCCACATTAATCTCCTCAGTTAATCTCAATATACACTTTGAGAAGCACAGGAGGAGAAATAACTACATTATCGAATAGTTAGTTACCAAATAGTACTTTTCTTTGTGAGGCCAATTCCTTAATATTTGCTGTAGACTGAAAACATTTGGATTTGACATCAAAAGAATAAGAGACAAGAGATCAACATTTTTGCTTTTATTTCCAGGAATCTACATCTGGATCTGATATACAATTTAGAAGATTGTTTGAACCCACTTATTGACTGACAGGTGGGTTTTGTTTCCCTGGTGTGTCCTATGACATTGATTATTCAAACAATAAATGGCACTGAATGTATATGCTTAAAATAGATTCAAGTGAATAAGACTTAATATTTAGTTGCAAACCATTTGTTTGCAATAACTGCATTAAGCCTGTGACCCATTGACTCACATCACCAAACTTTTGTTCCACTCATTATCTTGCAGTACAATGAAGGATCTCCCAATCAATTTGGTTGCATCTTTCTATTAATTGGCAGACAAAATGTTTCCGAAGACTTCAGAGTTCATTTTGCTGCTATCATCATGTGTTACATCATCAATTAAGATTAATGAGCCCGTCCCAGAAGAAGCCAGGCAAGCCCTGACATTAACTCCACTGTGTTTCACAGATGAGCTTATATGTTTGGGATCATGAGCAGATCCTTTCTTACTCCAAATGTCAGCCATTCCATCACTTTGGTAAAGTCCTAAACTATGTCTCAGAGGTTTTGAGGCTCATCTCATCTCAGTACACCAGTAGTTTGTTTCCTCTCTCTCAGCTTCACAATTGCTTTATTTTCACCCATTGACAGCTCTCTGGTTTTCATGTTGGTTAGACCTCTATATTATAAATCCAATCTGAACAGGCAAAACCCAAATCTGAAATTAAGTGTAGACATTCAGGGCTATTTATTGTTTGAGTAAGAAATGTCATAAGACACACAAGGGCAACAAAACACACCTGTCAGTCACATTTTCTAATACTTTTGCTCACATAAAAAATGGGCGGGTTCAAACAAAAGGTGCTATCTTCTAAGTTGTTTATCAGATCCAGATGTTTCAGTCTACACCAAAAATAAAGAAATTGGCCTCACTGTTCCAATACTTTTGGAGGGGAGTGTATAATCTGATGATTGTGAATAAACATAAAATGAGATTTCCGTTCTAGGTAAACTGTTAATCACAGATTTTGGCTGCACTCTGCACTTTTGCCGAGAGCTGATCAAAAACACAATAAATATTCAATTGTTGACTAAAAGGGCTTCAGATGTCCAGACCAGTGGATTTAATTGGTGCTGTTTTTTGCATTTAAAACTTTATAGAGATATTTTGGGAGCTACGTATTAAGGTACCGAAGAGACTAAGTAACTGTAGCTATACAGTGAACTACAAAAAAGTGAGGATGATCATTCAAGTACAAGTGTGTTCATACCCACTAGGCACTGAGGAGACAACTCAGCCAAAAGAAGCATCACCTGTGTGGATGTACCTTCAAATTGTATCAAATGATGAAGTGTTGTCAAAGTGGTTTTTTTTTTTTTTTTTGTTGACAGAAAGTTTGCACGTCATTTTTGAAAATGGAATTCTTTCATTCCAAACGTGTGAATTAAAACTTGTTGTTCTGTGTATTTTATGGGGAATTAAATTATTCCATATTTTCCTTACTACGCTTTGCATGTTTAATCATTTATAATAGAACAGTGCTAAAAGGCCTTGTGTTGGGCTCAAAGATTTTCACTTTAGAAAGTTTAAAGTTACTGTTTTTGCAATGAAACTCAGCAAATACTTAAAGTACTCGACAACTCTGATGCCAGGAGAATAAAAACTACATGTAGATTTGGTCTTATTGTCTCTCTGATGATACTCTCAGTAATGATGATTTGTAAGTTGCTCAGTGGTTCTACATTGGAGACCCTATGTATGTGAATGGTATAGAACTTCTCATATCCTTCCTTTTATTGCAATACTGCATCTCTCTGCTTCTGATAAACAAATGTCACCTTAACGAGTCCTGAGGGACAAGTAGACCGTAACTTCAAACCCTGAAAAACTCCTTTTCTGCAAGAAGCAGAGAGACGAAAGATGCAAATATAATAAAAACTGAAAAAATATTAGTAACCTCTCAGCATAGTGCAGTAAGATTCAAATTTTCAAGTACATATTCAAGAGGCTATTGTATTGTATTGTTTAAAACTGGGCTACAGGGAAGCTATGATTGCAGTCCAATGTGTGATATGATTAAATAGGATTTTTTTTTTAAGTTATCACAGATTGAGTCCTCGTTTACAGTAAAAGTACAATATGTTGCGTACAAATATTTGGTCCTTCAGTTACAACCAGTCACCATCTGGGACCAACATCACCTATGTAAGTTTCCATCACTTGGACGTCAGTCAGATAACATTTGTAAAGTACCGTGGTAATAATTCCTTTTTTATTTCCTCATCCAGCACATAAATAGCTCACAGTTGCACACGGTACTCTTCTTATCTCTTGTTATTGTGGTTGTCTTTTAGAAGGCAGCAGCAGTCAGGACCTGAGATACAATACAAATAAGCAGTTAGAGAACTCATAGTTTCCTGATACATCCCCAATTCACTCATTTTCTCAACCTACTTCCCAGCTTACAGTGTATGAGGAACCAAGCTTGTTTAAAAATGTCTTTTTCTGTTCCTGTTATTGGTCATGTATTTATTTGACATTAGAGGTTTAATCAGCTGCTCCATTTTATAATGAAACATGTCACGGTGTGGTTAGTGAATCAGAGTAATGTAAATAACTGTAAGTTCCTCCAACATTATGATTAAGTTTTTCTTTAAAATGTTGCCGATTACCATTCTAATATAAGGCTTTCACTTTTCAAGGATAGAGTAGATTAACCATTACAATCAATTATCATTAAAATACTTTAAATGTGTGACTGGGGTGACAGAGGTCAAAGGCTTTGACACTTGTATAGTCTGGAATTCAAAGAACCACAGTTACGTTTATTTATCGTGTACAAAGTTGTGACCAGACAGATTTGAAGATGAATCACATGTGGGCCTACCAACATTTCATGTCTTTCTGTGTTTGATTGGAAGGAGACTTTCAACCCTGTGTCTGCAATGTAAAGTAGTGGAAGACTGAGAACATGCTCTGCATTTTAACACATACAGAGATATAAGATAAGATTAATGAGGCAGGGAACCAATGGAGCTTAGGAGACTGCTGAGAGCAGGTGATAGATCAAGAGAAATTAAAATGATTAAAGTTGAGCCAAGGCTGGAACAATTTTGGGAATGATTAATTGTTTCTTTTTTATGTTTTAGTTCATGATCGAAGTTTTTCTCGTGTGCATTAATCCGCAATTTTGTATAACGACCGGCACTCCAGTGCAGTAGGTGGCGAGGGGGTAACTTTTCTATGGCTTGGCGTTTATGTAGTAAACACGAAGAAGAAAGAGAAGCGTGTAAAATTGAAGAAGAAGAAGAAGAAGAAGAAGAAGAAGAAGGATGAGACGGGAGAGAACTTCGGCACACAGTCAGGCACATAACTGTAGCGTGACCTCGCTATTGACGATTTATTTATTATTTTTTTTGTAGTTTCTAGTCGAGTTTAGATGGGGCTCCGTTGTGTCCTTATCCTGACGACAATGTTAAAGGAAAACAAACCCGCATTAAAAATGCCGAGTGCGCATCGTCTCGAGGTCTAAAGATGATGCTACACTTACCGTTACGTGGTTTGATAATTACTTAGCAGCCAGATAGTGTTCGGCTAATGCTATGTTGGCTAACGTAGTCCTGTTGCACCGCCGTTAAATAGGCAGCTCCGATGGCGCTAAACAGCTAACATTGGCCAAAATCACACTGATTTACTTAAAGTGAATTAATACATTTTTTGGCAGGCAGACAGGCTGGTACCCCTTTGGCTAGGTTTTTCCATTAACAGTGGACTAGAGACCCTGCACTGTTGATTTATGTCCGCGGCATGAATCATCTGCTTGTTCGATGGGTGTTTTTAGGATCATGATGTCGCCCAAGATCCAGCTTTTGGCTGTTTTGGCATTTGGAGTGGCGATGCTCTTTATAGAGAACCAGATCCAGAAATTGGACGAGTCAAGAGCCAAACTCGGTAAGACTAAAACAAGGGGGGTAACTTTGTAATCTGACGCCAGATTATTACTGGGAAGTGCAGTTTCATTCTTTATATTCCTGAAGAAAATGTAAATGGCAACATGTAGCCTCACAGTTATATGATGGAATAGGTTTTTGTCCCTACATCTTCCTTAGCAGTCTTAAAATTCTCCCCAATTTCCTGAAGCTGAAGCAGTAAAGGTTTATACTGTGTACTGTAACACACATGTGAAGGCTGGTAAAGTCTACGTTTTTAGGCTTTTGGTCAAGGTCGCCATTCTTTCATGCTCAGACAGAATGAAATCAATCAGGACACATTTATGCCCAGTAAATCAGGCTTCTTGATTTATCTCATGTGCAGCCTACAGGCTTGGATGTCAGGTATCACACTGACTGCCAACTATACTAATACACTAGAATGAAGGTCTAGTCTAGAATGAACTAATATCCTGAAAACAGCCAACACAAATCAGCTAATTCTGGTTGTTTGCTTGTTTGAAGTAAACATCTGCTGCATGAAAAGTATTGTAACAGTCGCCATCTTCTAGTGTATATTTTGAAGCTTAACTCAGATGTATCAGTGCTTGCATCACTGAATTACACACTGCTATGCTATTAAAGAATGTATTACTTATGTGTTTCAGTTCCATCTGTAATATTACCAACTAGCCGCCTGCACATTTACTGTGTGGTATATTTCAGAAAATGGAAATGGCAGACGAAGCTAAGAGACCTTTTATCTGCATTCTGATGCAGTGCAGCAAACAAATGGTTGTCATACCTTTTGAGCTTTCGCTCTGCCGTGGTGTTAGAAACTGAGGGGCTGACTGGGCAGGAGGATGGTTACATTCCACAGAGCAACACACAGCCGCTCTAAGTGATGTGTACAAGGCAATTCCTGTAATAGGCTTTAATTAACATTTCAGTGGAGAAAAGAAGTGGGAGAAACACTTAATTATGCCTCCTGTCAATGTTACCATCAAAAGCCAAATTACTTGTTTCAGGGATATTGTGTTTTGATGGACTTTTTTTTTTTTTTCTCCATAAGGCACACTAACAAGTCTCGCTCACCTTCATTTTAAAACTGCTTATTTATTTACACAATGGGTGTACTTTTCTGTTTTGTTTTTTTTTAATTGTGGTATTGGTGTCCTCACATCTGCTGTGTGCACTGCCAAATGAGAAAAACAATAAGCATCAACTAACTTTGGGCTCATTGAAATCCCGGCAGCAAACAAACACAGCCTATCCTCAGTCACAGAAATTACATTTATATTGATTCAGTGTAGAGATGCTTGCCACAAACAACAACAAAAAAAACAATCAAAACTTGCTGGGTCTCACGAGGTATGTGTGTCTAATCATTATTATCATCCATTCAGAACGTACAATAGCAAGACACGAGGTGGCTGAAGTAGAGCAGCGTCATAGCAAAAGTGCTGGGCGAGAGACATCATCATCACTTGCAGAGGAAGATGACGTGGTCATCATCTACAACAGAGTGCCCAAGACTGCCAGCACGTCATTCACCAACATTGCCTACGACCTGTGTGGGAAGAATCGCTTCCACGTCCTGCACATCAACACAACCAAAAACAACCCTGTTATGTCTTTACAAGACCAGGTAAAAACATGGCACTTTGTGTATTTAAATGCAACAGACAATTTGTACTAAATGCTCAGGCAAGATAAAAGGGACGTCAAAATCCAACTAAACCAACAGAATTCTTGCCAGTAGGGGCTCCGTTAAATCACCATGTTCATGGGCAGCACTGAAGCATTCTGAACTATCACTGCATGCAAATCGAAATTCCACAGTGAATCTACTTAGGAGATTCATTTTGAGGAAAGACATTGGGCCTCTCAACACAGTGACCAAGGCTCAATTAAAGGCTTTGATGGACAGACTGAGCAAGCAGAATAGCATGTCCTTACACACTTAAACCAAACTGCAATACTGGAGCTGTACAGGGCATGAGGAAGCGTTGTGTCGCATCGCAGAAAAAGGATTGTTTAGCCTTAATGTTCGAGCAGCTACAGTCTTCCGCTGATGTATTTATTTGGTTGTAGGGGCCAGGAAGGAATGAAGGAAGGAAAACCAGGCCATATGTGCCACAGCTGCTAAATAAAACATTTCTCACAGCACTAATGAGACTACCTATTACAACAAAGACAAAAAGATGGAGGAGTCCTTTTGCTGAAATTACAGACGGCCAGTTTTAGACAGGCGTGTGTACCCTTTGATCATCACACCTGAAAATAATATAAATTCAGTTTCTGAATTAATAAAGTTCTAAATGTAAAATGTAGATTACATTTAGTCATTTAGCAGACTTCTTTCCAATGCAACTTACAAATAAGGAGCATGCATCAAAGGCAACTTTAGTGTTTTAGGGTTTAGTGTCCTGCTCAAAGACACGTTAACATGTTGCCACGAGGAGGTCTGGTTCAAATCACTTGACCCTGTGGTTGTTGGACAACTGCTGTACCGAATTAGCCATCGCCCCCATTTAATGCTACTAAAAGGAAGGAAACGCATTCAACATGTTTCTTGGAAGATTTGCAGTACCACTGAAGGTAAAACTTGTTCCTTCAGATTCAAATTTCAGAAACCAAGACACATGAAACATACTGTTATTAATGTGTCTCTCTTTCTGCACCTTGGGGGAGAAACAGGTTTCCCACTGCTTCCACTAGGCAAAGATTGTCTATATGTATGATCAAAATGCCTTTTTTCAATAAATACCCTCTTGCAGTGTGTGCACTTCATTTTCAGCTCTTTTGTGTGGTGAGACAGTAATTGCTGCTGATAGGGTTTGATCCCACATTACCACAGGAGGCCTGTGAGCCTGAGCTGTTATGCTGCTGTTAATCAGTGCAGGCTTGAGTGGTGGAGATGCTATTGTTACCTTTCCATACCTTTAGTGAAGATTTCTTGTCGGTGCAGCCTAGGACGTATAGTGTTATGTTTGGCAGCTAGTTCCAATGTAATCCTGTCTGCCTTCTTATGACAGATTTACAAACACTATACTGCAGATGACGTGAGCAAAGGTTCAGCCCAGTTAACTTTATAAAAGGAATGTTTGCTTTCTGGTAATAGCATGCAGCTTAGCCACAACTAATGAATATGTTTGCCTTTCATATTTTTACTGTCTCAAACTATGCAGGTGTGTGGTTCAGAGCACAACTATTTATAGATCTACATTTTCAAATTTGATATTCGGATTCTTTTTCAGATTTGCTAAAAGTTGCCAAGGACCAGATTCAACACTACACCACAGTTGCCACAAAGACTATATAGTCCATTGGTTTCAGACTTGCTAATCTACCATAAAAGGCAGCGATGAAGTATTTGAACCATTTAGGCCACGTTAAGAACAGGCATCACATTAAGTCTAGCATTACATTTTCTAAAAGATGTGTCACTTAACCTGGTTCACATATTCTACCGGTCATAATGAAGAGACTGTCATTCTCCATGTTGATTGAAGCTGGTCATCTACTGCACTAATCCATACTTTTCTCTTACTGCATATATTTTACTAACATGGCTTCTCTTCTATCGTGACTTTGGTTAGTCTCTTAACAATATTTCATACAGTTCAGCAGGACTACATGCACCCTCCATAAATGACCATAACATATAGTCTGGACCTCTTAGACAGAAGTTTATCAGTTTATCTTTTTTGTACTTAGGTAAACTTTTTAAAGTTGTCATTGTGGAATTTCCTTTTTCTTCTCTTTTCAACAATAGTATATTAAATTTAAATTGTGTTTACTGTCTACCGATTGTGTTGCAGCACATTTAATGTGAAATGCTAACGTAAAAACACAATATCATATGCTATATACTAGCAGTATGCGACAATGATAATATTTTCTGGCATTCACTAGATGTTCATACGCTGTGCATCACTCTCTATTGTGAACTAGGCTGTAGTCACCTTGTCAGAAAGTTCTTCCTCCAAAGTCAACGCAGAATACAACTTTTAATGAGTCCTACCGTCAAAATTATTCCCTTTGCCCCTTTTACTCCTATGACCTGCTGCAAATGTGATGCCCTTTTATTGCTGGTCAAATCAAAGCAAACCACAGTCATTTCTTTTCTTGCACCTTTCACCTTATTTTTTCATCACTTCTTCTAAAACAAAACACCCCACACCCTTTTTATTCATTTAGGAATTTTAAGTATTGTCTACCTTTGGCCTTTTTGACTTTATGTCATAAATGTGTGTGTGTGTGTGTGTGTGTGTGTTTTGTTTCCCCTCCCATAAACGTTTATTGTCAAATCTGTGCAGGACAACTACATCCTTTTAATATGCATGAAAATAGTCCTTTCTTATAAAAAGAAATGGCATCATTTTTTTTTTTTTCCATCTTTTGTCCAAGTGTCTTTTCATCTACTAGAGTTTACCTGCTGGTCTGTAATCAGTTTTCTTAATCTTCGTCTACAGGTGCGCTTTGTCAGGAATGTCACCTCATGGAGAGAGATGAAGCCTGGCTTCTACCACGGCCATGTGGCCTATCTGGACTTCTCAAAGTAAGGCCATTTATCTCCTTTTAATACCAGTAATATCCAGATTAGTTACAAACAGTTAGCAAAGCAGATAAATGGAGGCCATGTATTGATTGCTACTGTGTGATCTACTGTTGATTAATAGCATTGTTGTCCTTATCTCCCCTGACACTATCATTTCAGTGATCGCAGGTAATTATCCTAATGATTTTTCACAGAGAGGGATTGTGTTAACTTTCAGGCACAGTCCTTTCTGATGCCGCTGCTTTTTCACTGATGGAAAAGCAGATTCTATTTTAAAGCCAATCTGTCCATAGTCTGAGGTCTATTGGATTCTTCATCGAGTGTCGGTGTAGTGCAAGTTTAAAACACGCTGACTCTTTGTTCAGATATAGTGTGAATAGTAAGCCGTTGTACATCAATGTGGTGCGAGACCCCATAGAGCGCCTGGTGTCATACTACTACTTTCTACGCTTTGGAGATGACTACAGACCTGGCCTTCGACGAAGGAAACAAGGGGACAAAAAGGTGTTTCGTCAGAGCTTATCAGTCTTACTCAATAACTAATTGATAGACCCCTGGGTCTTTTGGTGATCTGCACATTTATTTATCAGTGTAAGTGTGTGTGTTTCTTTCAGACCTTTGATGAGTGTGTCTCTTCAGGGGGATCTGACTGTGCCCCTGAGAAGCTCTGGCTGCAGGTACCTTTCTTCTGTGGCCATCATTCAGAGTGCTGGTAAGTGGGTTACACCTGCTTCTTCAAAAGCAGTATACAGTCCCAAAAGTATTCACTAATATGTCTTGCCTAGATGGTACATAGCATGTGCGATATTGTGCCATCGAGCTGCAGTCTGCTACTCTGTACATACGTTTGTTCTCAAAAGGTAATTTGTTGGGTTTTCGCTGTTAATCTGTATAGTCTTTATTACACTACTCACAAAAAGTTAGGGATGTTCGACTTTCAGTAAAAATTTCACAATGCACTATAAGCTTTACAGGTGAACTTATTTTTGAATGAACATTTCCAACTGTTCAATGTTTCAGTACTTATTGCACAACATGCTGTTCTCTAACAAGGTGATCCTGCAGGCAGGTCTACTGTAACGCGCTCCTCATCGGGATGCCTTGCAGGACCCTTCAAAATCTCTTATACTTACAAAATCCTGTTGAAAAATTAGGAAATATGAGCACATCACCGCCATCCTCCACACACTCCACTGGCTCCCTATTCACCTTCGTACAGAGTACAAACTCCTCCTTCACACTCATCTCTGTCTGTACGGTGATGTTCACATTTTGACATCATAAGACTTTTTGTTTTCTACTTAAATGCCCTACATCCATAATATAATACCACTTTTTGCAATTTCTTTTACTTTTTAAAGTTTTACCTGGAAGTTGAATATCTCTAACTTTTTGTGAGTACTGTGTGTAAAGTGTCTTGAGATTAATTTATTTATAAATAAAGTGGATTTGAACAACTCCCAAGATATACAGAAAAACAGTGGAGCACGTGGTCTGATTGGATCTGGCATAATTTTGAGCACACGTTCGCAAAATAATCAGGGAAGACATGCTAACTTTCATGTTAGCTACAACCGCTATAGTGCAGAACTGTCAAAACCGATTGAGACACATTTCACACAGTATAGTTGCTTTTAGTTCAATTTTGTTTTAAAGTTTCTATTTGTGGGATACTTTAAGGAAACTGCTATCTCACTAGTGTACTGAAAATTTGTAAACGGACATTTACCTCAGATATACATAGAGAAACAGTATTGCAATATATAACAATACAGCACATTGAATCACATAGCGTGATACATATTGTAACACGAGATTCTAATATGAAACTCTGATTGTCTTCTTACTTACTGTTTTGTGTGCAGGAATGCAGGCAGTAGATGGGCCTTGGAACAAGCCAAGTACAACCTTGTAAATGAATATTTGTTAGTTGGAGTAACTGAGGAGCTAGAGGACTTCGTCCGGATCCTGGAGGCAGCACTCCCACGCTTCTTCAAGGGAGCTACAGAGCTCATCAGGACAGGTACCAAAACGAACCACGTAACTCTCCTGTCGATCGGTTTTAAATCTGTGTTCCAGACTGACGCTCAACATCACTTAACAGATTTGTGTAATTCCAGGAAAGAAGTCCCACCTGCGCAAGACCACTGAGAAGAAACCCCCAACCAAAGAGACAATCGCCAAGCTGCAGCAGTCAGACATCTGGAAAATGGAAAACGAGTTTTACGAGTTTGCCCTCGAACAGTTTCAGTTTGTTCGTGCCCATGCTGTCAGGGAAAAGGACGGAGAACTTTATGTCCTGGCTCAGGGCTTCTTCTATGAAAAGATCTACCCCAAAGTGAACTAACAGTTCATGCACAAAAACTATTAGAAGTCGTATACACTGAGGGAATTTGTTGAATGCTGGACTTACTGTTCCTGTACTTTAGCTTTTCCTGGGATTCAAACTTTTGCTGTGGAACAGTACAGAAAGGCCTGTTGAAATGAGACAGTGGCATTTCTGCAAGGAAAACAATTTTATCGATGGTGCAGCTAATAATGTTACCTGACATGGAAATAAAATTATGGATAATGAATGTATCCATTAATTTATGGTGCGCCAGTACTTGTTTACAAATGACAGGAAATGAAGCTAACTGGGTGGCGGGCTAAATTTTTACCCTTTGTACTGACATGCAGTAAATGTGTTTTGGACCAAATGGTAGCCACAGAAAATCAGCTGCACCATTGCGTACTTTGGTGCATGATTAGTAATTTTCTTTTGTAAACCAACTGAGACTGTGTTTTTGTTTTAACACATCATACTAGTATTTAATCACTGAAAGAGTGATGTGCATTTGTGCTATAATAAGAAAGGTAGTAGTATTTGAACACGAAGAGTACAGGGTTTCACCAGAGCTTCGGCCTGGGCACAGGGTTAATTCCGGGGGAAAGAGGTAGAAGTGATAGTGCCTTTATAACCACATACAGAATACTTATGTTTTAATTTTCCTTTTGATTCCAATCATGTTTTCTCTTTACTTGATGCATTCCTGTGAAATGAATTTCCTGTTTCTGTTCCCGTTTTTACACCTAGCCCATAACATCCCAAACATAAATACGTCACCACAAATGTGTTCGCTCTCACTTTTATCTGCTAAGAGCTGTTGATTTTATCCGTCAGCTACTTATAATGGCACCACTGAATCCTGAGTTAGCTTTGTTTTTGAAAGAAATGCTTCACAATTTTCACTATTTCACTCCGTACGCTAAGAGTCCATCTAGATTTTAATACGCTGGATCAAGCTTCAGAGTCCATGGATCCTACATTTCCTACAGCGCCACCTGATCGTATCTTTGGACGTTGACATCTTAAGATTTCTGTTAAGCACGAATGTTATTATTCATGTCTAAACATGGGGGAACCTTGGCTCAAGAATGTGACATTTATAATAAACATCATACCATATGTTCTTCCATCAGTGAGTTTGCAAAGTTCATTTCACCAAAAGCTTTGGAAACATATCTGACTTGTGTATAGCAGGCCTGTGTGCTTGTGATACGTCAGTTTAACGGCTTTCACTGCCATTATGTTAGACAATGTGTTTAACCCCCTGCTGGCATCTCTGAGAGTTCGTCATTAAGCACAGTTGTAGTTTAAGCTAAATATTCATGTCACTGTGTTACGGTGATGTCTTCACTTTGACATAGTTAACATGCTAATACTGCGCCGGTATAGTTACAGTTACCATCTTAAAGGGCGACTTCACTGATCTTTCAACTTGTTTTGAATGTTGTTTGCGGTGTCAAATTTTTAGTTTTTTAGTTCATGTTGCTTTTTGCTCAAATCACGGAGGTTGTGTTGCTTCACCTACTCCTCCAGATGATGAAAACCATTCTCCGTTATGATGTCTAGATGATGATGATATCAAGTTTTTCAGATGACGCAGCAAGTTGGAGGGACATTTAAAAGCATAAATATACATGTGTTCCCCTAAATAAAATCCTAGACACGACTAAATGAAAACAGAATGGTCCGTGGAGCAGAAGTCAAACTATCCTGATTTTTAGCCCTGCAATTGTGATTGTCTTTATAAACATTCTGCTATTTAGCTCTTAACTCAAGAAGAGTGAAAAGGTTCGTTTTACTATTGCTTGTGTTGTTGGACCAACTTGATAAATAGTTTACAAAAGTATAGTTTACTAAATTTGTACCTTGTCAGTTTTGCTTAAATTCTACTACAGTTATATAAAATGAAGTGACTGTGGACTCATTTGCTATTGATTGACTAAACAAAGTGCTCCTTTGCCTTGCCCCCTGTCTTGTGATGCAGGCGTTCTGTTAAAAATGAGTGGTGGCTTTAAGCCCAACTGGAAATTACACCTGGAGTCATTTTTTTCAGGCTTAGCAAAGCTCCTCCAGAACCTGTGACTGATAAAATGACTCTCACGCGTAAAATTGGAGGCGCACTCCTTCAAGTTTAACTCTTTCTTTTTTTTTTATACCATACACTTTGATTAGGGATGATTCAGTTTGGGGGTGACTGTTATATTTATTTGGAGATCATCTTACTGTAAATGGGGCATTACTGTTCTCATGTGTGCAATAAGACTCCTTTTTGCACTCATTTTGGGTCTCTTGCAGTAATTTACACAAGCCCAGTAACTCTTGACTCCATTTCTCGTCTTTTGGCTCCATAATTACAGCATAATTGCCTCACTATATCTTACTCAACAGGGACTACTTAACCACTGAAACCGTGAAATAACAGACTGGGATGGGATGATCTGCTGAAGTCAGCGGATTTACCACCTCTTGCCTCGTCTCTGATGGGAGAATAGACAGGAGAGAGGGAGAGAGTCTGGAGGGAAAGAGCAGTAGCACGCTCCACCAGTCCACAGCCTGTTCTTGTGTCTACACAGAGACAAGCACAAAGGCCCCAACCCATATTTGACGCTTTGTGGCCATGGACACAAGGAGAGGCTGCCTGTCTCAGAAAATAGAACTCAATTAACAGTTTTGCTGCAGGCATATTGGAAAATTGTTTCATTAACGAGATGAATACAGTCTGATAATTACTTCATCTCAATTAGGAAAAAAAGGCTACAGTATATTGATTGTAGCTGATGAGCTTGAAGGTTAATTAGGAAACACAATATTTCTGAAGCCTATCCTGCTTTGTTGTCGTTTGACAGTCATCAGAGCTGTTTGGTATTGACTTTTTTGCTTTTGTGCAGTATTTTTACAGGGCTGTGCAGCGCTACCTGTCAGAATGCTCCATTTTAATTGTTTAAATAAAAAAGCTTTGTGTCATGTTGGAACTAAATAGCCTGCTTCTTTTCTAACCTTGACTGCAGCTTTCGCTTTGGCTTTGTGTCGTACCCTTGCTGTTCTGCTGGGAACCACTAGAGAGAGCCGTGGTCCTGCTGAAAGCCTCCACAGAACAGCATGCGGGTGTGGACTGACTGAAACGGTTCACCAAGCCCCCATTAATGCACCTGTGCAAAGCCAAATGGAACAAACTAATAGTGCATTACCATTAACAATACAAATTACACCATTAGGCACACTTGGCTCTCAGGCTTTGTGATAGCTATAAATAGTTTCACTTGGTCTTGGACAGTTTGTGCTGTACTTGCATAATGACAGCACTCAAATTAATTCGGGGTGTGTGAATGGAGTAGCCATATTGCTGCATGTTGTGAAAGGAGACATTTTGGAGCTTTTTTAAATCATCTGCACTCTTTCTGCACAGCCACCGTTTTGCAAGAGGACCTGATCAGCAGGGCCAGCAGCTGGAAACGTAAGTAAAATGTCTCCATTACAAACCATCCAGAGTATTTGATCCTGCTATTGCTGAAGCAGTGCACAGGATAGTGACCTCTTTTTGTCAATGAAAGTTGGCTGGACAACTACAAATGCCCCTCTGGATTAGCTTTGGAACCCTTTTCAGCAGACCATAGGAGACCCAGCACAGTTTTTGCAGCTAGCTGACCTCAACATGGATTCACTAGTGCTCCATAAAACAAACAGAGCAGAGCAGAGGCAGCTTGACTGCCCCTCGCTCAGACTGTGGACAGGACCTTAAAGCACTTGGCCAAAGGGGACCATTATGTGTACTACTTTTTGCTGCGTTTTATGTAAATGAGCCACGCTGAAGTGGAAGGTAAAATGAAGCCAGCGTGTCAGAGGCACTAGGCCAAGAAAATCTCAAGTGTTTCTAATATTCCTCTTTTACTGTAGCCTTCTGCAGATGATAGATTATAGTTTATGGGGGCAGAAAACGATGGAAGCCATCACCATCATAAAGCATTGCCAGATTCATCCATTAACGCTTTCTTGCCTTCTAGCCTGTTACACATTGACATGTTTCACAACGTGAAAAGGATAGTTCAACAAGACTGAGTTTGCGGCCACCCAGTAATTCTGTGAAGCTGTATTTAGGCACAGTTTAACCCCAGTTCTTGTATTTTTCATGTATTATGGCTGCTGAGCTTTAAAGTTTCATCCAAGTCACAGACCTCAGCACCAAATTTCTCTAAAAGATTAATACCAAAAAAATTTATTAGACAAGACTTGTAACTGTTCTAAAAGTATTTCCCCGATCCTCAAAAACTCTTCTAACTATACGGATAAGAAAAATCTTGCAGAAGAGTTATTTTTTTGTCATACAGTGAAGAGTCACATAGTTCAGTGCAGTAACATGAGCAGCAGAACATTCATTTAGCAATAAACACAAACACAATAGAATGGATGAAAATGTCATGAGGTATTTTGGTATAAACCGGACTAAATAAAATGTCTTCCTGATGATAATGCTAGAGGAAAAGCCTAAAAATTCAATAGGCAATATTGAATATGTGCACCCAATTTAATTGAAATCTTTCCAAAAGTTGTTGCCACAAATGTCAGCCTCACAGCGTGGGCTAGAAGAGCCAGTGATCACCGAAATCAGTAGAGATTATCCATGGGATAATAAATGTCTGTACAAAATGTCATGACGTGTCAAATATGGATGTCACGTATCCTTTGGTGGCCATGTACAACCCCAATTCCAAAAAAGTTGGGAGGTAGTGAAAATGTAATTAAAAACCGAATGCAATGATTTGCAAATCTCTTCAACCCATATTCAAATCACAATAGAATATAACTGAGACATTTTTGCCATTTCATGGAAAATATTAGCTCATTTTGAATTCGATGGCAGCAACACAAAAGTTGGAATTGAGTTGGCATCCTCTCTTCTTTTAACAACTGTCTGTAAATGGCTGCGAAGTGAGGAGGCCAGTTGCTGGAGTTGTAGGAGAGGAATGTTGTCCCATTCTTGTCTGATGCAGGATTCTAGCTGCTCAACAGTACTTGACGTTTGTTGCTTGATTTTTCGCTTTATGATGCACCAAATGTTTTCTATTGATGAAAAGTCTGGAGTGCAGACAGGCCAGTTCAACACCTGGACTCTTCTCCTATAAAGCCATGCTGTTGTGATGGATGCAGTATGTTGTTTAGCATTGTCTTGCTGAAATATGCAAGGTCTTCCCTGAAAGAGACATTGTCTGGATGGGAGCATATGACGCTCTAAAACCTCTACGGACTTTTTTAGCATTGATGGTGCCTTTCTAGATGTGTAAGCTGCCCATGGCATAGGCACCTGTGCACCCCCATACCATCAGAGATGCAGGCGTTTTAACTGTCCACAGATAAGAAACTGGATGCAGTGCCACCTGAGGGCCTAAAGATCACATGCATCCAGTTTTGACCTTCGGCCTTGTACCTTGCGCACAGATTGACACACATGAAATAGTCAAATCTGATGTGTTGTTCTTGTTCTATTGTGAATAAAATTGAAGAGATTTGCAAATCGTAATCTGTTTTTATTTAAGTTTTAAACATCCTCCAACTTTTTTGGAATTGAGGTTGTAGTAAATAATAGCAAACTCGGCAATAGTTCTTAAGCGATTTGCCTAAAAACCCTAAATGTTATGGTGGTGCTACAGGAAAAGTCAGATCAGCAAAGCGATTAGTGTTGATCCTCTGGGTACCGTGAATGATTATGAAGACACCATCCTAAAGTTGCTGACATTACTTTGGGCTGACTGACTGACAGCTCCATCCCAGCAGTAATCCTTGCATATATGCTCCTGGTCAGTGTGACACAGAAATACAATGCTGCTACATCTGTTTTTATACATACACTCAATCAATTAAAAAGAATATGGATGGGAAGATGAAGTAAAAAAAAGATTTAATCAGCATCACATGGAGAAAGACATGATGTAATACGCTATGTAATAGACAATACGGGCCCATGAGCACAAAAGAGAGGTTGACCCCATGCAGGAAACTCTCTGATACTCTTAATTAGATTGCTGTATTGTAGTTTGACCTTGGTGGAAGACACTCTACACGACTCTGTCTCTCCCTCCTTCTCTCTCTATCTTTCTCTTGGTCTTGGTTGTGCTGGCAGGCTGAGAGCACATAGTGGAGCATGGGCATTTTCTCCTGGAGGGTAGGAGAGAAATGCAATCAGCAATTCAATCGTGGCCATTGTGTAGCAGTGCTGATGAGCTTTGCAGAGTAGATAATGGATTAAATTATTTATCCCCCCCCCCCTCCTCCTCAGTGCTCATTGTTGCCGCCTCTTTGTGCTGCTACAGTGGTACACAGATGTAGGCTGAAGGCCTAGATCACTCGCTGCCTTTCATAGATCTAATTTTTCTAATTAGCGCTTGAATGCAGAACGGTCTCTCCCCCTTTACCCCCTGCCTTCACCACGGCGTTCATTGTCAGATACATTCCATGAGGTGAGCATGTGAACCTATCAGCGTCCAATTCAATGACAGAGAATACCACTGTACCACCACATCGCCGTCACTTCTCCCTGTACGTCTCTTATTGAAACACTAAATGATCGTTATAATAACCTAATCAAGGACAGTTTCGTTGAATGAATGCTATTAGTCTGCAGCAGCTGTGCCGAGGACTGGCTGATGTGGGATCAAGAACACTGTGAGCGCTGTCACTTCGCTAAGTGTTTTCAATTATGCGGGGACCATATGGAGGACATAGGAACGCTGGCGACTCCAGACATATTGAAACATGGACATTTCATTCACATTATAGATTGTGAAGTCCCTCAGCTCAGAACACATGCATATGGCTGAGCTTCGTGTTACCACAGCAGCTGTCAGTTTTGTCAGTAATTCATTAGTAGTTTATCAACCACAGTAATGTACTTATCTTTGACACAAAGAAGCAGGAAAAATGTAAAAAATAAATTAATTCTTTACTGTACTTAAGAGATATGCAGTGCTTTATGTTTGAGCCATAAAATAACAAAAATATTTGACTGCTATTTACACCATATACTGTAAATACCGAAGTATAAATCTGAAATGACCGACAATAACATTCTGAAAACAAAAACAGAAAAGCAAACTAAAGTCAAATACTCAGTCCAAGACCTAAACTGACTGAAAAGGCAGTAAATTACATTTAAAATTAAACATGTATTGATTGAAGACAGATTGAAGTAAAACATATATATAATGTGTGTGTGCATAAGTTTGAACTATTTACTGTGTTACTTGATGTCTATAGTTTTTATTGTTATATGATTTTTTGTTATAGTGCCATATATACCCTTTAGGGACTCCGCATTTATTTTTCCAGTAGCTCATATTGATCTTATTCACTTTCTGGCAGTATAATATAATTTGTATTTGTTTACACTGAGAGAAATTGTTTGAACAGAAGACTTAATGTTTTTATGGCTGCACTTGTGACTGCCCATCAAATGGAACTCTACATGTGTTGTACAGCACCTTTGTAATTTAGAATAAAAGATGTGGGTTGTAACAATGTTTGGCTTCCAAGCATCAGTATGTATCGAGTAATTCTTCAGCATTTCGTTTGGGCGCTGTGCAGGTAGTTCACATAGACATAGACAGCACATTTGTTGAGAATGTTTACTGCAAAAAACTCCAAAGAAATGGATGAGCCATGTTCAAATTATCCATTCAACAATAGAACGTATTCAACAATACATTAATGTGTTTCAACAACAGTTGATGCCTTTTTGCCACAAAGGAAAATATGTCCATCAACATATGGACATTTAAGATGTGGGAGAATGTCATCCACATCAGGTTTATCCTTGTGATGTGTTTTAGATTAGTTAAGTCATGTCGAACTAGAATAGGCATTTCCTAAAAAAAATGCATGTGATTGCTTAAAGCCAGCTGCTACAGCTGCTCGCAGCCTTCGCCTTCACGTGATTAGAAGCTCGGAACTTTTTAGAAGTGAAAGCACATGAAAAAAAAAAAGACCAATTGTCAATTGTAGTTCCACCCGGTGGCACTATAGAGGCCATACTGTAATATGTAAAGCATTTCATCATCGGGCCGCTGCCCAAGTTTCATTATGCTACCATTTGTAGTTTTTGAGATATTGCTTGTTGCAGCCTTCGATGCTGTGAGATTGGAAGCCCTCAACCGCTTAGAAGTGAAATCACATGAAAAAATAATAATTCCCCAATTACAATTCACCAACTATCCAGCAGGTGGCAGCTTGTGAAAACGATCAACTGTGGTCATCTTGCCACCTCAAAACTAATTGAGTAATTCTGCCTGTCCTACGTCACCACAAGGTGGCGTGGTGACTACCATTTATAGTTTTTAAGATATGATGACAAAATAAGCCCCGCCCATAGCGTCCCCCAGTGGAGAATCGGCATGACATTTCCCAAGCGTGTTCAGGATAGTGTCCTGCACGTATATGTGTAAGGCTTCATTTAAGTTGGCCATTCTATTGAATTGGAAACATTTTTCCCATGCCCGCTCAACATTTAACAGCCTCGGGGCGGCAGTGGCTCACTTGGTAGAATTGCAACCATAGGGCCGGAGGTTCGCAACCCGTTGTTCCCAACCACATGTCGAAGTGTCCCTGGGCAAGACACTGAACCCCTAACAGTCCATCCCCATCCCCAGCCACACGGTGCCAGTCCCAGGCCCAGTAGAAATCAGGGAGGGTTGCGTTGTGAAGGGCATCTGGCTTCAAAACTGTGCCAAATCAGCATGCAGACAAAATAATCAACTGCGGTGACCCCGAACTTACAGGATAAGCCGAAAGGACAAACAAATATATAAATCAAAGTGTGTGGAATCGCCATATCCACAGTGGTCCAATAATGGTGTGTATCAAGTTTTATGAAGATTGCATGAAAGCTGAAGAATAGAGAGAGGAACAGGTGTTTTACAAAATATTGAAAATGGCAGAAACTCTATATAGATGTACGTGGGGGATCCCAATTAGAAAACGTTTCTGCATCATCTAAGAACGTTCCCTCTAGGTTGTAGTAGTTTTTGAGATATTCATGTTTTTGTGATCGGCCCCATAGACCACCATTCAAAAACAAATCATATAAACAACATAACAATTATTGTACATTAGCTATCAGTATACAAAGTAATCTCACACCTCCCCTAACTATGCTTAACATGTTAGAGTTGGAACCATGTTTGTAGCTGTCAGCGTTTAGGACTAGTAGTGTGCCAATATTAAGAATAATAAAAAATGGAAACAACAAAAGTGACTAAACTTTTGGACAGCATGTATTACCTTTGTTATGAGAAGCAGAAAATGTAGAGGAACACTGTGCATGTGTTACTGAACATGCAAACATTCATCTTCTTTTCCTTTGTTGGAATCAGGCCTGTGTGCCATAGCTCATTCCTCTTTCCACAAGGCCCATTTTACAGTGTTGACAGATGATGCAACGTTTGTGGTCACATCTAAAAAGAAAAAAAAAAAAGAAAAAAAAAAAAGATGCCACCAGTATCTCACAAGCATTTGTTAGTGATGCAGACACCGTGTCTACAAGCTCTCCCTATTATTCTTGTTGTGGCTGGTGCAAGCTTGCATGGGCTGTAAGTTCCAGAGCAATGTGGCCTGCTTGTGTTACATACTTTTGCAGGCCGCCTCCCTGACAACTGGCAACAAAGGATCCATTGAGCAGAGGCAGCAACGAGGGGCTTTGATGGGTAATCTGCATGCGTTTGTAGAGGGAAACTGGAGCTGGGTTAAAGGAAACAGGTGCAACTAATTACAATATCCCCAGTCCTTCTTTCCTCTGGATTTCCTCCCTCGGTTCTGTATTTTTTTTCTTTTTTTTTTTGTCATCTTTGTTTTCTTTATTGCAAAATCTTTTGCAGGGGTAAAATTCCCCTTAATGAGACCCTAATATTACACACACTGCAATAACAGAGAGTGTGCAGCTTCACTCACTTCTCCATCACAGGTCAGACATCAAAGTGGCGAGGTGAAATCTTTGAGGGAAGTCGCAGGAAGACATTTTAATTTGATACTTCACACTGCACGTGTTAAGGCTTTGTTCTTTGCACGTCATCAATATGCTTTCCAACCTTTGATAGACTGAGAGCAGTGTGACACATACCTACTCCTCAGTACAACACAGTCTCTCTTTGTCGCAATATATGTAATCTGTGGGCACAACTGTGCGCTTGCAGTGTACAGTGGAAAATAATGGAAATGTGAGAGCTTTCTGAAGCACTAGGAACTTTCCTCTAGAGTAACTGTGATTTCCAATATTCTAAATCTCAGTCTCCATTTCTGAGTCCAGCACAGCCTTGTAATACATGAGAGGTCATTGTGTGCAGACACACTATATATGGATTTAAAATGTGATCCATGGTCAGACCTCTCACTTTCAAATGTCTCTTTTCCACCATGTTCCTCTTGATGTGTACAGACGCGATTGGCTAAATCCATACAGATAAATCATAGAAATAAGCTCCTCGGTGCAAAATACATTATGTGTTTGGCATCGTCTGTGGTACTTTAGAGTCCTAAGCAGATTTTTTTTTTTAATGAGTTATAGGCTGAGCTCAAATTTGGCAGCACATATAGTTGAGGGGATTTGCGTGTTGATAGTCGAGGCTGATATGAAAATGACATATTTGACAATTTCTTAGCAGCAATCACAAGACATGATAGGTTTTAGGTTTCTTCACATGATGGGAAAGGCTGTACTCAGTGCAACACGCGGCTTTTAGGGGTAGGCCAAGACCTTAACCTTTTTTTTTTCCCCCTTCGGCTTATCCTATGAGTTCAGGGCTCATTTGTCCGCATGCTGATTTGGCACAGTTTTTACACCGGATGCCCGTCCTGACGCAACCCTCCCAAATTTCATACCGGGCTTGGGACCACCACTGCACAGCTGGGGATGGGCTTTTGGGGGTTCAGTATGTTGCCCGGGGACACTTCGGCATGTGGTCGGTAGGAGGCCACTCAGGCCCAAGGAACATTTTCAGTGTTTGCTGTCATGGAAATGTTAGCTTGCTACCACCAATAGCAATAGGCTAAATTTAACACCTAATGGAGGATATGAATGTTATAAGGATTAAAAATAATACTCTGAAACTACGTATTTCCTCAACATACTGAACTGTAAATAAAATGTTATTTTCATTTTCTACATACAGTAGGTCTACCAGTGTTTTTCTTGTGACTTACAGCATTAGCATCAAGTTTATTATTGTTATTAATAATATTATTAGTTGTAGTTGTAGTATTAATGTTGTTGTTGTTGTTGTAATTTTGCATAATAAAACCCCAATTCCCAAAAAGTTGGCATGATGTGTAAAACCTAAGTAAAAACAGAATGCAATGATTTGCAAACATCATCAACCCATATTTTATTCACAATAGAACCTAAACAACATATCAGTTGTTGAATCAGAGACATTTTACCCTTTCATGGAAAATATTAGCTTTTATAATTTGATGGCAGCAACACATCTCAGGCAATGTTTACCATTGTGTAGCATCCCCTCTTCTTTTAGCAACTGTCTGTAAACATCTGGGGAGTGAGGAGACCAGTTGCTGGAGTTTTAGCAGAGGAATGTTGTCCCATTCTTGTCTGATGCAGGATTCTAGCTGCTCAACCATTTTGGGCCTTTGTTGCCGGATTTTTTGTTTTATGATGCACCAAATGTTTTCTATTGGTGAAAGGTCTGTTCTGCCGGGAGGCCAGTTCTGCACCCGGAGTCTTCTCCTGCGAAAGACCAATCAGAGTTTCTAATCAAAGTAACAATTTAGCTCATAATTAGTGATTAGTTTAGATTTAGATTAGGATTAAACAACAGGAGAACATGTTCACTCATAGGGTTTTAGTAAATTCAAGCATTAACTTTTACTAAGCACATCTTTTGAGGTGAAATTAACATAAGAACAAATTCAGCTTGTGTAGATCAGTGGCCTTCGGTTTGTCCCTTCAGAGGTCGCCACAGCAGAACGTGTTCCACACGTTGATTTGGCTTTTTTTTTTTTTTTTTGGCAGATTTTGCCGCAACCTTCGCATTTTATCTGCGCTCGGGACCGTCACCAAGGTGGCGGGGGCCACACCTGATGGGAACAAATTCACTGTAAAAATGTCCAAATACATTCAGACTAAGTCAATGCAGCTGAGAACTGCATCTGTGCACTTCAGAGTCTCTGACATACACGCTGGATCAGGCAGTTAATTGATGCCTTCAGATCTCCGTCTTTTGTTGTACTTTATCTCATAAGTCTAGTCCTTGAGCTCTCCTTTATATCAGTGCGCCATCAAAATATGGAGTAATTAATTTGCAGTTCTGTGTCATGTGGTTTCATTTGCTGCAAATACAATCAAAGACCTTCAATAAAACAAGGTGCTGAACTTATGTGATGTCCCTTGTGTACACTGGAGAGCTCACACTTCAAATTTCCCCCCTTTACAATAAGTCATTATAATCTTGGCGGATATAGAAAAGATCTTATTTAATGATAGGGATCCATTCATGATGAGTCACATTAAGACAACTCAAATCCTGCAATCTTGCAACAACACATTCCAAAGTCTATGTTTCATGCAGGGTGCAATATCTTCTCCTGCACTGCCACACCTCCAGTGCAGATTAGCTCTGTCTATGTGTGTGCGAGGGAGGAAAGAAAAGCAATCTTGCACTAACAGAACCATTATTAGTTCATTATGAATTAGAGAGACACATCTGCAACTAATAGATGGCCAGGTGGGATTTGTAAAGAGAGTACAGTGTAGAGTTTGTTCCACTAATGCATTATAAACACTGCAAGAACATGTGGCCTTTGAGGTTATAGTTACACTGAATATGGAGGTTGATGTTACTCAGATATAATGTTTCTCACATGGGTCAACATTTTTGAATTAAACAATCCGGGATGAAACGAAGCAGCACCCTTGTTATTTTCTCACAGAAAGCTTTTATTTCAGTGCTTTGGTCTCTCTCCACTTTTCCTGCAATTTTAGCACAAAGTTAGTCTGTGTGCTTTTTGGGATCACTTGTAGAGGCATATCCTGCAGAACAAGATGAATGATAATACATGTAGCAGGCTATTCATCGCAATCGGAATTAAGACACAACCAATTTATTTGCTCTCAGCGTTCTTTTAAATTGCATTCAGCTCTCGGTTGTCCGGTCAACTCGGTGGCTAAGAAGGTGGGTAAAAGCCCATTTTCCCAGGCTGCTCAAGCAGATTTGGGCTTGAAAGAGAAGCACCGCAATGAGAGAAAAGGGACATCAAAATTGGTCTCTTGTCATCAGGTCCCGGTATGATCCCCATTTGTCTTTCTCCAGCCAATCCGTCAGCAAGCCTTGATCAAAAAGGGATACGTCTTCGAGCATCCCCCCCTTTGCAAGAGATGAGTGTCCCTCACTGTCCCACTGCAATCACTTCCTGTGAGCCAGGAAGGCCCAAACAAAGACTTGCCCTTTCTCTCGACCAGCGTGAGTCCAGAAAAAGAAGTACAACACATATTTATGAGATTATCTGGCATCTAATGTTTCGTCATAATGAAAGAAAGAACTGTTTCAGCCTCACAAAGTTGAAACACGTGACACCAGAAAATGGTTTGTACTGTTACTCTCTTGTCTGAGAGAAGGAGTGTATTTTTTTGGCAAGCGGGATAAGTGATGATGCTATTCTCGAAACTAGTTGGACAGTGTGAAATCAGCAGGGGAGACGGTGTTTGGAGAATGTAGTAAGAATGGGCCCACATACAAGAACAATAACAACAATCTTACTGCCCTCTTTTTTATTAAAATTGTATTGTAGGTATTTTTTTACAGCAAACTTTTGCTGAGGAAGCTAGTAGGTTTGGATCTGTTGGAGTCTCTGCAGCAGCTGGCGAAATCTCTGCTGAATGAGTAATGTTTTTGCGTCCAAAAATAACCGCTTTTCCTCCATTGCCTCCACTAATGCGGCTTCAAGGCCAAAAACTAGACGTTAGCAGTTGCGAGAGCAAGAGCAAAAAAAAAAAAGGCCCACTTAGCAAAATCATTCCCATGGTAAATAAAGGTAAAACATCAACAGCTGCAGGGACAGTTGCCTTGTCTGCATTTGTTCTAATGTGTCCGAGTGACACAGACTCAGTTTCAGTGGGATCATCTGAGGCAGAGGCCTAAAGGTACAGGGGATATTAAATGGCCCGTTTAAAGACAATGTCCTTATTTTGACTTTGTTCTAAAGATCACATTTTGGAACAATTGATTTTAAAGGTACAGTTGCACAGAAAGTGCCAGCGTTACCAAAATGGGCCAACAGTAAGAGGCTTTAAAGGAAATCTGCAAACAGATAGCAATTTTAAGGGGAACCTTAATGGAACGATTTGAAACTTTCATATCCATTTCAGACTTTTGAAACTTGTGAGTTGAGTTAATGCTTTGAATGAATGAGTTTAAGCATAGTAGTACACTTTCAAGGAAACAGTTCCTGAGACATGCCTAGTTTAAGGAAGCACACTAAAATTCATATTATGCTAAATCATTGTTAAGTCCTCTGATAGCACTGAAAACAAGGTTAATCAAAAATTATGATTAAAGGTACAATCTGCAGCCTGGCCCAGATATACAATGGTGGGCGGTGCACTCCCAAATTTATCTCATGCTCCTGACGGTAAAGACATAAAAACAACCTCTTTTAATAATTTTGTTGTGTTCTAATGTGTCCCAACTTACAGTAAGATATAACTAAATGTTTATGATAAGAGAAATAAATCAGGTGTCGGCATAACTTGTATTGAAATATGTATTTAATTGCTCACCAAGTGTGGATAAGTGAATGTATTGTAACCTGTTTGCATTTAGTTGTTGCTAATGTCAAGTTAGGGGTTTCTGGTGTGAATGCTAATGCTAATGCTAGGCTGGTGGTGGAGTGGTTAGTGCTGCTCCCCTCACAGCTAGAAGGTCCCCAGTTCAAATCCACCTGATGGTGTGTGAATGGTTGTGTGTCTGTGTATGTGTCTCTGTGTTTGAATGTCCAGGATGTACTTTCCTTTTTGCCCACTGACAGCTGTGATTGGCTTCAGCCCCCTGTGACCCTGAGGATGATAATTGATTACAGATAATAGATGGACGGACGTTGTGATTTGACCTGTATGATTTTCAACCTACTGTGTAATCTGTAGGCTACTGCTTTGTGACTTATTCATCTGCTGCATTTGAATTCGGCCTATTTTAAAGTTTGTGCAGGTGTGGAAACAATGCTGTAAGTTGGGTTTTCTCTCAGTATAAATCTTTTCAAGATCAGTTACCAACAGCAGCTGGTTCCAGACAAAATCTACTGACAGTCTGTGGAATTACTTTCTTGTTCCAAACTCCATGTTGCTGAAAAGGTCACAGAGGATATGAGACAAAAGTACAAAATAAGGATGCAATTTAAAGCAGGTTAAATTCATTTGCTGGTGCTGGTTAATCAACAATTCAGCACTAAAACATAGAGGTCCAGTCTAAAAACTAGTATTGCTCCTAAGCTGTGGAACAAAAACCGTAATTGATTGTATCTGCATGCCTCAGCCCAAACAGGCTAGATCTGGCCCAGTATTCATGAGTTATCATGATACTCAAAATCAATGAAGTCCCTCTGCTATCAGAGGAATGCTCCAAGTTTTACTATCTATGATTACTTTATTTATTAATAAGATGCATTAATTTGTATATGCATGTATTAATTTACATCCTTTGGTTTGAAGAGTGAGCTTTTCCAAAAAGTTGCATTGCTGCCAATGCTGTTCAATGAGTCTTGGTCACAGGTGGCTTTGACAGCAGCCTTAACATTTTTCTACTAAAAGATCTGATCTTTAACATCAGTTATAATAACATTAGAACAGTAATTGCTGAGGTTATGCAATTTCGACTGCAAGCAGGTCGAAGAGGGGAAGAAATTTAAGTGACAAAAACAATCAGGCAGGCTGTAAATAAGTCGACAGTCAGTGTTAACATCACACATGTGAATGTTGCTAAAAATCCCCACACTGCACATAATTCATGAGTGCAAACTATTTGTGGCCAGTGTAGAGGGGAAAGGGAAGCAAACAGTCTGCTAGTGGTATAAATTCACAAAAAAAAAAAATTGAATCATTTTAGATTAATCTTAAAGTGAATATGTTTGATCAACTATATTGTTGTTTGCTGTTTACAAGCTGTCTGATTGCAAAGCTACATTTTTCTGTTTTAGCAATCCTGAGGTATCGGCAGTAACTGGTGTAGCCCACACGTTACCAAAGGTCCTGATGGCTAGAGAAGATGCCCGGGGATTATAGTAGCCTGTCTTGGTGTGTGTGCCAGTAGCTTAGTTAGCTGAGTTTATAAAGTGAAACGAATGGAAGTCGCATAGACACAACAATTTCAAGAAGAAATACATGAACTGGTAAGAAAATATTCTCATTCAGTATTCATGTCATCCCAGTGTGTGTGTGTGTGTGTGTGTGTGTGTGTGTGTGTGTGTGTTTATATTTCCATTACAGATGGAGGCCGTATTTTCATGTTTGCTTTGGGAGGGGAGGGCTGAGCTCTGTGGTGGCTCCATTTGGTGTGTGTGTGTGTGTGTGTGTGTGTGTCACTGTGGAGGTAAGATGTTTATTTTCTACAATCAAAAGCATTCCTTCAATGCTATTCATTAAGACAGTCACACTACCATGTATTTTGTGACTGATGCAGCAGACATGAGGTCTCCTTATGTCCCCTAAACACTTGAGTTGAAGTGGGTAACTCGGCTCAGACAAGAAGAAAAATTGTGTCTTACAAAGTGTTACTAAAGTGGGGAGGGTTTTAAATATTCATAGTTCAGAACGATGCAAGAATACTTCCAGTGAAGACACGTGGAAACGTCACTGTGGATTTACACAGAGAACGTGCTTTGGTAACCATGGAAAGAAACTTACATCACTCAGGTTTACTCGGTATGTACTAAACTACAGTAGAACCTTTCTTGTAGGCTGACAGGCCTCTGCAGACTGTCACTGTCACCATTTTTTTAATTATACATTTAAAAATAATTGTTACTAAAAAGTGGTTGTTGCCTTGGTTTCTCCTCAAATTACTCCAGCGTCCTATTCTTAGCTTTGGGAGTTTGCTGTTTGTTCAAAAGTCAAACTGACCTCCAACTTTTACAAGAAGATGACTGAAGAGTTTTTGAAAAGTTCACATTTCCCAAATAAAAGAACAAAAAAATTCATCTCCTGAAAATGTTTATCTCTGTAACATGTCTGTCGCTGTCCCACACTAACTCCATGGCTCCACTTACCAGTGGCCGACCACACCCACATGATGACCTTTTCATAAACTGGCTCACACTGTCGTCTTACCTCAGGCCTACTTCAGAATCTCGATACGATAAACATTTTAACAGTTCACAAATGCTCATAAAAGGGGAGGTGACAAGATTAAAAGTTACAATTAGATTTTGTGTCAAGACAGTAATTCTTCTTCACATGCAGCCTGTACATTCCAGTCTTAATACATCAGTGCGTAATATTTGATTGACATGTCTTTAAATATCTCATTACACAATATGTGTGGCTGCAAAAGGTTCGTGTATGATTAAGCCTGCATGGATCGGAAGTTATTTTGCCGTCTTCCTTAAAATCAAACATTAATTTTGGTCAGTTGGTCATATGGGCCTTTGGAGGAAGAGTTATTGTTTTTTGCTTTACATCTGTTTCTGTCTAACATCTCTGATACAAATTCTCACCACAAAACAGCATGTTTTTCTTGTGCTCATAGATTTTTCCTAAAAACCATTAATCCCCATCAGAAATGACCAAAAGCAGGAAACTCTTTCGGTGACTGATTGCACTTTGCGACATGTCTGGTTTTCTGTCAAATCTTTGTTTTGTTTTGACACAGAAAATAATAGTCCACACCACCCAGAGGAATGTTTTCTCCCTTCCCTTCCTCCCCCTCCCCTCCTTTTCGAGGAGAGAGGTTGAGGGGTGTATGCACACTGTTATCTGCTTTTCATTGCAGGCAACGTAACGGCTATAAATGAAGCAGGGCAGTAGAGCTTTGCAATGGTAAATAGGGTGTCTGATTGAAAGATTGGCCCACCTGACCATGACTGTCAGGAGGCCTCATCCAAATGCAGGCAACCACAAAGCTCAGCCTGCGTCCTCCAGCACCCACTTCCTACTCTGTGTCGCCAAAATAGCCTGGGACGGGACCCGTGTCTGGGGAGATTGCTTTTAGAGTGCTGTGACTGGACCCTGATAGAGGAACACTGATCTCTGGGTAATTACCCTCTGTGCACAATGAATAAAATGAGAGACAGCTCCATAATCTATGGTCTGGCAAGCTCGGAGATTACATAGCCACTCATATTATTCACCAAGACTAATATGCAGAGATGATAAACAAGTGAGGTTATCTTTGGCTTGTCTTGATATAGAGTGGGGGCTGTTCAGATTTATTTTACTACAATTTATTTCATTTTAATTACACGCATACTTGGAAAACCACTCTATTATTAGATCTTTAGGGTTCCCTTGGAAACTTACAGTAATAAGACCTAAATGTGAGAACCAGGGGGGAACTGAACCTGACCCATGTCCACTAATTAGGGCAACACACACACACATACTCGGGTTCTTACTTCTATTCCTGTTAGGACCTTTATTGAAATAATGCATTCATTAGCCCCTAATCCTAACCATAACAATTCAATACCCAACCCTAACCTTAACCGGAACCCAACTCTAGAACTAATTCTAAAACATGGTCTTAACCCACAAACAGACCTTTGAACTTGTTAGGACAAGCAAAATGTACTGTAGCAAACACACACACACACACACACACACACACACACACACACACACACACAAATGCATATTTGATTTCACATTCCAGGAAGGTGAGGGTGCTTTTGCAAAGTCACTCCATGCTTATGGATATTTTGAGCTCTCCATAGTCTGCCGTCTTTGTGGAGGGTATAAGACTTCCCCACTCCATTGTTGAGCTTTGTAATTGGCTGTGTGTTCATGACAAAAGAGGCTCATGGAGGGACCCTGATGAGAAACTGCCTCAATCCAGCTCCTCTGTTTCTGGATAGGCTTAATTAGAATTGCTGCAAATACCCCAAGGGCCAGAGAGAGGGCCTATTTCATTTTCCTGTTGTCTTTTGTCATCCTCACATCATTTTCCCTAATTATTTCAGAGCCAAGAAAATCTGCTGGAAGGATTGGGTAAGAGTCTGAAGAGGCCAGTCTCTTAGATTAGCCAGAAATGCATCATTAGAACTGGGAAAGAAGTAAAGTTTGGGAGAGAGGAGATTAATTCCAGTAAGCAATTAGCCACTAACTACAGGCTAATCATTGCACCCGTTATGCCACCAATATGGCAAAAAATATGAATAACAAAGAAGACTGGATAAAGCTATAGCTCATATTTGGGAAATGTGCTGAATCCGAATGATGAATGTGAAACTAAATCTAGCAGATTTCTTAGCATTGTCTAAGAGCAGTGACTTCCTGAAGTTGCCACAAATTGCCTGATGACAGCCTAGTCCAGGAATTAGTGAGCTTTCCAGTTCTGGAAAGTGTTACATTCGAACAGAACCACCCCTTATACCAAACCAGGCTAACTATGGTTGAAGTATTAATGATATAATGAGGCATCAGTTTTTCCTTTTCATTTCAAATGGTTCCTCTTAGTTTATTATTGTTACTGTTATTATTGTTGTTATTGTTTTTGTTGTTTTATTCACAGATAACATGTCCATGGGGACCTTCAGTGGGCAAAAGCACTATGATAGATTTGGCAAACACAAGTTGTAGCCGTTCTTAGTCAGTTCCTACTTAACAGTGCTGACTAAGTGGAGGTTTGCCCATTACATTTCACAGAAATGTCCATATATATATCTAAGACTTCAAAAATGTTACCAGATGCCAGAGTAACAATATCAGCCTAAAACACTAAAAAGCGATGGCCAGTCAAACATAATCAGATGTCCGTCCACTCATTCTATGCTGCATTCAGTGTGTTCTGTTCAGTTCTGTGTGGCCCACATTTCAAATTTAAATATGTGTTTGCATTTAAATTGATTACATTTGACTGGCGTTGACATATCATATATCACTTGGCACCAGAAAGCAGTAGCTTTTTCTTTTGTGTTTAGCGTGTGCTGCTCGGTGACTTCCTGTTTACAGTGCATTGTTTTTGATTGAAGGTGCTACAAATGTTTCATAGCAACCATATTATTAGTCTTCACTTACCCATTAAGACACTGTAATTTTAATGGTGCAGCTTGATTTAGTTAATAATTACTACTTTTAAAAACAAACTTTTGCATTACTTATTATTATGGAGTGCAACTCTATTCCTGTATTCATATCATTGTACAATACAGTACATTCGACTTATTTAGGCGAAGCTGTATATAATCATCTAAGATGGAAAGAGGATAGACATCAGTCAGCACAAATCCAGTGCACTTGCATGCAGCATTTGCATAGAGTGAAACTGCATCCTGGTATAAATAGTCCCTGACTGTGCAAATGAAATGTGTGAGGAGGCCGCAGTGCCATTACTGTACACAATAAGAACTCATTCAGTGAAACTGTTAGTTGGAGCAGTTAATCACTTGACATAAATAGCTTTAAGAGTAACAATTTACCTGTCAAATTTTACATGTAAAGTCAATCACATTGGTTCCTTCTGCAAATACTGCCTGTACTGTAGTAGAAAGCTATTTAGTGGGGATGTTGCGCTGTATGAGGGTGATAGGAGTAATCAAGGAGGGGAGGGGGCTTCTCCATAGGAAGTTCCTGCAAACAGAGTGCACCCACTTTTTAAACCCCATTTGTCTTGTTAATGCTCCCCTCTGATTACCTGATTGCACTGGATGACTGTGGAGAAATCTGATTGCGTAAAATTATATAGAGCAAACTTTTGATTGGGGAGGGATCTGGCGAGCTTGCTGCCACCATTGACAGGCTTTGTGAAATTTGGCCTCGCTGATTTGAAATCAGCTAAGTGTCACGTCCCGTAATTGTAATCAGAACTTAATTTTTTATCCTTGTTCTCTTTCACAGCACAACTTTTCTCACGTAAACTTTTAAAGCTTTGAACAATACTGGAACTCGGTTCCACATACAATAACATGAATCCACACCCATCCATTTCAAATGAGCTTTCTTGGATGCATACTTCCATAAAGGTCCGTGACAATGCATACTTATTATGTTCAGAGCACGCATGGCCCTACTGTGTTTTAAACATGGCACATCATGAATTCACCAGCTCTTTTGATAGTTTACACATATTGCTCTAAATTCTCACTTTATTTTGCACTTTGAACGGAACCTCTTCCTGGGCTTTTAGAGCCATCTGGATCAAAGCTGGTTAAATGTCAGAAATGAAAATGAATGGTAAACAAAGTAGATGGATACCATCTTTATTCGTAGCCAGCAGTTGGATTGTAGTTTTGAAAGGAATTTAAATGTAAATAAATGGAGTTAAAAGCCTTAAAAGCATTTGATAAAAGAATCAAATCATGTCTTTGCGAACTCATTAATGTTATCAGTCCTCAATCACAAGTTTTTGTCATGACATGTTGTGATTTCATTCACTTCCTTTGCTCAGGCTCTTAGGCTGGAACAAAATGCATACTTCAGTGCTGGTTATAGGCAAAGCTAAATATTTTTCTTTATTAGATTAGAAAATCAAGGTAATTTAAAGGTAGGTTGATTTTTTTTTTTCCAGATGTAATGCTGCTGACATTTCAATGATTGGAACACAATCAGAGTCATTCGGAAATCCATACTTCACAACACTGCATACTCTTCATTAATTAACTTCCTATTGATCACTGACCTCGCCACTTCAACTTCAACAATTTCCATCTCACACATCAGCTTACAATTCAGTCAGCTTGTGTTAAGGCAAAATACAGTGCATGGGTAATAATGTAAGTTTAATTCTTTTAGCCGGTCCTGTCACCAGCTTGGAGATTTCAAATGCTTTCTTTCATTAATGCAGCCAATAGGGCTCAAGGACCCATCCAACAGCAGGCTCAAAGGTTGGAGGACATTATAAATAAGTCTTTGGCACTTATCAGAACAAATTTTTCAAGCTAAACATGAAGTGTGTGTGTGTGTGTGTGTGTGTGTGTGGTTGTATGGTAGTTTTTATTTTTTCTAAACACTAATTTGCACTAAAAAGAAAGAAATAACAACAAAAAAAAAAAGCACCGAGATTTTGGATCACTCTTCAAAACCCGAAATGGTTGATAGAGCAACGCTTGCTCAGGAACTTTTAGGAGCGAATATTTTTCCAACCCTTTCCGTTCTGTTCTCTGACAACACGTCTCTGCGTTAACCTGAGTTAAGGAGCATATTTCTATTGAAAAACAGTTTTGAGAATGTTACATAATTTGTCTTTAAGTTATGCAGCATGCTGTGGCTTAATAAGAGCAGCTCTAGATGTTTTGTTGAAATTCTTGGAATACCAAAAAAGTGATAATGCTGCTTGCTGTGTGTCCCAGACTATGTTCTGGATACTATGGCAGAATGTGCAATTTCCTGTATTTAGGATGGAGTTTGTTCAGGCTTACATAAAATCATATCCTCAGAGCCTTTAATCTGGGTCCACACCTTAAAGCAAAGTTGGAAGTAGCCTGTAGATGGAAATTTAGCATCTTTGTCCATTGTGTTTGCTGAGAGTGTCCTGAGCATAATGACAGCCATACTGCATGGAGGAGACACCATTATATACTCAACAACTCCTCAACTTTTTGGACCATCTCCATGCAGCATTCTTTTTGCACCCTGAGCCTCCAGCCACCTGCACAACTCGTAATAAAACTGTCACAAATGAATGAAAGTCGGGTGGAGGCAGGAGGCGGTGGGGGTGGTTAACACAGATGTCCAAATAAAGTGTGAATGATTCATTTTGCCAAGATTAGTGGCATTCTCCGGCAGAAACTTTCCCATGCCAAAGGAACTCGACTGCTTTCATTACTGGCCCACGGATTGTCATCATAAATTGATTTTCTCTCTGAAAGACAAATTAAATTGCATATAAAATACAACAGAAAGAACAAGAACGTGTCTGTTTCTCCGTTTTCTTGCACAGCTCCCATTCCCTCCCTTCTCTTTGTTGTCCCCTTTTTGTCAATTTCCCATGTCTCTCACATCTAAGTGATCCAGAGTGTTCAAACTTAAATTAAGATCTCTGGCAAGATAAACAGTTAAAACCAGTTCCCATAGTTACGGCTCACACAGTGTGGTGATTGCATTATAATCCGACAGCAATCAACTCTAAATGAAACAGGGATGATAAGGGTGCTATTTTCTGTGTGTGTGCGTGTGTGTGTGTGTGTGTGTGTGTGTGTGTGTGTGTGAGTGTAGCTTATTTCTTTCCTTTGTTCGACTTAGATTTTTATTACCTTCCAATTAGGTCAGCTCCACAGTGCAGAGTTTTTGGACAAACATGGCCATGATGTGGGCAGAATGAGATTAAGACACTACAGGCCTCAGTGAAGGGCCTTCTGTAAGTGTGGAAAACTCAGCGTCCCGTGATAACTCGTGAAATAATTCAATTGACACTAAGCATGAATGTGAGTTTTGCCCTTCGACATTAAGCAGCTTGTCTCATCCTGCAATTCATTTACCTAAAATAGAAGAAGGAGTCTATGGGTGTGACATCATTCTGGACCTGCTAACATTTGAGTTTTACCAAAACACAATAACTATGTGTCCAAAAACCCTTGCTCAATGTAATGTGCAATCTTTATTACATTTTTTAAAAGTCCTTGTTTGGCCTAGAAAATAAATATTACTTTAATGTCACATGTCTGTCACATGATATGCTTCACATAACATTACAATAACATTACCAGTAGTTTTAAACCTGTCAGACCCATCCATCCAATCCAACCTCCTGACTAATTTTTGTGGGTCTACATACTAGCTGATGGAATTACGATCACTGCAACTGCTAGATGTCAAAAAGATAACATAACCGTATCTTTGGGTTGTTTTAGTCTGCTGGCACAAACAAACGAGCAAATCGTATTTTCAGACAAAACTACACACAAAACTATACATCCTCACGATCGTATTCTGACTGCCTCTGTGCAAAGAGTTACTAGAAAGAAGTCCACCAAGCTAAATGGCAAAAGTTTGGGTAGACACTGTCCATACATTAAAATATGTTTATTGATACAATGTACCAGTGTAGTTTGACACACTACATCCACATAATTGCAGAAAACAAACGTATAGTAATTTTACTTATTCTAACAGTATGATCCTTTATTGACCAAACCACCCATACGACATTGTCCCTGAGGTTTTGGGGGGCTATGACATATGTCAGGCCACAGTCATAACTCAAAAAAGCCACAAAAGGTCATTGTCAAGCAAACATACTGTAGGTTTTTCCAGGGCTTTGAACAAACATCCGAGGCTGTCATGAGCACAACATTTTGATATTTGTTCTTTGTTTCTAATCTTTATAAATTCTGGAGCACTTCCAACTTCACCATCAATTTCCCTTGGCCTCTTCACTAAACGGAGGGGCTTTCTTGTTCATTCTCCCATGTCTGAGACTTGGTGTCTCTGGTGGGAAGAATGCTGCTCATCTGAGATGTCTGCAGGTTGTCAGAGCAAGAGGGGAAAGGAGTGAGGGTAAGGAAAACCCTGAGGCAGCCCCCCCAGAACAAACAAGAGAGGCATCTGTGAGGGGAAGCCATCATCAGTCATCCTAAAGAAATTATCCCCTCCGCCGTGTGCCACTGATCAACAAGGAGCTGCGTGCTTAGACTGTGGCCTCGTGAAAAGACAAAACCCTCTTTCATTACTGGCTTGTTTTAATCTACATTAAAGGGTGAGCATATCACTGAATCTTACCACTTCTTTCATTTGAAGTTTTAGATAATTCAATAAAGATGGAGCAGATAGATTTGATGTGGTGCTTCAGTGAAAGAGAAATTAGCAGTGTGATGCAGCGCCGCTAAAGAAATGGCCCCAAAACGCAGCCTGCTTCAAACAAAGCAACACCATCGGCTCCCAATCCCTGTCGTGCTGTATAACAGCGACTGTATGCACAGTATGCAGTGTAGAGAAGAGCGTGTCATTGTAAATATAAAAGGGAAAGAGCAGTCATTCAGTAAAGTGGGGTTAGAGCCAAATGAAATATGCTCCCAATTACGGCAATGGGTGTAAGGAGCCAATAAAGTGAATGTCCCTACAAGACACTGAACCCTAATGGATCCCAACTAATTTGCTTTGACTGATGAATTTCCCACTCCGTTGTGTGGGGTTGAATAATTATGAAATTTATCACAAGACATTGAGACTCATTAAGGATTCACGACATTTCATTAAAGCAGTGTTGTTAGAGGCAGCACATGGTGTTCTGTTTGTGTTTGTACGTGTGCGCATGCAGAGAGTCTGAAATAGTGTGTAGAAGTAATTATCCCACGATTAAAGCACTTAAAGGAAAGGCTGCTTTTGCTTCTCTTTCATTTAGTTTCATAAGTCCATCATTTTATGTACATTTTTTTTACCTAATGCATTGACATGTCATTACTGTCAAGGGCTCCTGATGTGTTTTGAAAATGTGCATCTTGATCTTTCCAACGCCTACAAAATCCATTACATCTAAATGAAAATGTAGTGACATACTAGCTGTGCTCGTTTTACAACCCCTCCAGGATTTAGCAGATGTATTTGGGATTGTTGCGGCAAAAAATACCTCAACTTTGCATCAGCTTCTCCCAAAGAAAAAATAGTGATGTTTTTATGATGTTTTAAATTGCAAGGTTGCACAGAATTCACAGGGGATTGGTTGAAATAATTGTTGTGGTTATTAACCCATTAGAGGGTCAGAGTAATCAGTGTTGACGTGTTGCACAAAATTGTTCAGTATTTTGGGACATACATTTATTTGCTGTCTTTCTAAAAGACAAAAATATCAATGTCTTATTGAACGTTTTTGCGTTGAGTACGAAGCCATTGCTTAGAATAAAGGCTGGAGGCGAGGAACGCTGGCCGGTAGTGATGTTAAAAGCAGGCTTGTCGACACAGTATCAACCTTTCAAATATGCTTTGATGTCTCATTTGGCCACGACATAAATGACCATGTCACACTCATGTCATGCTAGTTTTGAACAGTACTTCTCATTCTGCAAAAGTATTTAATGACAGCATTGTAGACTCTGTTTTGATAATCAGAATTTTACTTTGTCCAGAGTAAATTATTTAATTCTATGAACTTCACTAGTTCATTTGTGGCCGTGTCTTGCAGTTTTTTTGCAGCAGGAAAAAGCCGGAAACAGAGTACTGAAATATCCCTGCCTTTTAAATTGACATCCAAAGCAAATTGTTGCCTATTTACTTATTCTAACAACACATCCAATGTTTTCTCTCTCTTTAGTTGCTGTAAGCACCAGTGTTCACCAGTGGAATGTGCTCACTGTTCAATTACTTGCTTTCTTCAGCTTCTACTGGTGATACTACTGATGCTAACTTCAGCTGACTATCAAATATATCATGTTAATAGAATATAACGGTCCACAACAAAGATTTGTTAATGCTATAGTCAGGGGTGAGAAAGCTGTGGGTCCTGATGCCAAAACAATGAGTTAAAATATTGATGAGGGGACATTCAATGCCAGATAATAATTTTACTTACTTTAATATAAAAACAGAAATTATAGCAGCTTTAAGTTATGTTGCCACTCTGACTGTGAGACTTAAAACAATCCTTGCACACTGTAATTCTGCTGTTTGCCAAGAAATTCTAACAGCACATAAATGTCCTTGAAATCACAAATTTCTTTTTATTTAGCAAATGCTTTTATCCAAAAGCGCAACACAGGGTTCAGTGTCTTGCTCAGTGACATTTTGGTATGCGACCAGGAGGAACTGGGGATCAAACCACTGACCCTGTGGTTCATGAATGAGTACTCTACCAACTGAGCCATAGTTGCCAAAAAACTTGGAAAAACTCGGGTTAGATGTGTCCGCCTTTTTCTAGTCTTTATACTAATCTGTGCTAAAGATCACGTTCATGTCCTGGGAAACAAAAACAAAAACTGGTCTCAATCTTGAACAAAGAAAACGTGTATTTGCCACAATGTTGAACAATATTTAAAACAAAGAAATCCTGCTAATACAATAATTTGCATTGTTATGACTAATTTCTGTTGTGTGCATGTGATTGTTGACTACTCATATCAACCGGGAACAGTAAGGTGCACAAGACTTACAGATTGTTCTTAGTACAATATTTGTTTATGTCTTTCTTAGCTGTTGATCTTAAGACCACTGCATCGGCCCTGACACAGTTGTTGCTCTGCCTGGGACTGATTGAATCAAACAACTGACTCAGAAATCCACTGATATATAGGGGGTCATTTTTAAATTGTGGATTCTATGTACTTAAGGTCACATGTTTTCTGTTTAATTGCAAACAATAACTAAACAAAATCAATACAATGGAATTAGGCATATTTTGAGATGGGAATATTGAGCAAGACACTCTTATGTGGGTTGGATTAAACTAATTTGGTCATTCTGAACGTACTTATTTTGATGCCATTTCAACTATAGTATACCTACCATGACCAAAGTCTCCCATAACATTGAGCTAAAATCTATTGGTTTGCAATGTGTTGAAAAAAAAAAAGGGCTTATATGGTGTCAAGAAATGCATCAGAAATCCTATTTTTTTAATCAAACGCAACACCAGGTTCCTTTACAGAAAATAAAAATCAGTGACACATTAAAATACAAATAGTTAATTAGTGAGCTTCAGGCAGATTTTGTTACCTTGGGACAGAGCCAAGTTAGCTGTACCCAATTTTAATTTCAATTACTTTTCAGGTTCCAGCACATCTGAACTCCAGCTATTAAACTATCAGCCTGAGTCAACATACTTCAACTTGAACATGATATCTACTTTACACCACTGTCCAAACCCCACCAGAACCCTCAGCTACTGACAAGTCCTGTCAGGTTTGGTTTCTGTAACCACCCTCTACTGTACTTCATTAATGAATTGGTTGGGAGTTCAAATCCATGATTTTCTTCCTTTTTTTATAGATTGAAGAAAACAAAAACTGTGGCTCATGAGGTAGAGCTGTTGTCCAATAGTCATAAGGACAGCACTTTGATCCCAGGTTCCTGACATACATCAAAGTGTCCTTGGGCAGGACAAAGTCCAAGTTGCTCCTGGTGAGTGAGGTAAGCACCTTGCACGGCAGCTCTGTCGCGATCAGTGTGAACGGGTGAATGAGAAGCAACTCTGGTCTGCACTTATATGGCACTGATAAAGTGCCATTTAAGTGCAAACCATTTATTTATCATTACCATGTAGAGAGAAATCGTTTCCTTTGACACAAATAAAAATGCCGCAAAGCACGATGAAGGTTAGTGTTGAATTCAGCTTGCCGCTGTACTAATTTTTCAAAGCCATTGGGATTGACTTATTCCCATGCCACTCAACTTTACTTTGTATGCATGCAGGCTTTACATTGACTGTGGTATCAACTGGAGCATTATCCATACAATGTTTAAGCTTAAAGAACTGTAAAAGGAATCTTTAATAAACTAACAAATCTAAATCAACCAGATCCGGAGTTTGCACAAACTTATATTAAATCAAATTGTACATGACATTTTACTCGACCAACTTTTATGGCTGTTCTTTGACTCCTCTTTTTAAGTGGAAACAACAAGTTATATTTTACAGTGCAGATACGAGAGCGGTATCAGTCCTGTCATCTAACTCTGCGGAAAATGTCAAAGTATTTCTTTAATGTGTTTTTAGGTAAGTAGCCAGTTGCTCATTCAGTAGATTTCATTTGGAGATCTTACTGCCATCCTCTGTGCAGTCATGCAGTGGGTCCTCTATCTGCAGATAATCTGAACTCTAATCTTCCCTCATCAGTTGGCTCAGCTAACAGAATATCATTCTCTCTAAAAGACAACATGCACACACACGCGCACACACACACACACACACACACACACAGAGTTGTAATAAAGTGAGTGTGTATCCCAAACAGAAGACAAGGCCACACAAAGCTGTGGTAAACAATCAAATGTGATCTTATGAGATGAGCTGGAGATAAAGTTATGCTGACCTACACGTTGTTTGGTCAGAAGACTGCCTGCGGTGTGTAAACTAGCTAATTGAAACGGGCCTCTCAGTGACTCAGTGTCATGTTAATAGAATATAACGGAGCAAATCCAAATCTGAAGTTAACCACCGTGTTGAATGTGGCCCTCTTGCTTTTTCCCACAGGACAAGCAGATTCATTATGAAGCACCGGGGTCTCCTTTTCATCTCTTCGAGATCACCCCTGTGGGGAGGATCAACACTGTGAGCCACATCTGACACTCTCTTGTCTTTGTTTAGACATTGAAATAGTATTCCGCCATATTGTTGTGGGCCACTGTCTTTTTATGGTCTTCCAAGCAGCTGCATTGTGAAGCAGGCTGAAAGATCTCAGTGGAGAAAGTAGATGATCAATTTGTGAGGGACCCCCCCCTCACACACACACACACACACACACACACACACACACACACGATCCCTCTCCCCTCGTCATCTCCAAAACCATCTTCCCCAAACAGCTCCCTGACCCCTCCACCTCCTCCTCCTTCTCACTTCAACTAGCCATAATTGTTTTGCAAAGCGAGCTCCGGCAAAAGAACACGCAGAGTAATTTCTCTTGCCCAGTTATGAAAGGCTCATTAAAATAGGCCTGGAACAAACAAAGCTTTTCCTGTGAGGCCTCTTTTCAAATCCATTTCATAATTTCCCTCTGTTTTAATCATTTATATCAATTAATCATTCCTTGGTGAAAAAGATATTCTTTGCCATCTTCTGTGGGTTTTTTTGTTCTAGTGAGGGAGAGGCTTGATGAGAATGTCAAGAGAATATGGCTCATACCAAGGTGGAGTAACACTGGCTTTGCCAAAGGGAAATCAGCTTGATGCATGCAGAATCTCTTCGGAGCTGCAGGAATAATTAAACAATTAAAGTCAAGAGAAAGATAATCTTTATACATCTGATGTCTTTCTAATGAAGCCAGGGGCATCCTATAATAAAGCTGTTTTGTCATGTAAAACCACTCAACCCGGCAGCAAATGGCAAAGAAGTTTTCTATGAGGTAACTTTTCTCCAATAGCAACACTTTTTTCAGTTTAACTGAAGAAGTCACCTAGTTTTGCACAGCGCAGTTTCATCGTGCCAAACTGCATCACTTTAACCTCTCAGTGGATAAAAGCATAATCTAAAAGAACCGGAATTCCTTTCTTTTGCAGGGTAGTCGTCGAAAATGTCAGCACCACATTATTTTCATTAAAAGGTGTTGCATTTGCTTCCAGTGCATCGTGTCTTTGATGACTGAATGAATTAAAGGATCTCAGCCAAAACGAGGTCTTGCAGATTAGCCTTAATAGATGTTGAAACCAATGACCTGAGGCTTAATGAGGTTGTAAACGACAGCAGGCCTTGCTGCGATTATTTCCAGTGACAGACGATGGCGCCACTACGCAGCTATTAGGCCTTGATATTTCCCAGAGGTTGGAGTCACCCTCGGTAAACTAAGTAGTTATTGAATGTCAACTAATTAAACTCAGACGTGAGATGAATGTAGCCTATTGGATGTTGCCATGCAGTTTGCATATAAAAAGCATTCAGGGATCCCGAATGAAAAAGTTAAAAATGTAGAAAACGATCTCGTCAATTATGAATGATCGTCTTTCAAAGTTAGTCACAGCCTTTTGTGTAAATCATCAACATTAAAGAAGATAAATTAGCTTTCACTCTGTGTTATAGCAAGATAATTAACAGCGCACACACTAAGCCTGTGCCTATTATAATGTTTTTTTTATTATCTTGCTGTCTCTCCAAGCTGTCTAGCTACGTGTATTTGACAGTTGTCTCTGCTCATGTCTTTTGCACTCCTCCGGTCCATCTCGACCACTGTCCTCCGTTTCCATCGCTCTGCTTGTCCGAGTCAACCTCGCCGCCCTCTGATTGGCTGGATTTGTTATTCTTCTTAAATGAACTGCGCGCCGATTGGCTAAGGCGGCACCTTCGTCACGCGGCTAAAAGGGGTTTTTACTGGAGGTTTCTTCCTGTCAGTGACACATGTAGAACAAGCAGCTAACGGGACCCAGAGACCAGAGCAGAGGACAGTCAATTATAGCCTGGCAGCCTCATTATTTCTTTTTTCCTTTTCTTTTGCCAAAACACGCACTTCTTTGGTTTCGAGGAAATAACGGCATGCGTTGATCTGTAATTACGTCTTGCAATGGACTCATTTTGTTGCGGCGAGAACAGAGCACTAAAGCAGCAACAGTAAAACGGGAAGCCTCTCCAGTGGAAATACTATCTGATAACTCCATTTGCTCGGCGCTCCGCTTGTCGCCAGTGAAAACACGAGCTCGAGTCCTTCGCTGAGGTTCGCTGTCGCGCGGAGCCGGAGGCCGACCGCGCGCGATAGTGCGTCCGGTTTTTCCCTGCACTTTTTGGGACTCCTGCAGCCTGACGTTACCCGTTTACCTACCTGCGCTTCCAAGTCATTAACTTTACAGCCATTACACTTACCAGAGACAAACGAGGTGGGTGTTAGCTGCTACTTCGGGCTCACTTGCATGTTGACTCAATAAAATGTATTTTATTCCTTGTGCTTGTGTTGCTGTTTTACGCTGGAAACTAGCATCGGCGCTTCCACGCGTCTTCATTTTAAGCATGCTAACACTTAGATTTGATAGCTTGTGTTACGTGTGCGATAGTATCCGTCCCCTGATTGTCTGCTGCTTACTCGTTTTACCCCGCAGCAACACCAGTGTGATGCTACATTTCTTCTAGCAACCTATGTTTTTTTTTTTCCTTTTCATTAAAAACAGCAGCCAGCGGACAGGACCTTTTAGCACATGACTGCCTGATCTGTTCCGTCGCTCCCTCTCTCTCTCTTTTCATTTCCATGACTTGGTCTCTGCGCCCAAATTGCCTGCCCGTGTAATTACTTGAGTTAGCCCATTTAAGTTAAAAGCCACCCCCTCCTCTTCCTCTCTTCTCCTCCTGTCCCCTCCGTCCCTCAGCGGAAAAAAAAAAAGAAACTCCTCTCTGAATGAAACTTGACGATGGTTCGTCTTGTTTATCCAGGGAGTCACTTTCAGGTCGGCTTTTTGATTCATCTCCTTTTAGATTTAATCAGCACTAAGGTACGCTGTGGTTTGTCCCTAAGAGCCATCGCTAATGGGCTTACTGAATGCTTTTCTGTGTGCACCCCCCACCCCTCCTCTCCCAACTCTAATTAGCCTACCTGCCTTTCAACAAAGATTTGGCTTTATCCAGGCATGTAGTCTGCCTGACCAAATTGGAGAGGATTCCATTTGAAAGAGCCCACATTAATTTTGGGAGTGAAACAAATGCCTGCATTTCATTAGCTTAGATCGCTCAACATCATTACAGCAAGTCTGTGTAATATCAAGGCTGTGTCTTCTGTTTAGTTGCTGCTAAATGTTGGTTGATAGTCCTGAGACGGATCATATAGTTTGGGTCTTGCAAAGCATCAATTGTTGGTTAAGGTAGAATCAACATGTCAACATGTGTTTAACCCAATTCTGTTTCAGCCTTTTCATACAGCATTCATTTGTGTTTTGCAGTAACACCACCTGCCAGCTATTCAAACTATTGTGTCTGTTCAGATTTTCTTAGGACAGCTCAACAAAAGTCTGTGCTGCGTAATTGTTCCTCTGATCCCCTGTGTTATCAGTTAACAGACATTCATCATGAGAGGTCCAATGAAGCAACAGCATGGGGATGAGAAAGAGATCAAGGGCAGATTAGTTCCCTAAATGACTCGTAGCTCTTTTGTAGCAGGACAGGACTCAGAACTCTTACCTTAATGAGATCAGTGATTTTGCTTTGGTATAGTTTGCAATGCACAACTGATGCCACAAGATGTTCAAGGGCCTGGAATTTTAAATGTGATTATTTACTTGTTGAGTGTGGTTCAAATCACACCACCTAGGTGTATAGAGACCCAAAATGTCTCTGTGACCAGACACATCCTGACCCTCTCAACACTGTGTACAAACCAATATTTACCTGGTAAAAGCAGGAGCTATAGCGTGTGGTGTGACATGCACAACTGATGGGAATGTCAACATCATCTCCTCTCTGTGTGTTTGTAGGAACAATGGTGAATCCTGGAGGCAGCACCCAGCCGCCACAAGTGGGCACGGGTTCCCTGTCCTGGAAGCGGTGTGCAGGGTGCGGGGGCAAAATCGCAGATCGCTTCCTCCTCTACGCTATGGACAGCTACTGGCACAGCCGATGCCTCAAGTGCTCCTGCTGCCAGGCCCAGCTGGGCGAAATCGGCACGTCGTGCTACACAAAAAGCGGCATGATCCTCTGTAGAAATGACTACATCAGGTGAGAAAATGATGTTGAAATGCATGCATGTTTTCTTTGGATTAGCACAACCTGAAAAAACTCACTTCACATCTTGTATCATTTTCTAAAAGAATAGCATTTCTTAGAAGCCAAATAACTTTACTTTAAATCTGTCCTGGAATATATTAAGCAACAATATTAAAACAAGTTAAATGTTAGGACTAAATGTACATAGATCTTTGCTGGTCATGCATTGATCTGCAAGTTTGAGTGTTTGTCTGCAGCACATGTGTCTCAAATTGTGCTAACATCATCAGTGCTCATTAAAGTATCCTGGTTGAAGTCTCCCTGCTCTACCCCAAAAGAGGTCAAACATGCTGGCACGTTGACAGAGCAAGAAAACAAACGGGTGGTTCTGCGGGCCATCTGCATATCCGTCCCGTTTGCCGTTTATGGTCAACTGAAGGACAGAACATTGGTCTTGTAGTATTTACAGTATGTTTTCGGTGGGAGACAAGTTTTGTGTTATTTTTTTTTTTTTTTTTGGTCTTTTTTTACTATACACATATTTGTATTTTATTATAGCAGGTAAACACTATTTAATTATCACAAATGCCCTTCTTAAATATTGAAGTAGCTGTGCATGACACCCAACCAGAGCTTATTGATGACACTCATTCTGGTAATGCAGAGCAGTCTGATGTGACAGGGTCTGGCACAGTTTACTGAAAGTTCACATACTTTCTTTAATCAGCTAGAGGTGCATTATACACTTTTGACTGCTATTCTTTAACACTTCCATGTACATTGTGGTGCAAACAATACAATAAGATGTGTAAATTGTATTTGATATGTGAACAGTTTATTTCTTTTGCATTAATCTAAAACATGGTACTGTACTACAGTTCACATGCAACACTGCTGTTAAATCTAATTCAAAATCTGAAGTGTGCCTGTGCGCTCTCCTACCCACCTCATAAAAAGGATGGGGAAGTCAATGGGGTGCTTCATTCATAATGGGACTATAACGTAATTAAAATTGGAAGGGGGAAAAATGCGGATACACCTTTCCACTTGTAATGAGAGCATGCTTGGTGGAAGAGCTAAAACGCATATTATGGAACCATGAGATCTCTGTAGAGATAAAGACAGGAGCAGGGGAAAAAAACATCTGACAGTGAGTCTACACAATTAAATGCTTTAATTATAGTCCCCCTCCATTTCCTTTAGTCCTGATGGGTTTTATCTAATGAGATCTGGTCCCTGGCTTGTATCCTCTCCCAATGACGTGTCCGAAATGAATGAGAGCCACACTGCAAACAAAACATTTAATTAACCAAATTGGCTTTTGAGAGAGAGCAAGAGAGAAAGACAGATAGAGAAGAGGGATTATTGCGAAGGCCATTTGCCGCTGATTTTTTTTTTTTTTTTTTTTTTTTTCCCTTCATCTTAAAGGGACAGACTCATTATAATAAACTGCCAGTGTGCCAATATGACATCCATTTTCAGCTGTATCTCCAAACCTTTATTAATACGGGTGATATGAAAATGTTCATCTGATTGATCATGAGTGGAAACGCATCACATCATTCCCATAATAGGGTGCATGTGTGTCCTGGGTTGATACCCATCTCCCATCAATCAAGGAGAAATATCGAAACAAACATTACAGGAGAAGCACCAGCTTTGTCATTTTCATGCAGTGCCACCAAAGGCCATGTCGAATCCTAATGCCCCAGTTGCTTTTGCCATGGAGATCATGTTGTTTTAAGCTGGAGGTGATATTATTTCTGTGGGCTGCTAGTAGAGGGAGAATTAATTTACTTGTGGCTGCTGGATTCAGGGAGAATGCTGTCCCCTTAATTGAATAAGCCTAGGTAATTAAATGGCACTTTTCCAATAGAATGTGTGAGGTAAATCTAATAGTTGGTTATTTAATATCACTTTGAAGTCTGCCCACTCAAGCACTATGACAGCACAAGAGAATGTTGAACTATTAGGCCAGGAAAAAACGGGATCTCAGAAATTAATTAAATCGCATGCAATTTAGGCGAAACGTTTATCTTGATTTGTCATAACAGAATTAATTCAAGGCCTTCAATTCACTTGGGGCCAGATCTGTTACTCTGAATTAACCAAGTGTAATTTGGCTGATCCACCACCACCCGCCACCCCTACACACACACACACACACACACACACACACACACACACACACACACACACACACACACACCTCCCCATCCCCCTCCTCCCAAAACACATGCAGATACACAACACAGATCCATGCACACCCTCTCTCATCCTCGCAATCTACACGCCCCTCCCCAGCCCCGGCCCCCCCTGCACCCTTTTCTCTAATGCAGCTCTTGCCATTATGCAAAGCCCCGCTTTAGTATCAATATGGCCTAATGCTTTTAAGGTGCTTTGGCTGCTGATGTAGAGAGGCATTTTTAATGGACTGTGTTGCAGAAATCATTGTTGTGGGGTAATTTTACCCTACTCAAAGGCCTTGGTGAAGGGGGTCTGCATTTACCAGACAGCCCAGCAGCAAGCCATGCTATATTTCACCTGGCAGTCAGTGCTGAAATGAAATCCAATAGTCGTTGCCCATATAGACAACAGACAGCTCCAAATGTGTTTTTATTTATTTAATTTTTTTTGTTATTTAATATAATCAAATGCATTGGTTGTAGCAAAGTCTGATCCATGGAGGGAAGAAAACAGATAAATCAAGATAAATCCATCCCCCAGAAACATATTAAGAGGCTTCTTTCTTTTTTTAGGAGGTGAAAAAGCAGAAACCCAATGTGTCATTGCAAATAAAGACTCCCTCGGCCTTAATTATACTGACCTGGGGTGTCTGCTTCACCACGGTGCTGTAGTTCACTAGCAGAAGAGGCCATTAGAGCCCAAGTTCAAAACGATATAGCAGCTTAATTGAGCACCTAAACGCTTTGGCTCCTTAAATCAAATGCTATCAAGAGCTATCCCTCGGTAAAAATGATCAACCTGGTATGTGTTCCGCACAGTGGTGAAATACAAATGGCTGAGGTGAAAACATCCTGTAGTCTTTGTTTCGACACCTCTCAAAAGCATTCATGTAGAGGAAACTCCTCGAGGAGTAAATTCAACTGAAACACGTTGTTCAATTCAAGCAAAGTTTGACTTGTAAAATGAGGTGGCTTTGATAGGCAGAAATGTCTTTGGGGGAGAAGCGTAGTTTTGCTTCTGCACACACAAACCTGCACGAGAGTCTTAAAGCAAGGCCTATATGTTCATTTCCACTATCATGTTTGTCCCAGTGAAATCTGCGAATTGGCAGTGTTGTGATGACAGTCTCCAGTTAATTAGTTTCTGAAATTGGGTTTTGATGAAGCCTTTCTAAATGATGCCAAAACAAAATTTGCTTCTGCCTTAGCCTGTCTTATTGAAAGCCATTTCTGTGTCCCTTTGCAAAGAGCTCTTGCTTGTTTGTTTGTCAATATATCTAAACAACTGCTTGGGTTATGGTTAGGAAGCATTTGGGCTCACGCTTCGTCTCAGCGTAAATTTGTTAAAGACTTTTCATAATATTGTCCTCAAGACTGTTTGAACAGGAAACATGGTAATCTTACAGCGCTTTCCTTTTGTTGTGTCTTTTTGTTGTTAATTTTTAAGAGCCGTACAACTTTACGTGATGGACACACACCAACGTTAACCACTCCCCATATCCCTTTCTTTTGCCATCCCTCTCCCCCTCTATCCCCTTCTCTCCGGAGCATGTCAGATGCTGTGGTCTTATTTGATTGCTTAGGAAAAGTGCAGTGATAGAGCAAACACCCGGTGAGATATGATGACAAATGGGTCCAGATCCCAGTAAATTACTTTCTGCTCAAATCGAAATTTCATTCAGTTTGCTGCTCACCGAGATGAAGTAATCTAAATTGTGGACTCAGAAGGAAGATAGAAGGGAAGCTGGAGCAAGCATTTCATTATCAAGAGGCAGAGGAGAGAGAGGGAGAGAGAGAGAGAGAGAGAGAGAGAGAGAGAGAGAGAGAGAGAGAGGAGGTTAGGGACGTAAGAGATGAGCAGAAGCAAATCTAAAGTGTTGACACCATGATTGAAAAGGTTAACCCATGCACATTATATATCAACCCGAGTAGCTACGTGTTTCTAATGGAAACACAGCACTGACAGAGCATTCACAGGAGTCGTAATGGCAAAAGCACTATGTCTCCGCCTGGATGTACAATCAGATCCTCTTAGGCCCTGATTGCTTATGTTCCAGGTTATTATTAGGTTGCAAAAAATGTGCACCAAAAGTAATATGCAGTTTCAACGCCAGATGCTTGTAGAGAACAGAGTACTGGATATTGTTGATACTGGGATGATTTTCTGTTTCTCTCCCTTGTTTAGTTTTTTTTTTTTTTTTTTTTTTTTTTCTCTCTCTCTCTCTCCTGCGAGTTTCTCCATCGAGTTAGAATTGGAGCTGAGGAATAGTGAACTTAGCACTGAATATGGTTTTCATTCAGTCACACACTCGGCAGACAAAAGAGTCGAAGCCGCAGTCCATTACACAAGGCCAAATCTATGCAGATGTTTACACTGGAGCCATTGTAACACTTGCTCCTTTTCTTCTTCTACTTTTTTTTTCTCAGATTATTTGGAAACAGCGGAGCTTGCAGTGCTTGTGGTCAGTCCATTCCAGCCAGTGAACTGGTGATGAGGGCACAGGGCAACGTGTACCATCTCAAGGTAAACTCCAGTTTATGTATGTGGCTTCGAGCCCGAAGTAAGAATGTTTCTCCCAGTTTTCAATACGCAACTTTGGGCAATCAAGCTAGCTGTGGCATGAAACAGGAAATTGGTCCCACAGGTTATCAAACTCTTGACGTTTCAAAGTCCACAGCATCTCATAGATTTGCGCAAGGTACCCTGGGCTCAGAGTTTGGCTTTCTGTGATTGGTTTGAAGGGAAAGCCTCACTCAAAAACCGTAAATATCTCTGCTTTGTCAAGTTTTCAGACATGTCTACTAACAAAAGTTACTGTGGCTTCACCGTGTTTTCTGTCTTATCCTAGTCATTGTTAATAAATGATGGAGTTTGGTTATATTGAATGATTTAATAGTTTGTTTGGATATCACTCTTTTAACAATAAAAAGCTTAACATTTGCAAAGTTTCTATGTAGCACATTAGATTTGCTACTTTTAAAAAACATTTTTTACAAACATTTTGTCATTTTACACACATTTGAATATCAATAACATTAGAATACTTGGTTAATATTGATGTTTCCCTGTACAATTTATTGATTCTCCCCACAGTGTTTCACGTGTTCCACCTGCCGGAACCGGCTTGTTCCTGGGGACCGGTTTCACTACATCAACGGCAGCCTGTTCTGTGAACACGACAGACCTACAGCACTCATGAATGGTCATTTGAGTTCGCTGCAGACAAACCCACTGCTGCCCGACCAGAAGGTAAGACCCCCACCGACACTCACCCTCCTTATGAACCTTCAGTCTTGAGTTCTTTGTGGCCTCATTTCAGAGGCTGCAGGCTGATAATTTCAAAGCAAAGGGCAAGTCGGTAAGAGCTTGTCATCAGTCAGCTGAAGTCGTTAGCAGGAAAAGAAAAACATCTGTAATTTTCACACCAACATTTTTCACTCTGGTTATATTGATGTTGTCGAATCAACTTCACTGCAAGGTATGCAGCAGATATTAAATCTTACGAAGTTGATTTTTATTTTTAGACAGCCAATGGATTTTTCCATTGGCTGTCTAAAAATATATCATTCTTGTTGGAGGATACATGTGAAAGTGATTTTATTTTTTTTGTGCTGCTGTCCTCACACTCAGTTTGTTATGAGCAGATACATACTTGACTCATCTTGAATTTATTTGCTGTCCCAGGGAATTGTGCTGAAAAATGACACATGTTGCCATTAATACAGAGTGTTTAAAACCGCATTTGACTTCTCTATCAACAAGACTTGGATCACCTGCTTAAAGTTATTACTCCGAAGCCAAAAATATGTATCCAAGGCCTGAGGTTGAACGCAGGCAGCAAACTGCAGCAGGTAGTACATCATGAATGCTGTCATCATGGCTTTCCCTGATTTGATGTTGATGCCTCCAGTGAAAGCAAAACAGAAGGCCTAATCATATACAAAGGATAACTTCATTCTTCAGGATAGCTTCATTCTGCCCGCAGGAGATATAATCATTTTTGCCTCACAACAAGGAGCTATATTGATACCTTGTCTGCACACAGAGCACACACAGAGATATGGTGGGTGCAGTGTGTCACAGTAAGACTGAAAGAGGAATTATATTGTTGGGAGCATGTATTTCACCTTGAGTGGTTTTGTGAGTAGAGGAGAGGTAGAACTCCATTAGGCTCCCACCCCCCCTCCCTCCACACACACACACACACACACACACACACTATCCACGTCACAGGCCTTTTAAGGGCTTGTCACTTTTACAAATCAGCTCTTAAAGCTCTTAGAGCTCCTCACATTTAAATTGAAAGCCGTTGCATTATCTAGCTTAATTTCAAATGTCTGTTTAAGTCCTTACTCCCACCCCCAGTGTCTCTTCTAGCGGGGCTAGTGTAGTAAATATGAGGCCTCATTGTTTATTTATGTGCTAACATCAATTGTAGTGAAAACTGCTGAATTATTGATGCTAAAATGCAATCTGAATATTGGCCCCGGTGCTTTAATTATAGCAGAGAGAGAATTATTAAATAAACAGAGATGCGTCGCTCAGTGGGTACAGTGTCAGGATGCTTTTGTTATCTCAGTGAGTGAAATCGGGAGAATGAAGCACTTCATCACACAAGCATTTTCATTTCTTTTGCTAAAGAAGAATTTGGACAGCCCCAGATAGCGCTGTTACTGCTCTCAAAATCAATATACCTCGTGTATCCTCAACAGCACTACATAAATTCAGTACAGCAGCACAGTTTGATTTAGCAGAGAGAAAATGAAGCAGTCACAGAAACACAGGGTTATCTGCTGACCATTGCTTTGATTATGTGCGATTCTGCTATGACATAATTGGTGTTGTCCACATTCAGGGTGTAGGACATTTGATGTTCATTTATTAAGCTTTCTTCCCAGCTTCTTCCTAATCTCTTTGTTCACAACAGACAAATTACCTCTCTCACACGGAGCTGCTTTGACCCAGGGGAGTGAGACCCTCCCAGCGTCAGTCACTTTAATTAGCCTCCAAGTAGGAGTTTGCAATTACTAATAGACTGAAGCCCTCCTAGTGATTTCAGGGATGAAGGGGGGGGAAAAAAAAAAATCGCCTCTTAGAATTATGAAGGAAAAAAATGCAACAAAAATAAAACAAGAAAGATGAAAAAGTTGGATGCTGGTAGAACTGAGACAGATAATTATCTTGACTCCCCTGCATTTTTCGGTTTCACAGGACTGAACACCTCCTGCAGTTATGTTGGAGCGTGGCTATAATTATACCAAAGAGATTCGCTTCATGAATGCACTTTTAAGTTAATGCTAAGTAAATGGGACACCAGATGGTTTTCAAAGCCTGGCTGATCAATAAATTAAACACTGGGGCTGGAGGAAAGTCGATTTATTAGGGTGTAACATTGATGGCGTATTGTAAACTGATGATCTTAATGATGGCCCACATTTTTTGTAATGTTCTGTGTCTGTCACTACTCAGGTGTGTTAGGCGGGAGCTGTGTGGGAAGCAGGAAGTGTGCCTTCATTTTAGCCCTTGCTCATTGTCACTTGAGACAGCGTGGATCAGCAGCACCCCAGCCTTTCAGATCTGTCCTCCCAGGCCCTTTGCCCTAAAGGAATCCTCTACCCATCTTACCAGTAACTTGACTTTTATTTCCGCAACCCACACCCAATGCTCAGCCTTCACCCTTGGCTTTTCCCCAAGTATGGGTGGATTCTTGCACTTACCACACCTCAATCGGGATGCTGAGGACTCCGTGACCTTGGAATTAAAAGACCGGAGACAGATCAGAATCCAAGGGGACTCTTCAGGAAGACAAAATTAAATAACACACAAGAGGATGTTGTGAATGAAGTGAGGGAAAGAGAAAAAGACTAATGAGGTTAGAGATGCAGGCTTTTCAACTCTGCACAATTTGTTAAAAGACATTTTGGGGAAAACCGGGACCTTTTCTTTTTTCTTTCTTTTCTATCTTCATTTCCCAACAACATGGTGTTTTCCACTTATAGATTTTAAGTGTTGTCAAAGGGGAATGTGTTTTGTTTCTCTTTTTTTTTCTTTTTTTTTTTTTCTTTGGTGGTATATATAAATATATAAAAGATGGGGTTTAAAAAAAAATCTGTGGCTTTTTGTGGAAAAAACGAATCATGAACACTCTTGGTGTATTTGTAAAACTACCATGTATGTACAGTTTGCATGTAAATGTCGTTGTCCAGACGTGGCTACAGTACATTCAACCTCTCCGCACTCAGTTCCCTCCTCCCCTTGAAACCCGAACCCATGGCAAAATGAAGAAATTTGCTTTTAGTCTGTAATGTAGAAACCATCACCAACATATAAATGCTGTATGAAAGAGAAATTTGTGATATTTTCCGAGACATTTGCTCCAGTATGGTGTATTTAATTAATAAAAATATCGAAGAGTATAAGGCTCCTTTTAAATTCATTGTAAAACTGCAGAATGTGGACTCAAGTTGGCTCAATGCGGGTGTATATTTTGCAATTATGAATAATAGTACTCGCAAGAGTTGTATTTAACTCCCCTAGATCTGCGACACTTCCACAGGCCCTTGTTTTTAACAGTGAAGCATTTATGTCTGAATGACGTAATTACTACAACATCCCATTAACTAAGAGCCCAAGAATTTATGTTACATGCAAAGGGGCTGATTTCAATGCGTGACTAGTCTGACTTACCATTGAACATCCTGCTGCACTGCCATTCAGTTTCCAGCCTGGCAATCATCAAGGCGCATGATGAGCGTCTAACTGAAAATGGATAAACATGTATCCTCTCTTTCTGATCAAATGACCATTTGCTATTCATCACTCTAAGACCTGACAGAAATAGAGGAAAATGTCCCTTTGAAGATTCAATTACTGCAGAGAGGGAGAGAGGTGTCTCTCCTTGGCAGGCACAAATTGAATGGGCTATTTGCAGAACAAATTGGTGTTTGAAGTCCTTGCAAGACCTAATAGGTCTGAAGGAAGGACCTGGTAATGGCTGATGTGCTTATCATCAGAGTCAGGGCCCCTCATGAGCCCGCTGCTGTTGCTGAAACAATGCTCTCGCACTTTCATGCAAAAAATCTGCTCAAATACAAGAGGAACGAGGCCTGAAGAGTAAACAAACATTTGTGTCTTTAAATTGGAATTTGAACGCAGCTATAAGTCCAGCAAAGTTAGGAAAACAGAAACGGACTCGATGCCAGCGTTTCTGAAGTCATATCCCAAAACCATGCACGTTGATTCCCAAGTATTGTTTTTGTATTGAGTGTTGGTGTTTGATTGTTGTGGCATCTTTAATCCTATGGTTCAAAGTTCTTGTCGTCTATGCCTCGTCAAATCCTACACACAGGAGATTTTTATTGTGCACTAGATGTTGTAACATGTCACAATACAAAAACAAAAACCCCCAAACAATGCAATGAATAATCCGTGTGCCACTTAGCTGCCATTTTTCAAGTTTCCATCCAAATATGGTGCCAATTTTAACTGAATTTCCAGAAAATCTGCCAAGGAAATTGATCCATTAAACCACGGACATGATTAAAGTAACATCAGTCAGGCCTCAAACAAAAACAATTTATAACAAGTTATAAAAACAAAAAATTAAATTTTTTCTCTGGAGGAAGGTTCAGTGTCGTCGTCATTCTGTTTTCCTCTGCCCCTTTTGTTTGTCTTTCTAGTGAAAGCTTGAGAGACGTTTAAGTCACAAGCTTCTTGTAGATCAGTTTTTCCTCCCGAAGTCTGTTCCATTGCATCTTGCTGCTCGCTGTTTTTAATATTTGTAGATGATTAGAGGTCGGTTCTGTTACTGATTAATACGACAGCAAAAACAAATTGATCCACGTTCAGGACACCACACAGATTCTGGTCTGACTCACAGCTGGTAAGAACAAGGAGTTAGAATGTGCCATGCTAAGAAAACTTGGTAAACGATTTTAATTTAGATTTTAGATCTGAAGACAAATGCAAATTTCTTTTTTTTCTTTTTTTTTTTTTACTGAATCAATGCAGCAACAACCCTACACTTGGTTGTGGAACATTAGTGGTAGCTGAGCTTGAGAACCTCACTCATGCAGCAGAGTCTCACTGCACAAAGCAATATGGTGAGATTAACAAAAAACTGAAACAATCTCCGGGGATAATTTAGCTTTTTCACATGACATTTAAAGGGAGCTTTGGCTAGATGTTCTATGAACTACTTAAAATTGGAATGTTGTGGGAATAGGGCTGTAAACGTCTCCAAAATGTGGTCAGCATTAGTACTTAGATAACTAGAAAATGCTTCAAAACCATCATCCTCATTTACAGTAGCTTAACTCGTGCATTTGATTTAAGGTCTTTTTACATGGTTTCAGTATGAATTATAAGACACTTACAGTTTGTCATCCACGCTTAATGTTCAGAGCACGTCTGCCATTTTCACCTGCTTATTAAACGCTAAAGTATCCCATTTTTGTGTTTAATGAATTATCCTTTAAGTTGATTTGGGCTTCGATTTTGCTTTAAAGTGACCTCATTAATCCACATCAGAACAACAGTATTTCGTGCTACACTAACGTTGGCCTTTTCCATTATGAAATCCGCTTGGTTCCATTAAGCTGTTTACTCTCTCTCTTTCACACACACACACACACACACGCACACACACACGAATACACATAAGCTGTACACGTGTGCACACAGATACAAACACACGTGTTCATATGTCTTTCCAAATCAACTTGTTGAACAAATCACACGGCTAAATTCCAGACTGACTGTAATTAGTTTAAAAACACTATTTAAACACAATCCAGAGTGAGGACTAATGGATCTCACCCACAACAATGGAGCACACGCAAATGACGCGTTTGCCTTTAAGGGAAAACACTCCAGCTCCTTCTGCGCTCACTTTGGAGTCGGTTTATGCTCCACAACTGGATTACATATTTATGATTAATCACTTTATATTTATTTGTAGTTAGTTTAAGTCATTCACACTTCACAATTTGATTCTGTGTTACTTATTATAGACTGTAAATGTGTGTTGAATAAATGATATAACACCTTATAGATGCTTTATGCCAATAACTTCAACACTTTATAAATGTATTTATTGGGCAGCATAAAGTTTAGTCTAAACTTCCCTTCTACGTGTAAGAACTGTAATAATTGCAGGCTTTATCCATGTAAAAAACTTTTCACAAATAACACAGATGGCCCTGTTGTTTCACTTGTCCTTTGACTTATGCCATCAAGTGTCCCACTGAAGTTGGAAAGACACTGGTCACAGACTGACACTACTTGTGACTACAAGTAGAGAAATGTCTTTTTACACCATTTTTGAATAAACATGCACACAAAGTTGATTTTAGAAATTCATTTAAATCTGTAAGTTTAATAATTTTGTGAAAGGCTGTAGGCACGGTAACGCTAACTCTAAAAAACTTAAGTGAGCCAAACCCAACATGAAGTCAATATAATTTCTGTATTTCCTGTATGGACCAGACCTAAATTAGGTAACGGCAGGTCCTGTCAGACTCGGGTCTTTTCAGTCCTACCTGGTTGAATTAATTTTCCCCTCTTGGTGTTGGACTTGTTAAGATCTGAACACAGCAATCACACCTGGACACAGACCAAACCAATCACACAGAGACCTTTAACTCATGTCCCAAACGTGACACAGTGAGAGCAGCATGTTTCGGCTAAACAGGAAGTTGACGGTTCATCTTCTTTACCGAGTTGTAAGCAATGGTTTGTTTTTTTGTATGTTTATATCTGCTGCAGTGTTTTGCTTGGTTTATTGCGTAATTTCATAGCATTTTTCCTTCCACAGGAATATCCATCATTACGTACCAGGGTCTACTTCCTGTCTTTACTTTTGTGTTCCTGCCCCAGATCCATTTAACCAATGAGTGGGCAAGACAATTCCACCTTTCGTGATGCATTCTGGTTCGCTTGGATTTTCCTCTGAGATTACGAAATGAAACCAGGGGGAAAAAAGTCATAAAAGTTTAAAAACTGGTCCACTGATTTAGACCAGAACCAACCAAGTTTAAAGGTGCCCTTTGAGTTATTTGATCGAAAAACTTCCCTGCAGACTGCTGCTTCTTTGTCCATGTGCATTTGTTGCTTGAAGGTATTGATTTTGGAGAAGGGGCTTCCTTCTTAGTCTGCAGTTTTTAGGTCTTGACTGTAGAAACCCTGCAGTTCCTGGCTTTTTCCTCTGTCTCAAGTCTGTACTTAGCTCTTTGGACTTTCATTGGACTTTTAAGTTGGCACAGAGAAGCCACCTGCTGTAGTAAGTCATAATCACAAACAGGGAGTGAAAACTGGCAAAAAAAATAAGACATTTAGATCTTTAAGCAGCACTGATTTTTTTATATGTATAGTTTTGAATCAAGCCTGATCACCGTTTTTAGTTACAGCTTACTGTAATAACTGTTGGGGGACTGGAGCACCATCTTTTGAGGTATGTGCTACAGCGGTTACCAAGGGTTACCCACCATCTTTTCCTACTTTCATGTAATGATTTTCTTACAGATGCTAGGTTAACACGGGTTTCTGTTTGGGTTGTAAGTTGGCTAGCGTTAGCTTTAGGAACGTTTTCATTTCAAAAGATTTGTCACTCCAACTCTAAAAAGATATAGCTGCAATATGTAAATGATAATACATGTGTCTGGAGGATGAAGAAAAACTAAAAATAAAAAGCTTTGCGCTTTCAGTTGTATGTTGACAATATATAAAACATACATAATTACAACATGGCAAAGTGCATAATGGGGCATTTCATGTTTCCAAGACCATATGATGAAAAAGCCTCTGCAATTAGAAATGACTATTAGTCATTTCCTGGTTTTCCTATATTGTACTTCCTCCAATAGTCGCTCAGCTATTATTTCTTTACTTGTTCCTTCATTGGTTCTTCCATCCATCTGTTTTCTTGGCTAGTCTTAATCCAATTTCGCCAAACCCGGTGAAAATTATGCATCTCACCATTGGGTTCCAGCATTTCTGTAATTACACTGATTAGGTCCAATGGGTTTCGTCTGTTCCTTTGTTCATTTGTATCTCATAAACCATTTATCACATTTTGATAAGACATGGGCAAGTGATGCATTTCACACTGAACTCCAAACTTTCAAATTCATACCAATTATAAGAAAATGACTGATTCTGTTAGCTATTTACTTTTGTTTCACTGGAGTCAGGATGGGTTCTTAATTAGCACCTGTAAATGTATTTTGCAGAATATTATTTTTATAATAGTTAACATCTGTCACATCTGTGCGGGGAGACTCTTAGCAGGAGGGGCTCTGATTTTAAAAAAGGTGCATCTATAAATACAGAGCTTCATCTGAACTATTTTACAATATTACAATTATCTATAATATCTAAATATTCTAAACAGGCTGTGCTTCACATTCATTGGTGTGAACATGAGTCTGCTGCAATAAGCTACAGATATTTCAATTTTATCTCGATAGAAATAATTGCAACAACATTTTTTTCTTAAAAGAAGTCTTTTTTTTCCACTGGAGATGTGAATCCAATCTAACAGACTCTTTAAAGAAGTATCCACACATGAAATAAAAAAAACCCAACTCATCCCGGAGCTGCTTCCTGTAGCTTCCAAGATCAGACAACATCCAGCGTAAATCAGGGTACTATGACTGTAAATCTCCATCAAGCCCATTACCCAAACAGGACTATGAACGCTCTGCCAATCAATTTCGAATAGTGTTTTACATATAGCGAATGGTGATGATGATCATGCAAAAACACTGCTAATATTGTGATGATAAGATTAACAAGAATGCTGGCAGCATCAGCAAGCCTGTCTGTCTGTGAAGACTCAACACATAGCAACGTGCTGGCCTCATGGCAACAAGCTTGTAGAGTTTGACAGCAGTGATTAGAGCGATCTGTGCTTACATTTAAAAATCTAATGCAACGTGCATAAAGAAATGGATGATCATTTTTAAATATCGGTGTGTACTTAAATTCAGTAAAGTACTACAGTACTACAGTAAAGTCCCGAAGCAATGTGCACATTAATCATACAGTAAAATGTTTTCCCACTAAAAAAAAATAAAATGACAGATAAGCTTGGAAAAAGATGGGGCTTCCATATCCAAACTAAATGTAAAATCTCACCTACAGTACATATGGTAAAATGGGTTCTGCCCGGTACATTTGATGTGAAATAATTAGTCTACATAGTATTTGATAGTTGTACCTGTATACAGTACACATAACCTGAGTATACTACAAGCTTTGGGAGCTTCAAATGTGACACCTCACCCATAACGAACATTGATATTTGTTCTGTGAAACACAGACTTTTGGGGTTTTTGTTTTCCATCTGGGACTTTGGGCTTCACATGTGAGGACAGTAACATTTGCACATGGAAAAAAATGTATTAAAAAAAACAAAAAACTTTTGTGTTTCCTACTGTTTGCCCGGTTTGTTGTTCTAGGTGTATGACTCTCATTTAAGGTGTAAGAGGTCCTGGATTCAGATCTCAGGTGAGCCCTTTTTCGTGAGGTGGATGTGGCTCAGTTGCCCCCGATGCCTCCGAGTGTTCTCAGACAAGACACTAAAACCACCTAAGAAGTGCCATCAAACGTGTGCGACTGTATAGTTTTCCTGTCAAAAACAAACTCTGTAATTCGACGTCGCTGCCGCCAACACATTCAACAGCCCCACGCTGTGTCTTGTACCTGACCGCGGCGAATTCACAGAAATGAGACCTCACAAACAGGAAGAAAATGACCCAGGGTGTTAATTCGTGTTGAGAGGAGCACGTGTCTGCAGACCACACATCTGTATAGCTGGTACATTAACATGGCATTCAGTCGACCAGGATCCAAGCTTTCAGTGAAACCTGAAGCCCCCTAAAACACCATAATGGTGCGAAATGTGGTTCATAATTGTCTTGTTTCAGCCCACCGTGGAATCAGCAAACAACTTAAAATAGTGCCTGAGCTCGGGTGCTCAGTTACTTAGCAGGGTGTTCAATAACACAGAGAGGGACATGCAAATATTGGTAAGGCAATTATTGGCAGTCGTGTTCGGCCTGAAGTAGCAGGTAACTCTATCTTCTCCATTATGGCTGCTGTGAACGCTGGTGCAAGGAGCACTGTTGAAGCTTTGCTTTTTACTGTTAAAAGGCTTCTTACCTCCCGACAAAATGAGGCTCACTTTACACTCAGATGTCCTTCACATTGAAAATGCACTTGTAATGTAGTCCAGGACTCTTGTCCTCCTGAAGCCACATTTACTCAAAGCAGAAACGGTCTGCATGCAAACGGAGTTTCAAAATAAAATGTAGGAATAAATGTGTGTTTTTACGTAGGAAACTTTGCTGCACATTTCCTTCAATGTATGGACAAAGTATCAGTTTTCCCCTCTTAGAAACAGAACACGACCTCGGAAACAACTATTATGACATTAGGGCTTTTAATCATTTTATAAAACAGTAACTTCATCATCTTTTTCAGAGAAAAAATAAATACACAACTTTAAGGAGATGGAAGCCAATGTCTGCATTGACACAAATGTTTATTTCACTGGAGAATATTACAAACATGACATCTGGGCAGAGGCAGCTTTTATGAGACAATGAAAAATGGAGTGTAAATACAAAAGGAATGAGATATTCAACATTCATGTTGTGTTTACTCTCTCGCATAAACATGCGCGCGCGCACACACACACACACACACACATCCCGTCCCTTTTTACTGGTCTGACTCTTGAAAAGCATTCCTTTTTCCATTTTCTCCCATTCTCCTCAAGAATGTAGTAACAATAATAACACATTAAGTGGGCTGAGTACTCTAAACACTCAGGGCTTCCTCTCACAGTAAGTGCAGAACCAGTTTGCCTGCTGTTGAAAGCATCTCACACAGAGTCCTACAGCGCATAGACAGTTCGCTTCTACCCCAACCCCCCCACCACCACCCCTCTCTCCCTCTCTCTCGCAGACTCCCTCACACACAATAGACCTCTACGCACTGCCTGTGACCGTGCGTGATGAATCGAACGCGCTGACCGGTGAATCGGAGGACCCTAACGCGTGATATCATGGTTTTCCTGCGCAGGTGTCCTGCGATGCCTGCAGAAAAAGTCCCATCTGAGTTCCAGCGCGCATCATGCTCCTGTCGGCTGGAGCCACCAGCATGGTGCAGCTCTGAGCAGGGGGTTAAATCCCCCATAAGAACACCAAAAGGTCACCAAATGCTGTTGTTTATCAGCCATCCTAAAATGAAGCCCTGAGTGGGTATCCTGTGGATTGATTTTAGCCCCTCCGTGCATGCGGCATAGCAAACACACCACGACGATTATCCCAATGCTCCCTTGCACACAAATACTGTGCGAAAAATAAAAGATTTAAGAGTGCAAAGGTCGAGGAATTACCTTCATTGCAATGATAAACTGCATGTGTTAGCGATGAATAGTTGCATAATTGCTAAAAATGATGTGACATAAAGTTTATGCATGTTTTGCTATAATCCTTCAGCATTAGCCTGTGGATAACAAGATGAGGACAACAACCTGATCAGGTTTACAGTGATGGTGGGACCCCTGCAAATGCGCGCGCGTCAAAGTCTTCATCCATATGAAAATATATATAAAACTTTCTATATTTCCGGCGTGTTTCCAGTTGAGGCGAGCAGCTGAACAGTACAAGTAGAAACAAAGAATTTCTCAGAGTTTGGAAGTGGAAGCCATTAAAGAGCACTAAATCAAGTTGCGAGTTGTCTCAGCCAAAGACTGTGTGATTTGGCATTATCTTTGCAATTACAAGGAAGGGAGTAGGATCTGTGTTAGATCTCTCTGTCTATGCCCTTTAAACACACACACACGCACACACACACACACACATACACACAAGGCAAAGAGTGAGTGAGAAAGACAAGCACTCCAGGGAGAGAAAATACACCTGAGGGATATCCTCTGTCTTTCATTTCATAGCTCTGCCTAAGTTCTAAATGAACTTAAATACCACAGTGATATAAAAAAAAAAGTGGGTGGTGGGGTGTGGTTGAGGATGAAGCATTTATCTTTATCAAACTGGAGTTATGTCTGTCAAGCGCTGTTTTTTTTTTTTTCACTCAGTGTCCCTTCTTTGCAGTAGTTGTCATATTATATTAAAGGCATACGAGTACATCTGAATGTAAAGAACAGGAAATTAGCAGAGACCAAGCCCTGAAAGTGAAATTCCTTTTTCATCCCCCGGTCAATGACCTATACATGTAATTATGGGACCAGTTCAAGCAGCTTCAAATATACCCTGAAGAGTGTCCTGCAACATCACTTCATCGCCTCAGAGCCGATGTTTTTTGGTTTTTTTAGGCATCGCAGCTCGCTGTTTCCTCATATGTCACAAAGATTCAGAATCTGTGACCTGAAACAGCCTGAGGAGAGCGACTTCACAGGCAGTTTCCTCGGGGACTAATGTGTTTTCAACCCGGCGACCAGCTTTTTCTCTGTTTAATGAGCTCAGTCATAAATAAATGCATGGCCTTAATTAGCCTGCGTGTGGCGGGGGCACTAGAATTAGTGTGGAGCTGTGGAGATGGAGGCTCCATGCCTGAGTTCTTCTGGAGATGGTGATCCGGGCGTGGGGTGGTGGCCTTTGAGCAGATGCTCTCCTCTCTTTCTGCTGGTTGAGGCTTTCATGGCTTCCCTCCTTTCATCTTAATCTTAAGCTGCTCCTCATGGAGCTCTCCTTGGCCACGGAGAGGCTTATCAGACCGTGGGCCAAACCTGGGCCCGATAATAATCATTTGTTTTATTTAGGTGAGGAGAAACAACATCACCGTCTGTGTCTTAAAACCGATTTCTTTGACCCAGCTGACTCAAGAGCACAATATTATGCCATGTTTCACCTGTTATAGATGTGAAAAGTACAGTTATGTGGCCACAAATGTCAGTGATGAGAAAAAATAACAACGTGTCAAAAATCTCAATAACTCACTGCAGCAGCCCACCAACTACTGACTATTCACATTAAGAAGAGTATGAATCAATGAATCACGAATCATTTAGACTATAAATACGAACAGTTCACGTTAGTGTCGGGTGTGAGTTTGACTCCAGAGACCAGCGCTTGGGTAAGTTTAGGCAAGAAAAGCATTTGGTTCGGGTTAGAGAACGACTGTTTGATTCAAGGTTAATGGGCACATTGTGTGTAAAGTCATTGTCGCATTGGCTTCTGCGAGGCCAGAACAGTGTTTTTCTAACTTTAACCAAGTGCTGTGACTGTCTAAACTCAACGTAACGTTTAAATAGTAGCCCTGTGTTTAATGAAACTGCTCAGAAAGGATGTTTATTTTTGCAACATTCCCTCATTGTGTTCATAGAAAATATAATTACGTTCTTTCCAATGCATATTTGTGTTTTCACTTTACTGGTACATGAACATACTTTTTAGAAGCGTTTAGACAGCGCTGACCTGAGGATCTGACGTTTACCCACATGAGACTAATTAGGACTCTCTGTGTCATAAATCCACGTCCTGGCAATGGTCTTCTTGATTGTCTTCAGCCAGAGGTAAAGAAATGAGGTGAGTGTGTCAGTCTCGGCGGCTCAGGTGAGCGGCTTTAATGAGCGACAGGACCGTTTACTGTACACAGGTGGTGAGGTGGGTGACTGCCTGTCGGGGATGTGGTGACTAATTCTGCTCTCACATTGCATTCTAAGTTACAGCGCAACCGTGAGAAGGCTGGGGGCCCCTCCCCTCCAGCATTGGCCTAAACTTGAAAACACACACACACACACACACAGAGAGAGAGAGCATCACTCTGATGAAAGCAGAGAGGGGCCTATCATCTCTCTTGACCAGTGCACCCGTCATCCAAAACATTAGTGCTCTTGAACATGTAAACAGCTCTCGCACGGTCCACTTTGCCGTCTCGCCACACATTAACATTTGTCCAAAACAATCTGTGGAGAGTGGTCCTGCATCAGGATTGTGCAAATACATTAGGAACAGACATTAGTAATATTGCAGGGCCATATGTGTGGCAGACCACTGAGGTCACCTGACACTGAAGGTCACCTTTTTCAGTTCAAATTATTAAGTGCTTCTCCTCTAATCAGATGAGACGTCCCACATACTGCCCTGCACATAGCAACCAGTTTATTTATAGGCTCCGAACTGAAATGACCAGTTGGTTTAATTTAATAGTGAGCAATAGGATTATACATGGAAACAAATTACCTAAGTGGGGGTACTCGCTACCAAAATCTTTTAACAATGATGGAAACCACGGACATGATGTCTCCCAGTATTATTTCATTATTGGGTTTAGCCTCCGCATCTGTCGGCTAGGCCTGGCTTCTGGATGGTCCCAGCTTGTGTCCAGACTGACGCACAGCTGCTAGCAGCTCACATAGAGCCGCGCGCCACGGCCATCCCACACTCCGGGGTCACGAAGGGGAAGGGCAATGTCTTCCCCTCCCACCAGCTTCCACAGGCAGTACTCAATTAGAATTCAAACGCAAAAGACGCCGGACGCCGTGAGACCCGACGAAGACTTTATCTGCACATCGGTGTGTGTCTGTTATTATGTCTCCCTCACGTTCCCGGCAGTGAGCAGAGCACCTGTAGTGACGCTGAAACTCTTTAAACACGAGTAAGCTCAGACATTATTGAATCAGATGGAATACAAGGGGCCGACATCAGCATACCAGCAGAAAGCTTAAAGACTGTGTAGTAAACCATTTCTCCTCTAAAAGAGTTGTGCTGGTGACAAGAGTTTTTTATTATCAAGGAATGCAATTAGACTTCAGCCTTAATATCTCAGAGGCTGTCACATTCTTAAACTACTCTGCTATGCTTGCCAACTGCAATCAGAAATAACTCTGTCCCTTCAACTTAATGAAAAACAAGTACTTGGCTATAAACTTGTAGTCATCCTCTATCCAATCACATTGTCTTGAGTAATTAAAATGATTAGCTTAATTAGCTTAATTAACTAAATTTGACTACAGGACATGGCCATATGGTGAAGAAAAACAAAGATGGGAGCTAATTAAAGTTAAAATAATGCAGGTTTTAATTAACTCAACCCTTAGGCATCAACATTTTCAAATTTATCCAAGCTGATAATTAAAAAGTCCTCTTGCCCAAGCAACATTTCTTCTCTGAGCTAATTAAATCTGGAAATAAATTAGCAACATGACGCTCCAAATATTAATTCCTGCTAGAAGATGACTTCACTTTCTAATGAAATTAATTAGCTGCACTGGACCCTCAATCAGATGCCAGGCGCTGTCCGTGAGCATAGACCTCATGTAATCTAGCGCCAGGCTAAGGGCCTGAGGGCAGAAATTTACAATTGTAATGAACACTCTTTAACTGTGTGTCTCTGTTAATATACCAAATGAACATGTAGATCTATTTATGCCAAGGGCTTCCTCATTTATAAAGGAGTGGTAAGACCAGCTAGTTAAAACTTTCTTTTTTTTTTTCCCAGAAAGAATGTGTAGTGTGAGAGAGCACATAGCTGCCAAAAGCAATGCCAAGACCAGCTTCAGCAGCCTGTAAGGTTCCACAGGCTGTGCCTGTGTGTGTGCCAGCCTATTACAGAAGACCCTCATGAATTCACCCCCCTACACTCTCTTGGCAGCTTAAGGGGATGACACTGTGGACGGGGGGAAATGCAGTAAAATGTATCCGCCTGCATTTTCTAATTCGTACTGTCCCCATTGCCTTTGCATATGATTTACTGTATATCGTGGGGGTAAAACAAACTTCATTATCCACCATTATGGCTGTGTTTAAACAGATGTCTGGCGCGTTAGAAACCTGACAAGTCAGCAATGGCCTAATGGTAAAATCTGCTCTCGCACAGAGACCTTAAGACTCGGCATCAAGCAGAAAACCCAAACTTTTCTTCATCAGTGGAAAACAGGTTACAACGAATTCGCAGAGATTTTTAGATAATGATTAAGACGATAGGACTGAGATGAATTTTTAATGACACCCATAGGGAGAATGCATAAAAAGGTCCCGTGTGTGGAGCCATGACAATGAGTCAGGTAAGATTCTTTCTGTGATAGTCAAATATGTTGCTAACACATGTGACACCTCAGCTACGGCAGCAGAAATACAATGTAGGTCAGCTTGATAATACGGGCACAATTCACATGTGCACAAATAATTCCTACGCATGTCCCAGTTAACACTGAGCGTTATGTTTCTTCTCGGAGGAGGAAGAATGTCTTTCAAGGCCGCGTTGAAGTTTTGTGTTATTGACACTGTACCTGCTACGACCGTACACAACAAACTGCATGGTTCTGTGTCGGGCCTCTGATTTCCATTCAATAATTACGTCAAGACAAGTCTGCTGCTCAGTGAAACCGATTGATAATCCGCATGTTCTATCACGCAGAGCCTGACACGGACACAAAGACGCAGGCCGCACAGTGCGTTGGCCCTCCAGAGGCTGTACCGCGTCCTCGCTCGGATGCTTGTTACAGCCTATTGGGAAAGTGCGGCATGAAGGGCGAACCTTCATTTTACCCTGGTGACAGAAGATGCTCTGGCCTTTGTGTGGAGCATGCTCCTTCCAAAAAAAGAAGCTCGCGGTGTCTTTAAAATTGAGATAATTGTGTTTACTGGGCGAGGAGTGGCTTTCCGTCTGTGCAGACAACAAACTCTGAAGAGGAAAAAGCAGCTCTTCTGGTTCTGTCACTTTTTCAATAATTAATACTCTCCGCTGGCGATTTTGATCCGATATGTAAATAGCTTCTCATCCCATTATGCAGAGCGCTGATGAATATGACAAAATTCCAAGAGATGACAGTCCAGCTCGCACAGTTGTAGGCAAACATTACAATACACTAATGACCCCGGCGCCTTTAATGTCATCCCATCTGAGACATTAGGGAATTTGAAATTAAAGGTACAGTTGGCACACACGCCAAAGTGGCCCTCATCTAAGAGGAATACCCACATCAGTCAGGATGCAGCCATGATGCGCCCGAGCCGAGCTTAAAGCTAGTTATAGCTCACATCAAAGCCCCGTCATCATGCCCAACAGCTACCCTTGCCATTTGGATCCCACTGAATCCGATCCTTTAGTTACATTTTTCAAGCTATCTCTCCTCCAGCTTCCACGCTTAACGCCATTAAAATAGAAAATATTGTGTTTTCTGCATCGGCCCCAGCCTTCGTTATTTCACAGACTTGTCCTTGTTATCTTGATCGCAGTAAACAAGCAGCATACACTCCTCTGAATTCTCCGCTCCAGTGTGGAGTTGTCTGACAAAGTGGTCAAGAATGCAGACACAATTAGCTCTACAAAGAAAAAGGTGGTTCGATGACCTTTGAAACAAAGGATTCTAAACACCGGGATCATGAAAACACCTTAGCTGCCGCCGTAAGGGCCTAACTCGTTTATTTCAGGTGTTTTTCATATGTTCGGCTTTGAAGAACAATAAATCTCAAAGCTCTCATACTGCTGCTCCGGGCTGCGAGTCTCCCCCCCTTTGGATATTTATAACGCAAAAAAAATAAAGCAGTATCAGTATCGGGTCACATACATACAAGGCTTTCAGACAAAAGAGGCCAAATCTGATGGCGACTGTTTACTTGATGTTCAGGGAGCTACTTTCCGAATTATCCTTCCGTGGGTTCTATAATAAGAGATATTGGGCTTTTTTCTCCCTTTTTATTGATGCAGATTAGTTCAACAGAGCGTGGCTGTGATTAACCTTAAAAGGTCATTTAAAATAGCTTTCAGGGAGCGTGCGATGAAACTTGGATGACCATTTCTAAATGATGTACTTGGAGACGAAGACCCTACACCAGTCTTGTTCAGTGACCCCCAAAAATACATGTTATGCTTTAAGAAGCACTGACAGCAGACAGAAGTCATTTCTAGAGCTCCTGGCATATGCACCTGCAGAAAGAATAAACCGTCTTCCAACAATATTACGTCAAGATTCCCTTAAACGAGTCTTAACATGTCTCCACCTGCACCTCTTGTGACCTGCCTCCGACATCGAAGGTTAATTCACGACGGGGTTAAAAACTTCTCTGGCCTTTCTGGTCAAACAACATCCCAATTACTTTGAGAACCTCGCGGTGAATGTCGAGGGGAAAGACGGAACGAAAGAGATGGAGAGAAGAAAAATACAATAGATAAAAGTCTGTCTCGGAGTAAAAGATAAGTTCTTATCTTAATCTAATGACTCCGCAGCCTTAATTTGTCAGACCTGGCTTGCCTGGAAGGAAGGAGAAGGAAAAAAAAGAGAGTTTCTTGTACACAGTGTTAATAAGGGACATCTCTCAAGTCTTGGTGTCTGCGAGCAGAAGAGAAAGGATCATCAGCTGAACGTTCGGTGGCAAAAGCGAAATGTGCTTCATTCTGTGGATGTAGTTTTTTACGTCTGCTAACAGTTGCTAATTAGCACCTTATCACCCTCCAAGTAGCTCTATACTGTGGAGACGCCAGGCACCGAGTATTTATAACCCAACTCCTGTGACTGAGGAGATAAACAGCTCCGTGTGGCCAATGGCCAGATCAAATATTTTGCCGGTGTTACGAAACTATTTAGCTGCATTATTGTGGATGAAAGGAGGAAATAAAAAGGCTTTTTAGATCAATTCACATGAGCTCGGTACTTTAAATGACACTCTGTTTGCTGTGTTAACGTAAAGTGTGTGTTACACCACCAGCAAACTAAATGTAATTAAAGACACTTAAAAACCACTTTATGAGTATTCACACCTACACAATCAGTGTGTCACGTTGGGTGTTTGCAGACAAACCTGCTACTGCTACGAGTGTATTAATTTATTGCATGGATGGATCCCTTTAGAACCAGACTGTTAAACCTGGCAGTGGTGGTGACATGCTTTGCTAACGGAGCTACACAGGACCAGACTGATGTAAATGACATGCAGAGAAGAAACAAACAAAACCAAAAAAAAAAAAAAAAAAAAAAAAAAAAAAAAAACACGCCTCCCGAGCCGCATTGCTTTGATGAGACAAAGAAAATAGAATGTGAGCATTGTGCGAGAGCAAATCTCAATAGATTAATTTGAAGTGTTCACTGAATTGTGATTCCTTTTAATTAATGATAGAATTAACTGCTTTGTTAATGTGTTCCTGGAGGAAATGAGCTGCTGGCAAATTCTGCAGCGAACAAAAGGAGGACACATCTCTCTTGACATTTATACGCGTCTAACTTTGCCAGTGTCAGGGTGCAAACAGCTCACATTGGGCAAAATTTGTCTCCAAGTAATGTTTTCCTGCACTGTTAGGAGAGAGTGATTCCAAACCACGACTGGGTTTGAAATCAATGAAAACGCTGCGCTTCTACAACTTGCTAAGGACGGGGGGGGTTTCACCGTCTCTCTGATGCGTTACACGCCCTGCCGCCCTTTCAGATACTGTGTTGTTCTTTTTGCCAGCACAAAAAGGAACCAGCTAGGAAGTCGTTCTAAACAAATAACCTGGACCGAAAGCCGAGCAGTTATCTTCGCAGTTTGGCTACAGAAGTGTAAGACGTGAGTAACTCTGCTTGTTGCCGTTTCTGACAACAAATCTAAAGTTAGTCATTTGATTTTTTTTTCTTTTTTCTTTTTTATTTGTTCTGTGTGCTTTCGAAAGATCCAGGAGAGGAAGGGAGTGGCCTGGCTGTCCCCAGTCCTCACAGAGGTGTCTCATTAGGACTGGCCCTAGGATTTCTTGGGCTCTAGACAGGTTATTTGCCGAGGGGCCCTAATCCGAAGGAAACAGGATATTGCCCTTTCATTGTATCGTCTAATAAGGTTGGGGATTGTGGGTGAGGTGGGTTTCCACACACCACACTTTCAAACGTTTCCATATAATCTCATTGGACTGATTTTAGGGGCTTGACCTATGTAACCTATGACATTCTTTATTATTGATGGTCTTCATGTAGTTTTATGCTGTGTGAAATTGACGCACTTTTGACTGGGGCAGATTATTAGATCTATCAGCTGTGGCCTTGTTTTTTGGTTATTTCAGGGATTAGAAGAGTTTCTTGCTTGCTTTAATGTCCTCACTGCAAATACTGTGTCATGAAGCAACCAAAAAAAAAAAAAACTCCCTGTAATAAACAACACATTCAAAGACACAGAAATACTAATACTAATAAAATGAAAAATGACCTGCTAAGACAGCTTTGAAGGAGACGGACAAGTCAGAATCTGTGTGCAACAGCTGTGCGTTTGAATTTAGGTTAATAAGTCTGGAGTTACAGAAGAGTGAAATAATAATTATTTATGGTACTGCTGCTGTGCCACATGTGTAAATTGTGCACCTTCCCTGTCTGGGTTGGGAGATGTGTCACGTATTGATCCTGCAGCTGTGTAACAGGCAGAGACATTTGATAAAGTCAAAGGAAAGGAGCAACATGCTACATCTGTTTGTCACTGTGTCTAAAAGTGACCATGTTCAGGACAGAACAAGAGTTGCTACTACACCCTGCTCACCTTTGCTTTGACTGGACCTGGGCCCGTTCAACCCCACAATCCTGACTTCTACACATATCAGAACAGGTGGAAAAAAACTCCAGACTCACTGAAAGGATCTGTTTTGAATGGAATTCTTCACTGCAGTGACCATAGACTGTAATGAACACTATCATCTTAAATATATACATTTTCATCCTGTGTGAACATCTCATTTTTCAATTCTTCCTTTTTCCTTTTTTCCTCTCCAGGGAGATATTGGAACTTGAATACATTTTGGCAGCATCGGATTTTTCTTTTTGGCACCCGAGTCGTTCTTGCACCCTCCATTAATTTAGAAACTAATAGTGCAGGTAGCCAATTTGTGCCACAATCAAAAATACAGGTGGCATCAACCACACAATCACATCCAGCATGTAAAGAAATCAAAGGAAAGTAGCTAAATGTTACCACATAGGGATTGTTACGCCCTCCATTCACAAAAGAAAAAACTCCCGTGGATCGGAGGATGCAACATATGAAGAAGGACAAAAGGTTAACTAAGTTATAATCCAAAGCTTCAAAATAAAAAAAACACTAAACATTAATACAAAAGAAATAAACGGGAAACAAAATGGACTGAAGACCCCGGCCACAGAGAACAAGAAAAAGAGAAGACAGTGGGCCATTGCTCTCGGTTTCTCCCCCTTTCACTTCCTAATACATGAAAACTAAATCTAAACAAATAAAGAGACGAATAACTGAACTACTGGTCATTTCCAGGCGCCACTAAACGTGCACCCAAACGTGCAAAAAGAAAGGGAAGGAGAAAACTCCTTACCAAACATGCAGCTGCACGTGTGTGTGTTTGCATGTGTTCTCTCCCTCACTTCCTGCACTACCTACTTCCCTTTTTTCTCCCTCCACCTGAGCATCGATTATACTCAGGTAACCTGCAGCAGGTTGAGGGGGGAGATGAACCTGAGGGGGAAAAAAAATGCAAAAAGAGCAGGACACACACAGGCGGGATCACTAGTGACCACCTAGTTTACTTACTGTAAGACATGGGCTGGGTCCGCTGGCTCAGTCCGAGTGCACGTGCTTGTTTGCAGGTGCGGGTGCAAAATCAAAAGGAAGGATATGTGATGCAATGTGCTGTGCTTAAATTAATATGACCTTCAATTACTTGTTACTTTCTCATTTGTTTAAATGCCTAATCTGGATCCCAAAGCCATCTCGAATCTGGCTTTGCGATGTTTACAACCTTTGTTTCGCATCATCAGTCAATGAGACTAAAAAGATAAATTCCAAGTTGTAATTACATCAAAACCACACAAGCTTCTCCCCATTTACTGCAGTTAAATGGACGCTAGGAAAAAGGTATTTGTGTAAAAAAAGGTATTTTTGTAAATGCACATTAAAGCTACAATATGCAACTTTTGGTTGCGATGCTGTACCGTTAGCACGAGTCTCAACATCCATCTGCTACACTGTGCAAAGATGTTGAAATGAATAGGAAGCTATGAACCAGGCAGAAACAATCCCCCACCTGTTTAATTAAAAGGGCTTCACTGATAAAAGCCTTAGAAAGGGAAAATCTCTGCAGCCAGACTGTGTCTTAACCTGTTTCCCCCTATAAGGAGAAGAATGATGCCGGGGAATCGCCGCCGTGTTCAGTGCGAGGAAACGATCAAAGCTACATTTTACTACCACACATAGAGAAATTGCATCGCGAGATCATCCAAATTAACGATGAGTTGGACTAAAAGCACTTGACAGCAGAAAGCCTACAGATCAACCTCAGAGATTTGATCCTCCATCAGGGTAACACTGCATGCATCAGCACAAACGCATGTTTGGAGTGGATTCCATGTTGCAGAACATTTTCTTTTTGGCAGCGTACTTTGTGATGATTTTGTGTTTGGGCAAAACATAGAGACAGAAAATCATTGCAATCTCAGAAACAGTGATATTGGATGTGGAATTGAGTGAGTATTACAGGCTACATCCCTGCAGTGGCTTTTAACACATACTAAATTACTCTGCGTCCACACCCATACTCAATATGAATCCATCAAAAGCGAAAGAGAGGGGGGGGGGGGGTAACAGCACTACATCTTTTCATCCAGTCATTCTAGGCATTTAATGAACTATTTGAAATATTCTCTCCAGTGAGTTCCGACATGTTTCCTTTAGTAAGAGCAGATTTGAAAGGGCTGTTTACTCAGAAACAGCAGCATGTTCCTCAGTCCTGTGCCACTGGGTATTTCTATGACAGCATACTGTGCTCTTTTAAAAAGGACAGGTGACCTATGTAGCTCTAAATTAAACAGACGTTTAACTCAAATAAGCTTTGGCGCAGGTTTTTTAAATAAGGCAAACCGTTGCTGGCTGCTGCTTCTTTGGACTAAGATGTCAAGATGGTTCACCTATCAAGCTAGGGATGTTCACACAAATGTCACCTTGTGTGAGTAGCTCTACCCCCACTGACCCTCAAAACAACAAACAACAGCTGCATATTCTATGCAGGAGCAGGGCAACAGGGCATCCGTTCGAGCATAATATCACGGAGCAGGCGATTCTCCCCGCGCAGGCCTGTCGAGCATGATGTACGTAGCGGACCAGTATCTTTCCTAGCAGAGCTCAGATTGTTTTGATATTTTTATTAACGTGTCCTCAATCATAAATCACCTTGGGGAACGGAGGCTGATCCCTCCTCTCTGCGCAGCATCAGATTACAGGTAGAAGACAAAGTTATCAGACACCTTGCCACGTGTCTCGTGTTTAAGCTACAACATTTCTTCCTGTGTTCGCGCATAAAGACCTAAATTCAGTTTACATTCAAACTCTGGAATGCAGTGGAATAAGATATACATAATATTATGTAAATGTCCTATATGGTGGTTGGGATTCAAAAGCAGCCTTCTATCCTTCACCGGTTTTTATCAAAGCTGGAGACAAAAGCAGTTGGACAGACACTTCTTGCCATGTCAGGATTTGATGTCATATCTCTTTAAATAACCTCAGAGGACATCATTTTGTGTTATTGTGCATCTTGCGATGTTATCTTCACAAAAGAGACATATTAATGCATTGTCTCAGCACAATACCGTCCATTTGCATCACAATAAGACTGCGTTTTTGTTTTTTTGCTTTTTGACTCCCCAGCAAACCAACCACACAGTGTCCCTGACTCAAGCCAAGCAGCAGCTGAGCCGTTCTGCAGCCACACACATTTTCATGTCATACTAACTTGCCAGTGTGCGCAAAACTGTCAGACTCCCTTAAAGGCTCTGGATGCTATGTGTAATTCCTTTAACACAAGGCCACGCAGATATCCTTATCATTGTTGTAATGGCGTGCTCATGCCACCCTGCATCCTGTAAGCTCGCACGAGGCAGCTGGTAATTCATTTAATTTATTCATCTCGACCCGCACGGGATCAGGTCGCACCGCACTCGTGTTGGAGGCCGGACGCTGCGATTGGTTCCTCAGAGGTGATCTCAGGGTCATTTGTGATCCCGTCCCAGGCGAGAAAAGCATCACTTACGACCTCTTATCTTCTGCCATGGATTCTGTTTCCATGAAGAACAACTATGGGAACACGAGGCGCAATGATAAGTATCGATCAAAACTGTGTCGGTTTGTGTTACAGCTACTCAGAATTTTAACTAGCACCTAACTTGATGAAAACATTTTCGCCGAACAGAGATTTCTTTGTTTGTTTAATATGTAAACACCATCTGCATTTGTTTAATCCTCCTCAACAGGTAGCCAACACTAAAGCGGATCCCCTGTCACTCACAGCCTAGGATATTTGGCACTCTGACACAGCGATTCAAATCTCTGTGTTGTTGCTTCAAAGCAAATATCTTGTTCACATGTGGTATGAGGCTCTGCGGGCGTTTTTAACTGGGTCTCAGTCAGTGCAGAGCGGGAGCTTTATCGCTCCTGATGGATCCGGCCACTCATTACGAGGTGGACTCGTCTAATGAGCTATGATTTCACAAAGGCCTTGGCTTGAGTTCAATCTAATATGAGTGTGAGGCATTAATAAGTTGGGGTGAGTTTTGTGAGCATGCACTCTGCAATTCTGAAATAGAATCATTCGAGTTTCCCAATTTCACACAGAGATCTTGCTGCATATCTTATGCATCTGTATGTTAATACGCAGTGTATACACCTTCGTATCAGTGTTATGTGGTAATGGTGGTGGTCACATTACTGAATCCTGCTTCTCCCAAAGTCATGTTAACCAAAGGTTTCGCTGCAGTGAATTTCCACCAGTCCTGTGCTACATTCAGACTGAACAAGTGATTCCCTGCAAGTAACTCGACGTACAATCTACTGTTAACGTCGTTAAATCTTCTTCATACTTACTGTTTACTGTTCATTGCTCTCCAAGTGGAATAAAGTTTAAAGCATAAAGTAAAGTCAGCACAGAAATATACGGTGACTTTTGTCATAGGCAATGTATTTCTCAACGAAGGTCATTATTAAAATAACTGCTTTCGTAGTCGATTATGCTGTTTTTGTTGGATAATTGCTCAGATTTTGTGTGGAAATTGTGAAAAATCTCTTCACATTGGTTGTGTTACCCAAAATATATCCCCCGTCCAAAGGTATTATATTTACAATAATAGCCAACAAAACAGAAACACATCTTCACATTTACTTTTAATATCTTTTGCTTTATAAATGATCAAAGCAACAATCTGTCATGCTTCAGATCACAGTCTGTGACATAGCCAATTTAATTAGACACCTGTCGGATAGGACCTACTGCATCTGTGTGCACCTTCCTCTGGGTTGGTGGAGACCAAAACAGAGCTAACATAACAGTGAATGTTGGAGTTAATTTAGCACATGGATGAAACACAAACACAAGCTCTGTCTCCCTAAAGTGGCCCAATAATAATTTATTTTGTGTGGACTTGACTGAGAAACCGTTTCAGCACTTGCGTTTTCTCGTAATGTAAAGAACATTTTTTCACACTGTGCAGCTGGAAACCACAGGCTGACATTGTCGGAGAAGTAGGTGAAGAAGAAATCCTACTTGCCGGGATTCCGAAGGATATTTGTCTTTCGCGATGGTCTTTTAACCTTTCGATCTGTCGTTTGCAGCGAGGCCTTGTCAGTGGGTATAGATCTAAAAGAAGCCCAGTGGAGGGGTACCCTCCCCATGTGCCCACCTGCCTCTCTTACTGCAGTCTGCTGTACCATGTGGAGCCCCAGATGTAGCCGGCAGAATAATCCACACTCATACACTCATGAAAGTGTCCATCTGGCCCCACATACACACATTAAGCCCTGGAACCATACAGGCATGGGGACACTGGGAAGCCTCTGCAATCCTGTCGTGGCATTTACCAGATAGAGCCGTGTGAGATACTGCTCGACTTCTTCCATTCTGTCCATAGAAAGACCGGAGCCGAGATGGAGCGCAGCTGAGAGTCACTTGGCTGTGACCGAGAGGTGAAACTGAGAGGGACTGAGCAGGATAAGGCTGCAGAGCTCACTGCTAGCAGAGCAGAGCCGAGTGAGGAGGATCTTTTTACATTAGCTGTGCCTTAGGCACACGCAGATTACAACCGAGCTCCTGCCTGGCAGGAGAGGCAACCACCACTACATCCCTGCATCACAGCTGGCAATGTTTATGCAATCAAAACAAAAGACTGTTTTTTTTTTTTTGTTTTTTTATTTCAAGGTTTTCTTTGCAGATCTGAAAAATATTTTATGTATTTTTCTTTGACTAAAACACACATAGACCTGAACAGCAGATAGAAGCCTGTCACAGCTTTTATTTGTTTCAGTATACAACAGTGGAGCACAACATTCAGTTATTGATGGTAATTATTTCATATACAGGCCAGTTTCCTGTAGAGCAAATACAAAATATATATAGAGGAACATTTACTTAAAATACATCAAGAGCATGTACATACATTGAGGGAGAACTCCTGTGTTATGTCCAGAGGCTTCGTCAGGAGCTATGTCAAGTGTGACAACGTAAGTCATCGTGGTCATTTACATTTAGGTACGACAATGAGCCTCTATCACAAATGAGTTTGGACTATCCAACAAACAGATGCTACTGGTGTCAGAACGATGCTGTATATTAGATGGTGTGGTTTTACCACTCGTGTTGTCGGAGACCTGTGGACAAATTCTTTGAATATTCCAAATAAATTCCCGTTAAGTAGTTATAACCTACATGTTAGGTATTATCTATGTATCCCGAGCCTGGTTGGATCTGATTCCCTCTCAACTTTTACTTTCCTAACTTGTATAACTGTACAGTTAATGTGAATTCAAAGCTGTAATAAATGAAGATAATCTGTAGATAATATGATGGTAATATAGCATAAGGGCTACTTGTGTGGTTTCTAGTTTATGTTTTTCGAACTCCCGTCTCACTGGGAAGCTTTGCTGCCGCTTCGAAAGCAGCAGCGGGACAGACGGTGCTCTCACCCCTGTGCGCGTCACCACTTCACAGGCTATTCAATTAGCAGAAGAAGCATGAGAGATATCGGCATAATGGAGCTGATGAGATGCACAAGGACAGGTGACACTAATCAGAGCGGCGCCCCATTGTCTCTGTGTGGGCATCATTAAGGAAAGAGAGTGATTTTTTTTACTCTCTGAGTCTGAACACACTCACGGAAGCTGTGTGCACTCTCCTTTCTATCATCAATTTGGAATATGCGAGAATATATCCACTGAATAAAGTGAAAGCGTGAGGGTTTCGCAGAGGAAAACCAGAATCTGACACCTCGAAAATAGGTTTGAAAGTGTCGGATCTCATAAATGCCACACTGATAAACTGAAACGCTGATACCTCGAGCGGCTGTTGGACACGTATAATACCCCATAATCTGTAAACTCCTCCTGTTAGCAGTTTCGAAAAGGCTAAGACCTCCACTTCACGACACATCCATTTTCCTCCCGTCCTCCGGACCGGGTGAGGCCGCTGATGAAGCGGCCTTACACAGATCCCAGCAGCCGGGGCTCGATCGGTCCTCCACGAGGCCTCTGGGCTGGACGGTGAAGGCGCTCTGCTTAGCCTGCTGGTACCGACTGCTGAGGTAGCTTGACAGACACCTGAGAAAACACCAGGGAAGTAAACATTAAGATAGAACAGACTCAGGGCCTCAAGGTCTGACTGCTTCATCCCACATATATCTGTCCAATTAGCCACACGAACACTTTGGACTTATCCCAAATAACTTTGTTAGTATAATAACATAATCCTGATCTCATTATTAAGTCCCTGTCCTCTTATTAACAGAGTCTTTAGTGCGTGTGGGAGACTCCTGCTGAATCCAGGGTGCTTGCTAAGCCATCTTATGTGATGTGAACATCCCAATGCAGGAAAAATGTCCAAACCAAGAACAGAAGTTTCATTGAGTATTATGTTGATTTTAAAAGCGTTTTATTTCACATGTGTATCACAACCTGCATAAATCTGGCAAATTACAGTAAAACAAACAAAACAAAAAACTGCTTGATACATAAAACATACATCATACATCATATTTTTTTGTCAGGCACATTTTGGAACATAAATGCCACGGGCCACCTTTTGTGTGATAGGAGTTTTCCTTTTAGTAGACCGAGGCCTTTAAATTTAAGACTACAGTAAAGATCAAAGTCATCAAATTTATTTTGCTTTGACTTTATCGATATTTGATATATTTAAAGAAGCCATATTATGCCCAAATTCTAACTTATACTTTATTAAGGGGGTCTATTAAAATAGTTTTTTTTTATTTGAAATTCAGAAAATACAATATTGGCTCTTTCTGCTACAGCTCATCCAGCCCAGGGAATGAAGTGGCTTGTTTCCGCACACTCTGTTCTGATTGGCCAGCTTGCAGAAGTCTTCCTGTTGGATTTAAGGGCATGGGGACCCCGAAAACGGAGGAAAGCCTGAAACCTTTTCACTTACACAAACACAGGCTCACCTGACACTTTGGACCTTTGACTATGTGCAATAGTCACACACAACTTTACAGAAGTACATTTATTATACCTGACCACAAGAAGCACACTATGGCCACTGTAACCAACAGCAAACTCTGTCTATTAAATCTGCAATAATTGATCTTCTGGACACGCGAACAACACAACATAATGTTGACACACTAAAATACAGAGAATGTGTAGCTGACTTCCCACTGTGTTAACTGTTAGGCGACGCAGGTACCGTCGCGTCAGGATCCGCCTGCCTTTCTGTTGCTAAACTCGAAGCTGTGTTTTGACTTTCTGTCATGACGCTGAAATGTGGTAGGTCAGTAGCTCAGTATAGCAGAAGTAAGACAGCGTGCTGCTTTTCCTTTGTGTGTATGAGTGTAGTCTGGCCGATCGCCAGCTTGTGAATTGGCAGATTTTGCACAGAGCCCCGAAACCTGTTTATGTATTTATGGTTAATAGGTTTTCAAATGTCATTGCTTGTTATTATTATTTTATTTAATTTCCCCAGGTAGGGTCTGTTTTCTTCCTCTTCATCTCTTCCCATCTCCATCCAATTTGAACAGCACAGATATGATTTATGATGCAAAACTAGTTAGCAAATCAAATTTGGAAACAAAACTAAGCCAAGTACTATTCACCCTTTAGCTCTAATTTGCCATCTATTGACCCTGGAAAAAATATCTGCCTCTGTAGCTGGTGCTCCATTATGTTCAGCCAGTGTACACTTGGTTTATCGAGCTTATTCACTAAAAACAGCTGCCTGCTGCAGCTGGAAACAAGGTTAATGATGGCGGTGAGAACGAGCCAACAACATAAAGCTGGGGGCCATAAAGTCAAAACAATGAGCTGAAAGGTGCTAAAATGCCGTGACCAACTATAGCGAAAGGGTTGGTCAGTACAATCAACACCTGTCACATTATTATTAAATATTAATTATGGCAGGTTTGATATTTGGCTCAATTTGCTCAAATCTTCTTTACCTTTTGTTTGTTCCCTTTCAGGGGTCGTCACAGCGAATCATGTGCCTCCATCCAACCCTGTCCTCTGCATCATCTTCTCTGACACCAACTAACTTCATGTCCTCTCTCACTACATCCATAAATCTTCCTCTAGACCTCCTGCCGGGCAGCTCCAACCTCAGCATCCTTCTACCGATATATTCACAGTCTCTTCTCTGAACATGTCCAAATCACCTCGACCTGGCCTCTGACTTTATCTCCAAAACATCTAACATGAGCTGTCCCTCTGATGTCCTCATTCCTGATCCTGTCCATCCTCGTCACTCCCAAAGAGAACCTCAACATCTTAAGCTCTGCTACCTCCAGCTCTGCCTCCTGTCTTTTCTTCAGTGCCACTGTCTCTAAGCCGAACAACATTGCTGGTCTCACCACCGTCTTGAACACCTTTCCTTTCATTCTCGCTGATACTCTTTTATCACACAACACACCTGACACTTGCTGCTCGCACTTGGATCTTTACCTCTTTTCCACACTCTTTGTTGCTAAGAACCGTTGACCGTAAATACTGCACCTTCTTCTCCTCTGCTCCCTGTAACCTCACCGTTCCACCTGTGTCCCTCTCATTGACTAAGCTTCATTCCTCTGTTTTCCAAAGCAGACCTCCACCTCTTTAGATTTTCCCTGCTCTCACTACAGATCTCTCACAATGTCATCTACAAACTTCATAGTCTATGGAGATTCCTGTCTAACCTCATCTGTCAGTCTGTCCATCACCAGAGCAAACGAGAAGGGGCTCAGAGCTGATCCTTGATGCAGACCCACCTCCACCTTGAACTCCTCTGTCACACCTACAGCACACCTCACCACGGTCTTACAGCTCTCACACATGTCCTGCACCACTCTAACATACTTCTCTGCCGCTCCAGACGTCCTCATACAATACCACAGCTCCTCTCTCTGTCATACGCTTTCTCTAAATCTACGAAGACACAATGCAACTCCCTCTGACCTTCTCTGTACTTCTCCATCAGCATCCTCAAACAAATACTGCATCTGTTGTTCTCTTTCTAGGCATGAAACCATATTGCTGCTCACAAATGTTCGCTACTCTTTCCCACAACTTCATTGTTTGGCTCATCAGCTTTATTCCTCTGTAGTTGCCACAGCTCTGCACATCTCCCTTGTTCTTAAAAATGGGCACCAGTACACTTCTCCTCCAGTCCTCAGCATCCTCTCACTCTCCAAGAACAAACTAGTCAGAAACTCCACTGCCACCTCTCCTGGATACTTCCATACCTCCACAGGTATGTCATCAGGACCAACTGCCTTTCCACTCTTCATCCTCTTCAACGTCCTCCTCACTTCACTCTTAGTAATCTTTGCTACTTCCTGCACCAGTCACCTCTTCTACTCTTCGTTCCCTTTCATTTTCCTCATTCATCTACTCTTCAAAGTTCTCCTTCCATCTTCCCATCACACTCCTGGCACCTGTCAATACATTTCCATCCTTATCTTTAATCACACTAACCTGCTGCACATCCTTCCCATCTCTATCTCTTTGTCTCACCAACCTGTACAAATCCACCTCTCCCTCCTTAGTGTCCAACTTAGCAAACAAGTCCTCATATGCTCTTTGTTTGGCCTTTGCCACCTCTACCTTCACCTTACACTGCATCTCGCTGTACTCCTGTCTACTCTATTCAATCCTCTCAGGGTCCCATTTATTTCTTTCACTCTTTCTCTGTGTACAGTCCTCAATTCTATAATATATTAGATATTAAAATATCTAATATATTATATGATATATATTATATTACAATATTCTAGCTGAAAAGCTCCTTAGCTAGAGTTTCGTTCATCCACACCTTCACCTAGGGTTGACAAAAGAGTTTTTCATCCCTAGGAATTCAGATGATGTCATCTGGAGGAACTCTGGGGAAGCAGTATGACCCTGATTACAAACTCCATAGTGTGCGCAACAATATAACACAATCTTAACTGAAGGTGATGTCATCTGAAAGGATTTTTCATCTAAAAGTAGAGAGAGATTTTGGTATAGCGTCAAAGTGAAGTGTAATTCCATTACATGTAGTACATGTACTACCCAAACTAGAACAATAGGAAGCCAGTTCAAAATCAGTAAAGGTCTAAGAAGTATTGCATGTATGTGCCAACATTTGTTGCAAAATATCGAAACGTTTTATTCCCAAAGAACACAAACAAATATTAATAAGCAAAAACATGAAACTGCAAAAGAACATCCAGAAATTACAAAAGCTCCTTTAATGTAGCTTATATAATACGCATATTGTCTTGAGAGATGGGTAAGTGCTACCATGTGATTCTTCATATTGCTGCATACTTATCACAGCACTAACTTAGTTATCATGAGCTGTATATGACTGATGTAATCATGACAGCTTGAATCTGACGGCCTCAAACTGTATCATTTTCCACAATCAGTGGCCACTTAATATCGAGACATACACCTTTTAGAACGGCCTGGTACCTGAAGGGGGCACCCCAGAAATCAAGACTGATGCTCGTTCCACCTACACCTTTTCAACTATAAAGGGCATTTTAACTATTGAAAGGTTTAGTATTGAAAGTGTTTGCTACACTGGACAGGAAACAAAAAAACACCCTCTTGCAGTGGACTGACTGAACACAGAACCTCAGGCCACACAGTAATTGTCTGCTCAGGCAAATCAATGCCTCAGATCAGAATTGAAGCATTCTGCTTGTTTACAACATCTATCATTTGTTCTTATCAAGTGCGATCAGAGCAATTTTCCCTCCCTTAATATAGGTTTGATGGGACATAGAAAAGCTCAATTCTGCAAGAATTGGAAAACACATTTCTTGTGCTTTGTGGTAACTAAACTGTCAGCAGATAAGAGAGTCTATAGTATCAACTTGTGGGTAATTCATCGTACAATTGTGCTGCTGTGTTTTCTTTTGGAGCAGCTTGGAAATATGGTTTGAGGCCTTTGCTCAGATGTCACAGCAAATGGTTCGTCCAACTGTTCACATGTAAAATGTAATGCAAAAATGTGTTTACTGCTGTCTTTGTCCACTAATTCTCTTAACTTATACAGCTGCTTTTTATTTCAAAGAAGTACATTTGTAACATTGCGTAGACTTAAATAGGCAAAAGGGCGACGGGCTACTCGTCCTCGGGCAGCCCTGCCAACTGCTGTAGACAGTAGCGTGAGGTGAGAGAGCAGTGTAGGCCACTTTGTATCATGTCAGTGCTAGCGGTTAGACGCCATCTCCACAGTGTCCCTTGTCACCAATCACATCCTTTTAAACCACCCAGGGAGCTCGACACCCCCCCCTCACACACACTCTCTGCCTTATCTGTCAATGCTGCTTAAATAATGTAATTAATGACTTAATTAACATTTCCATAATCTATTTTAATAAATCTAACACGGCATAATGAGAGTTTCTAACCTCCAGGCAATGGCACATAAAAATTCACAGTGCAGAGCTGCATGGTCAGGGCACTGTCTCAGCGCTGCAACTCTTGCCATGACAGTAAAGGAAGGAGAGGGCACATGTTGTGTGACAGCCTTCTGAAAGGGAGTTCAAGCCTGGCAAATGTCATGTGACTTCGTGAATGTGTCCAATAACAGAATGGCAGCATGAGGAGGAGGAGGAGGAGGGCAGATTGTTTTGAAGATTACTTTGGAGGTTCAAAGTGTTGAAACGAAGCCAGAGAGCAAAGCACTGAGATGGAAAGATTGTTGTGAAGACGTTTGTAAGTGGAACAAATAATACAACATTTAGAGGGTCTTCTTTTATATTATTTTATCGGCTATTAACACGTGAACTTGAAGCAGCCCTAGTACTTTTCGTTTTCCTGTCTTACAGTCTTTATCATAGCAGGACAATTCATTTTCCATTTGTAAGTAAAAAAGGGAGGACACATAACTGAAGAACTACACACATTATCACAGAGTTAGTCTGACATTGCTCGATAGTTTTTCATTTCCCGTCTCGAGCCAGTTTGAAAGCTTGGTATCAGCTCTGATCCAGAGCCCAAGGTAAACGTCCAATAATTAAGCTTTTGAACTTTGGGACCTTCTGTACATGTAACAAGTAGCTTGTAAAATACGTGTTGTAATAAGTCGACTAGTGAGTCAGAAACATATTTAATCAACATTTAAGTAAATATATGTATTAGATCAGACTTGTACCATCATGAAAGGACTTGGGTCGATATGTTCTCAGTTCTAGATGAGTTTATAGCAGCAGTGTGTGCTCATACTAAAGAGGAGTGTGGCTCACTCATTTGTTTTTTAATGGTTTAAGGACAATATGGAGGATTTTTACACAGGCAATACGTTAGTGAGGTCACATCACTCTTGGCTTTAGTCTTTTTGGGACATTTGTTGCTACTAGAATAATATTCAACAACAAGTACCAGTAGCTTGAAGAGCATCAAAATCAACACAGCATAAGAGATATAGTAATATTTGACCCTACACATCTTCTTGTTGAGATGTGGTGCTTACATTACTTACAATGCAACTTTGTCCCAGGCTGTCCAGCCACACTCTCAGGTGCGTTTTGCCAACGGCAGCTAATGGAGCTTTGAGTTGCTATCCTTTAAGTGAAGACAATGAGTTGAGCTAGCGAGGTCTTTTAAACTCCCCTCTCTCTAATTTCACACCCTTAGATTTCTACCATTTTCAAGCCTGCAAACTTCAACTGATGCTGACTCTGGTCACACCACTTGAGGCAATTTTACACCGATTTTACTCGGGTCCCTCTCGAGTCGCAAAAGCATTTATACAATGTGTTTATGCCCCGAGATCGGTAAACAGACTTGGATGCGTGAATCAGTGCGGTTTCCCTTTGAAGACAGAGAAGTTAAGGGCTGTGACACACCGAGCTGACATTGAGGTACTAGCACCAACAAAGACCAACAGCTGCGTCAGCTCGTGTCGACTTCGTCTCGGCCGACAAGTGGTACTAGAACACACCACAAAGAGGAGAGCCAAGAAACATGCAGAAACAGAACGTGGATAACAAAGCAAAGAGTTATCCATCCATTGTCACACTCTTCTGGCTCACCCCACAACGTTCATAACTACTTTTAATAAAAGATATGCGTGATAAGGAGTTACAGCAACAGTAGAAGTTGTACTGGCGTTGGCAGGAGTAGTGGCTTTCACCGAAGGGCTGAAGCAGGCCGGTTCAACAGCTCAAAATCGTCTGAAAAGCCACTCCCAGGATCTGACTCGCGCCAGTGGTGCGGGACACACAGCAAAGACTAAGCTGACGGATGGTCCACGACAGCCTGATGCTGGCTGACAGCGGACAGTTGTCTTGGCGTGCCCCGGCCCCAAGATAGAAAAGCATTGCATGATGAACAAAATGAGCACAGCTTCTGAAATTCTGAATAAATACAATGACAGAGCTGGTTTTTAATTGCTTTCCAGCAAGCTAAACCTGTGTCCAGAGTGTGGCAGCCGCGGCAACTGACAACAGGTAAAAAAGACACAGAGGTGCAGGCTCTCGGGGAGTAGCAAAAGGCTGCAGCCCCCCTGCCGTTAAACAGGCAGCACTGCACGTTGCCATTTCATTAGGAGTCATTGTAAATGATCACATGAGTGCTCCACATGGCTCCAACACAGTAAAAGGTCACTCTGAACTGTTTATCTGTGTCTTAAAGCCCCGTTCCAGCGACTAACAGGTCATGTAGTGGGCGACAGACAAGGGGGTTGCTCCTTACAAGGGCTCTCACCCTGGGGCTGAAAAGTGACTGAGATGCACCCTGACAAGGGGCAGCAGGAGGCTGGCACATCCCAGACAGCACAAGCACCATGGGGCATGGGTCTGCGAGGCCCACCATTACTAATAAGGGCACCCACCAACCTTCCGACTGTAACATTAATAATGTAAGCATCAGTTGGCAGCAGACCTGTTCAGTGCAGTGGAATACCTCCAGTGTGATGGGCTGTGCGTTAAGAAGACAAATATATGTACAACATATGATATTTCTGCTCCATGTAACATACAGTGCTTACTCTAATAATTTAGGATTAGAGCTTTAAAACAACACAAATATGCAACAATAATCTGAATGAGTTTTATTACTAGTGCGACAACATGTTTGAACCTTTTTTCAATGTGAAAAATAAAGCAATACCTGCTGCCGACATATGCCAAGAATGTAGCCCGTCTGAATGTGTTGTAAACAAACCAATTTCCTATCATAAAATTACAGCTCATTACCAGCGTGGATAAGGGCTACAACAAGATAATGATGCAGAAGCACATTACTAGTGCAACCATATTTATTAATTACCACTTCACTAGCCACATTCCTTGCAAAGGCAGTTAATGGGGGAAAAAGTTAAGAGCCTTGTTGAGTTAATTAGAAACAGACCCTTATTTTAGTTAAGACAAATACTGGGGGAAGCAGAGATGTAGGAGACAGTTTTAATTGTACTTGCTGGCACGAAAAGCAGTTAAGGGTAAATGGATGGTTACATCATTTCAACTACTGCAACTTCATAATTTACAATGAATTTCATTAAGCAGGGGAACTTGTCTAAATTGCAAGTCAGTAAAATCCCATCAAAAAGGTGGTTTTAAAAAAAATTTGGTGTTGCATTGTAAAGCTGAGTACTTCCCAGTACTACGCCAGCTTGGTTGAGATACTGCTTTAGGCAACTATAGATTACATAACCTGCATTTGTAATCCGACTACAGTATTTGCCATATGTTGCCTTCTAACACAGAGGAGATATTGTTTATGCCAGGAATCTTATGCATTATTTACAAGTTAGATGTTAATAAAAACAGACTGTTCATTTACTAATGGTTTACAGAACCGCAGGCATTGTTCCAATTAGCAATATCAAAATGGGAAAGACGACAAAATGAAAACGAGAGGGGTAGAGGGTGTTGCGGGTCAGACAACAACATGTTTTCAGAGATAATTATTTGGGGGACACGGATGGTCACGGCGTCTTGTTTTAAATCTTACAAGCAAATGAAAAATGGCTTGAAAATATGTGGCAGATTAAAAACACAACACACTACTATATTTGGAAAAAAAAAAAACCTTTTCATTATTTAAACCCATATATTCCGACGGTGTTTGGCTTACGTAGTTCAGTCCAAGGGCACTTAAACTGTGCAGATATGAGGGTTACTAAACACTGAGTACCAAGTAAAAAAATACTCACTTGATCAGCAGGATCTCTGTCAGAAAACCAAACGTGGCTGCTGCCACTTTGAAGGTGCTGGGTGGAGGTGGATTGGTGAAAGCGGTCATCATGCAGTAAACAACAAAGGGTACCAGAGCCATCAAAGCCAAAGCAGTAATCAGCACGAGCCACATCTGCCAATGGAAGGTAACCGACCGCCATGGACATCTTCTCTGGAGCTGGTACTGGGTAGTGAGAGAAAAACATGCAATCACACGAGTGAATGTCTTCGCCAACTTGGATGGTGACCAATGTAACCATTACATCTGCTAAACTTCAACATAAGAACAATTTGAGTGCGAGGACTGTGAGCATTTCAGTGTACACAGTGTGGCTGTATACTTTTGTGGGGTGGGGTTATGATAATAATTTAAACAACAAATTGGCGAATTTCAAGGCTCAGATGCCAAAAAAATGTTCTCATACCCTGAAACCCTGAAAGTTTGCGCGGTAATTACTGAATCTTTTATCAATATAGCTGCAATTAAGTAGCAGAAATAAGCACTTTTATCTAATTCCTGCAAGACATTATGCACTGTGGCAAAAGTTGCATCGGGTTAAACTTTTTTGGTGGACAAGCCTAGATTTTTTTTTTCCCCCCAAATGCCCTTTCTCTCAGGCTGGATGCTTTAACAGACTGACCTCATTTAAATGAAAGAGGAGGCTGTATATTTCGCACAGGGCTAAAGTCAGTCTAGATACAGCCTTAGTCTGCTAATGAGACTGAATTGCCATTGATTGTGGGTCACCTCAGTCATTAGGCCTGACATCAGAGCTAACTTCTGGCTTGGAGGTTGTTGTTTTTTTTTCCCCTTCTTTTTCCTCAACCCAGTAATGAGTGACGTATCTGGCCTGCTGATAGTTTTCAGTTCCAAGGAGCAGCTAGTTCAAAGATTTTGTAATAACAGAAACCTCAGAAATACAAAGAGATGCCTTCAAAAAAAAAAAAAATAAAGGAACAAATAAATGGCAATAAGCTGAAAAGCAAACAAAAAGTAATTTAGAATAAAATAAAAGTACAAAGAGCTTGGGCTTGTTCTTTCAATTACATTCTTCAACTTAATTTAAAAGTGTACATCATCAGGAGAAAACTTCTGTCTGCACATAAAAGATTGCTTAATCAAAATCACATGGGAATCTTTCAGCCAATCATCACACACTTGCTGGTGATCAGCTACTCTTAACCATGACATTGAGCCAGAAGTGCAGAACTCCAAACCGATTTGGCAGGCAGCTCCACAACGCAGTGACACAATGTGAACAGTACGTGTACCTCCTTCACAAGAACACTGTCGAGGACACTGACATAAAAATTCCAATTTACATACCACCACCGTGTGAAATAAGTGCTTGGTTTACTTATCTAACACATGTATGTGGTCATCTGTACAGTGTCCGTCTGGAGCCTATGAAACTGGGGTTGTGACAACATTTATGCTACATTACGGAACATTAAACAAATCCAGTTGGGGCTAATATGAACTGGTCTTAAAGAAAGTATTTTGACTATGTTAGTCTGTTTTTTTAAATATTGATGTGATGATAGCAAGCTTTATAAAATAATAATACTTGAATACTACAGGTTTAGGTTACATTCCAGTAAATCAGGAAACATTCTCTACTTACAAAGAATCTGTAATAACTGCAGATTGACCCTATGATGGTGTGAGTAAACAAACCCCTAATGCTGGAATAAGCTAAGTAATTCAAGCCCAGACGTGTATTGTATATCCAGTTCCTTTATATCACAGGTTTGGCACATAACAACGGTATAAAACACTTAAATGCATAACATGAATTACAAAAAAAAAAACACATATAAATACACACACTGGCTGATACCGAAAAACAAAACCCTAAAACATGCAGTCATCAAACACTGCCTTAAATCCTCGCCAATGTCGCCTTGGCCTGGAAAGAAACCAAATGACTCCAACAATGTTTGGTTAGTGGCTGGAATTCATCTGCAAATGCACACTTGCTTTGTCCTTTTTCATGGCCGCTCTTTATTAATTAGATTCTTTGTGCAACTGAGCTATCCTCAATGTTTAAGGTTACATCAGGCCCCAGTAAGTGGCTGCCTGATAACAGAATGCATCCATCTTCATTACTCAGCCCTTTCTGTCTAGGCCTGCTCCTCCACAAGTGAGCTATGTCCGTGGGTTCTAAGGAACTGATACATTTCATTGCATTCAGACCTGAACTTTTTCCTCCTTTGATTTTAGACTCTGTTATTAAATTACTGGGTTGTGGTTACCTTTCATATTGGGTCCTTTTGTGGTGAGTTGTCTTTCTCAAGGTAAGGCAGTGTTGCAGCCAAATGAAAACCAAACACCTTCTTTCGTGTTTTTAAATGAAAGACCATCTTTGTGAAGGCACTTTTGTCTGATCAATATCGCAGCCAAGTAATCTGTAAATCTTTTGCTATAATGACATTTCATCCTGTCCTACTGCATTAGCTCCATTTGAGCCATCTTTAACAAATTTGGGGTATTAAACAAAAACATTTTAATCACTCGGGTTACGCTGTCATTATTCTGGACAAGCTAAAGCTGTAAACCAAAGTCAGGTCAATTTCTTAAAAACTGTTGCTTGTTGTCATTGGGAACATAGCAACTAATAATTCTGAAATGAGTGCATCTGAAATTAGATTTCCAGCAAATGAATTAATAAATTAATCATATATTAATTAAATCCTAGCATTGAAGAATATTCAGCTTGTGCAATGTGTTTTTATAAAGCAAACCGCTTCCTTCTAATTTATATTTGCTTGCTGCGGGACAAAAAAAAAAAAAAAGAAAAGAGAGAAAAACGTTTCCACTGCTTAAGAAAGCCCAGATTTTTAAACAAATGTCTTCACAAACCAAAACACATGTTTTCAATCTTAGAGGAAATATCAATAAACTCAAATCCCAAGGTAACGACGGAGCGAATGTGTTGCCACACAGCGAAGGCTTCGTTTTGTTATACAGAGAACAGAACCTTTTAAGATGCGACTAAATGTGGTGGTCAGTCCTTAAGGTTTAAAAGCAATTGAAGACATTTTGGTGACAGTCCTTAAAAGGCACGGTTAAACGAAGCTGTTTGCCTCACATCTATCAGTAGGACCTCAGCCTTCAGTCATTTCAAGGCCAAGGCATGTTGAATCCAGTTAAAAGCACCACGATATGTTTTATTGTATTATTAAGCCAAATTAATTATCTGTGTAGAAGCTGAGTGAAGTAATCACGAGGACACAGACCTGTGTTGTCTCCATGTGACTCTGCATGGAATGTAATATTTTGGAGGGTAGTGGTTTTAGAAGAAAACCCCAATTAAAGACACACTATATGATGTGTATCCTACGCTTCTCAGACATACCTGCCCATTTTTGGTAAAGAACTGGAAATCACATCGGCTCGGCACCTAATCCTAAATTCCAACAACATGTATTCCGAATACTAGATTGAGGAGCAAGCTATAACGTAAGGAGTCAACAATCCATACATTAAGCACTTGTTAAAAATCACAGTGTGTTAATTACATCCTCATGTTTTATGGCTATGACCTTTAAACACTATACCAATCAATCAATACAGGATGGAGGCAGCCTATTGGGAATATTTAGATCCACAGATTCTGAAAGTAGGACACTATTTATCCAAACACAATCATTATTAATAGTCGGGCAGTCAGCCCAAATACATTTTCTGCATATTTTCCACATTACCGCCTCTTCCTTAGCACAAGTACAACCACTACCACATACACATTGTTCACCATCGAGATAATTAAGTGCTGCTACATTGGTACAGTACGGCCAAAGGCACAAAGGGACAAATGCAATGTCATCGTCATAAAGTCACTGTTAGATATTGTTGACCTCATTATTTTAACAATGTAATATCAAACATCAATGATAACATAAAAAGTTTTTGTATGACATTCTCAGCTATGCTCAGGATTGAACGCACGTTTAGAAAATCAACGGCAAGTTGGGTAGTTGTTCGTGGAATTCTAGCACAGTGCAAAATTCTTTTGAAAAGCAAACAATAAGCAGTTAATTTCAGAACGAGAGAATTTTTTTTTTTTCAATTGACATAACAGACTAGAAATTTAGCCTCTGGATGACGTTAAATTTTTTGTTTTTTTAACCTTTCTGAAGGTGATAACTCAGACAAAGTCATGGTTTTGATGGTTACAGACATGATTTTAATGCTAAGTACTGATCCATGCATGCACCCAACACACACACACACACACAACCTCCTGTAAAACTCAGAGAAAAGCACGGGCAGCAATACAGAGATATTAGTTTTTTTTTATAATTTTCAGCAAGGCTCAACCCTC